>NC_063342.1:47728049-47751198 GCF_021869965.1 Rhincodon typus | reverse complement strand
GGGGGGGGGAGGCGGATAGCAGATGGATAGAGGAGAAGATCGGTGGAGAGGAAACAGACAGGTCAAAGAGGTGGGGATGGAGCCAGTAAAGGTGAGTGTAGGTCGGGAGGAGATAGGTCAGTCCAGGGAGGACTGACGGGTCAAGGGAGCGGGATGAGGTTAGTAGGTAGGAAATGGGGGTGTGGCTTGAGATGGGAGGAGGGGATAGGTGGGAGGAAGAACAGGTTATGGAGGCGGGGACGAGCTGGGCTGGTTTTGGGATGCGTTAGGGGGAGGGGAGATTTTGAAGCTTGTGAAATCCACATTGATACCATTGGGCTGCAGGGTTCCCAAGCGGAATATGAGTTGCTGTTCCTGCAACCTTCGGGTGGCATCGTTGTGGCACTGCAGGAGGCCCAGGATGGACATATCATCTAAGGAATGGGAGGGGGAGTTGAAATGGTTCGCGACTGGGAGGTGCAATGCGAACCGAGCGTAGGTGTTCTGCAAAGCGGTCCCCGCTTGGTTTCCCCGATGTAGAGGAGGCCACAACGGGAACAGCAGATGCAGTATACCACATTAGCAGATGTGCAGGTGAACATCTGCTTGATGTGGAAAGTCTTCTTGGGGCCTGGGATGGGGGTGAGGGAGGAAGTGTGGGGGCAGGTGCAGCACTTCCTGCGGTGTGCTGTATGATATCATTGCTTTACTGTCACTGGGTCAAAATCCTGGAACTCCCTTCCTTACCAGCATTCTGCACCTGTAGGGTAGCAATTCGAGAATGTGGCACAGTGCACACTTCCAAGGATGATGGCCAGCAATGCCCACATCCCACGAAAGATGAAATAAAATCATTGTCCTTATTTGTTTGCTGAGTTCAATTTTTCTTTATCCAATATCTCACTCTTTTTAAAAAGAAAATTTGCTCACAGAGACATGCTTCCCCCTTGTGCATTGCGCCATGACTAATTCCAACAATTAAAGGAGTCACCGTCCCCCACCCTGCATGACACACTCCAGAATGTTGCTTTCCTTATAAACCATCTCCTCAGTTCTCAAAAGCTATTTCTCTTTGATCTTCTGGCAGTTACGACGGCAGTTTGCACCAGAGCCTATTTCTTCATTCGGATCATGAGCTGTGCTCCAAGCAGACTTGCTAATCCATTGCCCACAGTGCAATGTCCATTCTGCATGCAAAGTAGACACGAACTGAATAGTTGCCTATTTAATGTCACTGAACAAAGACATGTGAGCAACAAGCTGCTATTTTGTTTCTGTGTAATTATGGGAATTGCCATTCTGTCAAATTCTTCGCTGTCAGTGACTTGTGATAGAGATAGTCAACTCCCCAAATTGCTATCTCCATTGCTGCTGCTACAAAGATCACAAGGGCATGGGTGAATTGTCACAGACAGACATGGCCACCTCCTAAAATGCCCTAAAATGGCCCATGCAAATTTTAAAGTTTTCAAGAACCGGCTCCCACGAGTTATTTGAAGGCAATAAACTAAGCTTTGAATTTGTTATATCATTTTAATCCTTGATTTCCACAACAGTTTCACAGACATTGCTGGCAGCTTTTCCAGATCCATAGCTAATTTATTTTTGTAAATAACAGATCATAATGCTTGTTATTTCTAAACCCAGTCATCATTGTTCTTGTATTCAAACATATTATTGCAGTTTGTAGCGATTATTCACCATGCATATTTGTTGATATGAATGCAAAATAAAAATTCATTAACAATGTTGTAAACATTTTGTTTTGGTTTATTTCAATTGCCTAATGTTAAGACATTAATTTTAAATCTTTTGGATTGAGAATGTTATTTTTCAAAGTGTAGGGCTCAGGTGGGAGAAAATTTACTAATAATTGCTTGGTAGTATTGAATTTCTAAAAAGGCAAAAGTTGAAACTTCACCTTGATTTCATCAGAACTAGGATACAAGGGGGAAAGAAAAGCACTTTTCTTAAACACAGCAGCATGAGAAGAGGGTACTGTTTGGTTGGACCATCACTGGCATAGATGCAGCAAGAGTAGTTAACTGTCAATTATAATTCTTAGATCAGGCTGGTCAATTCTAATTGGTCTGGGGCCTTCAAGTTTGGGTTGTTTAAGCATAAATGGAGCAGACTGCATGCTGCAAATAGAATATATTTTTCCCTTTTAAAGGAATTGAAGTTTTAATAGATAAATGTGAGTATCTAATTGATAAACTGAACTACAAGCTTGGAATTAATAGAGATAAAAGTTAGCCAATATTTATCTTCATAATCAGAATTAGAAGTCTAAACAATGATTAACCCATCTCCAGGCATGTGATGGAGGGTCAGTCATCTCATCTTGGTGGCACAGTGGCTCAGTGGTTGGCACAGCTGCCTCACAGTACCAGGGACCCCGGTTCAATTCCATCTTTGGGCAATTGTCTGTGTGGAGTTTGCACATTCTCCCCGTGTCGGCATGGTTTTCCTCCCAAAGTCCAAAAATGTGCAGGTAAGATGAATTGGCAATGCTAAATTGCCCATAGTGTTCAGGGATGTGTAGATTAGGTGGGTTACAGGGGGATGGGTCTGGGTGGGATGCCCTGAGGTTCGGTGTGGACTTGTTGGGCCGAAGGGCCTGTTTCCACTCTGTCGGGTTTCTGTGAGAATGTTTGTGGTTTACAGTCTTTGGGATGTCCAACCTCAAAATTCCAGGCATCAAACTGGCACTGAATTCCATCACATTGCTCATGTTTCATCCTTTCTGATTGGCAAAATGTTTTTTTGGCTTGATGACCTCATTCTGTTAGTGAAGAAAACCACACTTAAGTTTACTGTATAACAGAATGAGACAGCTAGCTGCACCTTCAAAATTTTTGAGACACCTTCCCTTCCAGAGTAACCTGAGGTGGATTGGGCACTGCTTAGGTTCAAATGTGGTGAACACACATCCCTTTTTGTGAGTTTGTGTTATTCAGGGGTGAAGAAGGGCCCCGACCCAAAATGTCAACTTTCGTGCTCCTCTGATGCTGCCTGGCCTGCTGTGTTCTTCCAGCTCCATACTGTGTGTTCTATAATCTAATGGTACTGTTGCTAGACTATTCATCTACAGACCCAGGTCGTCTTTTGGGGATTTGGTTTCAAATTCTGCTGTGACAGATATCCAGATTTGAATTTCATTTCTTTTTTTAAAACAAAAATTCTGGAATTAAGTATTACGTTAACAAAATCATTTGCCAATTGTCACAACGTATATGGTTCACTAATGTCCTTTAGAGAAGAAAACTGCTGTCCTTACCTGATCTGGCTTATATGTGACTCCATGCCTGCAGGCAATGCATGCTGGCCTTGCCAGTGATGTGCAAACCCCGTGAATGAATTAAACAGAAATTGTTCAGAGTATCTGTTATTATACGATAGTTTTGATATGCCCAATCTCATAATCAAGCTTACACCAAGACCAGATAGCTAATGTCCTAAAGTTGATGTTGAAGTGTATATATTGACCAGTAAATGTAGGTTTTCGGTAAATAGTTCAGAACCTATTGGAAGACTTAAATAATAAAGTAAAAGGAGTTTATTTCATTCCTGCATTTAAGTGATACATTCAAGAGCAGAATAGAGTTTATTTCAATTGTGTAAAGAAATTCTTGACAGCTGCAGATACCACAAACATGTCATTCATACTTCGGAATTATACAAGGTGTAGGAGGTTAGTGGTCATCCCCTTGAAGGTTTGCTTCTCGTGGTAACAATGATGTTAATGAGCTGAGACTAGAGGGCATCCATTGGCAGCACCATTGATTTCAAATGACATCAGGTACACCACAACAAAACTCAAATGCATGAGTAAGTTTGAAGTTGGGTTGAGACATTGGTGCCACATCTAGATTGCCATGTGGTGACAGTGCAAGTTTTAATCATTTGATTGAGTGGCATGTTACTAAGTCAGCTAACAATGTCAAGAGTACACGCACATGCTGTTGTTCTCTAAACACATCTTGTTTGTTTTTCATGCATATGCACATTTTGTGCATGCATAGTGCCCCTGTCAGTATTGCAGTCATGTCACTGCAACCCAGTTGTTGTCTCCAGTACTTACTTGATTGCAGCTGCAGCACCTTTTGAAAATGGTACATGCTCAAAACATTTGAACATGGGCAATGAGAACCTTTGAGTGTTGTCAAGACTGCCTGCCTTTGAAGAATGAATGATGAAATACCTGCCTATGAGCTGAATTGTCAATACCCTATATTAAGACCCACATGTGTCTGCCTCAAGGAGACTGGGATATTCCAGTCTATATCCAGGTTTCAGAAATGTCTGGAAGCAGCCTCTGAAAGGCAGACGAGAGAGCTAGCATTCCAGCAAGCTAAGTTTTCATAGTCTTCCTGGGCGTAGCATCAGCCACACTGCATGCTATAGAAGGGCAACTTGCCATCCCCAAAATTCCATGATAGTGATGCCTCCAAGGGCGATCTTTAACATTTTCAAATCTAAATTTTAGAGGGCATCACCATCTTGAACAGCCCTATCTCACATTTTATTTCATACGTAGATATTGTAATACTGTGCTTGTTGATAGTCTTAGAGTCAAAGAGTAATACAGCATGGAAACAGACCCTTCAGTTGAACTAGTCAACACAAACCATGTTCCCAAACTAGACCAGTCCCATGTGTTTGCCTTTGGCCCATATCCCTTCAAACGTTTCCTATTCATGTGCTTATCCAAATGTCTTTTAAATGTTGTAACTGTACCTGCATCCACTACTTCGTCTGGTAGTTGATTCCACACATGAACCACTTTGTTTGAATTTGCCCCTTGTCCTTTTTGAATGTTTCTCCTCTCACCTTAAAAATATGTTTTAAACTCCCCCACCCTTGGGAACAAACCCTTGCCATTCACTTTTTATCCATGCCACTCATGATTTTTTGTTAGCCTCCATAAGGTCACCCTTCGATCTTGTTTGCTCCAGTGAAAAAGTCCCATTTTAAAAATTCATATAAAAAAAATTGTCATGTAATATAGCAGCCATCTCAGTTAGATTACACAGTGAGCAGCACATAGCCATGGAGTCCTACAGCACAGAGACCGGCCCTTTGGCCCATGCCGACCAAAATGTCCATCCACACGAATCCTATTTCCCTTTCCATAATCCTTCTGAACCTTTCCTATCCATTCAACCAAATGCCTTTTAAATGTTGTTAATGTACCTGCCTCAACCACTTCCAATGGCAGCTCATTCCATGTGCGTACCACCCTCTGTTTAAAAATAGTCACCCATCAGGTTCTCATGTATTCTTTCCCCTCTTACCTTAAACTGATGCCCTCTAGACCTCTATTTCCCCAACCCTGGGAAAAAGACTGAGTGCATTCACCCTACCCACGCCTCTCATGATCTTATACACTTCAATAAGATCCCACTTCCGTCTCCTGCACTTGTTTTAAAAAAAAAAAGTCCGAGCTTGTCCAACCTGTCTCTATAACTCAGTCCCTTGAGGCATGGCAACATCCTTGTACATTTCCTCTGTACTCTTTCCACTTTAATAACGTCCTTCCTAAACAAGGTGACCAAAACTGAACACAATACTCCAAGTGCAGCCTCCCCATGTCCTGTACAATTGCAACATAACTTTTCAACTTCTATGCTCAGTGAGTATACCTTTCTGAGGAAGGGTCACCGGACCCAAAACATTAACTCTGTTTACTCCTTCACAGATGCTGCCAGACCTGCTGAGCTTTTCCAGCAAGTTTGTTTTTGTTCTGTACTCAATGCCCTGACTGATGAAGGCCAGTGTGACAAAAGCCGCCTTCACTGCCCTGTTTATCTGCGACTCCACTTTCAGAGAACTGTGCACCTGAACTCCAAGGCCCCTTTGTTCCACTACAGTCCTTAAGGCCGTACCATTCACCATGAAACTCCTACCTCGATTTGACTTTCCAAAATGCAACACCTCACCCTCTCTATATTAAACTCCATTTGCTATTTCTTGGCTCACTTCCCTGCTGATAAAGATACTGCTGCAATTTTTGATAACCTTCCTCACTGTCCACCGCTTATTTTAGTGTCATTGGCAAACTTACTAATCATGCCCTGTGCATTCTCATCCAAATCATTGATATCAATAACAAACGGCAATGGACCCAGCACTGACCTCTGAGACACACCAGTCATCACAGGCCACCAATCCGACAAGCATTCTTCCACTATTACTCTTTGCTTCCTACCATCAAGCGACTTGTGTATCCAATTTGTCAACTCTCCCTAGATTTCATGCAATCTAACCTTTGAGAGCAGCCTATCATGTGGAACCTTATCAAAGGCCTTGGTGTAATCCATGTCGACTACTTCTACCACCCTGCCCTCAACCACCTTCCTGGTCACTTCATCAAAGAACTCTAACAAATTTGTGAGGCTTGTTCTCCCATACATGAAGCCGTGCTGACTACTCTTAATGAAAGCCTATCTTTCCAAATGCATGTATAATCTTCTCCCTCAGAATTTTCAAGTAATTTATCTACCACAGATGTTAAGCTTACGGGTCTGTAATTCCCAGTTTTTTTTTTCTTTGCAGCCCTTTTCGAATAAGGGCACAACATTCACTATCCTCCAGTTTTCTGGGACCTCTCCTGTTGCTAACAATGATGCAAATATATCACTCAGGACCCCTCCAATTTCTTCTTAGCCTCTTGCAGGATTCTTGGATATATCTGATCAGAATCAGGAGATTTATCCACCTTCATACATTCCAATACTTCCAACACCACTTCTACTGTGATATGGACTGTCCCCAAGATATTGCTATTAACTTCCCAAGTCATCATGTCTTTCTCCACAGTAAACACAGGAGAAATATTCATTGAAGACTTTGCCCATTTCCTGCAGTTCTACACATACATGTCCACTTTGGTCCTTCAGGGGCCCTATTCTCTCTCTCGTCATTATTTTTCCTTTTAATACGCTTAAAGAATCTCTTTGGATTCACCTAATCTTCTCAGCCAAAGCTATCTTGTGTCCCCGTTTTGCCATCCTGATTTCCGTCTGCAGTAAACTCCTGTATCCCCCATATAACTTCAGGGATTCCCTTCATCCCAGCTGCCTGTTCCTGAGCCATTTCTCCTTTTTTTTTCTGGTCAAAGCCTCAATATCTTTTTTTTTAAATCCAGGGTTTCCTACTCCTCCCAACCTTGTCCTTCACCCTCACAGGAACATATAAACCTTGAATTCTAGCTATCATACTTTTAAATGCCTCCCATTTGGCAGAGGTCCCTTTGCCTGCAAATAAACTAATCCACTCAACCACTGCAAGCTCCTGTCTAATTCCATGAAAATTCACCTTGCCCCAATTTAGAACTTGAACTTGTGGACTAGTTTTCCTTTCTTCATAACTTTTTAAAGTGAATAGAGCACTGGTCCCAAAGTGCTCCCCCACTGTCACCTCCGTCACCTGTCCTGCCCTATTTCCCAAGAGCAGATCGAGTTTTGCCCCTTCCCAAGTAGGACTCTCTATATACTGCTTGTGGAAACTTTCCTGAACACACTTAACAAACTTCCTCCCTCTCCCCCACCGCATCTAAGCCCTTAAAACTATGGCAGTCCCAGTCTATGTTAGGAAAATTAAAATCCCCTCCTACAACAACCCTATCTGTCCTGCAAGTCTCCACAATCTCCTTGCATCTTTATTCCTCTAATTCCCATTGACTATTTGGGGGCCTATAGCACAAGGCCAATAATGTCACCAACTCCTTATTTCTTAGCTCCAGCATCACTGGATGATCCCTGAGTTATTTCATCTCTGACTACTGCTGTGATACTCCCCTTAATCAAACTTGCAACTCCCCCTCCCCACTTTGCTGCACTCTGTCCTGCCTGAAGCACCTGTACCCTGACACTTTAAGCTGCCAGTCCTGTCCCTCTCTCAGTCACGTTTCTGTAACGGCTATAATATCGCAGCCCCATGTACCAATCCATGCCCTGAGTTCGTTGGCCTTACCAGTCAGCCCTCTTGTATTGAAATAGACGCAATTTAATCCAATATGCATTCCTCGCTCCTTGTCCTGTTCCAGCCTGACATGTAGCAGCAGTAAGAAACCACCTCCATTAAAAATGTGTTTTATCCTCTGAGCCTACCTTTTTAGTTTAGCCTGAAAGAGAATATAACCGTATGTTGCTTCTTTCAAGCTGGAGTTGGAGGCCTTTAATCATCCACCTTTTAAATCTCTCCCTACTCTGGCAGATTGCAGAACCAGTCCTGATCTTGATTCTCTATCTTCAGAGAGAAAATCCAGTCCTCTGACTGACATGCGATTAACCCACCACTCTTTTATTCTGATTGAATTTTAAACACTACTGAATGATAAAATATCTAAGTTATCCAACTCCCCTTCAAAGTAACAAATATTGCATTTTACGTGTATAATTTTATGAGGCAATTTAAGAGTGCAAGAAAATGCATGTATATGAAAATCAGACAATCGGAAGTATCTCAGGCTATTAAGCTTAAATGGCTAATTAATCACCCCATAAAGTAGAGATGCCTCTCTCACCAAATCACACATTAATGTTTGGAAATAAGTCAAAACAAATGAGGGAATTTAGGGATAATACAATGCAGCAAAAAATTCACTCAACATGGAGGCAGTTCTGGAGAAATAGCACAGCTGTTCATGGCAGTATAAAATAATGAGGTACAGATGATAAAGCACAGAACTAAAAGCAATTATTCAAAACAATTGATTTGCATCATGAAGTAACAGCTCGAAGGAACACAATAACATGTTCATCTGAAAGCAGTTTCAGCAACAAAATTTCTTCAAAGGCAGGCCTAGTCTCTCTCGGAATTTAATGTCCTTCCCACAAGACTAGTTTGATAGCATGCGTTTAATCTGATGGGTGAGGACTCCCTGCCTCTGCCCCATTTAAATTGGCCTTCCTGCTCCACCAACACTTAAGGCCCTTAAGTGGACAATCTGCCTATGTTGGGGAGCCCTTGTTCAAAGGGACTCAGCACCTGATTTGAGAAACAGCCTTGTGGGGAACCTGCTGACAACTACTGCCCAAAGTCCTTGCAGCTGATCTCCACCACCTCCCGCACCGACACCATGTCTGTGTTGTAGTGATATTAATAAAGATACAGCACCCAATTTCCCTTGGGCTATTCAAGTTTGAATGCGTAGTGGAATAGTCAATTTGTCTTTCCTTTTTTTCTAATTTTACTTTGGGTAAAAGCAAATTATTTGTTTAAGGTGAACAACGACACAATTCAATGTCAGTGCAGAGAAATCAAACTAATGTTTTGCCTGTAGGGCAGTTTTGTTGGCTGCAGAAAGATCTGACTTTCAGACAACTGCCTCCACTCAGCTTGAACTGTTACAAAGGAATCTTGGCCTCTGTGATAATTAAATAACTGTGGTTTGAAGATTGAGGTCAATGGATGCAGTTTGCCAGTTTTCAAGATTTCAGTTGACAAAACTAAATTACAGGAAAGAATAGCTATGACTGAATACATACCTCACATCATTTATTGTAAAACATTAAGGAGAGTTGACTGACTCACTTGTAAGGCTATTCCAGTGGGCTTTGGTGCTCAGTGATTCAATGGAACAGAAGTTGTTCTGTAACGTTTTACGGAGTGACCCACAGTGAGCAAGCTAATTGACAACCACCTTTTCCATTTTAACTGACGAGTTTGGCTGAGCAAAGATTGGCATCGATATTTTTGAAATCAAAAGCATCTTTGAATAGGCTTTGTTCAAAGCTGACAGGGAAAGCGTGTTTAATCCAATATTCACTGATTTAGGTAGATTTTTGGCTGGCGAGAGTCAAATGGGATGCTTCTAGAGGAAGTGGAGGCCATAATTAGATCAGCCATGATCTCATGAAATGGTCAGGCAGGCTGGAGGGACCAAATTGTCGTCATCTAATTGACATCATAGCATGTTCCTGTATTATCTTCAATCTATTCTCGGAGTTGCACCTCCTTCAACACTTGACTTCAGACTCAACAAAACAGCATACATTTTCAAATGACAGAATCAACCCGAACGGCTGAATTCTTATTTTTCTAAATCTTGAAAGTTTCTTTTTATTTTCTCTGGCAAAGCCTCTAGAATCACATCACTTTTTCACAGCAACGTGCTCCACGATAGCCATCCTCCTGAAACCTTTTAAGCATATAAGTTAGCAGTGGTAAACAGTCAGTGTCACCACATGTAACACTTGCACTCAGACCAACTCAAACACCAGTTTGGCCAATAAGTGTGGCCTTCCACACTTTACAGCAAAGCTCAAGGATACCTATGACTTGCAGGATTCTGCCGGGTTGTTCTACGTGGAGGAATTGAATGCAGAGCAGGTGAGGTGCCCCAGTGAATAAGAAGGAAGCACAGAGGCTATGAAAGTTCAGTAGTTTGGGAGAAAAAGCTATTTAGGGGGCATGATGTATGCAATAACCGTTGTTATTTTATAGAAGCCTTAGTGAGAAGTGTCTGCAGTGGCGGAGTTTGAGAGTGCTGGCTCTGAGTGTGAGGTAATAGGGAGAAGATGGTTGTACTTATTGCGCTTCTGGGCATCCCACTTCTTCTGAGACACTGTATTGTTCCAGGCTATGATTGGGTCTTGGCCTGCTGCCATGGCCTTATGTGGCATCAGCAGGAAATAGAATAACTCATCCTCCTCCCCCCTTTCCCCCCCCGACCCCACCCCTTCTCCCCCTGTCCATTCACAATATTTCTCGGTCCCTGGCCAAGCAGCAGGGAGTGAATGAGCTGTCCTCTCCTCTGGGCCATAACTTCCTTGAGTGCAACTGTGTGATGAGCAATGCTTGGATTGAAGTGGTGTGCAGCTGGAATTTAAAGTTGTCTCCATCGGCATGAACATAACAAGGTCCTAAGAATAGCAAGCATTTCTGCCTCTCTGGGCCACCACAGTTCCCAGAAAAGATACTGAACAGCCCAATTACGTGATTAATAAGGTGAAGAATAGAAGATTACGTGGACGGAAGAATTCCAAGGACCAGATATCATGAATTTCGCTTGACAAAACATTTAAACTGTTGTTCCACCCATAGTTTATATTTCTTTTAATAGTAAATTTGACAAATTTAAAATTAAATTACACAGGCAGGTGTAAAAATTGATTTAAAAATGTTCCTTGCTAAATCTGTTAAACCGCACCAATTTACCACTTTTAAATGCATGGTGGGAAATCTATTAAAACAAAATCATAAAATCATTAAATGCTCTCCTGTTAGAGATTCACTGCGGATTTTGCAGAAACTCAAGTCTGTTATCATGGTGACCGGCTCACGGGGATTATAGATGTTTATCCTGCAAGGAAGCTGATTCAACTACGAATGACAGGATTAAGAAGCAAAGAATGAATAAATTTTAAAACTGCATGATAATTCAAACCCCTCACGCTGCTCGGGACATTGATATTTACAAGTCAGTTGCATACATTGTATTGTTCGAACATAAGAGCACAAGAAATAGGAACAATATTGGCTATATGTTCCTTGAAGATTGTTCCACCATTAATAAGATCGTGGCTGATCCTCAATCTCAATTTCGCTTTGACAGCTGACCCTCAACTCTTGATTCACTTAGAGTTCAAAAATCTAACAAATGTAGTCTTGAATAATATTATTGACTGGGCATACACTCCTGTCTGTGCTAGGAAATTCCAAAAATTCAGAATCATTGTGAATGAAGTCGTTTGTCTGTATTTCAATCAACAATGGCTGTTCCCTGTCCAGAAACGATGACACCTACGTTTCCAAGCCAACACTCCTTGTTCTAAAATCTCCTTAGGTGCCTCATAATTTTGTATAAATTGAATCAACTCGTTCTTCTAAGGTCCAGCAAGCACAGACCTATCTACTCATCTTTCCTAATAGCAAAATCCCCTAATGTGAGCAATTCATCCTTTTTGCACCATTTCCAAGACAAGCATGTCTTTCCTAATTACTAGCTCTACCTAGATGCAAATGTTGTGATTTCATTTACAAAATCCCTGCACAATCTTTCTCCATTTAAATAATATTCAGCTTTTTAATACTGTCTTCCAAAGTATACAATCTCCTATTTCCTTCACTATATTCTATCCGCCAATATTTTTCTCACTTACTTCACCAATTTATATGCTTTTATAATTTCATTGTATTTTCTTACCAAAAATTTGTATTACCAGCACTTTAACTTCAGTAGACTGTTCCTTTATAAAAATCATTAATATAGGTCATATATTTGAAACCCCATCATTGATCCTGTCAACACTTCACAGGCTAGCCAATCTGATAATGATCTGCTTATCCTTTGTCTGTTTCCTATTGCTTAGCTAATCCATGATGATATTGTCTCAGCACAGAAGCCCTTTTACCTCGTGGTAATCCTGTATGTGTCACCTTATTGAATGCCTTTTGGAAAATGAAATGCACAACATTTACTGGCTCCCTTTTTATCAAACTGATTTGGTATATCTTCAAAATAGTATGTCTCAAACATGATAAAACAAAAGTTTTATGAATCACTTAACTCTGCCTGACTGTGTTGAGATTTTGTAACTTTCCAATACTTAAATTACTCAAATTTAAAATATTTCTAATACTTAATATCCTTAATTGCAGCATTTTACCAAACTAAAAAAGACAGTTTGACTCGCTGGCCTATAACTTCCTGCTTCCTGTCTTCTTTGTGTAGTGCATTTTCAAGTCTAGTTTTATAATGCACTAGAACCTTTCTAGATTATGGGGATAATTGGAATATGCCAATCAAGTTATCATTATCTCTTCAGCCTCTTTGTTAACACCTTAGGATAGAAGCCATTAGTTCCAGGGGACTTGTCAGATTTTAGTCCCATTTCTTTGCCTAGTCTTTTTAAACTTCCAATCAATTATTTTAAGATTTCTCCCCACCTCCCTTTTGCCTCTTGATTTTCCACTGGTATACTTTCCTGAGATTTTCTATGTAGATAAAAATATTAATCAAACTCTCTGCCATTTCTTTGTTTCTTGACTGTTTTACCTTTTATAATTGCCTTTATTTGAATTCACTACAATGGTATTAGATTCAAATTTCTCAACCTCATTGAACACAACCTTCTGTCATGTTATGGTCACTTACCTACAGATCCTTTTACTATGACATTATTTAAAATGTCTTAATACATCACTCGATCTAAAATAGCCTGTTTCCATAAAATGTTGTTCTTAATATTGGTCTGCGCAGCACGGTGGCTCAGTGGTTAGCGCTGCTGCCTCACAGTACCAGGGACCCGGGTTCGATTCCACCCTCGGGCGACTGTCTGTGTGGAGTTTGCACATTCTCCCTGTGTCTGCGTGGGTTTCCTCCGGGTGCTCCGGTTTCCTCCCACAGTCCAAAGATGTGCAGGCTAGGTGGATTGACCATGCTAAATTGCCCATAGTGCCCAGGGATGTTTAGGTTAGGTGGGTTAGACATGGGAAATGAAGGGGTAGGGGAATGGGTCTGGGTGGGATGCTCTTCGGAGGGGTGCTGTGGAATTGTTGGGCTGAATGGCCTGTTTCCACATTTTAGGGATTCTGTGATTAACAACTGCCTCAAATAAGGTGTGTAAACTCTTTCTCTAGGCCAATTTGATTAGCCCAATCTAGAAGATCAAAATTTTAAATTATTATTGTTTATGTTTTTTTTTACGCATTCTAATTATTTCTTAATTCATTCTGTCCTACAGTGAACTTGTCAGAAGGCATGTAAACCACTTGGATCAGTGACTTATTTCCGGTTTCTTACATGCAATGAAGCTGATTTCTACAGTTTGGTCTGAAATCAAAATAATTTCTCACTAATCTTTTTATTATCTTGATCTCATTTTTCATTAACAGAAGGCATATTATTGTCTTTTCTTTTCACCTGTCCTTCTGAAATGTCAAATACTCTTGAATATTCACATGGTCACTTCCAACCCTATCTTTGCACTTATATCAGAGTCATTTATTTCCGTTTGCTGTCAACTCATTCATTTCTTTTTTTCAAAATGTTGAGTACGTTGAGATAAAGAGCCCTTAATTCTGCCTTGTTACAACTTTTTCCCTCTCCTAACCTTATTTGCTGGTGCACTCATGTTTGCACTTCCTGCCTGTCATACACTAGTTATAATTACCCACACTACTACCTTACATTCTTGCCTCAGTTTTCTCATTGACATTCTCAATTTCCTCTTAGGTGAACCCTGCCTGTCACCATTTGGTTCAAATCTCTTTCCATCGGCCTAGTTATACAATATGTCATTTCACCGGTCTCAATGTGACAACTGAATCCTTTTTCTTCTCATCTTGGCTCTTCCTGAGCCCCGAAGTGGTGTCCTTAACCATGGACAAAAAAAATCGGAACAACTGTGGATACTGGAAATCAGAAACAAAAACAGAAATTCCTAGAAAATCTCAGCAGGTCTGGCAGCATCTGTGGAGGGAAATCAGTGAATCTTTTGGGTCCAGTTCTGGAAAGGGTTATTGGACTCAAAATGTTAACTCTGGTTTGTCTCAGTAGATGCTGCCAGACATGCTGAGATTATCCAGCAATTTCTTTTTTTTTGTCCTTAACCGTGGCACTTGGCAGCCAACACGGCCTCTGGGGCTCGCACTCTTCACTGTGAAGAATTTTTAGATACTATCATTGACTACACTGTCCTGAAAATAATATTACTTATCAATCTCCCCACTTGAATGGCTCTTTGTACCACAGTGCTCTTGACAAGTTTTTCATTCTTCCTGTCGTCCTGGTTATAATATACATAAGTTGCAAGAAACCTTAACCTGTTGTACAATTGCAAAGGGTGAGCCTCCTCCATTTCTGCCTTTTGGATCTCCTTACATGCCTCACTTGCAGTCCACCCTCTTTCTCTAATCAATGTGACTGTCTCCTGGAATAAAGCAGCCAGGTAACATTCTACCTGCTCAAGATATTGCATTGTCCAAAGCTCAGATGTTGTAACCGCATCACACTGGTCCCCACCATTCCCAACATATACAGCCGCAACACATCATACTGTCAATTGTCATCAACTTGTGTTTAATTTCACTAACTAGACTTCAAGTTTAGGAATATCACAAGTTGTCTGTTACACCAAGAGGCTTAACTCGTTAAGCTATAAATGTAATACAGTACTTTTAACTATTGCCCATGTTTCAGAAGAATAAAATCTTTCAAAAGGTCCTCACAATAATTTCTACCTGCTTAGTTAATGACAGGCTTGAACACTCAAGCTTCTGAAGGTTGAAAACAGGTTGTTTAAAAATCAGCATCTCCTCACCTTTCACCTAATTCTTAACTTAAGTCTGTCACTTCACAATTGGATCTTGTCATGCTGTGTAATAGCAAAACATGTTTGGTCTTATAGAGATGATACTTCACACCAGTTGCAACTGTTCAGTAAGTTTCATGCTCCTAGCTTTAACACCAATTCATTTTCAGTTCATTGATAGGTATCTGCCACTGCCGGTCAGTTTCAGTTAACTCGGTTCCTTAACTGGTTTGCAATGTTTAAGTTGTATCAGGAAAACAGTTATATTCATGCCACACAAGTGCTGGACTCTGACCATCTTCCTTCATGGTCAACTGTGTTACCAATGCTAAATCATCATTATCAATATCTTAGGGCTCAAGGAGCTGAACTGCTTGCTCCTGCTCCAACTTTGTTTGTTCCATTGAAGATAAACTAAGTTGGGTTAGCCATGGCTACAGTAGCAGGCCAAGCCAGCAATGCCCATGTCCCATGAAAGAATATCTTTAAGTGTACATGCAGGAGCATATCCAACAAGCACTGAAAGACTGTGAATGTGTGTTGACTTGATTTTGCAAAGACCAAGTTACACCAGGATGTGACACTGCACCTTGATGGGTCCAGGCAAAAAAAAATTACCAAACACAGTTCAACCAAAATGTGCAAGTGGATTTTGAATTGGCCACCTTCCAGCTGTATAAAATGTACTTTGCAGCAGGACCAACTGTGTGGAAACCTCTACAAGGTTTCATGTAATGATTGCTACACCCAGACAAACAACGAGGGGCTGTAAATCTATCTGGAACACTCGATACTTCTCTGTACAGTCTGCTACTGGGAGGGCACCCTGTAAGGCCTCTATAAACCCTAACCCTAACCCTATAAATGTAATGCTTCTGAGAGGGTTAATGTTGAAGGTGCATTAGCTGCAGCCAACTTCATGATATAACAGTCATTGGGCAGAGAGTCAGTAGTTGAGCACGAGATCCTGATGGATACAGACATGTCATCTCTGACTCCGGATTGTTGGAATTATGCCCAACAAGTTAATGTTAGCTGTACCAATTGCTATTGTGCAATAAATTACACCTTATTATGTAATGTATGCTGCCTCTTGTTAAAACTTTCATGTGGTTTATCCCCCATCACAGATAATTAGGCAGACCCTCAGACTCAGCAAACGAAAGGAAATTGTGTGAGCCAGGAGGCCTGGATTGAAGTCCCACCTGTTCCAGAGATGTGTGATGACATCTCTGAATAGGTCCATTATAAAATGTCTAGAAGTGGGGCATAACATGCAATCCTTGATTCTTTCAATTGCGTAAAGAAAAATAACCAAGGAGAATTGGTTCTGCCTCTGGGGGGTTATGCTTGAAAATACTTCTTGGGATTTGTAACACAGGTGTTTTGGAGGTAAGAAAAATAAAAAGTCATCCTTGCTGATGCACACATGTTGTCTTCGCAAAAGGTAGTCTCCATTTTGATGAACAGTAAATCGGTTCATTACAGATTTCTTATCAGCTAATTACATTGTATCTAAGATAAATGATTTTCTCGTATTGCTTATCAGACTCCACTTTAGAGGAAGTTGCAGCTGCTAAAACACCCTCAGTGTTGCAGTCAAGTTACTTTACCTGCTTGTTAGTTCCTCCCAGGAACACTTTTATATCCTGATAGGTAGAGCATATCTTGTGATGTCAGTTAACTGTTTCAGATATTAACTGCCTTGTATGGCACCGATCACATTAAGTGATTTGTGTCTATTTTGGTTTATCTCTATATCAAATGCTATTGGTTGAGAATAGTTTGAAAATCACATTCTTGGATGTTGTGACTAGATTCTGATGCATCTGGCATGTGATGTTCAAATATATCTTGATTGCAACCATAGACTACATTGTCCACATCTGTGCCTGATTGCCAGGCAGGTGTTACAATTCCTTCTTCTTGTGGGAGTCCCCACTACTACCTCAGGCCAGTCTAAAGGCTCCGGGTGGCTGCAAAGGAATAAGAATCATCCTTTGAAAAGCTGCCTGCTGATGCCCATCCAGTACTTAGACACAGATGCAGAGCATTGCTAAAACCAAAATAATCAACAAACATGAACCTTTGTTGAACAAATCAAGATGGGTTTTTTGCTGACTGACTGATCAGATGCTGTCCAATGCAAGCAAAACAGGATGTCTCAGATTGTAGGTACACAGCATGATTATACAAAGAAGAATTGAGATGGATGAAGAGGAAAACTGGAACTCCAGTGTTCCTTGGAGTATGAGGAGTAGGACATAATGAAGCTCCAGTCATCACACACAAATGCTTTCCCACCCACAACCAGTTATGTTGAGGATATTGTCTCTACCAATTATGCACATCAAAACATGGAACAGCACCAAGCCTGCGAGACTCCATACCCATTTACCCTCATCTT
Organism: Rhincodon typus; assembly: GCF_021869965.1. NCBI lineage: Eukaryota > Metazoa > Chordata > Chondrichthyes > Orectolobiformes > Rhincodontidae > Rhincodon > Rhincodon typus. Next base: position 47,733,549 of record NC_063342.1, on the reverse strand, counting down.
ACTTTTAATATAAAATTTGAATGACACAATGATCTGGTTGATTATCAGTATTTTTCTATAACTGTAGTCAACAACTTCCGGCTGCCCATGGACAACTGTCCCTGCCCTCTGTGGACTCTCTTGCGCTATATCTGCAGTGCAGTATCGTCACTTGCACTTTCAAAGATCTCCCAGATTCTCAAGGTCACTCTGGTACCATTAATTGATGCCAAACATTTCCCTGAGCCAAGTAACGTCATGTAGTTGAAACTCTGGAGGGTTTTGGGTGTCGGTTTCTGACCCTGGACTTAAGACTCAACCCAGATATTTCTTGTTAAAGCTGAAGTTAACTGCACCTAAATGAAGTCTCTTTCTTTCAAATTTATCATCTTGTTTTTCTGCGAGCAATTTAAAGAAATAGCCAATTGTGCACTGTTCAGATTGAGAGATTTCCTTTCAGCTAATCGAGTCAGCAAAAATAACAAACCTAATTACCAGTTTTTGAAAAAAATGTTGAGATCCTAATTATTGGAATTGCTCAAGAACACAAAACAACTTCAATCTTTAGATATCATATTGAGAAATAATACCTTTAACATTTTGCATGTATTTTTGTTGAAATATTTTAAATTTATTAGTGATTTGCCTGAAGGCAAACTAAAATTCTGTCAACCGACATCCTGAATTTGCTACACATTTTTCTGTAGATTCCCAAGTTTCCCAATCCCAGTCTCTACAAGGGTTACTGAATGTAAAGGAATTTGCTGCTTCATTTGGATGCAGTGTCAATCTTTACTCGATGTCCCAGATGCAGGAAAATGGGACAGTTAACTAAGGTTTTGGAGTAGATTTGTAGCTCGAGTTGTGGGTGTTGTGGTTGGTTGGCTCACCGAGCTGGTTCATTGTTGTTCCACAGACGTTTCATTATCCTGCTGGGTAACATCATCAGTGCAACCTCCGATGAAGCATCGGTGTGTTTTCCTGCCTGATTTTTAAACTCTGGAGTCCGTTGAGCTGGATTACCTCACTTCTGGTTTTCCTTCAGAATGGAGTGTATATGGGGCCTAACTCTATGTGTTTATTGATGGCTTTCTTAGTGGAGTACCAGGCTTCTATGAATTCCCGTGCTTGTCTCAGCTCTGCTTGTCCCAGGATCTTGGTCTTGTCCCAGTCAAATTGGTGGTTCCCCTTATCCATGTGGATGGAGATGAGTGACTATTGGTTGTGTCTTCTTGTAGCCAATTGGTGTTTGTATACCCTTGTTGTTAATTTCCTTCCTGTTTATCCCATGTAGTGTTTGTCACAGTCTCTGCAGGGAATCTTGTATATGACATTGGTCCTGTCCATAGTGGGTTGTGGGTCTTTGGTTCGGGTGAGCAGTTGTCGTAGAGTTGATGTGGGTTTGTGTGCTACTCTGATGCCCAGCGGTCGTCGGAGTCTTGTGGTTAGTTCCAATGTGTTCCTGATGTAAGCAGCATGATGAGTGTGCTGGGGCGTGTAGTATCTTCCTGGTGTTGTTCGTGTAGGCATCTTCTGACCCAGTTTATTGGATATCCACTATCTTTGAAAACCTGGAAGAGGTATTCTTCTTCTTCTGTGTAGTTCTGTGTTGCTGCAGTGTGTTGTTGCTTGTTCAAATAGTGATTGCACGCAGCTTCGTTTGTGTGTGTTAAGATGGTTACTATTGAAATTCAGTACCTGGTCAGTGTGTGTGGCTTTTCTGTGTACTTTCGTTTGGAATTCTCCATTTGTCCTGTGCTCTACCATGACGTCCAGGAATGGGAGCTGTTTGTTCTTCTCCTCTCTGGTGAATTTTATTCCAGTGAGGGTGTTGTTTATTAGTTTGTGTGTCTCCTCTAGTTTGGTCCATTTAATAATGATAAAGGTGTCATCCACTTAACGTATCTATAATTTTGGTTGGATTAGCAGAAAGGCTGTACTTTCCAGTCTTTGCATCGCTGCCTCGGCTATAAGTCCCGAGATAGGTGATCCCATAGATGTCCCTTTGATCTGTTCATATGTTTGGCCGTGGAAAGTGAAGTGGGTGGTGAGGCATAGGTCCAGTAGCTTCAGCATGTTGTCTGTGGAGATGGTGTCACTGGGGCCTTGTTCTTGTTTTAGTCGTGCTGTCATTGTTTCTCTTGCTAGTGGTATGTCTATTGATGTGAATAGGGCAGTGACATCAAATGATATCATGGCCTCCTCATCATCTATCCTTATATCTTTGATGGAATTGAGGAACTCTTGGGCTGAGTGGATTGAGTGGGGTGACTTGTTGACGAGGTGCTTTAGTCTCCTTCGTAGCTCCTTGGCTAATCTATGTGATGGCGTGCCTAGCAGGGAGACTGTGGGTCTAAGGAGTACTTCTGGTTTGTGTCCTTTTGGGAGGCCATAGAATCGGGGTGTGTTAGTTCCTTTGGGTTTTATTCTTAAGTCTGTTTTGTTGATCTGTCCAGTCTGTTTGAGTCTCTTTCGTGAGTTGAGGATCTTGTTGCTTAGTTGTGGTGTCGGGTCTGTCTGCATTTGCTGGTGTGTGTTCTTGTTGGCTAGCAGTGCATGTGCCTTGGAGATGTAGTCCCTTTTATTTAGTATTACTGTCATGCGTCCTTTGTCTGCAGGTAGTATTGTGATGTTCGTGTCCTTTTTCAGTCCTTCGAGGGCTTGCCTTTCCAATGTGTTGAGGGTGTTGAGTTCACTCCTTCTGGTCAGTGTCAGGATTACTGTCTGTCTTATGGTTTGTTGTGTTTCTTCATTGTTGTTGGTAGGAAGGAAAATAACAACAAGGGTACATGAACACCACTTGGCTGCAAAAAGACACGACCAATACTCACTCATCTCTATCCACATGGATAAGGAGAACCACCAATTTGACTGGGACAACACCAAGATCCTGGGACAAGCAAAGCAGAGACAAGCATGGGAATTCCTAGAAGCCTGGTACTCCATGAAGAAAGCCATCAACAAACACATAGAACTTGACCGCATATACACTCCACTGCGAAGGAAAACTGAAAGTGAGGTAATCCAGCTCAACGTACTCCAGAGTTTAAAAACCAGGTGGGAAAACACACCGATGCTTCATCGGAGACTGCACTGAGGATGTTACCCAGCAGGATAATGAAACGTGTGCGGAACAACAAACCAGCTGGGCGAGCCAACCGACCACAACATGGGACGGTTAAGTTTGGAATACTTGGTCTGCATGGATGAGTTGGACTGAAGGGTCTGTTTCCATCCCCTATGACAAAATACTCGATGACATCAGTGTTTTAAATCATTTAATTTGTTGGACTTCTCCAAATTTTTTTTTTCCCTTTGCAGGTAAAAGTTCGCTTCATAGTCATTTATGATTCATTACATTCATGAAAGTTTAGTTGGCTGTCATCCTGGCTGCTTTCCTCACTTTGATTCAATATACTTTCCACTGCCTGAGTTCTGATTTAGTGCTAATTTACATTAACCAAACAGATTCTGTTGCTAAGACATGCTGTTCAAATGACAGGATATGTACATAGGCTTTCCATTTGTAATACGTGGTGAGATATACCCGTGCAAGAATAACAGATTGTTAGGAATTGCATGGCATACATTATTCTTGGTAAAGTTTTTCATTTTCACTTGGACCTTCAGTTATGAAGTGCACCATGATAAATGTAGTTTAATGTTACCTTGGAAAATTCTGGTATTCAACAGAACAAATGGAAGCTGAAATGTGTTATCACCTTTCAGAACATTGATTCATGCCCCTTTGCAGCTGGTGCTTCATCTTGCACTGTTTTGCTCTCATTGACAGCTCATACCCAAGCTTAGGAGATAGCAAGAACTGCAGATACTGGAGTCAGAGTCAATACAGTGTGGACCTGGAGGAGCACAGCAGGTCAAGCAGCAGGAAATTCAATGTTTCGGGTTTACACCCTTCATCAACACTGAGCCTACCCCTGATCACAATGTATTGACTTATTCAAGCTTGTCTTGTACTCCTGACAGCTCTTGCCACATTGTATTCTCTCACTGACAGCTCAGGTTCCATTTTATTCTTAATTCCCTTACTGATAGTTGGCTTTAGCTTTGGAAGAAAAAGAAAACATATTCAAAAGCTATAATCAGTATTTAACATATATTTGATCAGATATAGCATATCAGCCACTGATTTTTTTAAAAAATTGTGCACATAAAAGTTTGAACCTGAACAGAACCTGAGGAATATCTCTGAAGGAGATGCTCAGGGTAGTGACCTAGGCCCAACCAAGGTTCCAAATGGCGGTTGAAATGCATTAACACCTTTCAGAACATTGATTCATGCCCCTTTTGCAGCTAGTGCTTCGTCTTGCACTGTTTTGCTTTCATTGACAGCTCATATCGAACTACAAGGCACAAGTCAGGAGTGTGATGGAATGCTCCCCACTTGTCTGGATGAGTGCAGCCCCAACAACACTCGAAGCTTGATACTACCCAGGACAAAGTAGCCTGCTTGATTTTGCAACACATCCACAAGCATCCACTTCCTCCACTAATGATGCTCAGTGTATAATATCTACAAGATGCGCTGCTAAATTCACCAAAGATCCTTATCATCTTCCAAACCCTTGACCACTTCCATTTAGAAGGACCAGGGCAACAGATACATGAGAACACCAACGCCTGTAAGTTCCCCTCCAAAACACTCACTGTCCTCCACCCTTGCTTATACTCTCTTCCACCCTTTTTCATTAGCAAAATATATAAAAGTTTGAATACCATACAAACAGATTCAAGAACAGCTTCTTCCCTGCTGTTGTCAGACTTTTGAACGGATCTTGGTGCTAATTTTGATGTCTCTGTCTCTCTCTCTCTCTCTCTCTCTCTCTGTCTGCACCTCCTCTGTGGCAGTAACACTGTATTCTGTGCTCTGTTATATGGTATGATCTGCCTATACAGCAAACAAACAACACTTTTCACTGTATCTCAGGACATGTGATAATAAATTTTTTAAAAAAAGAAATTTATTGCTGTTCCTTCACAGTCACTGGGTCAAAATCCTGGGATTCCCTCCCCAAAGACATTGTGGATCTACTTGCAGCATGTGGTCTGCAACAATTCAAGAAGGCAGCTCACTACTATCTTCTTAAGAACAACTGGGGTTTGGGCAATAAACACTGGCCAGCCAGCAATACCCATGTCTCATGAGATAAGGAGAAAACCTCTTATCTGAGATAGTAGGAACTGCAGATGCTGGAGAATCCGAGACAACAAAGTGCAGGGCTGGATGAACACAGCAGGCCAAGCAGCATCATAGGAGCAGAGAGGCTGACGTTTCGGGCCTAGACCCTTCATCAGAAAAGGGGGAGGGGAAGGGGGTTTTGAAATAAATAGGGAGAGAGTGGGAGGCGGATAGAAGAGGGATAGAGGAGAGGATAGGTGGAGAAGAAACAAACAGGTCGAAGAGGCGGGGATGGAGCCAGTAAAGGTGAGTGTAGGTAGGGAGTTAGGAAGGCGATAGGTCAGTCCAGGGAGGACGGACAGGTCAAGGGGGCGGGATGAG
>NC_063342.1:47638217-47718049 GCF_021869965.1 Rhincodon typus | reverse complement strand
TGATGAAGGGTCCAGGCCCGAAACGTCAGCCTCTCTGCTCCTATGATGCTGCTTGGCCTGCTGTGTTCATCCAGCCCTGCACCTTGTTGTCTCGGATTCTCCAGCATCTGCAGTTCCTACTATCTCTGACCCAAGTTCTTGAATATTTCTTTGTAACTGAAGTGTCTTAGCGCTATAAACATTCTTGTAAACCACTTGTGTACTCTGTCTAATGCATTCACATTCTTCCTGAATTGTCGCACCTAGAACTGTAGACAATACTCTAACTGAGGTTTAATTAATGCCTTGTATAGGTTCAGCATAACATCCCTGGGCTTGAATTCCATGCAAAGATTAACAAAGGATGCTTATGCTTTGTTTCCACTCATCTCACCTTTCCTGCCACTTTTAATGATTTGCACAAATCTACGTGCAAGTCTGTTCCTGAACATGCTTTAGAGTCATGTTCTTCATTTTATATTGTCTCTCCCTGTTTTCCACCAAAGTATATTACTTCTCACTTGTCCACGGTAAACTTCATCTACTACCTACCAACACACTTGAACAACTTGTCAAGTCCATCTGAAGTTCTGCACTGTCCTCCTCAGTTTATGATGCTTCAAAACTTTGTATCATCTGTAAAATTGAAATTGTGCCCAGGAATCTGAAATCAAAATTATAACTATAAATCAGAAAAAAGCATGAAACCCAATGCCAACCTCTTGGGAACTCCACTGCACATTTGCTTCCAGCTTGAAAAATTAATAATTATTCTCTTTCTTGTCACACAGCCAATTTTGTATCCATGTTGCTCTGTCTTTTTCAGTCCGTAAGCTGTAAATATTCTCTCAATACATGTACTGTATCAAAGACCATTTGGAAGTCCATGTATATCACATTGACAGCATTATTCTTAAAAACTCAATTACCTCTTCAAGGAAATTCAACAAGTTAGTCAAACATGATTTTCCTAATTAATCCAGACTTTCTCCATGTGTCCATGAATTGTATCACAAATTATTGCTAAGAATTTCCCACAACCAGAATTAAACTTGAGTGGACAAAGTGTAGAGCTGGATGAACACAGCAGGCCAAGCAGCTCTTAAACTTGAGTGATCTGTAATTGCTGGCTTATCCTTAAAATCATTTTTGAACAAGGGTATAATGTTTGCAAATCTCCAGCCCTTTGATAACACTCCAAATCCAGGCAAGTCTGAACGATTATGGCATGTGCCTGTGCAATTTGGGTTCACATTCTTTGGGATAATTATTGCATCTCAGCTGGGCTTAGTGCCTTGTGAACTATTAACGATCAACAGGTTATCCAATACTACTGCTTTGCGAATTTTGAACTCTTCTAGTGGCCTGGCTAATATTGCATCCTTGGTAAAGACAAGGCAAAACATTAACATAATACTTCAGCTATGCCATCTATCTTGATCTTTGAATCCCCTTTTCCATCACTAATTGATTTTCCTCATCCTTTTAGCACCCTTTTTGCTATTTATTTGCTGGTAAAAGATTTAGTATTCCCCTCTGTGTCATAATCCCACTTTACTTTTGATATTTGTTTTCACAAGTGCCTTCTGAACATTTTCCATTCAGCTTGGTTCTCAATTGTATTTCCTACTAGACACTTGTCATAGCACTTTTTTTCTTTGTTTTAATTTCTATTTCCTTTATCATCCAGGGAGCTCTTGGTCTGTTTGCCCTCCCTTTCCCTTTTGTGGGAAAATATTTTGACAGTTTCCAATCATCCCTTTGTTGAAGTTAGTGCATTGTATAACCACTATTTATCCAACCAAACTTTGGCTCCAGTTTGTTCAGACCAGTTCCATTCTTACGGCTTTGAAGACTTCTCTCCTGAGTTAGTTATTCTTGTACAGCTTTGTTCATTCTTTTTTCAATCATTACCCTAAATCTTATGGAAACATGATCTTTATCCCCTAAATGTTCCCTCAATGACATTTGAAACGTTTGATCTACTTGGCCCACCTCATTCCAAATATCTAATTTGAATAGTCCCTCCTTTCTTGTTAGACTAGATAGAAAATGTTCTAGAAAATTCTTCTGAAAACAATCTAAGAATGTTTGCCCCTACCTGTCTTTAACTCTCCCACTATCCCAGTCTGTATTTGGTTTACTAAAATCTCTATTATAACTGATCTGAAATGCTTGCACATCTCCACAGTTTCCTTGCAGTATTCTTCCTTTATATCATTCCCATTAATTGGCATACTTTAGACTGCACCGTACAATCCAATTGCAGCTGCCTTTATTCTTGGTTTTAGCCAAAATGATTCTGCCCTTGAACCCTCCATGACATTGTCTTTCTCCAGTAGCGTTATGCTTTCTTAACCAAGATAACCAAACCTCCTTTCTCTTTCTTATTGAAGAATATTTAAGACCCATTCTTGTCCTCCTTTCAGCCTCATTAGTTGATCTCCACATCATTCTTCCAACTGGCGAAGTGTCTGTAACTCGCTAGTCTTAGTTACTATTCTCTGCACTTTCATGTACCTGTTGTAACCCTGATGAGTGTATTTTAATTTCTCCTGGACTTGGACTATACATATTAAATTAGTGTTCTTTATTTTAGTGCTGTCTGTCTCTCACGACATTTAGTGCTCCTTTGTGCTCTTTCATATACTTTTCTGGTGACCACAGCCATGCAGACTTAGTTTGATGCCTCCCAACAATGGCAAAATGCCCCACAAAGGAACCCAGTGCTGGCTGTGTTCAGGTGCATTATCTAAACATTACAGGGGCATCTTCCCTCAGAACCAGTCCCAGTGCCACAAGAATGTAAAATCCTCACTACTGTACCTTCTTTCCAACCACACATTTGTTTCGCTTATCATTCTGTTTGTGTATTCATTGGAGCATGTTGCTGTGGGAAACATGGAGATTACCACTTCTGAGTCCTGCTTGCTAAATTTCTACCTGGCTCCCCAAATAGTGACTGCACAACCGCAACCCTCTTCCGAACTGTATATTTGGAGACAGTATGGGACATCACCACTTGCTATCATCCTTCCCCAAAATGATTATTTTGCAGCTACTTTGTGGGAATTTTGATATTGATAACAGGTAGGCAACATAACATCGAGAGTAAAGTCTACATCTGCAGTTATACTTGTTTGTTCCATTAACCGGACTTGGATCTTGCTGCACTCCTTTGAGGGAACATTGTCATTCCAGTATCAAAACATGAACACCAATTCTTCAGTGGGATCTTAAGAGACTCCTGCACTACCTGCTTCGTTCCCACTGGGCTGTTTTTTGGTCACCTATTGTCTATCTACCCGTAGTGCTTCTCACCTGTAGTGTGCCCACCTCCTCAAATATGCTATTCATAACATTCTCAAACTTGCAGCCAGCTCAAAACAATGACTCCAGTTGCCAGTTGAGTTCTAAATCACAGAGCTTTAGCTTTTGCAGCTGTTTTTACTTTTGTACATTTGTGCTTCTGGGACATGTGAATTGTCTTTGATTTCTCCATATGCCTCAGAATAGACATCCTGCAGGGTTGAGATGAAAAGGTCAGAGGATAAAAGGTTGGTGAAAGAGAATGTGAGGTTTTCTCCCTTCTGCTGATTTCTCAGCTTTCAGTATGTATAAGGTAGTAGCTTGGGATTCCTATGTGGAGAAACATAGCCTTTATGTCATGACATGATGGGAATCTGTAATCAAGCACATGATGATTGCCTTCTGTGGTACAGTACACTGCTGAGTAAATGCAGGGCCTTTTACTTACCTTTTAACTTCAGGTACAGCGCAGGTTTGAAGTATAGGTTGAGTTCAAAAGGTGGGAAAGGTAAATCTGTGGTGTTTCTATTGAGACTAAAACAAAATCAGCTTAAACAATTGAACAGAGCAAGAAATTCTGCCTTTTACTTCAACATCCAGTTTTATCCCTTTATCAACTTGTGGAATTATAAATTAAACTTTGCAAATTTATAACTACTGTTGCAGGTAAATGCAACCTCTCTTTGTTGCCGTGGTAAAGTGGTAGATTGTGTTTGGTTTTTGATATAAACCACTCCATGAATTCTTCCTCAAAGTCAAAGGTATTCAGTATGACAACAGATCATGCAATTTTCTAAAATGTACTGTTCCACTTATGATTGAGTTTGAACTATTTTTCCACTGCAGAAAACACACACACTATACAACAGCTGCATGCTTTTTCAACCAAACCAGTAGCTCAAATATTAAGCCAGGCTACACATCCAAATGACCAAAATAGAGTGAAATATAAAAATAACCCTCTCCAGCGATTCTCAAGTGATTTGTTTTTTTTTTAATGCTGTCAGGGGCAGGAATCACTGACTGTTTCGTCAAGGATCCAGCACTAAACCCAAAACATTGGGAATAATTTTCTTTCCCCAGGCAGATGTTGGTGCACTTTTGCACAGACGAGATATTGCAAACAAAACCATGTGTAAAAAACAATCGAAGCTTCAGCAGTTTATGTTTAATTCACTGCCATCCATATCCCACTTGACCATTCCCCTTCTTATTTTGAATCTTATTACTGATGTGGAAGATTCAGAGCCATATGCTTTTGAGCATTAATTTTTGTATTCATTCACGGGATGAGAGCAGCACTGACCAGGCAGCAATTATTGCCCATCCCTAATTGCCCAGAGGGCAATTGAGAGTCGACCACATTGCTGTGGGTCTGGAGTCACATGTAGGCCAGACCAGGTAAGGATGGCATTTTCCTTCCCTAAAGGACATTACCAGATGGGTTTTTCCAACAAACAACAATGGATTCACGATCATTAGACTCTTAATTCCAGATATTTTGCTGAGTTCAAATGCCACCATCTGCCATGGCAGGATTCGAACCCGGGTCCCCAGGATGTTAACTGGGTCTCTGGATTAACAGTCCAGTGATACCAAAAAGGCCATTGCCTCCCCAATGCTGCTGCATAATTGCTTTTGGATGCCATATGACATACATTGAGATGGTCCTTTATCACTTCAGGAATTTTTTTGAAAGAAGTAGGAGTTAAGTTGTAAGTAAGTATTTAACATTTTGTTCCCTGCAATATTGAGTTAGTTTTTAATGTTTGATTTTACATTGTGATGAACTGAGAGAGTTGATCTGGAAAATGTTTTTCTCTGTGTAATCATTCCGTATGTGAAACAACACCCAGAAATACTATCATGTTTTAAGGATGGATTTGACAAATGGAACAGATTCACTGGTAATTGCAAAATTATATGTTACTTAACATGCTTATCAATATGGAACACTTCAAAATTGAACAATAGTTTTGCTAAGAAAAATTTATACATTAGCATCTACTAGAGCAGAACAATAGTTTCTGATGCTGTAGGTAACTGAACCTCTGTGTAATGTGCTAGTCAAACTGGGACAAATCAAATGTACCACTGCCTTTCTCTGTATATGTGAAAAGTTATAATTGTTGGAAAATATTTCACTTGGGATGAGCATATTCAAAAAGCCAATTCAATTTTCCTCTGTATCCCAGCACAGTGTTTTAACTACTACCTCAGAAAATCAGGCCATACAAACATCTTATCTCTCCATCCACCCAAAATTTCAGAACGACATAGCCAATCCTTTATGAGTTATAGCAGGTCTGCATTTTGAATTCATCTTTTAAAAAAAAACAGTTGGAAAAGGAGACTTCATTCAGGGTGCTAACCCATTAACTAACCAGTTCATGTATTTTTTTATTCATTCATGGAATGCTGATGTTGCTGACCAGGTCAGCATTTTTTGCCCATTTCTAATTGCCTTTAGGAAGGTTGTGGTGATGTGCATTCTTGAACCACTGCAGTCCATTTGGTGGAGGAGCACCCACACTGCTGTTAGGGAGGAAATTCCAACCCTGCAACAGTGAAGGAAGACCAATATGTTTCTAAGTCGAAATGTTGTGCGGCTTAGAGAGTGTATGGATGAATCCCATGTAGCTGCTCCCCATGCCCTTCTAAAGGGCAAGGGTTGAGAGTTTGGAATGCGCTGTCAAAGGAGCCTAATGCTTGATTGTCTATCACCTCCTGACAAGTCTATTGCATTGATTGTCGAGGGGCAGTTGATGGAGATGGTTATTGTGTAGCATTTCTGTGGTGCAAATATTCTCTGTATCAAATCTTCCGCTAAGGGGGAGATGTCATTACTTGAGTTAATTGAATCTTAAATGCATTCCATCAGTGAAATAATTCAGCATTAATTGCCATTTTACAGTTTAATAGATTTAGAAAACTGATATTTATAAATTTGTAAATGATTCACAGTTACTGATTTTTGTTGTACATTTCCTTTATTGCAAAAATAGCTTATGGTGCAATGCAAGAGTATTTAGATTCCACAGTATTGCTGAGGACAGATTCTCAAATGCATTCTTGGTGCATTCAAACATAGCATCACAAACCATATTGCACAGTTAACAATGATCTATATGTTTCTCCATACTTAAAATGTTGTTTCTCAAGTAAATTATTCATTTTATGCACTTTTTTTTAAGTTTACTCATGAGATGTGGGCATCATGCATCACTTGCTGGCAAGCATTTATCGCCCATCCCCAGTTGCCATTGAGAAGGTGGCAATCAGTTATCTTCTTGAACTGCTGCAGTACATGTGCTGTAAATAAACCCACAATGCCATTCGGGAGAGAATTTGAGGAGTTTGATTCAATGATACTGAGGGAACAGCCATATATTTCCAAGTTAGGACTGTGAGTGGCTTGGAGGGATCTTTCAGATGGGGTGTTCCCATGTATCGACTGGGTGACCTCCTAGGTAGTAATGGTTATGGTTTTGGATGGTGCTGTCTAAGGATCTTAGTAAATTTCTCCAATACATTTATAGATGATATTCACAGATACTACTGAGCTTTGATGGAGGCAATGGATGTGATACTAATCAAGTGGGTGGTAACAAGCTTCTTGAGTGTTGTTGAAGCTGCACTCATCCAGGTGTGGAGAGTATTCCATCAGACTCATGATTTGTGCCAAGTACAGGCAGGGGGAATCGATATGTTACACACTGTAATATGCGTAGTATTTGACCTGCTGTTTTAGCCACTATTTATATGGCTAGTCCAATTCAATTTCTGTACAATGATAACTCCCAGGATGTTAATAGTGGGAGATTCAGTGATGGTAAAGCCATTGAATGTCACGGGTTGATGGTTAGTCTATTGTTAGAGATGGTCATTGCCTGGAATTTGTGCAGCATGTGTTACTTGCCAGGTGTCAGCCCAAGCTTGGATATTGTCCAGATCTTGTTGCATTTGAACTTTGACTGCTTCAGTATCTGAGGAGTCAGAAATGGTGCTGAGCATTATGTAATTGGAGGCAGACATCCCAGATGTTCCATGTAAAAGATTTGCCAGTCCCAGCAGTGCCACTGGAAGTGGTGATAGTTGCTGGGACTGCAGTTAGTCCCGGTGAAGAAAAGTGATTGATAGAATCTGGATAACCAGTAGTTGGAGCAATCATGCATGGACCAGTCAGACAAGCACTTGCAAAGTTGGCGGGAATGTTGGTCATCTGGAAGTCAGGCTAGCGGGCTCAAGAAGCCGGAATTGCCTTTGCTGTGAGTGAAGCCCATCATTGGGAATGGGGAAGCTGAACACGATTCCTCTCCCCACCCCGCTACACAAAGCCCGCAGTCTCATTGCCAGGTTTATCTGGTAACACACCAGGAGTGGCAGATGTGGGGTCTTAGGTGGCTGTTCATTGGTCACTTAATAGCCTCAATTTGCTCAAAAACAGATGGGGCCTTCTCACACTGACCCCAACAGTGGCAGAATCCAAGCAGAGACAGGAAAGTGATGGGCATGACAATAGGTCATCTGCCAGGCCATCTGACTTTATTGCCTGGTCTCACTCCATTTGCCTATCCATTCCAGGGCTTTCACCAGAAATGTCTAGTCCTAAAAACTAACTCATTGCCAGTGTGTTGCTCATTTATTTGAATCCGGGAAGACATGTTGATGCAATTTTAAAAAACAAGCACAAGGGAATATGAGGAAAAATACTTTTTTTCTCACCCAGCAGATTGTAGAAACATGGAACATGCGGTTGGAGAGGGTAATGGTACTTTCACAACAGTTAAGCATTTGGATGAGCCCTTTAAAGTGCGCGGGCATAGTAAACTATGGATCAAGTGCAGGGAAATGGCATTGGTATAGCTGAATGTGTGTAGGTCAGCATAGATATGGTAGGCCAAAGGGCCTATTCCAATACTGTATGATTCTGAACGCAATTGTAGAAGTTTATTTGCAAAGTGAAAAATAAATCAGCAGTGCAAATCTTTGCCAAACCATTCAGGTCAGGTTGTTGTGTCTAGTTTTGGATACATTACTTCTGTGTAAAACCCATGAGAGGATGCAGAAAAGAGCCATTGAGTGACCAAAAACGATACTCTAATTAAGTGGTTGATTACAAAAACTGGGACTCTTTTCACTACTGTATTAATTTGATTTCCTTTAGTTCCTAATCAACCTTTTATACAAAACCAGAGTCATTACAATCCTGTGATCTTGTACCTCCATTTCCCTGTTCACTCTTGTAGTAAGATAGTCTCTATATTCAGGTGAAGGAACATTGACAGGTTTCATTAATACTAGTTATATCATGGGATATTAAGAAAGGACATCTTCTGGAACTCTGCAATTTAATTGTCTTGGTTACTATATTTCATACATTCGTGTGCCTGATATAACCCTGATTTAGAATATTTTAATTTCTCCTGTACCTGGATTACACATATTAACTTCCTATCCTTCCTTGTGTTGCTACCTGTCTCTCATAGCATTTGGTGCTCCCATATTCTTTTCTGGTTACCATAGCCATGCAGAATTAGTGTGAAGCCTCCCAACATCACTAGCAAAATGTCCCACAAGGAGCCCAGACCTGGGTCAGTTCGGGTGCATTATCTAAATTTTACAGGCGTATCTTCCCTAGAGCCAGTCCCGGGGCCACAAGAATGTAAAGCCCTCACTCCTGTACCATTTTTCCACCCGTGGACTTTACCAGTTTCAAAATCTCCCCACCCTGGCCTCATCCCTGCCTCCTTGACCTGACACAACCTGTCCATCTTCTCTCCCACCTATCCGCTCCTCCCACCTCACTAACCAATCCCCAGCACTTCCTATCTGCACTCACCTATCACCATCCTACCCCACCATCTTCCCCAGCCCCATCCCTTCACACTGTTTATTTCAGAGCTTCTTACCCTATCCCCCATTTCTGAAGAAGGGTTCCGACCCGAAACGTCAACTTTTCTGCTCCTGGCCTGGCCTGGCCTGCTGTGCTCCTCCAGCTCCACACTGTGATATCTCTAATTTGTAATTGAATCCTTCATCATGCTGTGATGCTAATGTCACTCTCTGCGATGCAGGTAATATCATAATACGCAAATGAGGAGGGGGTGGGGTGGAGGGCTCTTGCGTAGTGGTACTGTTGCTTCCTCTGGACCAGAAAGTCCAGTTTCAATTCCCACCTGCACCAGACACGTCTCATAATGGAAATCAAAGAACTACAGATGCTTGAGATATGAAACAAATAAAAACATTATTCGTTAGGAAAACTCAGCCAGTTTGGCAGCATCAGTGGAAAAAAGCAGAGTTAATGTTTTGAGTCTAGTCACCCGTGTGCAGAGCTAGAAGCAGCTAGAAAAAGGTTATTATGTTATTTATGCTGATGATGGGAGGTGGGGATGCAGAGGAGGAGTGAGCAGATATCTGGAGATGGAGCGCACAGAGAGAAAAAGAAAGGGTAGGCAGATAAAGGGATTGTTGATAGTAAGCCAGGGAAGAAAAGAAGCTAGATAGGTGATAATGGGATCTGTGAATCGTTGATGCTGTCTTGGGATTGTAGGATTATGAACAGACATAGACATAGACATAGACATAGACAAATGAGGAGGTGTTCACAGTTTAAAATGTTAAACTTGTTGAGTCTAGAGGACTGTAAGGTACCTAAGCGGAAGATGAGTTGTTTGTCCTCCAGTTTATGTTGAGCTTCCCTGGAGCACTGCAGCAGGCCTGGAGCACACCTTGGAAAGGGAACACCATGGTGTGTTGAAATGGTAGGCAACCAGAAGCTCGGTGTCATTTTTTCATTCAGAACATAAGTGTTTCGCAAAGCGGTCATCCAGTCTGCATTTCATTTCCCCAATGTCAAGGAGACCACTTTGCAAACAGCTGTATCTCATATCGTAACATGTCTGAAAAGGTTGATAAAAAATATCTACACACATGATGGCTATGCTTGTTATTTAAAATTAATTCACCATCAATTTACTGCCAAACTTCAACTGTAGTTCATTAATTTATCAGAGCAGCTGTGTGAAATATTGTCATACTTCTTTAGACAACATTTGGTTTTAGCTAAAAAAAAAGGCATAAATTGACTCTTTCCATACTTCCTTCACACAGCTATGAATGTAATTAAAGTAATTGTGAAGAGAAACAGAAGTTCTCAGTACCAATTTGTAAAGGAAAACAGGTTATAGCTTGCAATAAATTGATTATGTCTTCGCTAATCACATGGTGTCTACTCATTCATGTTTAAGATATTGGAGGTGTATTATTGAGAGTGGATGGTGAAAAGCTGCACATGTTCAACTGTATAATGCAGTAGATAACGTAATTATGCTGCTGTTGCAGGAGTATGCAATCATTTTAATGAGGATTTTAAAGAGATTATTGTACATTTTGAATTTGAAGAATCAGTCTTGTACTATTCCTGAGAATGTCCCTGTCTCCGAATATTGAATTCCGTGGTGTTGTATTGAAGAGCATTAGGACATGAGTCACCTCGATCTAAAATATATCCTTGTAATCTTACATGAAAGAAACTACCAAATTAACCAAATCTAATTAGTTATTTGAACACAGCACACAATGGATAATAACAAAGGAGCAGGAGAAGTTATTTGTGGAAATGTTACACGACTCAGCATCGATGATGTTTTGGAGGCAGAGAGTTCTATATCTGCACCAGCATTTATATGAAAATGTGCTTCTTGATTTTAATCTTAAATTGTTTGGTCCTAAAGCTAAGGCCGTAATAACATTTTCTTGAATCTCTTTCCAGCCACTTTATGAAATTACTTTTACCCTTTTGGAAACGTGAATAAGACTACCTGTTATACTTCTAAATGCATAGGAATACAAATGAATTTATGAAACCTGTAATTATAATTTAAACCTTTAAACTTTGTCTACAGCTAAATAATGTGATGGTACTATGCGCTTAACAGAGAGGTTCTGTGCTGTTTCTCTTGCAGAGGGGTGTTGTCACAGTGATGACAAAATCTCTCCTTCAGACCGGCAATTGGTAAACAGCTTTTGGGTTCTCCATGGGTGTCTCTTTTCCCAAATGAGACGAAAGAATCATCAGTGGGTGGGGCCAGGGCTCTCACAAACATAGAGGGCTTTTAGTTTTAACACAGTGTGGAGCTGGAGGAACACAGCAGGCCAGGCAGCATCAGAGGAGCAAGAAAGTTGACATTTCAGGTTAGGACTCATCTTCAGACCCTTTTTCTGAAGAAGGGTCCTGACCTGAAATGTCAACTTTCCTGTTCTTCTGATGCTGCCTGGCTTGCTGTGTTCCTCCAGCTGCACACTGTGTTATCTCAGACTCCAGCATCGGCAGTTCTTACTATCTCGGAGGCTTTTAGTTTTGCTTTCAATTAGTTTTTTTTTTCTGCTAGCTGGCTGCTGGAGCTAACAGCTCGTCCTCTGTCTCTCTCTCTCTCTGCTGCTGCTCGAGTGAAAAGGCAGAAAGTGAGAAAAATATCAGTTTTGTTGAATTGCATTTTTGCCAAGGGTGTGTTTGTGGGATGCTGCTGAAATTGGAATAGTTGATGATTAGCAGTTAAATAATACATTATCTTGGTAGGTATTTCAATAAAGTTATGCCAATTCTTTGTTTGTATTTTAACTGAATTATAAAAAATAGTGTGTTTTGATTTAAAGCCTAGCGGTGGACTAATAGAATCACATCAGGAACACAGGACCCGACACTTGCCTTTAATTAAGTATGAAAGTTGGGGTCTAGGCTATCTCCTTCGAATACTCGGCAGTGGGGTGGGGGTGTCTGGTCTGGCCCATAACAGTAACTGCGGATGGAGGGTTTTTAAATATCTGGTATTTATTTTCCGCTGGTTGCATGCTGGTGTTTCTGGTAATGTGTTTCAATACAATTTGAGCTTTAGCTTAGCATACCTGTTAACTACTAAGAATAAAACAAAGTGGCTAAAATACTGCACAAAGGAGTTCCACATGAATATGCTCACCAGGTATTAACTAAAGGGAATTAAACTCCACTCTGCCTGTGTGTGACCAGTTTGGAATAATTCAGCAGGTTTTGGTTTGGTGACTGAATTGTCCCTCAATCTTCAAAATAGTATTTCAAAAATATATCATCCAACAGTGTTATTCTCTCACTCTTAGGCTGTGTTTCAATGAAGAATTAGTTATATTTTTTTCTAAATTACCTTAACGTTGAACAATGTCTGGAGTGAATAACAAAGTCTTCTATTGCTCCATCTATTTAAATATGTTATGCAAATTCATTTCAACAGGGAAGCTGTGAGGAAGTACTTTAATCCATTAATACCTGACTCCATTACTAGCTTCATCTACAATTGTTTTTTGCATCAGCATTTAATCTGCAAGAGTAATCAACCAGCTAATAATGGAATATGAGGATACAGATGCTCTTCATAATGAAGCAGATGCAGACCAAAATGAAGCAAGAATTAACTTCAGGGTATTTTAGGAAACCTAAAACTGTCGGCATTTCTCTCCATTTTATGCAGTCACTGCTATTTTCATTTTGGAATTTTAAGAATTTTAGAATTCACCATGATGTTCTTTGAAGAATTAATGATTAATGTTTGGAATGCAGTCTGTTAAATGCAAATTGAATGCAAAAGGATTTGGAAGATATTTTTCCGACTGTGTTTGGTGGGATATCTTGGCTATCATCTTCGAAAGGAATCTCTGTGGAACGTCGAGCAAGAAAGTTAGTAAAACATGCAGCAGTCTGCCAGGGCTTTGGATGTTTAACCAGGATGAAAATAAACAGTAATCTAACAACTGATTAAAAACCAAATAAAAGACCTGCAAGTGCTGTAAATCAAACAAAAACAAATTGCTGGAAAAGCTCAGCAGGTCTGGCAGTGTCTATGGAGAGAAATCAGAGTTGACATTTTGGGTCAAGTGACCCTTTCTAACCCTTCTCAGTTCCTCAGATGCTGCCAGACCTAATAACTATATTGCTCACACATCAAATGCTGAATGAATATCAGACCATACGGGAGAATGATATGAACTATGCACCAGATGGAAATGATAGAGCAATATGACCCCATCTAGCAAGAAGGGAACCCAGTAGGAAAACTGACAAGGGTGATAGTTAAGAGGTCGACACAATACAGGAAACCCCACTTGATAAATGAGGCATGTGGACCATATTCCCTTCTGCTATTCTTTTGATGAAGTACTATCTTTATCTTTGTCGGTCTTGATTTATCTCAAATGGGTGAATCTTACAATATTGCGGCCAAGTTTCATTCCAGTCAAGTTTCATAGTTGGTTTCTCCCTGTGAGGTCTAGTGGATTTTCTTTCACCATTATTCCAATTTTAACTCAAACTGGTGCCCCACATGTCTGATGATAGACATATTCTCCCTCTCATCATTGCCACAACCAATCACCACTGCCATGATATCCTGAAATATGTGAGGTGAATTGTGAATGAGTTCTAGGGGAGCCAACAAGCAGCCTGAGGTGCAGCCTGGTCAATCCATGAGCAGATTCCTGATCAAACATGCAAAGTGTCCCGAGACACTTGGAGTATGTGTTTGTTGATTGCTATATTTGTCTGGGAGACATTTCTGAATTTTGAGAATGTCTAAACACTGGATTGTACCCAAATGTTAGCAAAAGAATTTTTTTTTCTGGACTCCCTGAAAAAGTAATATGAATTTACATTGTGAACAAGTCTGGTAAACATTCTTTGTAATCCTTCTGTGGCAACAATATCTTTCCTGAGGTAAGAGGATGAAATCTGCAAAAATACCCCAGGTGCATCTAACCAAGCTCCTATACAATGAAGCAAGACTACCCCTATTCTCAAATTCTCTTGTGATAAAGGCTAACATGTCATTTAGCTTTCTGCAAATGCATTTGAGCCTTTGACTTATTGACAAGGACATATTGATAATAGGGACTATTTTTTTGGGTGAAAATGGATTGGCTATGCTGACAGGGTCAGGGGTGTGAGGGTGGCAATAGAAGAAGGTGTTCGGGTTCTGAAATTATTAAATTTGATGTTGAGTCCTGAAGGCTGCTCGATCTCTTGCAGAAAATCAGGTGCTATTTTTTTCAGCGCAGCCTACTCAGTAATCCCTATTATCAACTTTTCTTTCTTGATCATTAACACTCCCTTTGTTAACTGCTCTTCCTGCTCTCCCGCTCTTTCTTTACTACCTTCCAACCTACAGGAACTATGGCATTTTTCTAAAATGATTGCCAATGCATATACTCCCTATAAACATCCATCTGAACTCTCTGGGATGTAGACATTCAAGTCCTACAGACATAACAGCTTCCAGCGCCACTACTTTTTTTAGTCTCACTGTCAGACTAATTTCCTTCAACTCCTCATTTTCACTTGCCACTGGAAGTCAAATTCTCCGAGATTTATCTTCCTCATTGAAAACAGGCACAAAGCAATCACTTACCTTCTCTTCCACTTCTGTCTTCCCCATTGTAAATTTTCCTGACTCTGCGTTTAATGATTTGCTGTTTCTTAGCTCCACGTAAACATTACACATTGTTCTTCCAATCTGAGACTTCCTTAGTTGTAGTGATCCAATCTTGAATTATCTGTACAACTCAACCAGCTCTTTCTTTGTATTTCTTTCATAAGCATCAAATATTCTTGAATATTCAGTTCCCAGTCCTGGTAACCATCCAAACATATGTCTCGTAGCGTAATTATAAACACTTACCTCAATTTTGTGTGTCTAGATCATATCATCTTGTTGCACATGCTGTGTGGATGCAGATATATAGCCCTGAACTTTATCTTTTTGACACCATTCCACATTTGAGGTTTACTCATGCATGATTTTTTGTTTCTTGTGTCTTCCAGTCTCCCTCACAGTTTTTCTACTTCCTCTTCCAATTTGGGTTAACTCTCATGTTTCCATCCCCCTGACCAATTAGTTGAACCAACTCCAACATTACTGGCAAATCTCTCAGTGACGATGTCAGTGCAACTCCTGATAAGATGTAACCCATCCAACTTGTACATGTCCTACCTGGCCCAGAACTGGTCTCAACTCCCCACTTAGTACATTAGATCTCCAGTCACATGTTTAAGTGTCAATCCTCTTATGTTCGTTGGCATGTGGCACTGAGAGGTAATCCTGACATTATTGCTCATACTATCTTGCTTTCGGATTTCCTTGCCACTGAATCCTGCTTTCAGGACCTCAACCCTCTTTCAGTATACGCCATTAGTACCAATGTGGAGCACGACTTCTGGCTGGTCCCACTTCAGAACAGGTGAAGAAGGGTCACTGGACCTGAAACGATAACTCTTGTTTCTCTCGACAGATATTGCAAGACATGCGTTTTTCCAGCATTTTCTGTTCTTGTTTTTGTTTCTGATTTCCTGCATCTGCAGTTCTTCTTTTTATTGAAGTTTCTGCCCATTGTGCAGCTGAGACACTCTTGGTTCCATGGACTTACCTTTGGCTGCACTCCCCATGAGGCACCATTGCCTTCACTAGTTTCCCAAATTGGAGCACCGAATGTCATGCACAATGGACTCGGGGGACACCCACCTTACCTGCCAGATTTAAATGTCTGTTTACTAGTTACCCATTCCCCCTCTGTCTGTATGATTCCGATCTGCTGTGTGACCACCTGACATGTGCTGTCTGAACAGTCCTCTGCCGTGCAGATTCTAAATAGTGACTCCAGTCACTACTGAATTCAGAAACTTGGACCTCAAGCTTGTGCAGTTGGTAAAGCTTGCAGGTGTCTGTTTGGGGCACCTATTCTGCCCATGGCTTCTTCATATATCATAAAATGTACACACCACTTGTCACCTCTGACTTGCCATCCATAAATCTGAAACTATTTGTTATCCTTTGAATAATTATTACAAAATTTACCACTAAAGTAACTTGATTTGATTTACATTGACTTTATTTTTGCCTTGATTTTACTTTATTATTTTATTTTACTTTGACTTGCTAACCTCCTGTTGCCCATTACCCTTCCCAGATCAATATCATGAGAATACAATGATTACAACCTGTACTGTTACTGCAGTCTACTTCTTTATTTATCGCTGTTGGTTTAAGAGTACAGCAGAAAATCATATCAGGTTGCAAATAAAGCAGTCTCAGACTCACTGCTGAGACTTGTGTACAGCCAGCACTGTTTTGCATACACCACCCACTGTGCGCTTTTTAAACATGCTGCCTCCTCTCTTAGCACAGTGTATAGAAAACAATGCAAGAAGTTCTGCAATTAAAAATTATTGTAGAGTAAGGGTAAACACCATTTTGTGTAAATCTGTCGAAAAGCAAGTAAAACATACTTTAGTGATAATACAGCTGTCTGTGTATTGCCTGTTTTTATGTGGGTGTGTACGCAGAGATATTAACCAGCTCCTCAAAGCCTCAATGTGGTGGGTTGGGAATGACACTGAGATTGTTTAGTTCGGTGAAGCCAAACCCTAGGACCAAGTGCAGCTTACAAAATACATTTCTGAAATTTTCTAACTTGAATGTGGAGTTTAGAGGTGTGGGAGTGCATCTTCCTGCTTCACATTTGAGCAATGCAGGCTTGCTGCTACCCAACTCAGACTCCCCACTCTCAATCAATCTCTTTCGTTCTGTATGATGCTTTGCCCTGTCCTATACCAACATCTCTGAAACTGCAATAATGTTGCAAGTTAGTGTCATCACAGTGTTTAATGCATTTGTAAGAGAACGCTTTTCATGGCAATTTGTTTGTGAGTATTGCAAAGCATTCAACCGTCGTGATGTGGAGCACAATTTTATGGGGAAACTCTTTATGCAAAGGACATGTTCTATGAGATCGCACCCATTTATATAAATCAGCTCTCCTTTAAATATAGAACATGTAATCGACCTACACAGTGCATTGATTAGGAGACTGTAGCAGCAATATGATGGTTGTTTTATATGTGACTGGAAACCAAACATGCAGTCCCCAAAGCTAAGAACGCTTAACATTGTGACACTGTATCCCCACCCGCTAAAGAATAGTGTTTCTCTCTTTTCCCCTCCCTTATATAATGCCACACCTGTTTCACACTTCCTTCAACAGTCATCATTAGTTTTTCCTCCCCTTTCCCAGTTTATTCTGACACATTTCCCTCAAAGCATTGCATGGTGAGGGGGCAAAATGCCTGCGTGCTCAGTATCATTCTCCCCCCTCCTTAATTAATGCAGGCATTCTTTCTCTCTCACTCCGCTCGTTCTCCCAAAGTAAGGCTGGCAGTCTTTATGATTTTTCTTAATTAATGCTGGCAGTTGTTCCCTCCATCCTTTTGGGTTAGTACTGCTTTTCTGTAATTGTGTAATGCTGTCCCTTTTTGTCAATTTCAGTGATCTTTCTCTTAGTCATCTCCAGTTGATGTGATCTTTGTCTTTCTTGACTTCAGAAGTACTACCTCTGGTTTTTACTTATTTCCCCTTGTCCTGTCCTCTGCACTACCCAGACTTGAGCCGTGCTGTTATGCAATTGCTTTGTATTGTGCTGGATTTTTCTGTTTTTGCAACATTCCTGGCTACATTATGCTAAGTAAGCAGTGTAGAGAATTTTTGAATTAGTATTTGGCTGATAGAAGTGAGAATAGATCAATCCCCCAATATGCAGATTGTACATACATTGATAATTTATGGATATTGTATTCTGTGGCTACATATGCTTTCTCAATAGAATGCAATACCTGGGGAATGTTCAATAAATCTTATTGAATGGGTTGTTGAGTTTTAAGTGACTTTTGTCTCTGTAAACCCATAAGCCAGCAGATGCATAATGTTGCATATGTACACACGTACACACACACACATACACACGCAAAATACCCCTTCCTATTCTTCCAACTTAACCAGTCAAAGATTGCAAAATCAAAACAGACTGAGTTGGTTGCTAATTTCTCAAGTTTTTATGGATGTGTTGATCAAACATTAGTCCACTGACTGCAGGTACGATTTATTATGTCAAGCTGCATTAATATTGTTAATTTAAAAATTTGAAGTTGCATTGCTTCTGAGCCTATGTTCTCATCAATTTGTTGTGTGCAATACAGTCAAATCATAAAGTCTAAGGTTGTTTACAGGATCTTGTACTGGTGAGATAGATGGGCAAGAATGTTTGTTAGGCAAATAAGCCAGGGGCTGACAATACTATTGATGACAGGTAATCGTTGATTGACAACTGAAAAATCCTCCAGAGAAAGCTCAAGTGTGTCTCAAAGGCAGCCCAAAAGGTCTTTACTGCAGGGCAAAGTATCTTTAACATTCTTTTATGACATGACACATGTTGTCAGTTCTGTGCTTGTTTTTTTTTATTTGTTCGATTATCTCCTCTGGAAAGTGCTTTCTGAATAGAATGCGATACCCATGGGGCATTGGATAAATCCTATTAAATGGGTCGTAGAGATTTAAGTGATGACCTTTGAGTTCTCAGTGTACCCATGAACCAGCAGATGCATAACGCAGCATTAACTGTACGAACAGAAGAACGCATTGTGTTGTTTGTCAAAGAGACTAGACACTGTACAAATCCAGTGCAGTGGAATTTGAACAGTAAATCTCCAGTTATTAATAAATGTCAGAGAGCTTCCTATTTAGTTGGCATAGATTTCAAATGTAGGATTTATAATAAATCTTCAGCTGTTAAAGAATCTCAAACTAATGAAAAACACAAATCTTACAATGACCTACGGATGTGAGAATTATTTTCAGAAAGAAGCGGTGTTGTATCTGATCGGAAATGAATGTATAACAAGACTGATTTGTGTTATGGATTATGAATTCTAAGTGCCTGCAATGTAGGTCAGCATGCACACAATGACACGAAAAGTTTCACAATTGCAGTATCTTATTCTGGTAGCCCTGCAAATACACTATCAACTTAAACTCTTTATTTGCAAATCAGGAGCAGTGCTCACCAAAATTAAATCACAGACAAGAAAGGTTATTTGTTTTGTTGAAAATGGAAAGGGTTTTGACAAAAGGCATCACTAGTAAAGGCAATATAATCATAACTGATGCAGCTCAATGAGTCTTTTCAGACGAATGTACCTGTACTGTTTTTTTGAGTCGGGTAAATTAATTTGACTCCAGTTCACTCTCTTCTCAAACGTCTTCAAATTTCCCCTCAAAGTACTTATTCAAAATCATTTTGAAAATTATTGTTGAATCTATGTGGAATGCCTTTTCGGAAAATACATTGCAAATCATCATAATATTGTAATTTTGGTTCCTTGTGTCACTTGTGCTTCTTATGCCGATCACGTTCAGTCAGTGCCCTGTAGCTACTGAATCCTCAGCCATCTTGATGACACTATCTTGCAATATTACTCATTTATTACTCAATCAAAACTCTCATGATTTTTACTCCTCTATCAAAAAAACCTCCAGCTGCTACGTTTTAAGCAGTGTAATCCCAATTTCTTTGCTCTCTCTGTGTAAATGAAGCCCTGAATCCCCAGTAGCATTATAATAATTTTTGCCTGTTCCTGCTCCTCCTTGAAAGTTGAAGCATTTCTTTTATGTTGCTTCTTCTCATTGCCTCTACCAATATTAATTATTTAGATTTTTTTAAATGTCAAACATATGTTCTTATAAAGTTTATTACTATCTTTTGCATTGTTGCTACATTTTGATTTTGTGTTTGCTGCAAACTTTTAGCTTAGGCTCTGCATTGCCAAAGAAAGGTTGTTAGCACGTTCATAGGATCATAGAATCCCTACTGTGTGGAAGCAGGCCATTTGGCCCTTTGAATCCACACCAATTCTCTGACCCATTATGGGGCTATTTAGCATGGCCAGTCCATCTAACCTGCATGTAGAGTCATAGAGCTGTACAGAATGGAAACAGACCCTTCAGTCCAACTCATCCACGTCAACCAGATATCCTAGATAGATCTAGCCCTATTTGGCCAATGCCCCTCTAAACCCTTCCTATTGATGTACCCATCCAGGTGCCTTTTTAAATGGTGTACAGTCGATTCTGTTATACCGTGATAGTTGTGTTCTTGTGCAACATTGCAGAAAATTGCACTATAGAAATAATACGGGCAATGGGAAAAGTGGGTTTAGGGGTAGACCACCAAATAAAAGATCAGCCAATTGCTCAAAAATCACTCAAATACCTAACTCAAAGGATAGCACAATATGAATAAATAGGTAATTCATATCTAATAATGAAATAAAAGTAAATTTAACACTACCTTAAAAAGTCAAGATGACTTGATGGTGGAGGAGGTTGTACTGTAGCTCTCGCAGTACTTCACAACAAAGCTGGCAAAGTGATCACATGATGCCAGCGCGGAGACTCTTTGAGCACTAATGTTGTACGTATTCGTGACACGGCCTGTGAAACGATCATGTGATATTGACGCATACTACTCCAGGCACCAATGGAATCGTGTTATGGCCAACACAACTTCTCGAAATAGCGTTCCCCATTCGTCAATTGCATTGCACCCAATTCACATTGATGGAACAAGCATTATAGCAGAACTGACTATAATTGTACCAGCTTCCACCACTTCCTCTGGCAGCTTATTCCATACACGCACTGTCCTCTGTGTGAAAAAGTTGCCCCTTAGGTCCCTTTTAAATCTTTCCCCTCTCATCTTAAACCTATACCCTCTAGTTTTGGATCCCCCAACCTGGGGAAAAGACCTTGACTATTTACCCTATCCATGCACCTCATGATTTTAAAAAACCTCTATAAGGTCACCCCTCAGCCTCTGATGCTCCAGGGAAAATGGCCCCAGCCTATTCAGCCTCTCTCTATAGCTCAAACCCTCCAACCCTGGCAACACCCTTGTTAATCCTTTCTGAATGCTTTCAAGTTTCCCAAAGTCTTTCCTATAGCAGGGAGACCAGAATTGCACACGCTATTCCTCACCAGTGGCTTCACCAATGTCCTGTAGGGCCTCATCATAACCTTCCCAGGACTTTACCATTAAGTGTACAAGTTTTGCCATGATTGGCCTTTCCAAAATGCAACACCTCACATTTACCTAAATTAAACTTCATCTGCCACTCCTCGGCCCGTTGGCCCATCTGATCAAGATCCCATTGTAGTCTGAGGTAACCTTCTTTGCTGTCCATGACACCACCAATTTTGGTGTCATCTGCAAACTTAGTAACCATATTTCAAAACAAAATTGTTTATATAATCTTGACTGTGATGGGGAGGTTGTGCAAACACTACACCGACTATTGCCTAAAGCCTGAATTCAACCTGGGTCATTGGTGCTGCGAGGCAGCAGTGCTAACCACTGAGCCACTGTGTAACCCATGTTGCTAAAATGATTCAGAACCCTGATTCACTGAACCCTGGAGGACACCATGAAACTTGTATTTCTCTCAAGTCTGAGAAACAACCGATCCCCATTACTCTCCTCTCTGTTCCTTAGCCACCGATCCATGAATCCCAGGGACTTCAATTTTACTAACTACTTTATTATGAGATCAAAATTAAACGAATGTATTTTGAAAACTATATATACATAAAATCATCAACAATTTTTGGTACGCCATCAAATAACCCTGTGAAGTTAGTCGAAACATAATTTGCCATGAGCAAATCTGTACTGACTTTCATCTATTTGCCCGTATTTGTACTAGTATCCTCATAGTTTTAACTTTGACATTCTGGAAGAGAGGCATTTAATTTAAAGTTAAGCTCACTGGTCTGTAGCTACTGAATTTATCCTTCTTCAAGAGCCTTATAAAATATCGAACCCTCCAATCAAAGTGGCAGTGGAAGTTGCAATAATCCAAGAGGATCACAGGCTGCTGAGTTCATGGTAGAGAGGGGGAGGGTGGTGCAACTGGGGTTGAGTTTAACTTGAGGATCATGCCTCATGAGACAGGCGAGGCTAAAAAGATGGAGCCTTCCTGTTGGCAACCGTATACAGGAATTTAACTCTGACTGTTGGCGTAACTTTACGTTTAAAAACTAGCCCCAGCCAGCTAACTGAACAAATCAATCCCCAGCACCATTCCACTATCCAAGGAAAATTAGAAGATCTTAGCCACATCTTCTGTAATTTCCACCCTTTGACTTTTCAACAACCTAGGATGCATTCTATCCAGTCTATGATTAGGACACACTGGGCAAATTGCCCTACTTTCAGTCTTATTCATCATTTAGTTTGTTAAATGTCTGGTGACAATAGAGCTCTGCAATTGGCCACTGTACCCCAGAGCAATGGGGTGAGAGTTCTGGCTGATTCTTCCTCTCATCTGAATTCTGCGGGAAATAGTAATTATAATATAATTGAATTTCACACTAACTTTGAGTACTGTGCCATTACCAGAACCATAAATGTAAATGAAGCCAATTACACAAGTAGGATGGGATAACTACAGTAAACAGTGTAAAATGCATTTTGGTAAATAAACAATGGAATTTCTAAAAAAAAGTTATTCAGTTTTCAATGAACGTGTGTTCTGTTGAAATAAACTCGGCAAGGAAGATCCATCCTGGTTTTCAATGGATGTTAAGACTTGTTTAAATTAAAGAAAATACTTATGATGGTATAAAGAATAGTACTAACCCTGAGGATTGAGAGAGTGCAGGGCAAAGGGCAACCAACAAAGTGGTGCTGAGGAAAAACAGAAGACGAAAGTTAACTAATGAAATCTAAGAACTTTTGGATGTATTTGAAAAGGGGAATGGCCAAAGTAAACAACAGCCCTTTTAGGGGTGGAAATAGGAGAAACTATAATGGAAAACAAGGAAATGGCAGAGACATTGAACAAACACATCTCCATAGTGGAGGGCACAAGTTACATACCAGAAATAACAAAAAAAAGGTCTAATAAATTTGTGTGACTTCACATAATTTTATAACAGCAAAAAAGAAATGAAAATACTTAGGAGACTTGAAATCAACAAAGCTACAAGATTTGGTGGCACACAACACAAGGTTCTAAAGTATCAAAGATCATAAAATCCCTACAATATGGAAGCCAGGCCATTCAGCCCATTGAGTGCACGACGACCCTCCAAAAAACATCCCACCCAGACCCACCACCAAACCTGTAACTTTGGTTTCCCATGGCTAATCCATGTCGCCTGCATATTCCTGGACACTATAGGCAGCTTAGCATAGCCAATCCACCTGTTCTTCATATGTTTGGACTGAGAGGAAACCATAGGAAACTCATGCAGATATGGGGAGAATGTGCAGATAGTCACCCAAGGGTAGAATTGAAGAGATGGTCATAGAGATAGTTGATGGCATTGGTTATGATTGCAAAAACAAAAATCTATAGATTCTAGAATGGTTCCAGCACATTTCAGGAAAGAAAGCTGAGAGGGAAAAAACGGGAACTACAGACCCATTGATCAGATCCCAGTTGTTGGAAGAATGTTGTAATTTTTAAAAAAAAAAGTCTTAAAAATGCATTGAGAAAATCTTTGTATAATTAGACAAAGTCAACATAGTTTTACAAAAGGGAGAAGGTCTACGAATGGCAGTCAATGCTGGATCAATTGTTAATTGTAAATCTGGGAGAGGGCAGTTTTTTGTTCAGCAAAGGGATAATAAGGGATATGGGCCAAAGCCATGTCTGTGCAGTTAGGCCACAGATCAGCCATGATATCATTGAATAATGAGACAGATTCAAGGGGTTGAATGAAGCTACTCCTGTTCCTATGTTTCCATTTAACTGATTTTTATACGGTCAAATGTTTTGAATGTTGTGCATTCTGACAGACAAAGCATTTACAAGTTTGTGTTATTGTCCATATAGTACATTTATCTGGGAGGAGATACTTTGACAGAATGACCTTAGCACAGTGGAGGCCATTGGCCTGTCATGTAATTTCAAAATTCTTTTATATTTCCTGGAACTGATTTTTGTGGAGATAACACTCTTAAAACATTTGTGCTGCTATAAAAAAGTTATTCTTAAATATATGGATATGAATTTTCCCACCTGAGTGCTGGTACTTATGGAGTACTGCATAACCCTTAAAAGTTGGGTGGAAACTAGAGCATTCGTTTATTGTGTACGAAGACATCATGACACCAAAGGTATATCTTGTCAGACCTGAAGTGATTTCAGGGCTAATTCTCCAGCTGGATTCTGCAGGCTAGATACTGGGCCCTTCTCAGTTTGTGGGGTACATTAACAATTTGGATTCAAGTGTAGGGAGTAAGGTAAAGAAATTTGTGGATTATCCAAAAAATTGATCAGGTGGTAAATAGTAAGGAGAATGGTGGGAAGTTACTGACAGACAAGTCAGGTGGACAGAGCTGTGGCAAATGAAATTCAACCCATCACATTGTAGGGATACAAATATGTTTGAGCAGGATGAACAAGGCAAGGGATTACATCATGAATAGTTAGACCCTGGAAAGTACTGAATATCGGCGGGACTTTGGTGTGCATTTTCGTAGGTCTGTAGAGGTAGTAGGGCAGACAGATAAGATGGTTAAGAATGCATGTGTGATACTTAGCTGTAAAAGACAAGGCATAGAATACAAAAGCAAGAAGATTATGCTGGAGCTGTATAAAATACTGGTTAGGCCGCAAATGGAGTACAGTGTGCTGTTCTGGTATTGATATTAATGGACGAAGGTGATTGCACCAGGGAAGATGAAGACAACATTTACCAAGATTCTGCCTGGACTGGAGGGTCTGAGCTTTGAAGAAAGATTCAGTAGGCTGGCATTGCTTTCCTTGAAATAGCAAAGGTTCACAAGGGACACATTAAAGATGTACTGGATTATGGTGAGCATAGACAGAATGGTTGGGAAGGCACTTTTTCCATCAGTGGAGGGGGCAATGACCATTGGGCATAGATTTAAATTAAGTGGGAAAGGGCTAAGAAAAGTTGAGGTTTTCTTTTAGCGCTGAGAATGGGTGGGAGTCTGGATCCCACTGCTTGAAAGGGCGATTTGAGTCAGAATGGCTTGTAACATTTAAACAGTATTTAGATATTCACTTGTGTTACCATAGTCTCCAGAACTATGGGCCAAAGCTGAAAAATGAGACTAATGAGTAAATCTCAAACTGTACCTGTAATCGGACATGGCCCTCAATCTCTCGAAGCACAGTCTCCAGAGCTGTCCCTTCAGTGTCTTCAGGTACTATGAAATACTGCTGTTTAAGGAGGGAGTAACCCATTCATTCATACTATTTGTTAATACATAAATATCTGTTAATACATAAAATTTGATATATAGCAGTTCGCCCTCACCCCCATCTCCGAAATGAATTTAAGCCTGAGTTTCAGTGGGTGCATGTACGGTGTGCTGTTGCAGCAATAAATCTTACTGCAATGTGTAAACAAATTTATGTTTTAGATATCAAAGGTGGTTATTAGAGAATATGTAAATAAAGTTAAAAATAAAATTTTTGCTTCTGGTTTTGTGCCACTCTAGGTATGGTAAAAGAACAGTAGCTAAAAATAATTTTACCCGAGAGGGGTGATTTCATGTTCTCCATCGGGCAAATGTATTCCCAAAGACGTGAGTTGGAGAAATATCAGCAATCTGTAGACCAAACTCTGACTTGCAGCAAGTTCTGCTTCCTGATAAGAATTCAGTGTGTAAAATATTCACTGGTATTTCAATGAAAATATTTGTAATGTAAATTTTCTTTGGGTTGCAGTTGTACAGTTGTGGTTAAGAAACGTTGTTCTTTAATTTGTTTTCCTGCAAACCCACACAACACAGTTTGCTGCTGTAATAATCAGCACTGATGAATAATGGAAGTTTGTGGATGTTTGAATCCCCCCATTTCAAATTCATAGATGTTTTGCATGAACTTTGTTTTGTCGCAACTTAAGTTTGTTTGTTTAATTTATTGAGTTCTGCTGGCCCTTGTTCTTAGGTTTTGAACCTGAAGTGAAATATTTGGACAAGTAATTAAAACTACAATTTATGAGAAAATACATAACAAGCATTTCATCACTAATAGTACAAGTTTCTCAGACAGTATTTTTTCATTATTCAATTTGGTATTTAAAAAGATGTAAATCTGTAGTATTGACTCACTTTTATTTCCCGTTGGGACATAAAATTACAAAGAATCTAATGTTTTAACTGGTAGTTGACCTGAAAGGGTTAATTTGCAGGATTTGGCTAACTACACCTGCTGAGAAAGTGTCTGGGGAGGAGGGGGTTGAGAGATCTAGTGAGTTTTAAGTTAACTATTTCTATGTACTTCAGCCATATAGCATCCATCTGGAGTCATAAAGCTATACAGCATGGAAACAGGCCCTTTTGGTCCAACTTGCCCATGCTGACCAGACATTCTAAATTAATCTCGTCCAGTTTGTCAGCATCTGGCCCATATCTCTCTAAACCCTTCGCATCCAGATGCCTTTTAAATGTTGTAATTATACCAGCCTCCTCCACATCCTCCGGCAGCTCATTCTATATACGCACCATCCTCTGTGTGAAAAAGTTGCCCCTTAGGTCCCTTTTTAAATGTTTCTCTTCTCACCTTAAACCTCTGCCATCCAGTTTTGGATTCCCCTTCCCTAGGGAAAAGACCTTGGCTATTCACCCTATCCATGCCCTTTTATGATTTTGTAAATCATTTACAATTTCTATAAGGTCACCCCTCAGCCTCTGACACTCGAGGGAAAATAGCCCCAGCCTATTCAGTTTCTCCCAAAAGCTCGAACCCTCCAACCCTGGCAACATCCTTGTAAATCTTTTCTGAATCCTTTCAAGTTTCATGACATTCTTCCTATACCAGGGAGACCAGAATTGAATGCAACATGACCTCCCAACTCCTATACTCAATGCACTGATCAATAAAGGCAAGCGTGCCAACTGTCACTTTAACTACCCTATCTACCTGCGTCTCCACTTTCAAGGGATCATGAATTTGCACTCCAAGGTCTCTTTGTTCAGCAACACTCCCCAGGCCCTAAAGTGTATAAATCCTGCCCTGATGTATCTTTCCAAAACGTAGCACCTCAAATTTATCTAAATTAAACTTCATCGGCCACTGCTAGGCCCATTAGCCGATCTGATCAAGATCCTGTTGTACTCTGAGGTAACCAGCTTGCTGTCTACCACACCCCTTTGTCCTTAATGTATTTGTAGAATCCCTTTGGATTCTCCTTTACCCTATTTGTCAAAGTTATAATGTGTCCCATTTTGCCCTCATGATTTCCCTCTTAAGAATGCTCCTATTGTTTTTATACTCTTTTATAGGGATTCACTTGATCCCTGCTGCCTATACTTGACACATGCTTCTTGATTTGACCAAAACCTCAATTTGTCTGGTCATCGAGCATTCCCTACACCTTCCAGCCTTGCCCTTCAATGTAACAGGAACATATTGTCTCTGGACTCTCGTTATCTCATTTTTGAAGGCTCCCCACTTTCCAGCCGTCCTTTTATTTGTGAATATCTGCCCCAATCAACTTCTGAAAACTATTGATAAATACCATCAAAATTGGCCTTCCTCTAGTTTAGACCTTTAACTTTTAGATCTATTTTGAAACGAATAGAATTATGATCACTAGCCCCAAAGTGCTCCCTCACTCACAAGTCAGTTACCTGCCCTGCCTTATTTCCTATGAGTAGGTCAAGTTTTGCTCCTTCTCTAGTAGGTACGTCTACATACTGAATCAGAAATGTTTCTTGTACACACTTATCAAATTCCTCTCCATCCAAGCCCTTAATACTGTGGCAATTCCAGTCTATGTTTGGAAAGTTAAAAATCCCCTACCATAACCACTCTATTATTGTATTATTCTCACGGATAACTGAGATCTCTTTACAAATTTGTTTCTCAATTTCCTGCTGACTATTGGGGGCCTGCAGAACAATCCCAATAAGGTGATCGTCCCTTTCTTATTTCTCAGTTCCACCCAAATAATTTCCCTGGTCATACTCCAGCAACATCCTCCCTGAGTACAGCTGCAATGTTATTCCTAATCAAAAACACTATTCCCTGTCCTCCCTTGCCCGTCGAACCCCACCCCTTTCTATCTTTCCTATAGCATCCATATCCTGGAACATTAAGCTGCCAGTTCTGTCTATCCCTGAACCACATTTCTGTATTCACTAAGATATCCCAGTCCCATGTTCCCAACCATGCCCTGAGTTCATCTGCCTTACCTGTTAGGCCTTTTGCACTGAAATAAATGCAGTTTAATTTATCTGCCCTGCCTCATTCTCTGCTTTGTTCCTGCCTGCCCTGACTGTTTGACTGGCTCCTTTTCCCAACTGAACTAGTCAAGGTCTCTTTGTCATTTCTGAAGAAGGGTCTCGGCTCGAAACGTCAGTCTTCCTGCTCCTCTGATGCTGCTTGGCCTGCTGTGTTCATCCAGCTCTACACCTTGGTATCTCAAGGTCTCTTTGTTAACCAGTCTTATGCTAATGTAACTTGTTATCTTACTATTATGTGATAAACTGCTTATTGTGACTCAAGTATTTGGCTTTTCTGCACAGGTCTATAAGTTAATTCTGTGAATGATATTGACAGGCTGACAGCGATGCACAGACCTTTAAAGTAGCCACACTGGCGGTAATTAGCCTACCAAAGAAGGCCCTACCTGAAATAAAAAAGAAAGAAGCAGCAACAAGTATCAGCTGCATGCATCTCTTACAACACGATACTAAAACAGGCGACTTGACCGTTTTCATTGATGGTGGAATTAGAAGCTTAAGCTACTTTTTTTTCAATTTGTAAACTGAATGTTTTAACTATAAAATTTTACAGTATATTTTTTGTTTTTCTTCTAGGTAAGTTCATTTTGGTTTGTTACTTACTGCAATCTACTGAAGAATATGGCAAGATTGAAGAATGGATGATGTTGCTTTTTGGTGGTAAGTGGTGAGGAATCGATGTATAATGCTTGATTCTTTACTGGTAATGGTGTGCATGTTGCATTTTGATACTACGTGACTATTTTGTCATATCAGTTGGGTTTGTGGCCTTGCTTTAGTTAATGATTTCATCAAAGGAAGAATGTCCTGGTTCTGGCCAGACTAGTAAACTGCATTTGAGTGCAAGAATTTCATGGTTACCAGGCATCTATGAGGAAGCAGTCACTGGTCTTAGCCACTGGTTTTATGAGGATTATGATTCATGAGATCTGGATAAATACAGTTCAAGATTAGGGTGACTGAGCAGATTGTTTCTTCCGTGGCAATTAAAGTTCACCAGTGAAATAGTTTTATTTGGTCTCCATATTATTCTGATGCATAAATCCTCATTCATATCAACCTGAGTTGAAGTTCGAAGCAGACTGTTCACACCCTGCACATACATCAAATCTATGCATATTCTGAACCCATTTTGTAGCAGCGCCGAAAAGTAAGTAACAAAGGTAAAAATTGAACACTGAATAATAAATAACAACGCTAGAATAGAATGTTTCAGAGTTACCTTTTGCTCCTGTTACATTGCTGGCACACAACAAAGAACATTAAGTACAAGAATGACTCCACTTCTGAAACAGGGAAGTTGGTGACAGGGTTACTTGGCATTGCTGCTGTTCAGCAGTACAATTGAGCTTATTACTGTTGGCAGATGCATGGGAAAAATGTCCGTCTTGCAGCACTGAGAAAGAGGTAAAAGTATCACAAGGCATAAGGATTTTGTGAATCATTATTATTTAATGATGCTTTGCCTACTCACAGGGGGTTCATCATTATCAACATAAATAAAAAACTGAAATTTGTGCCGCAGGGCACATTTTGACATGATATCTGTGAATGTTTCTGGTAATGTGTGAATTGTCTGATCCCTGCATAGTTAACCTTTCCATGACTTGCTGATTCATGATTACATCTCTTCCTGCAGTTGTTAGAATTTAGTGTTTAGTGTTGTGCAACAAAACACATTACTAATATCTGATTTTTACTGCGACATGTTAAAACCCTGGAACAGGACACATAGGAAATTGAGAATTTCTTATTCTAATGTTGTTGAGAAAGCACAAGAACATCTGCTGTCTTTGCTTTGGGTCTATTTTAGAGAAGGTGAACTTCTAAAAGCCAAGGCCTACATTCATTTTCAACATAGTAGCTTAACTATAAAATAGATTTATGTTGCTGTGTGTTCTGGTAGTTCACCAATGTACATTTTAAACACAGACTTGAGATGATGTACAGCCTGTGATTAGTCTAAAAATCTACTGTTGTACCATTGAATAATCAAGATGATTGGCATCCTACTATCTGCCAGATATGATGGGAATGTATCCTTATAATTTAATGAGTCAGATGAAATTCATCTGCAGCATTTCTTCTGATTGCTGAACAAGATGATTTCGTAATGTCAAAGTCAGCCATAGGTATCATTCTGAAGTTTGAATATGGTGTGAGATGATCTCTGCTGATAACCAAGATCGTAGAAAGTAATTTGGGTGAATCTTGGACTTGTGCTGTCAAGCAGCTCTTATTTGTGAAGCAATTGTCATCTAATGTCACTCATTCTACCCCAGTCTAGTCAAAATGTAATTCTGATTTAACTCTGGGCCTCCAGGTACACCATTAATATTGTCTTGACAATATAGCCTACATCCCAATAACAAATATTTTAAAGTATGATGAATACATCACCTACTGTTGATTCTAAGTGATTGTTTTATGAATAATGGAAATAATGTTGTCAGCAGAAAATCTGCAACACTGATATTTAAGAGGTAATTTGGAGAGTGAGCAAAAATTATAGACATACCTTATAGAAAAAAATGGAACATGCAAAACATAGGTGGATTTTTGGGGTGATATTTAAATCCTTGATACTTCATGTAGAATGAGCCATTGGCGGTATTTGTCTATGTACAGTGTTGCACAGTAGGGGAGTATTCATTATATTAAGATATAAGACTTAATTATTTTTTTGAAGTGTGGTAATTGTTTTTGTGTATACAAATGCAAAAGCTCACTTGTGTGCCATCACACGATCAGCTAATCCATTTTTGTAAGTTATTGAGAGAAGATTGTTGACCAAACTGCTGGAAGAATTCCATTTTTGTTTAAACAATGCCACTCACTACTCTCTTGAGCAAACAGGAAACTTTAAATTCAGTGCAGAGAACAATGCACAGATGAAGGGAATGCTGTTGTTTTAGTATTTGTTTAGTTTTTAGAAGTCACTCAATAAGTACTAGTGACAGACACAGTCATTACAGTGTGGAGCTCATTTAGTCTGTTTTGTATATGCACCATATCTCCAACAAACATTATGATTGAGTGTCTTTGCCTGTCTTTTTTCCAGTAACACTGCTCATTCTTAATATTCTAATATTCCAATAAATTTTCCCTTCAGTACCTCAATTGACTCTGCCTCAACTACACTTTGAGGTAGTACATTTTGGACTGAAACAAATCATTTTGTGAAAAAAAAACTTTTCTCAAATCATATTTTGTTTGCAAATCACGTTAAGCCTGAGCTCTCTCGGGCTCAAGTCTTTCCTGAGCAGAAATGTGTTCTATCCTGACTTCTCATGATTTTAAAAACTTCTGTCAGATCTACCTTTAGCATCCTTCTCTCGAAGGAGAATAGTCCCAACCTCTACAGTCTATTGTCATGACTGAAGTTTCTCATTCCTGGAACCATTCTTGTAAATCTTTTCTGTGCTCTTTCTTGTATTCAGTGTTCTTTGTTTTGTGTGGTGCCTTGAACTATATACAACAATGTGATCTAATAAGTGTTTTGTATAATTCAGAATAACTTCCTTGCTCTTGTATTCTATGCCCCATTAATAAAGTCTAGAATATTGTCTCCACCTTTCCTGCCACCTTCAGTGATCCATACCTGGGTCCCTTCGCTTCTGCACACCCTTAAATATTGTATCTGCTATTTTATGTTATGCATCCATGTGAGGTGACTGGTGAGATGCAGGTATTTTACAATGTAAATAACTTGAAGACAATTCTTAAATTTGTCAAAATTGAGGAAAGAAAAATCCATGAATGGATGAACAGGTCAGCCAGGCAAGTAACTGATGCGATTTCATCCAGATTAAATTGAGGTAATATATTTTGAGACAATATATTTTTTTTACATGGGATGGAGTATAAAAGTATGAAACTCTTGCAAAAACTGTATAGGACATTGGTTGGGATCACTTCTAGATTGCTGTGTACTGTTTTGTGCCTCTGAAGAATATACTTGCATTCGAATCTCCAGAGAAGATTCACTTGTCTGATTCTTGGATTAAAGGGTTGATTTATGTGGACATAGTTGAGCAGATTTGGCCTTAAGGTAATTAAGGATAAAAGAATGAGAGACATCTTCTTATAACATTGCAAGATTGTAAGGATGTGGGGAGTGTTTCTGTGTCTGTCTATATGCATGGTTTAAAAATAAGGCGGCGTCAATTTTGAGAAAGAAGAGATTTAATTTTTCCCCTTCAGGATGGTTACTTTTTGGAAATCTTTGGAATTCCAGAGAGCTGGAGAGGCTGAGTCATTTAAGTACTGCAGACTGAGTTTGCCAGTTTCTTGATTGATGCCATTGAGGACTAAGGGAGTAACTAGGTGAGTGAAGTTACAGTCACAATCGATCTTTTTGGAGCAGGCTCAATAGATCAAATAGCCAACTGCTGCTCCTATTTCTTTCAATCTGTATGCACTGAAAGATATATATTATTTGATAGAGACACGTAAGGGTTTGAAAACTTGATTCCCTACAAATGTAAGATAGTTGAAAGGAGAGAAATTGTCATCAGCTTGTTTTATTTGTGATATGGAATATAACCATATTAATTGTCACATTTCTGAAAAGCATTAGTTTACAGATGAAGTGATGTATGAATTTTTGGGCACTACACTTTGAGAAGAACATCAGGGAAAAGGAGAACATTAATTATGGATTTGCCATGATGAGGCCAGGGTTAGGAAATTGACATTATGAAGTAGTATTTGAGACCATAGCATGAGGGGGAAATGTGAGACAATATCATTGCAAAGAGTTCCTTGGGAATTATTGAAAATTATTTGAAGTGGAGATACAAAGTTCTGAGAGAGCGTGGCACAGTGAGGTGAAGTTTGCAATTTTCAAATTGGACATTTATGCTGGAGTACTGGCCTGTTTCTGAATTATAAACATCTAATGTTCCGTTATTTAGTGTCTGAGTTGATTTTATCATTTTTATTTTTTAATCAAGAGGTTCAGAAATGACATGGGACATGTCTGGAACTGTTGGGAGTTAAACTCGGGTGTTCTGGTTCAGAAGTAGGATCACTATCACTGCACCACAAGATGTTCCTCCTTTTATCAAATTATCAAGATTGTACTAATTGGTATAATGTTGCTGTCAGCAGAGACTTGATCGTCAATAAATGCAGGTGCACACATGAGTCATTGGCAATATTGTGTATATATGTCTATTTATACCACATACTTAATTCCGTGTATAATATATGTTACTAGTTTGTTGTCTGAGAGACAAAGGGCCTGTAAAGAAAAAAATGCTCTGAATTATATTGAATTTTCAGTAAACCAACACTTACGTGCTAAATTGCATTTTTTGTTTGGTGTTCATTTCTTCTTGCAGCCATCTTGTCTGAAACCTTTGCAAAATGGCTGTTCAACCGAGTATTCAAACCAAATATTTTGTACTCATATGAATCAAAGTATTTGAACTTACACATTGACTCAAAATCTGATTCAATTAAAATACTTCTGGAATTTCTTTTGTACAAATATTATCATTTATTTTCTGCCAGCAAAGTCCCATTTTTGCCAAGTGTGCTTTCTTTTTGATATGATTCTATACGGAAATTCTCAAGCATGCTCAAATTATTTGCTCAAAGTTTCTGGCAAATATTACAAGGTTAGTCACAAATAGCCATGTTCACATATTTCAGATTCAACAAAGAGGCTTTAGTCAGTTAGATCTGAGATTTTCAAATTCTTTTTTGCGTATTCCTCCTTCTTGAGATTCATAAAATTGAATCTCTACAGTGTGAAAGTAGGCCATTCAGTCCTTCAAGTCCACACCAACCCTTCAAAGAGCATCCCACCCAGATCTACCCTATCCCTGTAACCCTGCATTTCCCATGGCTGATCCACCTGGCCTACACATCTTTGTACTGTGGGAGGAAACCAGAGTACCCGGAGGAAAAACACACAGACATGAGGAGAATGTGCAAACTCCACACAGACAGTTGCCTGAGGGTGGAATCGAACCCAGGTCCCTGGCGCTGTGAGGCAACAGTGCTAACCACTGAGCCACCATGCTGTCCACGTCACCTACTGATTTACAAAAATATTACTCTACCATAGATTATGTACCCTTAATCTGTGAGTTTGAACGTGGGCCAGGAGTTTGGTGATTAGTGATCAGTAACCAAGCTACGGTGTTAGCTGCTGAGCTCAAAAGAATTTTGAATGAGAGAACTCTGAGGCAAGAAACTTTACCGTTTCAATGTTCACCTGATTATAGTGGTGTTTAATAAGGATTCCCAACGCTTTTAATGAGGAATCCCTGTGCAGAACTACGGTGATGGCAACAAAGTGTCCAAACAACAAATCACGTTGTTGAGCTATCATGGGATGGCACTGTGGCTCAGTGGTTAGCACCACTACCTCACAGCACCAGAGATGTGGATTCAATTCCACGCTTGAGCGACTGTCTGTGTGCAGTTTGCACGTTCTCACCATGTCTGTATGGGTTTCCTCCAGGTATTCCTGAGATGTACAAGTCAGTTGTACTAGCCATGGGAAATGTAGAGTTGGGGGTTGGGGTGCGTCTGGGCGTGATGCTCTTTGGAGGGTCGGTAGTGTTCAGGGGTGTGTGGGTTATAGGAGGATGGGTCTGGGTGGGATGCTCCAAGGATTGGTGTGGACTTTTTGGGCCAAAGGGCCTGTTTCCACTCTGTAGGAATTCTATGATTCTTCTAAATTCCAAGGAATTTTCTCCTTATAAGAAAATCCCCATACCCAGAATAAATTCACTTATCCTTGACTAGTTTATGTCTAATTTAGTGTACCTTTTTATAGATAAGAGGGCAAACCTTTTCTTGTATTTAGGTGTAATATAACTCGTGCCTTGATAGGTTTTAGGAAAAGTTGACCAATTTTTGTACTCCATTCCCTTTGAAATAAAGGCCTTCCATATGCCTTCTTTATTACCTATTGATCTTGTCAGCTGACTTTATACGTGAGGACCCTCACCACCAAATCCTTTAGTTCTGCAATTTTATGCAGTAATTCCCCATTTTAAGTAGTATTCAGCTCCTCTATTCTTCCTGCCAATATGAATAACCTCAAATTTCCCCACATTATATTCTATATGGCAGGTTTTTTTTTTGCCTTAACCAGACTATAATCCCTTCGTAGACACTGTGTCATGCTCACGACTTGATCTTCCATCTATTTTGGTGTTATCTGCAATCTTCACCATAGTATACTCCTGTTCTTCACCTGAATCATGAATATATGTTGTAAATAATTGAGGCCCCAACACTAATCAGTGTGGCACTCCATTGCCATCCTGAAATGCCCCTCTTATCCCAACACTGTCTTCTCTTAATCATTCCTTTATCCATGCTAATGTATTGCTTCCAATACCATAGGCTCTTATTTTATTAAGTAGCCTAATGTGTAGTATGTTATCAAGTGTCTTTTGAAAATCCAAGTATATTACACTTATTGCTTTCCAATTATAAGTGCTGCATATTACCCCCTCAAAGAATTCTAATGAATTTACTTCCCCTTCATGTAGCTATGCTGACTCTGCTTCATTACATGACACATTTCTAAATTCTCTGCTATTTTTAATAATAATCCTTTACAATAAACTTACATTTTCCCAAAGAAGATGTTAAACCAACTAGATCATAGAGCATAAGATATA
This sequence comes from Rhincodon typus, assembly GCF_021869965.1. NCBI lineage: Eukaryota > Metazoa > Chordata > Chondrichthyes > Orectolobiformes > Rhincodontidae > Rhincodon > Rhincodon typus. The sequence goes on along the minus strand of NC_063342.1, from coordinate 47,681,978 downwards.
GGTCCATCAATTCTGGTCTGCCATTCGATCAGGGTTGATATATTTTGTGACCCCATTCTCCTGCCATCTCCTGATAAGCCTTGACCCCTGACCAGTCAAGAACGTATCTAGATCTGTCTTAAATTCCCTTAAGACAAGCCCTCTGCAACAGTGAGTTTCACAGATTAGCCATGCTCTGGCTGAAGAAATTCCTCCTCAGCACGGTTCTAAAGATTTGTACCTTCATTCAGAGGCTGTGCCATGGGTGCCAAGTCTCTCCTACTCGTGGAAATATCTTCTCCACATCAACTCTCTCCAGGCCTCTGTTTTCTGTAAGTTTCAGTCAGATCCTTCCTCATCCTTCTAAACTTGATGTACAGCTCTAGAATCTTCATTCATCGCTCCTTATGACAAGCCCTTCATTCCCAGGATCATTCTTGTAAACCTCCTCTAGATCCTATCCAATGCCAGAAATTCCTTCCTCGGATATGAGGCCCAAAACTGTGTGCAACATTCCAAATGTGGCCCGACCTGAACCTTATACTGCCTTAGCAGTCTATCCCTGCTCTTGTATTCTAGCCATCTTCAAATGAATGCTAACATTGCATTTGCCTTCCTTACTGCCACCTGAACCTCCATGTTAACCTGAAGAGAATCCTGAACTTCGACTCTCAAGTCCCTCGAGCTTTAGATTTTCAAATTCTTTATTCATTTAGAAAATAGTCTCCATCTCTATTCTCGTACCAAAGTGCATAACCTCACATGTTCTCACTTTGCAATCCATCTACCACTTCTTTGCCCAATCTCCCAGCCTGTCCAAGTCCTTCTGCAAACTTCTCACTACCTATCCCTCCACGTGTGTTTGTGCCATCTGTAAAATTAGCAACAATGCCCTCAGTTTCTTCCTCTGGACCATTAATGTGTAACATAAATAACTGGTTACAGCACGGGGAACCCTGTGGAATTCCACCAGTCACTGGCTGCCATCCTATCAAAGACCACTTTTATCCCCACTCTGGCTTCTGCCATTCAGCTAATCCTCTATCTATGCCTGTACCATGCCCACAACAACAGGGATCTAATCTTATTTAGCAGCCTCCTGTGCAGCACCTTGTTGAAGGCCTTCTGACAAATATCCAAATATATTACGTCCACTGGTTCTCCTTTGTCTAATTTGTTCAGTGCCTCCTGAAACAATTCTAACAAGTATGTCATGCATGATTCACTCCTCGATGAAGTCATGCTGACTCAGCCCTATTTTGCCTTGCGGTTCTAAGTGCTCTGCAATCTCATCTTTAATGGACTGTTAAAATCTTAGCAACAACTGAAGTCAGGTGAACTGACCGAGAGTCTCCTGTCTCCTGCTTCCCTCCCTTCTTAAACAGGGGTGTTACATTAGCCATTTTCCAGTCCTCTGGGACCCTCCCTGACTCTGGTGATTCCTGAAGGATCATCACCAACGCCTGTACAATCTCCGCAGCTATCTCTTCAGCTACCTTCTTCAGATTTCTGGGGTGTAATCCATCTGGTCCAGGTAATTTACCCACCCTCAGAACTTTTAGCTTTCCCTGCAACTTCTCCTTAGTGATGTCCACTACATTCACCTCCCCCTGACTGGCTTGAAGTTTTGGTATGATGTGATGGGATCGTCCACTGGGAAGACTGATGCAAAGTATCTATTCAGTTCCTCTGCCATTTTTTTGTTCCCCGTGACCACTTCTCCGGCCTTATTTCCACTGGTCCAATGTTGACTCTTGCCTCTCTCTGACCTTTTTAGATATCTTGAAACTCTTGCAATTTTCTTTTATATTACTAGCTAGCTTAGCCTCATTTTCGATCCTCTTCCTCATTATTGCTTTTGTAGTTACCCTTTGCTGTTTTTTAAAGGCTTAGCAATTCTTTGGTATCCCACTAATCTCCACTACATTGTATAGTTTTTCTTTTTTATTTATTTCAAGGGATGTGTGTGTCACTGGCTGAGCCAGCATTTATTCCCTGTGCCTCCCGAATTATAGCCAGAAACGCCTGCCATTACTCTGGCCAGGTCCTCCTTCATGTCCTTGTAGTTACCTTTACTCAATTGTATGATATGCTTGCATTATTCCATTATATCTGATTCTGGATTCCCCCTCAAACTGCAGAGTGGATTCTTTAAAATTATAATCACTGCCCCTTTAGAGGTTCCTTCATCTTAAACTCCCTAATCAAGTCTGGGCAGCACAGTGGTTCAGTAGTTAGCACTGCTGCTTCACAGCGCCAGACCCAGATTCAGTTCCGCCCCGGGCGACTATCTGTGTGGAGTTTGTACGTTCTCCCCGTGTCTGTGTGGGTTTCCTCCGGATGCTCCGGTTTCCTCCCACAGATGTGCATGCTCGGTGGATTGGCCATGCTAAATTTCCCATAGTGTTCAGGGATGTGTAGGTTGTGTGGGTTATAGTGGGGTGGGTCTGGGTGGGATGCTTTGAGGTTCAGTGTGGACTTGTTGGGCCAAAGGGCCTGTTTCCACACTGTAGGGATCCTATGATCTATGAAGTCTGACTGATTACACGCCACTAAATCAAAAATTGCCTGATTCCCAGTGTGCTGGACCACAAGCTGCTCAGAAAAACATCTTGTAGACTGTCCACAACTTACTATTCTTGAGGTCTGCGACCAACTTGATTTTCCCAGTCCACCTGCAGATTGAAGTTCTTCATGATCTGTAGAGTTCTGTTTTGCAAAAAATCAGTAATTTGCTGATTTTTAGGCGGTTTGAATCACCCCCAGATCCCTGATTCTAGACACTGAACTTATTCAGGGAACGTGAAATGAAGAAGGCAATAGACAGGTGTTTCAGGGCAAAGGAATCTGTGCTTATTGAATATAAGAGTTAAGGATAGTACAAGAAATAAAAGCAAATATAATGAACAGTGAAATGGACACAAGTATACAGAGAACAATAATTAAATACACTATTAAATCAAATACAGATTAAAAACTGTATCAGAACTAACAGCAGTTTTAATCACAGAAAACTTTAATCAGTCTTCCGACCCTTGGGGGTCTCTGCACTGTTATCACCCACCTTCCCCTCCCTGCTAGTTAGTTTGGAAACTTTGGGGTATCGGGAGTTTAAGCTCAGCACTGGGGGACAACATGATTTTGAAGTAAAGCTACTGTTCCCATTTGTCATACCTGATGCTTCGATTAAGGCTGCGGATGGTGTAGGCCTTCAGTCTGAGTTGAGTCTGCTAATGCGGTAGGACAGCGTATTTGGACTTATTGGATCAGTATTTGGTTTTCCTTACTTTGTGGTGGTTTTGCGAGCAGGTTTTCACCTTGGGCTGTATCTGAGCCCTTGTGGTGTTGGAAGGGTTGCTGGGTTTTGGAAGTTTTTGGTTCTCGGGTCTGCTGGGCATGGTCAGTTGCTGTTGGCTCCCCTAGTGCAGAACAAGCCTGTGTCGAGGGGTTTTGGAATTGCCATGAGATCAGGGCCTGCAATTATACCAATTGTGGACGTCTTATCATGCCAAATCTGTGTGTGCCATTGTGTTACTGACGTTCCCTTTGAGTTCAGCTGGCTTCCTGACAGTTAAGAGTATGTTGAATGTATTTTGATTGAAGTTGAATGCCTAATTATTCTGTGAATGAATATTGATTCAAGTTGAATGTCTGGTATCTGTATAGGTTCCATAATGTGTGCGTTGCGTAGCCCTAGGTGTAAAAGTTAGTTTCAGTATAGAGTGTTAGGTCTGGTTGATTGTACTCTTAGAGTGAAGGTGTAAAATGGATTTTTGGGTGAGCAGTGGTCCCAGACTGAAATCAGGCTCTGTGTGTATTTGTTGCAGCCTGAACTTGGGCTTATTGTCCAGTATTTTACATGTTAGAAAAGTCCAGGGCCTTGGTCTAGTGTTGTAGAATATGGGGATTTTTGCTCAATTCTGCAGATCCCCTGATTATTGTACTGGCATTTTTCTTACATGCCTTTTCTATGTCCTGATTTATTTTCTTCCCCACATTCTGTCTACTGCTAGGAATTCTGCACACAACTCCAGTCAGGGTGTTCTTTCCTCTGTGGTTCCTCAACTCTACTAACAGATTCTGCACCTTCCAACATGATATAACTGGCTGGAGTTATCTGTTCTTTTCCGTATTTTTCACATTTTAAATAAAGATGATGCACTGGGAGTTTTTCAATCCTGTGGTACTTTTCTGGAATCTAAGGATTTTTGGAAGATTACTGTCAATGCATCCACTATCCCTGTATTTTCTTCCTTGAATATTCTTTTATGCATCCCTGAGATCTCGGGGACTTTAGCGACAGTAGTTTCCCACTCTTTTTTTTTTCCTTTTTCTTCGCTGTCAGTCATTGTATTTATTTCCTTGCTGACTTTTGTCCCTTGATTATTTAGTATTAATTATCAAAGTCTTCTACTTGGTGCAAAGCATTTCAACTCCTCTGTTATTTCCTGATTTGTTATTATTAGCTCTCCAGCCTCATTCTCTAATTATACATTCACCTTGACTTCTTTTTTCCTTGTATGTTTAAAAAGCTATTATTTACTTTATTTGCTGGTTTATCCTCAAAGTTTACTTCTTTCCTTTTTTTGGTTTGTAAAACCTTTCCAATCCTCTGGTTTACCATTTATCTGTGATGCTGGTCTATGTTTTTCTTTCAATTTGATGCTATCCTTAACCCCCTTGGTTAGCCACGATTGGCTTCTGCCATCTTAGAAGCCTTCTTCCTCACTGGGATATATTTTTGGAAGTCGTGAAGAATTTTCTTAACTGTCTGCCACTGTTTCTCGACCACCTTTACCACAAAATTCCTTCTGACTGCACTCCAGCCAATTCTGCCTTCATTCCTTTGTAATTACACTTAATTAAGTTTAGCATAGTTGTTATTATGATAGTAAAGGTACCATATAAAATACAAGTTGCTTTTCTTTTTGATCTGTCTTGGCTTGGCAGGGAAGCTGTGAATGACTCTGCAGTTACCTGTTCATCAGATTGTGTTGTTTGCATTGGCTTTACTATCAGAGAGATTGGAGGCAACTGACCTGATCAGGCATGGAGGGAGAAGATATTAGAAGGTGGAAAAATACTAGATATTTTACAAACTAAAAATAGCAAGTTCCAGAGAAACTCAGCAAGTGTGAGAGCATCTCTCCCGAGATGCTGCCAGACCATGCTGAGTTCCTCTCGTGCTAGCTGATTTGATATCAGATTTCCAGCATCACAGTATTTTGCTTAAAGACCACATATAATAGGTTCCATCTCAAGAAAAGTTCACCCCAGACTTTTACTTGAAAAATTAATCATCTTTCATATATCATATGTATAGCTTAGGTCCCATCTTGTAGCTAAAAATCCAAACATTTTGTACTTGTCACTCACTTGGCACTGAGCTCAAACTCGCCCTAAAATAACAAACAAAAAGAGAAATTGCTGCAAGAAGCTCAGCAGGTCTGGCAGCATCTGTGGAGAGAAATCAGAGGTAACACTTCAGGTTGAGTGATCCTTTGAACCTAAAAAAATTAACAGATTTCTCTCCAAAAATGCTAGCAGACCTGTTGAGCTTTTCCAACAATTTCTGTTTTTGTTTCTGATTTACAGCATCCACAGTTCTTTTGGTTTTTTTTCCCCACCCTAAAATAAACCTGCCTATAGCTTGAAGGAGGCTATTCAGCTCCTGATATCTGCACTTGTCAATGTATTTCAAGGCCACCACCATAATATCAAGACAGAACAGTACATACATAGTGCAATTCAAATTTAATCACTTATTTTACAGAGCAAATGAATAATTGTGCACCAGCTATAGCATTCAAGATATCCAAAGAATTTGGGATTACAGGAAACTATGGTCATGATAAAAGTGGACCATTGAAGTTTATCTTGTATCATTTGATTATTATACCTGAGACCTTCCATGGACTGAAATGGTTTTAGAACAGTAAGAAGCATGGACCTAAAATGGTGGCAGTGGTCACCTGTCAAAAATATTGAGGCAGGCTTCAGGAGATATATGCGGAATAAATAAAGCTGTCTGTACCGGAATTAATCTTTTTTTTTTTAAATCTAAAGGCTTTGCAATCAGTATCAAAATGGGAGACAGATGCAGTAGTAATGTTACTGAATGAGTAATCCAGAACCACAAGCTAAGATTCAAATCCCATGATGGCAGATGGTGAAATTTGAATCTATTATTACAAAGAAAGCTTGTCTGATGGTGAACATATAATCACTGTCAATTGTCATTTAAAAAAAAAATCCTGCCACCCTTACCTGATCAGGCCTACATGTGAGACCAGAACGATAACAGTGTGGTTGACACTTGATGCCCTCTAGGCAATGGAGTTCAAGCTCCCAGCGTTGCCTACATCCAAGAAATTTTTTTTTTTTTACAATTAATTTTGTTAGGAAATGAAAATTTTGCCTGCCAGTTAGCCAACCTGGAATGGCCAATGGAGCTAGACTGTGGAGTACAAACAGAACTGTATTTCAGCAACAGCTTTTCAGCAACAGAGCAGAGAGAAGGAGAAATTAATTTGTGACGACAGAGCTTCAACTATTTCTCTCCTTGCTTCTTCCCCTCATTATCTCCCAATACAGTGCTGAGCAAAAGCTGGGTTGGAGAAACTACTACTCTGTGAGAACTCAAAGATAACTTCAGATGAATTGCTGCTGAAATTGCCATGATACTTGCCGGTCAAATCGGTCTTCTGCAACCATTGGATCTATCTCTAAACAAACCTTCCAGGTTAGCATGAGACAGGATGGAATGTCTGGATGATTAGAGGAGTGACAACATTGACCAATGGAGGCAGTATATAGGCTTTGTTGTTAGCAATCAGATCTGAATGTGTTGTAGAGGGGTGAGATGAAATGAGAACATTATTATTCTCAACTCATTCTAAGAAATATGCAATAACCAACACACTCAGTGGCACGGAGGTAGGATTTATTTGTGGACTGAAATGGCCGATGATGACAGTATGAATACTCATGATGATATTGATGATCCAGTTGTTGAGAAACCAAAGTTATTTCATTATGAAGGTGAAATATGATTTTTATGGATCTTAATATGTTCGGCACTTGCGCTGTGCTAAGTAGTATTCTTTACTGTGAAAAAACAATTGAGTGATATCATAGAAATTTGTAAACATGGATCTTGCTTTAGATTAATTTGATAAATTAATTATGTGTACATAAATTACTGTTTCTGTGTATGTGGTTATTTATTTGTAGATTAAAAATTTAGTACAAGTACTTTGGGCTCCTTTTCTGCTACTTTTGGGGGCAGGATAGCGGGGTCACTCTCTGACATGGCAATTGTGACAGTGAGATGACGGTAGAGTGGTGTTTACAACCTCTCCATAAATGTAATTCGTATAAAGAACAACCCCTTATATTTTAGACAAAAAAGTGACTTTAGCAAAACTGTTGAATGCTACCTCAATAACTTGGAAAAGCAGACAATTCTCCAACTAAAATCAAAATAGTTGTTCATAAGAGTGCTGGTTACAGTATTTTGATGTATACAAAATGGCTGCTAAGATTGGCAACACAAATTACTGTATATGAAGGGTTCATGAGAAAGCTGATGAGATCTGTTAAAGCATTTATATTTATTGTATTGTCCCAATTTATACCCATTTTTTCCATTGATAAGAGTGTAGATTTTTAACATTTTTTTATTAATTCATTTTATGGGATGTGGGCATCACTGGCTGGTCAGGATTTATTATCCATTCCTAGTTGCCCTTGAGAACATGGTGGTGAGCTGCATTCCTGAACCGCTGCAGTCCACCTGCTGTGGGTTGACCCACAATGCCATTGGGGAGGGAATTCCAGGATTTGGCCCCAGTGACAGAGAAAGAACGGTGATACATTTCCAAGTCAGGATGGTGAGTGGATTGGCCGGATCTTGATGGTGGTGGTGTTCCCATTTATCTGCTGCCTTTGTCCTTCCAGTGGAAGTGGTCGTGGGTTTGGAAGGTGCTGTCTGAGGATTTTTGGTGAATTTCTGCAGTGCATCTTGTAGGTGGTACACACTGCTGCTACTGAGCATTGGTGGTGGAGGGGGTGGATGCTTATGGATGCAGTGTCAATCAAGCAGGCTGCTTTGTCCTGGATGGTGTCACGCTTCTTGAGTGTTGTTGGGACTGGACTCATCCAGGCAAGTGGGGAGCATTCTATCACGCTCCCGACTTGTGCCTTGTCGATGGTGGACAGGCTTTGGGGAGTCAGTCAGGAGGTGAGTTACTCACCACAGTATTCCTGGCCTCTGACCTGCTGTTGTAGCCAATGCAATTGTGGTGAGGCTGGTTGAGTTTCTGATGAATGATAATTCCCATGATGTTGTTAGTGGGGGATTCAGTGATGGTAACACCATTGAGTGTCAAGAGGCAGTGGTCAGATTGTCTATTATTTGTGATGGTCATAGCCTGGCAGTTGTGTGGTGTGAATGTTACTTGCCACTTGTCAGCCCAAGCCTGAATATTGTCCAGATCTTGTTGTATTTGGACATGGAAACTGCTTTAGTATCTAAGGAGTTGTGAATGGTGCTTAACATTGTGCAATCATCGGCGAACAAACCTGCTTCTGACCTTATGATGGAGGGAAGGTCATTGATGAAGCAGCTGAAGGTGGTTGGGCCTGGGAGACTACCCTGAGGAACTCCTGCAGAGATGTCCTGCAGCTGTGTTAGGTATGACTCTAACCACCAGAGAACCCAACCTGGGCATCGCTGATCAGGTGCTGCTTTATAGCACTGTTGACGACATCTTCCAGTACTTTACTGATGATTGAGAGTAGGCTGATGGGGCAGGAACTGGCCGGGTTGGATTTGTCCTGCTTTTTGTGTACAGGACATACTTGGGAAATTTTCCACATTGTTGGATAGATATCAGTGTTGTAACTGTACTGGAACAGCTTGGCCAGGGGAGTGATAAGTTCTGGGGCACAAGTCTTCATACTATTGTCAGAATCTTGTCTAGGCCCGGAACTTTTGCCTGCAATGCCTGCGACCATTTCGTGATAGCATGTGAAGCAAATGAAGTTGGCTGAAGATTGGTATCTGTAATGCTGGGGACCACTGGAGGAGGCTGAGATGGATTATCCACTCGGCACTTCTGGCTGAAGACTGCATCCGATACTTCAGTCTTATCTGTTGCACAGATGTTCTGGGCTCTTCCATCATTGAGGATGGGGATATTCATGGAGCCTCCTCCTCCACTAGGTTGACATCTCATCTTCAGGTATACCTGGTGCTGCTCCTTGTATGCCCTCCTGCACTCTTCATTGAACTAGGGTTGATCCTCTGGCTTGATGGTAATGGGTGAGTGGGTGATATGCTGGGCCATGAGGTTACAGATTGTGCTGGAGTATAATTCTGCTGCTGTTGATGGCCCACAGTGCCTCCATAGATGCCCAGTCTGGAGTTGCTAGAGCTGTTCGACGTCCCATTTAGCGCGGTGATAGTGCCACACAACACGATGGAGGTTATTTGCAATGTGAAGGCGGGACTTCGTCTCCACATGGACTATGCGATGGTCACTCTTACCGATACTGTCATGGACAGATGCATCTGCAACCGGATGAGGTCAAGTATGTTTTTCCCTGTTATTGGTTCCCTCACCACCTGCTGCAGTCCCAGCCTAGCAGCTGTGTCCTTTAGGACCCGACCAGCTTGATCAGTAGTACTGCTGCTGAGCCACTCTTGGTGGTGGACATTGAAATCCCCCACCCAGAGTACATTTTGTGCCCTTGCCATCCTCAGTGCTTTCCCCAAGTGTTGCTCAACATGGAGGAGTACTGATTCATCAGCTGAGGGAGGATGGTGCATGGTAATCAGCAGGAGGTTTCCTTGCCCATGTTTAACTTGAAGCCATGAACTTCATGGTGTCAGGATCAATGTTGAGGACTCTTAGAGCAACTCCCTCCTGACTGTATACCACAGTGTTGCCCCCTCTGCTGGGTCTGTCCTGTCGGTGGGACAGGGCGTATCCAGGGACGGTGATGGTGGTGTCTGGAACATTGTCTGTGAGGAATGATTCCCTGAGTATGACTATGTCAGGCTGTTGCTTAACTAGTCTGTGAGACAGCTCTCCCAGTTTTGGCACCAGCTCCCAGATGTTTGGTGAGGAGGATTTTGCAGGGTCGACAGGGCTGTTTCTGCCGTTGCCTTTTCCGGTGCCTACATTGATGCCAGGTGATTACATTTCTTTGAGACTTTGTAATGATTGGTACAACTGAATGGCTTGCTGGGCCATATCAGAGAGCAATTGAGAGTCAACCACATTGCTGTGGGTATGGAGTCACATGTAGGCCAGACCAGATGAGGATTGCAGATTTCCTTACCTGAAGGACACTAGTGAACCAGATGGTAGATGCAGACAACTAAGCTTTGAAATGGAGTCAAAAGGGTCACTGGACTGGAAACATTTAATTTTGTTTTTTTCTCTCCACAGTTACTGCCAGACCTGCTGAGGTTCTCCCATCATGTTCTATTTTTTTGTTTCATATCTCCAGCATCCGCAGTTCTTTGTTTTATTTATGAAATGAAAATTTTGGTTGCGTCTATGAAGAGGGATTTGAACTTGCTGTAGACATTCAGATTAATTTAACTGGAGCGTTCAGGTCAGCAACAATCTGATTGTTTGAGTTTCACTTTGCAGGGAATTTTGGCACTGCATTTCCTCCACGAGAGCCATGCAAGCAGGTTTGCCAAGGAAATCTGAAATATACAATAACCACAACTCTGAAACATGCATGTAGACAAGGAATCCTTTTCAAATCTGTTCACAACATCTGGCCCTGAATTTTATCAAAAATTGACCAAGTGTCCAATTTTGAGTTTCATGGAGGGTTTCTCACCTAAGCTCTAGTGATATATCTCATGTAATTCTGATTTCTCCTTTCATTATGTGTGCACCATCCCTGTATGACACTACTCTCATGCTCACAAGCTGAAGAGATACTTGTCACCCTGGCACCTTCAGTGATATTGGCCTGACAGCAACATTACAATGCAAGGTGTGATGCAATCCAAAGTGCAGTATTGAGGTGGATAACTGCATTCTAATGAGTGAAAAAATTGTACTATCATGTTGTAGGGAGGCTGGTGGAAGTCTGATGCCACCCTCAGAACGGGCTGTTACTGACCATGAAGCATGCCCTGAGATGATGGAATATTCTGTCCAGGATGGAGGCCTGGAGTAGCAAGTAGTGAGCTGGGACCACCTAGGTTCCCCTGTTCTGACTTTTGTGTGGGGAATTATCACCATCCAGTTACTTTCCACCATGTGGGAGAAGAGCAAACTAGTGGGAAAGTGATGGTATAGTGGTAATATCAGTAAACTGAGTTTAGAACTCTGGGTTTATATTCTCAAGTCAGGAATTTGAGTCCGATAATAATATACAGGGACATTTGTATTCACTAAACATCTAGAATAAAAAGCCAGGTCCCAAAGTAATTGTTGATTGCCATCTTGTCCCATCGGGATAATTTCCATGGGAATGAAATTGGCTGTCCTTGCCTGATCTGACCTATGTGTGACTCCAGGCACACAACAAGGTGATCGACCTGGTGCTAGTTATGAATCAATTAGCTATGGGCAATAAATGTTGGGATCACCAATAACTCAGTCATTCCATAATCAATCACAAAAACTAGAGGTACGTGAAGCAAAAATAGGTAACAATAATATGTTAATATATATAAATTGATTCCTCATCACCCACTTGTGATATTCTCATCTGAACATTCAAACCTCTGGTCCTTCCCAGAGCCAAAATTCTTATTTTGCTCATTTATATTTTCCCACCTGCCTCGTCCTTTTCCATGTCATTGAGGGATTTGGAAAATTCTATCCAACGTTTTGAACAAGTAGAAGGGAATTTATTTTTAAAAGCAATAAAGGAATTCATTCCAGGTATGCGTGGCAATGTGTAACTCAGAAGGGAATATATGTAGGACCATGAGTATTTAAGTTGTACAGGTTTAGGAGAAATGCAAACCACCAAATTGCCCCTCTCCACTCGTAGAACTTTAAATGTGTTCAAGAAAACTAAGATCAATGTAGTTAATTGGAGTTAATTCACCGGGCTGCACCTTATCAGAAATCAGTTCCACGTCATATTTAGAGTTCCATGGAGGGTTTGTCTCTCCATGAACCCTCAAGTTTTCTTGTGCTGCTTTCCTGAATTACTTTATTCCCAATACATCACATTCTATTTTCCCACTCGCTGCAGGTGGAACTCTTGGCCACTACCAGGACCTCTGGGATTCTTTGCATCAGCACCATCTTTAAAGGCTAGCTATGCAGCCAATCAAGTGCTGAAATGGTTCTGTTTATTTGCCCTGGACTTGTGGGACAGAGGCTAGTTAGCATCTTGTTTTGCCGACTGGGACCTGGAGGCCTATTCTGGAGAGAGCATTTGTGCAGTCACTGCCCCTGGCGTGTACCCCGAGATGATGTGGACTGATGGAGGTCTGGAGGAGCAAGCAGTGAGCTGGAGTTGCCATGTTGGACATTGCCAAGTCTAGTTTCCATCTGGTGGCTGGAAGAATGAAAACTACACATCAGTGAAGTGAGATGACATCATACTGAGTATGTTAATACATGCCTATGCATACAAATAGGCCTCTTTCTCCTCACTAATGAGAATCTCATTTTGTCCTTCAACAATTGGTGGAAAATGTGACATTTTGCGCTTGTTGGTGGGAAGCACCACACTGCTGATCCCATGATTTTTCTAACTTTCTTACCAATGCTCATGTTGTTCATTGCCTGGGAAGATTCCAGCCATTGTTTCAGAAATTTCTTAAATATTCACAATTGGAATCCTGAATTAAACTGTAATATTCATTTTAATTTAGCATAAATACTGTTTGTGATATCATTGCATTTTAAGCAGAAGAGCTTGTTGGTTTGTTTCAACTTTTGCTTGAGAGTAGCTATTTCGATAAAGTTTTCATCTATCATTGATTGTCGTGAAAGTCCATTTTGTTCACTCATGTCCTTTTGGGAAGATAATTTGCTATTCAAGGGCAATTAGGTTTGGGCAGTAAACACTGGCCTTGTCAGCAGCACTATGTCCCATGAAAGAATGAAGATAAATAAGTTATGTTCCATATACCTCTGAAAGAAGTCACCCTTTGATTTTAATAATGTATCAACTTTATGTAGATGGTGAGCAATTGAAAGAAACTAGCTGATGCATATTGCCTTAAGGGCCCTTTGACATACTTTGTTAGCTGTAGAAATGCATCCAATTCATTTTCTGTATGGAAGGCAATTTTGCTGTATTTCAATATTTTCCCTGGAGGATCCTGGTTGCATTTGATAGTAATTTGTCTCCATCAGTAGGTGGCCCACTCATCCTGATTTGAGATAATAAAACAGTTCTCTAGGTTGACTGATACCTATTATATTGTGAAACGTGAAACCAGATGTCTGCAACATTGAATTTTAACAGTGCAGCAATAGTGACAAATCTAAGGTTTCAGAAGGTTTCTTGACACAATGCACCTCTATAAAGTTACGGTGGAATATTTATTTTCAGATAATCTAATATTTTGCAGGGAATGCAGCATCTAGATAGATATTGACTTCAAAGGTGTCTCCCCTTGCAAAACCAGCTTCTCGGACAGAGGTGGAGCTGATTGAGCAGCAACCGATATGGCTTACTAGTGGAGGCAGATTCTTGCAAAATGACCTCTTGGGTATCAGCTTGGCTCAGTTAGTAGTTCTCTTGACTGTGAGACAAAAAGTTGTCGTTTTAAATCGTAGTGCAGGAGTTGAGCTCATATTCAAAGATACCAAGAACTGCTGATGCTGGAGTCTGAGATAACACGGTGTGGAACTGGAGGAACACAGCAGGCCAGGCAGCATCAGAGGAGCAGGGAAGTCAATGTTTCAAGTCGGGACCCTTCTTCAGAAATGGGGGAGGGGGTAGAGAACTCAGAAATAAATAGACAGAGGATGGGTGCGGCTGGAGGAAGGTAGGTGGGATGGTGATAGTTGAATGCATGTGTGGAGTAGAGGGGATTGGTCAGTGGGAAGGGTGGGACTGATAGGTGGGGAAGAAGATGAACAGATTGTGTCACAGCAGGTCAGGCAGCATCAGAGGACTAGGAAAGTCAACGTTTCGGGTCAGGACACTTCCCAAATATCCTCCCCACCCTTCCCACTGACGAGTCCCCACTACCCCCTACCTGCATCCACGTATCACCACCCCACCCACCTTTCCTCAGCCCCACCCATCCACCCTCTTGCCTCCTTGACCTGACACAACCTGTCCATCTACTCTCCCACCTTTCCGCCCCACCCTTCCCACTCACCAATTCTCACTAGCCCCCATAGCATCCACCTATCACCATCCCACCTACCTTCTCCCAGCCCCACCCATCCTCCCTCTATTTATGCCCCAGCTCCCTTCCCCCTCCCCAGATCTGAAGAAGGGTCCTGACACGAAACATCAACTTTCCTACTCTTCTGTTTGCTGCCTGACCTGCTGTGTTCCTCCAACACCACACTGTGTTGACTTGAGCTCATATTCTATGCTACACTGTGCGTTATTGACTATTTATTCTTTAGTTGAAAGTTAAATATAACTCTGCATCTGAAACAAACTATCTAATACTTAATTTTATTGCTGACTGTAGGATTATGACTTGCTCAAATGTTTGCTGCACTAACCCCCACATGAACTGAATAATATGACTTATTTTCTGTGGTTTATTTCTGAGAGGTGTGGCGAAGTGTAATGTCAATGTATTGTTTCTTTTTATTTTATGGATGTTTAAAGTTCTAGATTTGAGCTTGAGTGAGACAGTTGGAATGGAGAAAAATTTAACCAGAGCTCTTGCTCCTCTTTGCTATCCAATAACCACTGCCAGTCTGTATCTGTGTTGCACAGGGGTAGACATTTGTGGTACTCTCTGAATTTTTTTGCTGTTTTTCACGACCAAGGTTGATGGGTGTCAAATGCTCAAAAGGTACAAATTTAATAGTTGGTCTTTCAAAAGTTGTCCAGCCTCTCAAAGCCAGGTCTAAAGGCACAAAACTATATATTCAGACTGCAGAAAATGGGAAGAATTTGCTCTTTTGAGCAGAAGGAAATGTTTCTCCAAGGGGAGGCGCTCACTAAGAGATCGATCATTTGCAAAAGGTTTCAATTAATGGAGAAACATTGATCAACGCTGAGGATTTGACTATTCACCCAATCTTTTTGCTTCAAAATAATATGTGCTGGAAGAGGAAACAGTGAGTGATGACTTAAAAAGGATTTTAAAAATTTAATGCAAGAAAGAACAGTGATACATCCTCAACATTCTTACTGCTTAAAAGCAGAAGTTTATGCCACCTACTGTTGTGTTTATTGGTGGAAGTGGAGGTGTGGATGGGTTGGCTCATAAAATAAACTAAGTGGCCAACCCACCGCCTGCCTTCCCACCTACACCTGACCTGCTCCTGTTTTACATGGGGCAGGTAAGGTATAAGGCATCCTGCTAGTCTTGGACATATTGAGGCCCTCAAGACCATTTAACTGTCACTTATCTGCCTCAACTGTAGTCTTCAAGATGAGGTAGGGGCAGGTAAAGCATCCCAGCAGCTTTAACTGTGTGAGTTGGTGTCAGGGAAAAAGGGATATTCCTCATTTGGAGTTATACTGTGCCCATTTGAAGCAACTCCCCCCAACCAATCATGTCACCAAATATCCTTGTGTACCTGGCCTCTCCAACCACACAAATCCACTCCCTGCTTTGCAGCAGTCTGTCTCCCATTTAATCCTGCACAAAATGACCAGTCATATTTGAAGTCCAGGATACATTATCTGTTCTTATTTGGATTGCTTATAGCCTTGATGGTGGCCACTAGTCTGCTCTGGCACTGCTGTGACTTCAAAGCTTCTACCCAGTCAGAATGATCAGGAGGTCCAGAAAGCAAACTTTCACCCTGGGGAAAAATTCCCTCTTTCATGCAGTTGCTGCAGGGAAACGGATTTTCAATTAGTGATGTGTCAACCAACGCTGTGTCAGCTGGGTTATTTTCTTAATGTTACCAGACTTCAGCTCCTCATCTTCAATGCCCTCTTTTATCTGTAATAATTACAGGGAAGATTTTCTGCTTCTGTCTTCCCAGCTTTTGTCTAGAATGTGTTCAGAAATTGTGAACTCTTGTGATTTCCTTCTATTAAAATCAATGAAACTCTCTGAATTACAATTTTGTAGTAGTATTTGAAGATTTTCTTTCATTGTTTTGTGTAATGTAACTGAATGTACATGGTCCTTTTTATTTTGTTAAATGCACTGGGTTCTATAGAAGGAAAGAACATTTTGGACACAATACTATTGTGAGCTTAATTTTGTTTTGAAGTGTTGCAGGAAAATCATGGTTGTATCCAGGCTATCACAGTGTCAATGAGGAACAGTTGTAAGAAAATTTGACAGAACACCACTAAATATTACATGATTTTGCACTAGAAAATAAAATTATATTAGGTGACTTACATCATGTCTAATATTGCATTTGTAGGATATATTGAATAGAACTGGTTTTTGCAGTTGTTGAATTCACTGTGGATTTGTTAAACCTGAATATTGTGTTCAGCAAATGTCTTCACAGTTTCATCTCAGAGGTTGACTGATGGTGTTTTCCTGCTCACTTCCAACTTTGACCTATATTTGCATAATGAAGTGTAGGAAAGCTAATTTCATTGAAATGAGGAAGCTGGGTACATAATGTTTGCAAGAGCTAAAGTTTAATAATTCATCTCTATAATAGTCAAACATTTGGTGCTTTCTGATGCTACATTAATTATTTTGTGGAAAGACTGTAAAAATGAAGCATTGTTTCAATAATTTAAAACGATAAACTGTCCAACTAAAAACAAAGACTGCTTTTCCTTTAAATTCTGAAACAAAATCAGACTGTTCTCATCTGATTGAGGAATTTTAATGTTGATTGAGATTAATTAAATTTTATGACATTTTTTTTGACTGACTTGTTTTCGAAATTATCCATTGAGTGAAACAATGAATTTTTCCTGTTCTATGGAAGGTGGCAAAGATTCTGAAACTGAGGCAATATGTTTACATGAAGCCTAAACAAGGTTGTGAAGTGGAAAGGTGAACAACTGGACACACAAATGCTTTGAGTACCCTTCACAACACGCATTGCTTTTTATCTTTCTATGAGTTTTTTCCACCTTGAGTGAAATTAATAGTCAAAGGACATCTATGAAACACAGAAAAAGACTTTTTTTTTATACTTAGGAAGCAGAGAAATGTTTCCAAGGTCTCAGAAATGACTTAAGCTCAAGTCATGAACCAGGATGGGTACAGAATCTCTTCCTGGTCTGGACAAAATTGTCCCTTCATGGCCAACTGAAAATGGGGAAAAAATGTCCCCAGGCAAGGAGGCCAAACGCGGAAATTAGTAGATTTGTAAAAAAAACTAATTTATTGTCCAGTCAGCCTGCCTGCAAGAAATCTACAAGTGTCAAATAGAAATGAATACATCATTAGGTTCACCTGCACAATGTTGGTTCACAGCTGCAGTTTGAAGACCCTTCTTTCAGTTAAATCAGATTCCAAGTCTGATCTAAGCACTGCACCTTATTCATGGATCGCACATTGTAAGATGAAATAAGCAAACAAAATGCAACAATGGCAATATAACCGTTCATATAACGTATGAGATATACCCTGAAAGGAGAACTTGGACTGACTGACCACATTCATTTTGTGAATCATTTTGAAGGTGGTTTGATATTATATGGCATTCTTTATGCAAGCACTTTATACATAAATTCCATGGAACAATATGCTGCAAGGTCTATGGTAATATGAGCTGTGCGTTGCAATTGGCCAGAACTGAATAGAGCAGATTGCAATGTTAGATTAATGTTCCAGAGTTTGCAAGATTCACTTGGGGGAGAAATTTCACAGAGCTTTATCAGCTTGAAAAATTTATTCTTGGTTATGCAGTTCCTTCATTAGATTAAGTAAGTTGGATAATGCCCATGATAAAGTAAATTGAGCGTGATCTATGGGATGAATTTGATTTGGTGGACTAGATGTTGATTTATCATTTCACTTTTTTCTTTTTTGCTACCATTAGACAATCATATTAGCATTTTCTTTCTCCTGTGTTATAATTCAAGTAATACTGAATGAGAAAAAATTTTACTTTAAATTGCAGAACTTAGGTGAAGGGTCGAAACAATGAAGCACCAAGCTTGTAAAGTAGGAAAGGAATTCTAGATAAATGAAGAAATAATGATTCTGGAATTGTACTTGTATTTTAAGTGTTCTTCATTACCAATTACCTCATTATCACTAATCAAATTATCTGCTGGTTGCAGATTTTGGTTTGTCTTGAACTATCTGAATACTGGAATACTACTTTCAAAAACAAAGAAACTCAATGATAGTTAACTTATTGAATAAAAATGCATTAAAAGTGGCTTCTGTAGTTAACATTTTTTTTTATTATTTATGCATCAAATCTGCTGCAAACACTGAAGCATTGATCTATCCTCCAAAATCAAGTCAGAAAGATATTCTGAAGAAGGGTCTAGGCCCGAAATGTCAGCTTTCCTGCTCCTCTGGTGCTGCTTGGCCTGCTGTGTTCATCCAGCTCTACACCTTGTGATCTCAGAAAAATATTGTTCACTGATGATTATTCAGTGCTCAGTTTCATTTGAAATTTCTCAACAGCAAAGCAGTCCATGCCCACGAGGAAAATCTGGATGGTATTCGGGCATCTGGTGAAAATTGTTACTAAGATTTGCATCATAAGTGGCCTTCAATTACTTCCCCAGCTCTAGCTACATTATTTTTTGGCACTGAATGGCATTATCGTTGTCAAATATCTTACTATTAACACTGTGGATGTCACCATT
Source organism: Rhincodon typus (assembly GCF_021869965.1). Lineage (NCBI taxonomy): Eukaryota > Metazoa > Chordata > Chondrichthyes > Orectolobiformes > Rhincodontidae > Rhincodon > Rhincodon typus. The sequence continues at coordinate 47,663,099 of NC_063342.1, read as the reverse complement.
GAGCTAATTAGGCCAGCCAAATAAGTGCTGTAGCTATAAGAACAGCCCAGAGGCTAACAATACTGCAGTGAACAGTTCAACCCTTGATTGCCTTAAAAAAAAGCAAAAATTTCTACAAGACCCACAAAGCACAAGTTAGAGATGAATGATTCTCGGCTTTCTTGCACGTAGTTTCAACAACACATGAGAAATGTGACACAAACAGATCTACTACCTTTGTGTACATTTCCTCCACCACCAGTACTGCATGACTGCAATGTGTACCATCCACAAGGTCCACTGTGACAACTCGTCAAGGCTTCTTTGACAGCATCTCCCTGACCAACAACCTCTAACAGCTAAAATAATGCAGGGAGCAGGCACATTGGAATGTCACTGGGTTCAAATTCTTCTTCAAGCTGCGTGCCACCCTGACGTGAAAATATATCACTTTTCCTGAATTGTTACTGAGTCAAAACCTGAAACTCCCTCTCAAACAATATTGTGGTTATGCCCACACCTCAGACTGTTACAGTTCAAGAAACTGCTCGCCCATTTTTCCTCAAGGGCAATGATGAAAGGATAGCAAATGCTGGCCTTGCCAGTGATATCAAAATACTGTAGGTTTATCAACAAGTTAAATAAAAATATTTCAGTCATTATAACTTGAACATATTCTTTTAAAAAACTGGCAGTTGTAAGGCATTTCGACAACTAGTAGGCATCTCAAAGTGCTTTATAGCCAGTGAGTTATTTTGTCATTGTTCTGATGTAGGAAGACTTGCGTTAATGTAATGCTTTACAATGCTTCATAAGATTCCAGGGCACTTTATAAGTTTGTTTGTTTGCCTTTTTTTGGTCACATACGCAATGAGTGTAGTGAAAAGTTTTACGTCGCCAGTTACAACACCGAGTTAGGTACAAGGGTACCTGGGCACAGCTTCTTTAGTTACAAGATCTTAGACAATCAAGAAATAAAATGGCATTACAGAAATAAAAGTTCAGTACAACAGGTTATGCTGGCACCTGGCTTTCAGTCTGCACCGGGCCCTGGCTCCATACTGAGCCACTGACACACCACACCATGCTGGGAGCTTGCTGCACCAGGCCGGGAATCATGGCTGGAGGCCATTAGTCATTGCTGGAGACTAGCAGTTGTCATCAGAGGATGGGAATTTGTTTTTTCTTCTTCAATGATAAAAAGCATTAAGAGGAAGAAAAAGAGAAAAGAATAACAATGGGCCGAGCAGACAAGCTCCGGCTGGAGCATCCTATTCCACTGCCATCTTGCACGTACAGCAAACAATTTGTGCGCTACATGATCTTACACACAGCTGTGTGAAAATGACCTGATAATCTCCTCTCTATGATGTTTGTTTGAGGGATAAATAATGGCCAAAATCCAGGAAAGAACGCACTGCACTACTTTGAATAATGCTGCCAAGTTACATGACACCAGGTTATAGTCCAACAGGTTTATTTGCAATCACAAGCTTTCGGAGCACTGCTCGTTCATCAGGTGATTGCAAATAAACCTGTTTGATTATAACCTGGTGTCATGCAACTTCTGACTTTGTCCACCCCAGTCCAAGACCAGCTCCTCCACATCATGGCTACATTGAATAATGATGTGGGCAAACCTCCCACTGGCAGGTTTGCAGGTGAGTTGGCCCAGGAAAATTCCTCAAATGGCCTTCCCACTAGGTTTTCTCCTATATCTTGACTGCTCTGTAATTTTATGGTGGAACAGACAAGACATACATAAGCCCATTTCCAGTTGGAGCCCTCAGTAGCCAATTAATTAGCACTTAACAACTATTTCTTGCCTACCCTCAATTTTCAGGTTGACACGAATCCGGGATGAGGAAACTCCATTAAAGTAACCCTGCTCGCGTCTTGCACAGGAGTGGAGAAGTGCCTCCAACAACTTCATTTCAACCTCCTCACTATTCTGTGTGAATTGAATCTGACAATGCATTTAAGGTTGTCAACCTGCTCACTGTGTGTTGCACTTGTGTGCACTGGAAGGTACATATATTAATACACAGGGCCCTGTTCTTTGTAGACAGAAAGAACACATGTACTGTGTCTGGTTCAAATCAACAGAATAGGTGACACACGTTAGCTGGTTCATTTATCAGGGCAGTACCCTGAGCAATGAGAGTCAAGCTGGTCAGTTTAAAATGTAAACATTGCCTGGCAGTTTAGTGTGAATCATTATTTGTTGTTACATTCTCTATAGTAATCTCTCTACCATCAGCACTTTCCTCTCAAGCAGTATAAATGTTGGTTTTCCCTTCAAAATGATATTCTTGTAAGGTGAATCGTGATGAGTTTAAGGTGAAAATAAAAAGTCTTTATTCTTCCCAGCAATACTTAATGAAACTTTTAACATTTTTGCATAAGAAGCAAAACTAGAGAGAGAAGGAGTCCTAGTCCTGGTCATTAGGGAACAGATTGGGACTAGAGGCAGGCTAAAGTGCAAACTTGCAATTCACTACTGGTGATGCACCCTTTGAGCTGGCCTTGGTGGAGTTCAAACAAATGTAGCGGTTGGAAGTAGATTGATTTAGCTTTGAAGGCAATCTCCTAGTCAAATGTATGGGTAGGTTTTTGGATGGGAGGGTGAGGGACGTGTTTGTGTTTGTGGCCCTTCAGCACGAAACCTCTGTCTGTGTGGGCCCAGCTGACACTCAATCTCACCTGTTTGCACTGGCTCACATTTTCTCTTGCTCACAATCACATGACGTCATCCAGCGAGGGAGGAGTTGTACCCAGAAGGGTCTGGCCCAGAGGCAAGGTCCACACACTATGGAGAGAGAGGAGGTCATGCTGAACCTTCTGTGCATAGTGGTGAGGCACTGGGTGCTTTAGTTTGCCTTTCATACTAGCAACCTTCAACCAGGTCTAAAATGAAGCAAGTTCCAACAGGTCAGTTCTCACTCAAGTCACAACAGAAAGAAGGGACTAGGATGTCCTACTCTGTCAGTGATTGCTATTGTTTAGAACAACCAAAATTATTCTGTCACTAATATTAATTAGGATGGTCCACATGCCGGTTCGGCCACTTCAGGCAGTGGTCATTCAAATGACAAGCTGCTCGGCCAATGATCTCAGGCCCCATTAAAGCACAGGCCGTGGTGGTTTGCAAACTTTCCCCTCCACCCACCCCAGTGTCCTCTCCTGAGCTTTGAGTGCACCCCTGCTTAACGCAGGGCTATTGAGGGTGATCACCAATAAATGTGATCAGGAGCTATGTTCTGATTTACAGTAGCACGTGTAATTATTTTTTCTTCACAAATGCACAATCTGCCCCAAGTCAGGATCATCTTGAACTGTAGGGCTCCAGAATGCACAGAGTATTGCACTTAGTCATTTAAGCCATTAGGAGCAAAAGCTGCTGTTTCCTTAATTATAATTTGGGCTCTGGAAGTATTACCATGGAGATCAAATGGTAACCACATATAATACTTGTCAGTCATAACGGTATGCAAAAAATTATAAGTGTTAAGCAAGTTAGTGGCTGGAAGTGTATTGCTGTACCAATTACTAAATTTTGGATGCAAATGGAAGAGATGCTCAAACTGGTAACTCCTTTAATTTAGTTATGGAATGGTTTGAAAGCAAATTATGCTCCTATGATGCTGCTTGGCCTGCTGTGTTCATCCAGCTCTACACCTTGTTATCTCAGATTCTCCAGCATCTGCAGTTCCTACTATCTCTAATATTTATTGCATCTACTTCCATTCGTGAAAAATATGCTCATAAAAACATTGTTAGTCTGATATAGCAACAGTTGCAGACAAGAAAAAAACCTTGGATCCATCTAGCGATAATGTTTGAACAATGTATTTCTAATAATCCTGAATCCTCTTTGTTAGCAAATGATATACAAGACATTTATACCTACTGATAATAATAGAGTCATACAACAGACCCTTCGGCCCACCCAGTCCCTGCAGAACAAAATCCTGAACTAAACTACTCCCAACTGCCTGCTCCTGGCCCACATACCTCCGAACTTTTCCTATTTATGTGCTTGTCCAAATGTCTTTTAAATGTTGCAATTGTACCCACATCTACCACTTTGTCAGGAAGTTCATCCTACACGCGAACAGTCCTCTGTGTAAAAAAATTGCCCCCATGTGTTTTTTAACTCTCTGTCCTCTCACCTTAAAAATGCTCCCCCTTGTCTTGAAATCTCCCATCCTAGGGAAAGGACATGTACCATCAACTCTATCTATACCTCTCATTATTTTATAAACTTCTATCAGGTCGCCTGTCAACATCTCACGCACCAGTGGAAAAAGTCCCAGCATATCCAGCCTTTCTTTATAACTCAAACCTTCCATACCCAGCAACATCCTGGTAAATCTCCTCTGGACGCTCTCCAGCTTAATAATAATCACATTTCCTTTGAAACCTTTGAATTTTGTCTCTTTGGTGTTTAAACCTTTCAGTACAATGCCTCATTAAACCACAGTGAAATAAGCATTATAAAAACCTGCACACATGCCATCTCCTGGGACCTTGTCAAACATACAGTAATAAGCATCTTCATAAAAGTTCATCGTGTTTTTCAGAGCTATTGCTGTAAATTCATGGATTCTGCACTTATGAAAGCATTCTGTAGATAGTGGTAGGTCTGTAGCAGCAAATAAGCATTGACAGATTGGTAAATATAATTAATAGGTTACATACAATAGAATGAGTGCTATTAATCAACATTGGTGAAAAGTAATTGTGTCATGAGTTAGATATGCAAATCTGCAGCTTTAAATTGGCAAAATAATAGACAGATTGTTATGTGAAATAATCAGTTTGAGCATATGTAGCTTGGCCTGCAGGCATAAGTCAGAAGGGGCTTGTTAAGCTATAAAACTCTTGGAAGTTAATTTATTATGTTAGTGGCTGAAATTATTTGGGAAAAAGAAAGGATACTTAAAGCGATTGTCAGCATTAGGTTAGTTAAACATTTCTTAATGGATTGGAGAAGCCAGAAAACACTTGAGACAATAATCCAGTTCCAATCCTAGGGTTGTCACATCTCTCATTATATCTGGAGATCTCCAGAAATGTAAACCTCAATGCCAGAAATAGGAAGCTATCTTGGAGAAATCACATCAGAAAATAGAGTCTGACTTTAGTATTTGGATGACATCTGGATTAATTCAATGAGATTCAATATTATTTGAAGTGAATTACTAGGACACTGCCAGTTGATGGGTATATCTTTTCAAAATGAAGGAGCTCATGCTTATGTAATCTTGTCTCAAACAAATGACAGTGCCTGCTTGGTGATTAATGATCACAGCCACTGGGTACTTGAACTTTGCAAGTTACTATGGCTCCCGCTCCAAGAGCCAGACCTGGTATGTTCAATGATCCAAGGTAAGTAGAATCTACTTTCTGCCTTAATCCAAAATGGGGAAGAATATTTCACAACAAGGCCCAATCGACAGAAATGATATGTGTCAAACAATGTCTGTTTATGTCACCACAAAAAACACTTCCCCAATATAGTTAGAGACCAAAACAAAACTCAGGCGCTGGAATCCAAGGTAGACAAACAGAAGGCCGGAATTACATATCACCTTTAAAGCTTGCCCCTCGCACCTTAAACCTATGGCCCCTGGTAACTGACTCTTCCACCCTGGGAAAAAGCTTCTGACTGTCCACTCTGTCCATGCCCTTCATAAGCTTATAGACCACTATCAGGTCGCCCCTCAACCTCTGTTGTTCCAGTGTGAACAACCCAAGTTTCTCCAACCTCTCCTCATAGCTAATGCCCTCCATACTAGGCAACATCCTGGTATGGAGGGCAGATATAGCATAGTTACCTGTAGGGTTATTAAATTGGAGCATTATATTCATTTCAGCAGCACAATCTGTTAGATTCAAGATTGTTACAGAAAAGGGCAATGATGGGCCTAAAATCAGTTCTAAACTTGGGGAAGGCCAATTTTAATAAGATCAGGTGTGATTTGGCCAGAGTGGACTGGGGGAATGTGCCTTTTGTAAGTCTGTGTTGGAGCAAGGCACACAAGACGGTGGGATAAGTGCTGAAAAATGGTATTAGAATAGTTTGGTGGTTGTTTTCAACTGTAGCAGACTTGGTGGACTGAAGGGCCTTTTCCTGTGCTGCAGAGCTCTGTGACTCTAATTCATCTTTTGTTTTTGTTTAAAACACAATAATAATTGTTTTTTTAATAATATCTTCAAAACAAAATTGTGATTTCCTGGAGTATTTGAATATCAAACTGAAAACAAGCTTTTGAGGCAGTGTACATTTTTGCAAGTACAAATGATTTAGGGCATCAAACTGTACTTGTTGCTAGTATGAGATAAATGAGAATAAATAGTGTCACTTTTGACCACTCAAGCTGCATATGTTCTTTGATTCTTTTGATTTCATACAGGAGTAGAATATTGAAGGGACAAATTTGTCACCTCTCTCCCCCATCTGTTTAAAAAGAAACACATTCAGCTGTATAACATATTCATTAGAATATAAGGGGCAAATAAATATTCACAAGGCATAGGAATAAATCACTAATAGAGGGTTACAGGCAGAGACATCAAAATTACACATGATAGTGAATTATAGAAAAAAGTGTCTCTGTCGTCAACAATGGCAAAGAGGAGAATATGACAGGAAGGCAGAAGAAAGTAAAAATTAAAGTGTTGGGCAGGGAGAAAAAACACAGCAATTGACAGATATTTACAAATATTCTCCTCCTGTCAGGCAAGCAATTGTTCTCAAAGTAATTGTGAGGCTTGAGATGTTGCTATTATTTAAGTGTAAGTACTGGAGCACCTGTTGGCAATGCACAATTAACATTATAAATCTAAAAGTCACTTTGAATACTGCTCCAATGTTAGCTTTGTAACATAAAGCATCTTGCTGTCTGCCTCATCTTGGAAATGCATAAAGTAGATGCTATTGCTTTAGTTGCAAGTTAGATTAGAACTAAACTTGTCAAACAATATTAAGTGTTATGCCCAGATTTTCACACTATAGTCAAGTACATACAGTTGAGAGAATTCCCAGCTCTGTGATCCTGAACTTTAAAAAAACAGGTGCCCCATTCTGATTATTATTTAAAGGGAGTAGGGTGGCTGGATTACAAGTCAGAATGTGCAACTCGGGAAGAACTGTTGGGTTTGCTGGATGAGAAGATGGACACCGACCTAGCACTGTATCTAAAGTTAAAAATGCAATGGTAAAAGACTAAAAATTTGTCAACCATCACCCTTCAACCCCTCCCCCAGGCTCCTCACACACTCCTCATGAAAATCCATGGCAATTTATGTCACGTCATGCTCTCTATGCATCTCCCCTTTTCCTCATAGAAAGCTATGCTTTCTCCCCATTCCATTATCAGTTATAACCACCATGCAAAGCTATGTTAACTTCGTGCCAACCCACACACCCCACTTATCAAACTTTCTTCTTACACACACCATATCAACTCATTTAGTATCCACAATGGGCAAATCCATTATGAGCAAATGTCAAGACTCCTGCAGAGTTGAGATAAATCAATGTTCTAAATGTATATTCACAATCATCAAAAAGTGCATTAATTTAAACAAAATCTTATAAAACCAACATTTCATTCAATCGCAAATTATATTGAAGTTCATAGTCCCACAACACAGATAAAAATGTCATTTGCATCTATTAATCTAGTTATGAACTAGAAGGCACCCCATTGTGGTAATGGATAGTTGTGAAATCAGTCAAGCAGCAGCAAGCCAATAATGGAAACTCTCAGACATATGCAAACTTGGTCAAATTAAGCTTTTTCTTTAATATCCTGAGATATTTAAAAAAAAAAGATTTAAATGTCAGCACTTTTAAATGCCTTGATACTGTTGACAGTTCTTCTTGTCAAATGCATCTGACAGTTTTGATTGATTTTTACTGGGTCTGTTGACAGTTCCAGGTTTGACTTTGGGTTTCTCAGTTAAGGGATGTCAAAATCAGATTTAGGTGGAGACAACTGATGAATTAAGTAGCTGGCTGCCTCTGAAAGCAGCACATATACAAAATCCAGTCAAGACCCAATCCTACCACTGCAAACATTGGAAATACTCTGTTTGGGTTCAGAACTTGAGTGTCACCATTTTTTTTTTCATTTGGGGGACCGTCTCTGAAATGGCAAAATTTGGGCCTTGGTATTTCAAATACAAGTACTCTTTTAAAAGCCCAGTAAGTATTAGGTGTTGCCAAACAGTGCCTCTATTAATAAAGCAAGTGTGGGAATCTAATTTTTTCAGCTGTGAGTTGGGAATTTCAAAAATGAACTTCAGAAAAATTATTTCCCTTTCTGAACTCTTTATCTCTCTTTTAATCCACTTGTTCTTTTCATTTCGTCATTTGTCTTTTCACAAAACTTCTGATCTTGATTTCATCCACTTCATTCCCTCACTATTCTCCTCACCCCAACCCCTTAATCTTTTCATCTGATTTTCTAAGAAGACAATGTCTGGTTTTCTTTCTTTGTCATTGAGAGCTTGCACTCCATGTGAAGCGCCATTAGATTAAACTTGAAAAGTTGAATCATACAAGAGCAAATCTGATAGCAGATCCCATCACATGGATTCCAAGAATGAAATCTGGATTACTTATAAAGAGGTGCCTGCTACCAACGTATGGAATAAACAATCTCCCAGTGTATAAAGAACAACTGATAAACAGAACCATCCAGCTGCATAATTAGTGTTAAATTAGTGCTGAAAACCCACTTGCATTCACCTTGAGTTCGCTGAAGACAAGACAGCACAAAGTTTACTTGTAGGTCATTATATACTGCAGGCAACACCTATAAGTTCCCACGGCTACGTTATAAAAATAGCAATCAAGTACAACACACTACAAATTGCATTATTTCCCAACAAGGCTGTTACTCAAAATTCACTGTGTTCTTAGCTTGGAGTATTATGCAACACAGTGGAATTGACCTGATTCTGAAATCTAGTAATTACATTCCCAGCACAACATATGACCCTGGAAATACCTTGAGGCTTTTTTTATTTGAGAGAATGTGTGAAATATATTGCACTTCAAATGAGTGAGCACTGATCTAGCTTCAAGAGAGCAGGTATTCATTTAAAAAGGAAACCATTAGCTAGAGATTCCTGCTTTGCAAAATTCTAGCAGTTCTCTTTTTAAAATCTTGAAAACCAAAGGCCTACAGTGAATTAAACTGCAGCAAGAACTTGGTGCCCACTTAGTGCCTCCCCTCATAGTATCCCTTCTCATCTCTCACTGGTAACCAGTGGATTACAGGGGTAAGTAGGTCAGAGATTGTGCCAACATGTTCAGATCATTGTTCCATTCTGTATTTCAAATTTGAGGAGAGATATAAACGTCAAGTGGTATTTCCCCTGCTACATTTAGTGCTTTTGCAGTATTAACGTAAAGAACAAATACAACACTAACCTTTCATTCCTTCACAATGGCACATGGAGTTGCTTTCACTGTTTTTAAAACCCCAGTGAGGATTCCTTCTCAACTTCTTCAGACCAGCGGTTTTATAAAGTGAAAAGAAGTTAAAGCACTTTGGTGACAAATGAAAGTTTTCCATGCACCTACCAAAATAACAGAGACTGATGAAAGTTTCAAGTGAGGGACAAATGTAGAGTTAAACTAAAACTTCCAGAAATTGCTGAGATGTGATATTTCTTTTTGCTTTGCAGATGTATCACCATTTGAAATACATAAATTGGTGTGAAATTGTTGTATTTGTACATTAGATAGAAACTAAACTTGTCAATGAACGTGTGGTATTATTCAGTCTAGTCAAAATATCATCTTCACAATGTGTTAATTACTGCCAGTCAATCATTCTGGCTCTGAAAATTAATTATGACAAGTGTGAAGTTCCATTGCTGATTTTATTTTAAAGTAGCCTGGTAGTTTATTTTCATTTTACATTTGTTGCTTTTAGTTTTCTCTCTTAGTTAAGACTTAGTTCATCCAGTCTAGTTTATACTTATTCTCTGACATTGTGTTGCTTATTTCATAACCCTATTCTCTGTTTGCTTAAAGTAATCCACAGTTGCTTGCCCTGTTCACTTTTTGTTCTAGACATTCTTCTGAGGAGTGGCAATCATCAATAGATTGTCTCTCTGCTCAGCCTAACCCCTGAGTTGACACTTCTACACCTCTTGCTGAATCTTCCAAGCCCAGCTCTACCAGAAAGGTCGAGCGTTTTTAAGACAGCAATGAAGAAGAGTAAACGGGATGTCAAGATATTCCTTGACCTCACGGCATTTGCTGCCAAATGGTATTAAAAGTCCACTGAATACTAGTGAAAGGGTGAGTGGATCAATAAGTGAATGGGGTCAAGTGGTAGCATGGATAGGTGGGTGATGTGAGCCAGTAAGTGGGTTGATGAATAAGGTGGGAAGATTGGTGAGTGGGTGAGGTCATAAGTGGGGAGGGTGTCTGCTGGTTAGAGTGGCACATGATTACAGTAGTAAGTGGATGTGGACGCTGATGATTGAGATGGCATATGGGTAAAATGGCATGCGGGTCAAGTTACAGATTTGTGTGTAGGGTGGCAGCTGGGAAGGTAGAATGTGCATAAAAGGGCAGGTGGGTGAGCTGGCATTCATTTCTGTGGTTGGGTGTACCCCAGTGATTGTCGGGAGTGTTTTAGTGGTCGAGGGCATGTTCAGGTTTAGTCAGGGTGTTGGGGGATCAGTAGCATTAAACAGGTGGGTAATCAGCAGTCATGCCTATTTGGAGTTTTGTGGGATTGTGATCAGGAAATCAGTTCAGGGAATTACTCCAGATGTGAACCTTCTTTTTTGCCGAATACTTCCTGGGTAACTATTCGAGTAAGTATATCATAACTCTAAATCAGAGTTGGAAACTTTTGAAGAAGGTCCCAGGAAGCTGTGGGATGGCCAATTGGAAGATCAAATTTCCTGGACAATTCCACAGGGTCCTCATGCGTATGTGTGGTCTCTAATGATCCAAGATTTTCCTCACTGCAATATTCAAGCAATTTACCATACAAAGGATTGAAAGACGTAAGTGTGCAAGAGCAAATACAAAGAATAGCCGATGAAATTATGTCTTGCTACATCAGTATCTGGCCCAGATGTTTGCAGGTCACTGCTGCTGAAGTGTTGATATGTGAACTTCAAAACATCTTGAAAAGATCTCAACATTTTTTGAACTGAATTTTAAGCTTGCAATGGGAGCAAATTTATAATTTAATTTAATATAAATATTGCAGGCATATCCTGCTCTGTTAGCAATGTTATCAGGCAGTGTAAGATGGCAGACCTAATTGTTAAGAGTGTACTGTTATGAGTTTATAGCTGAGAAAATAAATTTATTACACATATCTGCTAAAATCCTGTCTTAATCCTCTGCTGGCATTCAAAGCTACTCTCTGTTCTGCTTACCCCGGAGATATTCAATCGAGTTGGAGTTAACTTCACGGTGGCTCAGTGGTTAGCAATGCTGCCTCACAGTGCCAGGTACCCGGGTTCGATTCCACCCTTGGGTGACTGTCTGTGTGGAGTTTGCACATTCTCCCCGTGTCTGCGTGGGTTTCCTTCGGTGCTCCGATTTCCTCCCACCGTCCAAAGATGTGCAGGCTAGGTGGATTGGCCATGCTAAATTGCCCGTAGTGTTCAGGGATGTGTGGACTAGGTGTGTTATGGGGGGGATGGGTCTGGGTGGGATGCTCTGTGGGTCAGTGTGGACTTGTTGGGCTGAAGGGCCTGTTTCCACACCCTAGGGATTCTATTCTAAATTCACAGAGTAGGATTGCATGTCATAGTTTTATATTTTAAATTATTCAGCACGGTTATTCAGGTACATCAAATTAATAAACATGGCACAAAAGTATATTAGATACAATGTAAGTCTAAGTTCTGAGTAGTGCATTTTGGTTAGCATTGTGGTTTCTAGAGTTTGGGGTCATTAGATCTGTTAATTGTACCATTGTATCCTATCATTATGAATCAATGTTCATAGGATTCCTGTATTTTTATTTATGTGATTTGTTCATTTCCAACTAACATCCTGTTAGTCTTCCTGCTAACTTGCTGCACCTGCTGGTAGCCATCAATGATGTATTGACAAGTTCACCTCGGTCCTTTTGTAGATCGTCACTTTGCAACCCCTTACCATTTAAGTGATACTCTGCACATTTCTTTCTGATGTCAAAGTGGATAAACTCATTTTTTTTCACATGGTATTCCATCTGTCTTGTCCTTACCCACTCACTAAACCTGTCAAAATCCTCCTGAAGCCACTTTGCATCATCTTGACGACATATATCCCCACTTATTTTACAAAACTGTTACATTTCCTCTTGATCTGCAATTTATTGATATATGTGATGTGAACAGCTGAGCTCTAAGTACTGATCCTTGCAATACCCCACTAGTCTCAGCCCACCCACTCAATCATATATTTCTACCTTTGTTTTTCTGGTGCTTTGCCAATTCTTAACCCATGTGCCATATCCCTCTGACTGCATGTTCTTTAATTTTGCTAATCAACCAGCTGTGAGGTCCTTTATTAAAAGCATTCTGACAATCCAAATATACTACCCATCAATTCAACTCTATCACTTTCATAGTAACATTCTCAAAAAAAACCTCAAATATGTTTGTCAATCAGGATTTCCATTTGAAAATCCTTGATGATTATGTCCAGTAACATCATTATTATGCAAGTATCCATTTAATCATATTGTTTGAAATAGATTCTCACATTTTCTGTATTACTGATAAAACAATAACAGGACTGTAGTTCCCTGTTTTCTCACCCGTTCCTTTTGTTTTTGTCGTGTGGTGACATTTGAGAGTCACCAGTCTGTGGAAATCAATCCAGAATCTAAACAATATTGGAAAATAATTACCAATGCATCAACTATCTCTCACCAGTTTCGTCAACACTCTGGAACATAACCACCAAGTTCTGGGCATTTATCACCTTTGGGCTCCATTAATTTGACCAGTAAAATCTTCTGAGTAATATTAATTTCCTTCAAAACCTCATTCTTCCTGTCACTTTGATTTCTAATTTTAGAACATTTCTTGTATAATTATAAACAGACACAAATTAATCACTTTGATTGTGACATTGCTTTATCCCACTTTATAAATTCTCCTGACTCTGCCTCTAAGGTACCCTCATTCGTCTTAGCCAAACCTTTCATTTTCACAACCTGTGGAAGCTTTTGCATTTTTGTTTTGCTTAATCACATTCATATTCCATATTCCCTTTCCTAGTCAGTCTCTTGGTCCTCCTTTGGCGGTCTTAAAAAAAAACTTTCTAATCCTCATTTATTCCAATTTCTGACAACTTTAAAAGACTTTTCTATAATCTTATACAGTCCTTTCCTGCTTTTGCCAGTTACAGTTGACATCTTTTAAAAAGTACTTTGCACCTGGAACAAAAACATAGTTGCTGTTTGTTCTTTAAAGACTATCCTTTGCATCTGTACAGTCTTGCATTTTCACTTATTTTCCCAGTCTACCCCAAAAAAAATTGTGCCCAAACCTTAATTTAGCTTATTGAATTTTAATACCCTTACATTCAAATTTCTTCAAAGCTCTTTCGTATCGTGGTTCATTTATAATGATATTATTAATTAACCCTTTTTCATGACATCATATAAATAGTTTATCCTGCTGTAGGCTTCACAAAATACTACTCAAGCGAACCATCTCTAACACACTCCAGAAACTCACTCTTCACAGTCATAATGCTCAGTTGATTTGCAGTTTATATGGAAATTGAAGTCACCCATAATAACTGCATTTCTGATGCTATGTGCTTCTCTGAACTTTTGAACAGTACCATGTCCCATAATATCAATACCACTTGGTTGCCTATAAATACCCCAACCAAGGAAGGTTGCTGCTTGCTTTTTCTTTTAGTTCTACCCAAACAAGTGAATTCAGGTCAGGTGCCTGAAAAAGCAAAGTTGCCTTTTGACATCATTTGGCATACAAAGCTTTTGGCTTTGTGTCTCCTGAGTTTAGTCTCTCAAGAAGCTTTTGTATTTTCTGTTTCTAACTTGCTTCCAATTTGGCTTACCCCTCAAGTTGCCAACCCCCTGACAACTAGCTGAGATCCAACCCTACAACACTGTCAGATCTCCCTGACAGGATCTTAGTCTCCATTATCTGTGGACTGGAACAGTTCATATCAGGTATTTCATGATAGGACAGAAGATGTGACATTCTATCGAATGCAGTTAGTCCAAGTTGGTGTAGTCTGCCCAATGATGATAGATTTGATTCAAACATTATTTGCATTTCATTATCCCCTATATAATGTTCAAACCAGTGCAACTACAATGTTATCATCCTGACATTTCTGACATGTCCTCCTGTACAGGAGCTTTTGACTGATTTTACTTGTTGCCAGTGTTGTGAACAGTTGGATGTGGTTTCAGGGAAATGCCATTGACTGTACTAAGTTCATAAAAACTTCAGTGAAGTTTCTGCTACAGAACGGCAAGCAGTTTGAGCTACGTGGAGTAGTTATCTTCTGCATTTGATCTGACACCTCTTTCATGCTTTGGTTATGTTCTCAAACGACAGTTCGATTAGTAATTTCAATGAAAGCATCAATATCATTTGAAGTGTGCTTAAACAGTCATGTATGTATGCATTGAAATGTACTGTATTCTGCATTTTAAATTAAAAACTTGTCTGCAAATAAAGATTTTCTAATATATTCAAGGAAATAAATATGCTGGTGATATTTGAGAGTGCACATTGTGATTCTCTTGCTATTATGTAATATGTTCTTTTACAAAAGAGTCAAATATCAAATCATGATGGACTAATACAACTAAAATGACACACAGTCACTGTAGAGGGAATTAGCATAAAACAAAAAAAAAACAGATGCAGGCTAATTGGTGTATTGCACCATTCAATAATATGATGGCAGCTTCTTATTCTCAGTACTGTCTAATTCCCCATAACCTAGAGTGAAAAATCTATTTCAGCATAGACTAAACTCATTGATTAAATATCTTGTGTAGAGAATTCCAAAAGTTCACAAACCCTGCATGAAGAAATTCCTTCTCATTTCAGAATTAAAGTACTCTTCCTTTCTATTAATTAATTAGGGAAAATTCACTGGAACTGAGAAGTGTGGAAATGGTGCAGGATGTACAAGGTGACTTTATCAAGTGGGATGCAAAATTTTGATTGCCCATGACAGATTGAAATACAATGATAAAGGCAAAAGTATGATGTTGGCATGCCAAAAATTTCGCGGGCCTGTAGCGACTTCATACTTACATCTGCAATACTCATTGATGCGAAACAGTTTTCATTAAAGTCCTACATTCAAGATAAAGTCATTGGCACATGAAAATGATGTGGCACCCAGAACAAGACCATTTTGGTGAAAATGACCGTAACGCTATAAGTTGATTACAGAAAAGGACAAAGTTGGACCAGAGATGAATGATCTGAATAGGGGGAAGGCTGATTTTAATGTTATAAGACAGTATCTCACCAAAGTGGACTGGTAGCAGGTACTTGTTGGAAAATCCATATTTGAGCGGTGGGAGAGAGATTTTAAAAAAGGAAATTGTGATAGTACAGAATCAACAGGCCCCAAGAAAGGTGAATGGGGAGGAAACACGTCCCAGGAATCTTGGATGTTGAGTGTGCAAGATTGAATGAAGAAAAACAGGGAAGTTAACAATAACAGTAGACATCCTAGAGAAGTACACATAGTGCAGAGCATTAATTGAAAAATAAATCAGGAGAGCAAAGAGAGGGCATGAAAAGGAAGACTTGCAGATAGAACAAAGAATAATGCACAAGTATTTTTCAAGTATATGAGAGGCAAGAAAATAACAAGGTAAAGAGTAGGCTCCATTAGGGACCCAAGTTACCCAAGGGACTCAGGCAATCTGAGTGGGAAGCCAGAAGACCTAGGTAAGATCTGAAATGAATCCTTTGTACCTGTACACATATCAAGAAGAACCATACTGGTATATAGATCATGGAGGGTGACTGTGATAAACTTGAACAAATGCCCTTTGACAGAGCAGACAAATAACATTTTTGTGGACTTGCAGTTCAATGCATGCTTAGGCCCAGATGAAATGTATCCTAAGCTTCTGTGAGCGGCAAAGGAGCATATTACAGTGGACTTGATGATAATTTTCAAAACTTCTCGGAACCAGGAGAGGTGCCAGCGGATTGGAAGCCATCATGCCAGTCCTTATACAAGAAAGGTAGTAGGGATAAAGGAACTATGAGCCAGTGAGTTTAACATCAATTGTTGGGTTACTAATGGGGGAAAAGAAATTCTGAGTTTAGAATTAGTGTCCACTTGGAAAAGCAAGGATTAACCAAAGAAAGCATGGTTTTGTCAGGGGAGATAATATCTAATAGATTTGCTCGAATATTTTGAGGAGGTGACTGAGTGTGTGAATGAGAGTAGTGCATTTGATGTCATCTACATGGAATCAGTAAAGCCTTTGACAAGATATTGCATGGGAAGCAGCTCAAAAAGGTGAGAGCCCAGTGCAATTTGGCCAATTCAATCCAAAATTAACTTTGTGTTAAGAAGCAGAAACTGCAGGTTAAAGAGATAGCAGGAACTGCAGATGCTGGAGAACCTGAGATAACAAGGTGTAGAGCTGGATGAACACAGCAGGCCAGGCAGGAGGAGCAGGAAGGCTGGGCTCCTCTGATACTGCTTGTTAACTGCAGGTTTAAGGTTGTTTCTGTGGCTGGAAGTCTGTGTCCAGTGGTGTAGCAAAGGTTTCAGAGCAGGGTATCTTGATGTTTGTAGTATACATTAATGATTTTGGTACAAATATGACATAAAATTGGTGGTGTGGAAAATAGCAAGGAGGAAAGCTTTAGACTGCAGGAAGATGTAGACAAGCTGATCAGATGGATAGAACATTTGCAGATGGAGTTCAATTATGAAAGGTGTGAAGTAATGTGCATTCTGGGACATGGGACATAGAACATAGAACATTACAGTGCAGTACAGGCCCTTCAGCCCTCGATATTGCGCCGACCTGTGAAACCAATCTGAAGCCCATCTAACCTACACTATTCCATTATCATCCATATGTTTATCCAATGACCATTTAAATGCCCTTAAAGTTGACGAGTCTACTACTGTTGCAGGCAGGGCATTCCATGCCTATACTACTCTCTGAGTAAAGAACCTACCTCTGACATCTGTCCTATATCTATCACCCCTCAATTTAACGATATGTCCCCTCGTGCTAGCCATCACCATCCGAGGAAAAAGGCTCTCGCTGTCCACTCTATCTAATCCTCTGATCATCTTTTATGTCTTTATTAAGTCACCTCTTAGACAGAAGAAGGTTAACGAAAACAGCCTCAAGTCCCTCAGCCTTTCCTCATAAGACCTTCCCTCCATACCAGGCAACATCCTGGTAAATCTCCTCTGCACCCTTTCCAATGCTTCCACATCCTTCCTTTAACGCGGCGACCAAAACTGTACACAATACTCCAAGTGTGGCCGCACCAGAGTTTTGTACAGCTGCAACATGACCTCATGGCTCCGAAACTCAATCCCTCTACCAATAAAACCTAACACACAGTACGCCTTCTTAACAACCCTATTAACCTGGGTGGCAACATTCAGGGATCGATGCACATGTACACCGAGATCTCTCTGCTCATCCATACCACCAAGAATCTTACCATTAGCCCAGTACTCTGTATTCCTGTTACTCTTTCCAAAGTGAATCACCTCACACTTTTCCGCATTAAACTCCATTTGCCATCTCTCAGCCCAGCTCTGCAGCTTATCTATGTCCCTCTGTAACCTGCAACATCCTTCCGCACTATCCGCAACTCCACCGACTTTAGTGTCGTCCGCAAATTTACTAACCCATCCTTCTACGCCCTCATCCAGGTCATTTATAAAAATGACAAACAGCAGTGGCCCCAAAACAGATCCTTGTGCTACACCACTAGTAACTGAACTCCAGGATGAACATTTCCCATCAACCACTACCCTCTGTCTTCTTACTGCTAGCCAATTTCTGATCCAAACCGCTAAATCACCCTCAATCCCATGCCTCCGTATTTTCTGCAATAGCCTACCATGGGGAACCTTCTCAAACGCTTTACTGAAATCCATATATACCACATCAACCGCTTTACCCTCATCCACCTGTTTGGTCACCTTCTCAAAGAACTCAATAAGGTTTGTGAGGCACGACCTACCCTTCACAAAACCGTGTTGACTATCCCTAATCAAATTATTCCTTTCTAGATGATTATAAATCCTATCTCTTATAATCCTTTCCAACACTTTACCCACAACCGAAGTAAGGCTCACTGGTCTATAATTACCAGGGTCGTCTCTACTCCCCTTCTTGAACAAGGGGACAACATTTGCTATCCTCCAGTCTTCTGGCACTATTCCTGTAGACAATGATGACATAAAGATCAAAGCCAAAGGCTCTGCAATTTCCTCCCTAGCTTCCCAGAGAATCCTAGGATAAATCCCATCCAGCCCAGGGGACTTACCTATTTTCACACTTTCCAGAATTGCTAACACCTCCTCCTTATGAACCTTAATCCCATCTAGTCTAATAGCCTGTATCTCAGTATTCTCCTCGACAACATTGTCTTTTTCCTATGTGAATACTGATGAAAAATATTCATTTAGCGCCTCTCCTACCTCTTCGGACTCCACGCACAACTTCCCACTACTGTCCTTGACTGGCCCTAATCTTACTGTAGTCATTCTTTTATTCCTGACATACCTATAGAAAGCTTTAGGGTTTTCCTTGATCCTACCTGCTAAAGACTTCTCATGTCCCCTCCTGGCTCTTCTTAGCTCTCTCTTTAGGTCCTTCCTGGCTAACTTGTAACTGTCAAGCGCTCTAACTGAGCCTTCACGCCTCATCTTTACATAAGCCTCCTTCTTCCTCTTGACAAGAGATTCAACTTCTTCAGTCAACCATGGTTCCCTCGCTCAACCACTTCCTCCCTGCCTGACAGGTACATACTTATCAAGGACACGCAGTAGCTGTTCCTTGAACAAGCTCCACATTTCAATTGTGCCCAGCCCCTGCAGTTTCCTTCTCCATCCTATGCATCCTAAATCTTGCCGAATCACCTCAAAATTGCCTTTCCCCCAGCTATAACTCTTGCCCTGCGGTATATACCTATCCCTTTCCATCGCAAAAGTAAACGTAACTGAATTGTGGTCACTATCACCAAAGTGCTCACCTCCCTCCAAATCTAACACCTGGCCTGGTTCATTACCCAGTACCAAATCCAATGTGGCCTCGCCTCTTGTTGGCCTATCTACATACTGTGTCAGGAAACCCTCCTGCACACATTGGACAAAAACTGACCCATCTAAAGTACTCGAACTATAGCGTTTCCAGTCAATATTTGGAAAGTTAAAGTCCCCCATAACAACTACCCTGTTACTTTCGCTCCTATCCAGAATCATCTTTGCAATCCTTTCCTCTACATCTCTGGAACTTTTCGGAGGCCTATAGAAAACTCCCAACCGGGTGACCTCTCCTTTCCTGTTTCTCACCTCAGCCCATACTACCTCAGTAGATGAGTCCTCATCAAACGTCCTTTCTGCCACCGTAATACTGTCCTTGACTAACAATGCCACACCTCCCCCTCTTTTACCACCTTCCCTGATCTTACTGAAACATCTAAACCCCGGAACCTGCAACAACCATTCCTGTCCCTGCTGTATCCATGTCTCCAAAATGGCCACAGCATCGAAGTCCCAGATACCAACCCATGCTGCAAGTTCACCCACATTATTCTGGATGCTCCTGGCGTTGAAGTAGACACACTTCAAACCACCTTCCTGCCTGCCGGTACACTCCTGCAACCTTGAAACCTTATTCATGACCTCACTACTCTCAACCTCCTGTACACTGGAGCTACAACTCAGGTTCCCATCTCCCTGCTGAATTAGTTTAAACCCTCCCAAAGAGCATTAGCAAATTTTCCCCCCAGGATATTGGTACCCCTCTGGTTCAGGTGTAGACCATCCCATTTGTAGAGGTCCCACGTCCCCCAGAATGAGCCCCAATTATCCAGGTATCTGAATACCTCCCTCCTGCACCATCCCTGTAGCCACGTGTTCAACTGCTCTCTCTCCCTATTCCTCGCCTCGCCAGCACGTGGCATGGGTAACAAACCAGAGATAACAACTCTGTTTGTTCTAGCTCTAAGCTTCCACCCTCGCTCCTTGAATTTCTGCCTTACATCCTCATCCCTTTTCCTACCTTTGTTGTTGGTGCCTGTGTGGACCACGACTTGGGGCTGCTCCCCCTCCCCCTTAAGGATCCCGAAAACACGATCTGAGACATCACAGACCCTGGCACCTGGGAGGCAACTCACCAACCCCGAGTCTCTCTCGTTCCTACAGAATCTCCTATCTGTCCCCCTAACTATGGAGTCCCCAATGACTAATGCTCTCCTCCTCTACCCACTTCCCTTCTGAGCAACAGAAGACTGTACCCCATGGCTTACCCCTGGTAAGTCGACCCCCCCAACAGCATCCAAAATGGTATACTTGTTATTGAGGGGAACGGCCACAGGGGATCCCTGCACTGTCTGCCTGTTCCCTTTCCGTCCCCTGAATGTAACCCATCTACCTTTTTCCTGTACCTGAGGTGTGACTACCTCCCTGTAATTCCTCTCAATTACCCCCTCAGCCTCCCGCATGATCCGAAGTTCATCCAGCTCCAGTTCCCTAACACGGTTTCCGAGGAGCTGGAGCTTAGCTCCTGCATTCTACAGGAGGAGCATGCAACTGCCCTAACATCCATTCCCACTGTGCTGAATTCTGAAAAAAATACTAGTAACCTTACCAAATCGGAGCTCGGAACCTTTTTTTTTGGTTAGAGGAGGAGGATGGATGGGAGACACTACCTAAGTCGTGTTTCGGGTAAAGCAACCGCCCAAATATATTACCTCACTTACTCAGCCGTCCTGTGTCCGCTCCTGCTCAGCATGCGCTCCGCCTATTCACGAGGTAAGCTTTTAAACGATTAACTTACCTTCCCGGCAGCCCCCTGGTCCTCACTCCCACTGCTCCCGCTGCTGCTGCAAAAATGGAGGCCGCTGATCCCACGAGGTAAGCTTTTAAACGATTAACTTACCTTCCCGGCAGCCCCCTGGTCCTTACTTTCACTGCTCCCGCTGCTGCTGCAAAAATGGACCATAAAGGCAGGGGAGTATATGGTGGGGTTGTGGTGAGTACTCAGAGTCAGCAGAACCTTGATGTGCATGTACATATATCCTTGACAGCGACAGGACAGGTTTTGTTTTTGCTCATGGGATGTAGGCAATCTGCAGTAATGTCCAGAGAGCAGCTAAGAGTCAAAAAGTTGTTGAAAGTCTGAAGTCACATGTAGGCCAGGGTAGGGATGGCAGATTTTCTTTCCTGAAGGACATGATTGAAGCAGATGGATTTTTTATGACAATCAACAATGGTTACATGTTCACCTTAAGGCCTGACTTTTTTTTTTAATTCCAGGCTTTAATTAAATTCAAATTTCACCACCTGTCATGGTGGAATTTGAACCTATATCCTGAGGAAGCTGCTGCCCTGTGATAGGGTGGTTAAGAGACATGGAATACTTGCCTTTGTTAGTCATGCCATAGAATGCAAGAGCTGGACAGTTATGATGGATCTGTAAATTGTTAATTAGGCCACAGCTGGAGTACACTGGGCAGATATAGAGTTATAGACTTGCACAGCAATGATCTCTAAGCATAGAGTTAGAGAAACAGACCCTTTGATAAGCTCATCCATGCCGACCAGATATCTTTAATTAATCTTGTCCTATTTGTTAGCACTTGGCCCATATTCCCCTCAAGCCTTCCTGTTCATGTACCCAGCCAGGTGCCTTTTAAATGTTGTAATTGTATCGGCCTCCATCACTTCGTCTGGCAGCTCATTCCATACATGCATCACTCTCTGTGTGAAAACGTTGCCGCTTAGGTCCCTTTTATGTCTTGACCCTCTCACCTTAAACCTATGCCCTCGAGGTTTGGAATCCCTTACCCCAGGGAAAAGATCTCGACTATTCACCGTATCTGTTCCCCTCATGATTTTATAAACCTTTATAAGGTCACCCTCAGCCTCTGAGGCTCCAAGGAAAATAGCCCCTGTTCAGCCTCTCCCTGTAGCTCAGAACCTCCAACCCTGGCAACATCCTTGTAAATCTTTTCTGTACCCTTTCAAATTGCACAACATCTTTCCTATAGCAGGGAGACCAGAATTGAACACAGTATTCTAAAAGTGGCCTAACCAATGTCATGTACAGCCACAACATGACCTCCCAACTCCTATACTCAATGCATAGACCAATAAATGCAAGTGTACTAAATGCCTTCTTCACTACCCTGTGTACTTATGATGCCACCTTCAAGGAACTGTGAACCTGCACCCCATGGTCTCTTTGTTTGGCAACTCCCCAGGACCCTACCATTAATTGTATAAGTCCTGCCCTGGTTTGCCTTACCAAAATGCAACATGTCACATTTATCTCAATTAAACTCCATCTGCCAGATGATAAGGAAGTTGTAATTGCACTGGAGAGGGTACACAGGAGATTCACCAGGATGTTGCCCAGGCTGCAGTGTTTCAGCTATGAAAAGAGACTATGTAGGCCATTCCTTGGATCAGGGAAGACTGAGGAGAAACCTAATTTTAGCTCCACAAGACTATGAGGAGCATAGCTAGTGTCAATAAGAATAAACTGTTCCCCTTAGGAGAGGGTTTGATTATCTGGGGAGCAAATGTAAGGCAAGATTCAGGAGTTTTAGAGGGGCTTTGAGAGAGTTTTTTTTTTAACCAGTGTTTGGGTATTTGGAACTCACCACCTGAAAAGGTTGTAGAGGCAGGAACCATCACAACATATAAGAAGTATTCAGGTGACCCCTTGAAATGTGATAACATACAAGGCTGTAGGCCAAGTGCTGAGAAATGGAATTAGATTGGATAAGTGAATGTTAACCAGCATGTACATGATGGGCCAAAGGGCCTCTTTCCATACTCTATAATATGCTGCTGTCTTCTTTGTACACTTGTCAGTGTTTAAGGTCAGTGGTTTCCTTCATTTTATGGTACAAGATGGGGAGAGCAGAACAGTCCTTTGCACAGAGCCCCAGGCATCATTAAATCGGTGACTGGGAGTGGCGCCGAGTGAGGCTGGAAGCATGAAGGGTTGGAAGAGGGATCAGTGCCAGAGAGAAGATGGGGTTGGTGGCATGGATAAGTCAAGTGGGAGGGGCCTCGCTTGCTTGGTGTGTTAGGGAAAGGATGGTGGTGACAGTCGGCCAAAATAAGAACATTGGGGTGAGAACTGTGGTGTCAGAATATTTCAAATATTTGTCTGTCTCAGGGTTTTGAGTGGCAAAGTCATCCAAGACTTTGGGTTCACCTGCAACAACTCACTTATGTCAGCTGAGATTGGTGTAGGACAATGTGATTTAGAATAGATAGAAGGGAAGGACAATTGAGCCTGCAAGGAAAGCCATGTCCAGCAGAGTGACAAGTACAACTCTGGACATTGACATGAACATTCAATACTGAGTGAATACAAAAATACCATATTGTTTCTTCCATGATAACTGTCTTGAATGTTTCAGTGGTGTCAGTTGTGAGATATGCCAGTGCACACTGAAATCACAACCTGTCGGAGTGTTTTCCCTTCCTCAGGTGAAGTGAGAGAGAAGCACACAGGCACAGAATTCATTGGCAGCGAGGTCAAAAGATCATATAAAGTGGAGTGTCGACAGGCCGAATAATGGGTCTCTGCAGGTGATCGAGTGTCAGACGGTGTGATCACCTGCAGGGACCTATTATTTGGCCTGTTGACACCCCTCTTTATATGATCTTTTGATCCCTCTGCCTATAAATTCTATGCCTGCATGTTTCTCTCTGACTTCACCTGATGAAGGAACTATGCTTCAAAAGCTTGTGATTTCAAATAAACCTGTTGGACTATAACCTGGTGTTGTCTGACTTTTGACCTTATCCACCCCAGTCCAATGCCAGCACCTTCACATCAATGCACATTGAGAATTCTGAATAAATCAATCTCAGCAAACGATAATGGTGCACATGTGAAACCAAAGTAATGTGAAATACATGTGAGAGGTTTAATTTTGAAAAACACCCCTGTCAATTTTGAACTCTCCAGGCTTATGTTCACCTGTACTGATCTTTCTAGCAGAAAAAAAATACATGCTTTCAGATCACTTTGGTGGATCAGCAAATGTGCAAAGTGCAAATTTCAGAGCTTCAGTATTATATACAAATCAAAAATAGAACATGCTGACAATGTTAGCACACATCTGTAATATATAGAGTCATAGAGTCACAGTATGGAAACAGACCCTTCAGTCCAACCAGTCGATGCCGACCATGATCCAAACTAAACATGTCCTATCTGACCATATGCCTCCAAACCTTTCCTATTCATGAACTTATCCAAATGTCTTTTAAACGTTGTAACTGTACCTGCATCCATCACTTTCTCCGGCAGTTCATTCCACAAATGAACCACTGTGTTTCAAAAAAAAGTTGCCCCTCAAGTGCTTTTTAAATCTTCCTCCTCTCACCTCAAAAATATGTCCCCTCGGGAAAAGACCCATATTATTCACCTGATCTATGCCCTTCCTGATTTTATAAACCTTTATAAGGTCACCCCTCAACTATTTATGCTCTAGTAGAAAACAGTCCAAGCCTTTCCAGTCTATTTTGATATCTCAAACCTTCCACTCCCAGCAACAGAGATAACAAGGTGTAGAGCTGGATGAACACAGCAGGCCAAGCAGCATCAGAGGAGCAGGAAGGCTGACGTTTCGGGCTGAGACCCTTCTTCAGAAATGGGG
>NC_063342.1:47605418-47633217 GCF_021869965.1 Rhincodon typus | reverse complement strand
CCCCATTTCTGAAGAAGGGTCTCAGCCCGAAACGTCAGCCTTCCTGCTCCTCTGATGCTGCTTGGCCTGCTGTGTTCATCCAGCTCTACACCTTGTTATCGCAGATTCTCCAGCATCTACAGTTCCTACTATCTCCGAAACAATTTTCACTTCCAGCAACATCCTGGTAAATCTTTTCTGAGCCCTGTCCTGTTTAATAGTATCCTTCTTGTAACAGGGCAACCAGAACTGTACACAGTACTCCAAAAGAGGCCTCACCAACCTCAATATGACATCCCAATTCCTGTACTCAATAGTCTGAGCAATGAAGGTAAGTGTGCTAAACACCTTCTTAATCGCCCTGTCTACCTGTAATGCAAATTTCAAAGCATTATGTACCTGAACTCCAAGGTTCTTCAACACTACCCAGGGCCCGACCATTAATTATATAAGTCCTGCCCTCGTTTGTTTTACCAAAATGCAATCCCTTCAATTTATTCAAATCAAGCTCTGTCTGCCACTCCTCAGCCTATTGACTGAATTGATCAAGGTCTCTTTTTAATCGTTGATAACCTCCTTCACTGTCCATGATTCACCAATGTTGGAGTGATCCCCAAACTTAGTAACCATACCTCATCCTAATCATTTATATAAATGACAAACAAAAGTGGACCCAGTACCGATCCCTGTCGAACACCACTGGTCACAGGCCTCCAGTCCAAAAAACAAAGCTCAATGACCACCCGCTGTCTCCTACCATAAAGTCAATTTTGTATCCAGTTGGCAAGCTTGCCCTGAATCACGTGATCTAACTTTACTAATTAGTCTACCTTGTCAAATGCTTTATTGTCTACCACTCTGCCGCCCTCAGTCTTTTCAGTTGCTTCATTAAAAATCTCAGTCAAGTTTGTGACATATGACTTTCCTCGCACAAACCCATGCTGACTACCCCTATTCAATCTTTGCCTCTCCAAATGCATGCAAATCCTATCTTTCAGAATCACTTTCAACAACTTACCCGTCAACGATGTCAGACTCATAGGTCCATAGTTTCCAGGCTTCTCTGTAACCTGCCTTTCCATAAAGTCCTGGGATACACTTAATCATCTCCTGGAAATTGATTTACCTTTTTATTTTCTAAGACGTCCAGCGCTTCCTCTTCTGTAGTGTGAACTGGTTTCAAGACGTCAATATTTATTTTGCTTTTTCTCTAGCCTCCATTTATTTCTCAATAGTAAAAACTGATGCAAAATATTTATGTAATTTAATTTAAAATCTCTCCCATCTCCTGACATTCATCATAAAGATGACCTCGTTGATCTTTAAAGGGTCCTACTGTCTCTCTAGTTGCTCCCTTGCTTTTTATGTATTTGTAGAATCTTTTTGGATTATCTTTAACCTTATTTGCCAAGGCTATCTCATATTGCCTCTTTGCCTTCCTGATTTCCTTCTTAAGAATGCCCTTATGTTCTTTATACTCTTCAAGCGATTCAGTTGATCCCAGTTGGGAAGATCATTTCATCATCTGTCACGTGGACGACAGATCAATGAGAAACGTATTATGTTTGACAACCTCCAAACAGCTTTTGCTCAACTCTTCGAGTACAAATAGGACGCTGAGAATGTTATGCTTCAATGGCAGATGCCAATTTCTAGAATAGTCTATAGCTAGCTTAGTTGATAACCTTCATGTACTGTGCTGAGCTGTGCAACTATGGAAACTTAGAATTCATTTGTGACAGAATAATTGTTGGTCTCTTCGGTAAATCAGTTACTGATCTCCAATCCAAAGAATGAGCAGTGCAATTATCAGTGGATGCAAACTCCTGAAAATTGTTCAAGCAGCATTTGTGATGCAAATGTTCCATTTACTGCAGAACGTTCTACAGAGACTGTTGTCTACATAAAGCCCAATAGAGCACTTGATCAGAGAACACAGACCTCTCATCTGAACACCACGCCATATGTGAAAACATCAGGAGGAGAACCCAAGCAATCTATTGCCACAATATCTTGTCACAGGTGTGGTTACAAAACCTCACATCATTAAACAAAAAACTATTCAGCCCTAAACTAACAATGTATTCATTGCAGGTAAAGCAGTTGCCTCTCTAGATGTGCTGCAATCTAAAGAATGCATCAAGCGTCAACTAAATTGTTTCTAAGCAAAGATGTACATCCTTGTCTTAGAACAGAATCTTGATGAACGAGTCAATGCTGCAAGCGATCAAGTTTGTTCATATTACCTCTTGATAAACAAGATCCACACATTTGTGTGGAGAATTAAGACTAATGCCCAATCCAGATGCTAAAGACAGAAAAGCAGAAATAATCCAATTACCCCAAACATACCTACGGTTGCATCAACACAAGATCAATCAGCAATCATTGCTGATATAACAGAAGCCAGCAGCGGGAAAAAGACGGGGCTTGTTAGCTTCCTGTACCTTGGTGTAGACTTTGTCTTGATTAGTCTTTGTCAGTAAAGATTTGGGTAGGGGGGTAAAACATATAAGGAATAAATGTACAGTAAAAAGTATCTAAATACAAAGTCAAATGAGTTATTTTATTCATTGTTTATAAATATTATACCGTATTTATGAAAGGGATAAACAATTAAGGGTGTTGTCGAAAGGCTTTTTGAATCTAGAACAACCTTTTCATGATGTCATAGTGCTACTCATCAGAGAAAGAGAGGAACCCTTGCTGAGTGTTAGTGATATGTGCAGTTAAAAAAAAAAGTGGAGTAGACTGACCAGCACTTTATAGAATAGCCTTGCAAAATGTATCAGTAAGTTTCTCTGAATATCATGTATTGTAGTATTCAGTCTCAATATGTTATAAGGAAACCCAGGTGTGAAGACTGTTCCAAACCTTTTCCTCTCCTCACCCAGTTTGTCTTGAGCCCAAATTCATGGATGTGAGCATAAAACCAGATAACAAAAGACTTGTTACTTCTAATTAGTGTAAACATGCCCTTTATGAAGAAACTGCGATGGAAACTTACTTTCTATCCAAGGGATTATTCTCCACAGAGCCCCAAATCAACTCTTCCTCTTTTTTCATGATCCCAAGTAGTGCAAGTTTGAGTAAAATGATTACTGCACAGAGGGTGATCTAAGAACAGGGAATATTTGTAAAGAATGACCATACTGAAAAGTGGAAAGAACATTCAAAGATAAATATTCTTGTCTGTAAACGAATCTCCATAAGTTAGGTGGATAAAAATGGCAAATAAAATAGTAAGCAACAGTTATGAAATGATCAAAAAGAAAATGATTAGGATACAGATTAGATTTTTTGCACATTTTTGGATAAATAAGTTAATACTGAAGAAAGATATATGGTAAATAATTTAACAAGTTATATCAAACAGAATGCAATCGATTGCAAAGATGGAGATTCGTCATGAAGAAGAGCTGGCAGAGAACATAATGATTCATAGTTGAGCATTTATAGACACATAAAAGATAAAATATGTAAAATGCTGGTACAACTGATCAAAATTAGAAAAAAAAGTTTCCATCCTTACTAGATCAGATGCCCCAGAAATCCTCATTCATACCCATGTTACTACAACTTGACAATTCCAATGCTTTCCAGGTTGGTCTCCAAGTCATTCGTTCTCCACAAACCAAAGTTCATCCATAATTCTGCTGTTTGTATGTTAACTCGCATCAAGTCCATTACATCGGTCACTTGGCTGCTCACTGGCAAAATATTGATTCAAAACATCTAATTATTGTATTCAAATCTATAGCTTCAGCTGCCCCTATATCTGTAATCTCCATCCCTATATCTGTAACCTCCTGTGATTCCATGAAATTTCTGTGCTCCTCCCATTTTGAGTACCTGAGCTCTCTCTGATTTTAATTTCTCCATCATTGGTAGTTTTACCTGGGCACTAAGTTCTGGAATTCCTTCCTTTATACATCTTTCATTCTCGAAATTCCCCTCCTCTCCAATCTTCTCCCTCTTCTGTTTCTCTCACATTTAAAATACTGTTCAAAACGCAACTGTTTGACTGAGCTTTTGGTCAACTGTTTGGTCTCTTGATGTGATTTGATATTTTTGTTCAGCATTATTTTATAATGTTAAGGATATTTTATACATCCAAAGGAATGTACTGATACTAGATGAAAACTTTCAGCTACTTTCACCAGGGTATGTATAGGTAGGAACAAAAATATTTGAGAATTTTGAGTTGTTATTTGGGTAACGACAGTAGAAAAAGTAGTGCTGGAAAATTTGGAGAAACTCAGTGTGGAAAGGGTTACCCTAAAAGGGTTGTTCTAAAATGCCAAGGGAAATCAATGAGAAAACAGTCCTGGTTGAGTAAAAGTTGTTTCCATTGTCTTTGGTATGAATTTTATGACTTGCACTCCGAGCAAAATTTGACCAATCACAAGCCTATATTTTAATGCGTGTCCGTATAAGTTGTACCTATTCATTTTTATTGATGAAAATATACAGTTTTGGAGTGGCGGCCATTCCCACTTTCAAGAGCTTTGCTCCCAATGAATAAAACTGGATTCCATACTTCAAAACTGACATTGCAGTCTTTTCAAGTTCCACTGTGGTATTAGTTAATTGCTATTTCCTGATACCAGTTCTTTACACTTTTCAAATTTTGTAATGTCATGAACTATGGGCTCTGTCCTTGTCTTTGATATCTTAACAGATGAAATGCAGCAAAAAGCCATTTCAAAGCAAAACCTTGCTGGATAGAAGTGTTTAAGAGCTTGAACACAAAAATAAAGCAAACATTTGCCTTGTCATAGAAGACAGAGGGTAACGGGGGAAGGCTGTTCTTCAGAACAGTGACTGGTAACTAGTGGTGTTCCACAGGGGTCAGTCTTAGGTCTTCTTTGGTTTGTAGTATATATAAATGATCTCGAAGAGAATGTGGATGGTCTGATTAGCACGTTTGCAGATGACACGAGTTGCAGATAGTGCCAACAATTGTGAAGGGATACAACAGGATATAGATCGACAGCTTGGGCACAGAAATGGCAAGTGGAGCTTAATCCAGACAAATGCAAGGTAATGCATTTTGGAGGATCAAATTTAGGTGTGAATTATACTGTAAATGGCAGAATCCTTAGGAACATTAACGTTCAGACGGATCTGGGCATGCAGGTCCACAGTTTGCTAAAAGTGGCAGCATGGGTGGCAAAGGTGATTAAGAAGGCATATGGCATGCTTGCCTTCATCAGCTGGGTCACGGAGTACAAGAGGTGGCAAGGCATGTTGCAGCTATATAAAACTCTTGTTCGGCTGCATTTGGAGTATTGTGTGCAGTTTTAGTTGTCACACTCCCAGAAGGACGTGGAAGCTTTGAAGAGAGTGCAGAGAAGGTTCACCAGGATGTTGCCTGGTCTCAAGGGCATTGGCTATGAGGGCAGGTTAAAAAGACTAGGATTGATTTCACTGGAATGATGGCAGCTGAGAGGAGACCTGATAGAGGTCTACAAAATTATGAGAGGCCTAGATAGGGTGGATAGTCAGAGGCTTTTTCCCAGGGTTGAAATTTCAATTACAAGGGGACAGAGCTTCAAGGTGAGAGGGCGAAAGTTTAAAAGAGGTGTGCAAGAGAAGTTTTTCGCACAGAGATAGGTAGGAGCCTGGAAGAGGTGGTGGAAGCAGGCACATTGGCGACATTTAAGAAGCCCCTGGATGGTTACATGAATAGGGAGGGAAAAGAAGGACATGGACCAAATAAAGGCAGAAGCTTTATTTGTTAGATTAGTTAGAGCATGGTGATTGGCACTGGCTTGGAGGGCTGAAAGGCCTGTTCCTGTTCTTTTGTTCGTTTTGTTACTGGGCATTACAGGAAGTCCCTCTCGAGCCCGTCGACTCCTGCTGCCAGAACCAACAATTTTCTCCCTATGGACCCTGGAATCTCTTTTCCCTACTATCAGACTTGACTGTACCCCATTTCTCTCCCCTGGGGGCTTGCACCTTCCAGACCCTAAAACTGCCTGTACCAGTGGACCTCATGACCTATCCTCCATAGGACTCAATGTCTACCATCTTCCCAGAATCTGACTACTTCTTCCCCAGGATCCAACATCCTCCTTTCCCTCCAGGACCTAATAGTCCCCATTCACAGGAGACATGAATTTTCCCTTTCTGTTTGGTGCCTGCCACCTCTCTCTGCCTCAGTGAACCAAAACCCTCCCTCCCCCTTGCCAGACACACTGCCTCTTCTCCCTGCCGAGCTTGATACTACTGTACACCCTGGCTGAACCTAAATGCTTAGTCACTTATCTGGCACACTTTCCACCTTGAATGATGACTCCCTTCCTGCCAGGGATGCAAACCACAAGGCACCCTGGAACCTTACCTGTCTGGCACCACATTCAACTTCCACCTGGCATTCTTCACACTTCGCTCACACTTCTGCTGGAACTATCAAACTAGCTCTCTGTGCTGCTGGATAATTAGATTACAGTGACTACAACTGTAAAAAAAAAAGTAGTATGATTTCCTTTCCCTGACTATCCTATACTACAAGGACACAATTGGATTTAAGGCACACTTCGCATTCCTGCAGGAGCTGTGATAAAGATCTCCTGCCAGAAGTGTGGACCTCATTCCTTTTTTTAAAATACTCCACCTGAGCCTCCTTCCACCTCCTTTCATCTTACTGCATTACCATAATCTCTTCCTTGTGTGTTTATCCAGCAATCACTGGGAAGTACAATAAATGTTAGCAGGAGTGAGTGACAATTTGAATATGATTGCCACTCCCTGGAAAATCTGACCCAATACCACAAGAGAAACTGAACCAATGGTTCATACAAATGAAACATAACTTTTTGCTTTTATACTTAATGCCTTTATGAAGAATGCCCCAAGGATGTTGAATGCTTTATTAACTGTTCTGTCAACTTTTGTCCTATCATCTTCAGTGATTAATGCAATGACTGTCCTCTTTCTTAAATTGCAACATCTCTATGTATACATTGACTTTGAATGCTTTAGGGTGTCGTGGTCATAAGAAGTGCAATATAAAAATGTATTTCTGCCTTTAAACTGAGATATGGCTTTAACTTGATGACTGGACTTTTTCCAATTGAAGTTAAAATCACAGAATCCCTACTGGAAGCAGGCCACACAGTTCATTGAGCCCATGCTGACCCTCCAATGAGCATCCCACCCTGACACACCCACTACCCTATCCCTGCATTTCACACCCTAGATACTATGGGCAATTTTAGCACAGCCAATCCACCTAACTAGCACTGTTTGGACTGTGGGAAGAAACTGGAGCACACAGAGGAAACCCACGTAGACACGGGGAGAATGTACAAACTCCACACAGACTGTCACCCAAGGATGGAGTTGAACACGGGTCCCTGGCGCTGTAAGACAGCAGTGCTAACCACAGAGCTACCATGCCACCCTTAAAGTTGACAGTGAGTATCGAGAAGAACAAGGACAGCAGATACATGGTAGCACCACCACCTGCATGTTCCCCCCCCCCCACCCCCGACCCCCGCAACCCCGAAGCCACTCACCACCCTGACTTGGAAATATATCGCTTTTCCTTTGGTGTCATTGGATGGTATAATATCAATGCTTAGACATTTCACTGCATGAGCTTTTCTCTATCTTCCTCAACAAATTCCTTCCCTCTCTTCTGCAGGTACTAGCAATGCCCAAAAACTGATAGTCAGTAAGAACCCACAGGCTGAACCCTTCTTGACAACATAATCTCTGAGGAGACAGTGAATCCAGTAAGATGTTCACCTGTGACCTCCACCAGCGCTCATCATTGGTACAGTATCTAGATTAGATTCAAGAGCGCAGTCTAGTGAGCACATCATTGACGCATGTCCATAGCTAGTGAAGGAACAATCTCCTGAGGTTAAATTCAGAAATCTCCTTTGGTAGCAGTTTCTAAACCCACAACCACTACCATCTCTAAGGACAAGGGCTGCAGTTACATGGCAACATGATCACTTGTGAGTACCGTTCCAAGCCACTCACCTTTCTGACCTGGAAACGTATTACCGTTCTTTCATGGTCACAGGGTCAAAATTCTAGAACTCGCTCCCTAACAGCACTGTGGGCGACCCTAAAACAAATGAACTGCAGCAGTTCAAGAAGCCAACTCACCACCATCTTCTCAAGGGCACCTAGGGAATAGGCAATAAATGCTGGCCTAGCCAGCAATGCCCACATCCCAAGTATGAATAAAACAAATTGTTGGCCATCAATGAAAGTTTATAAAAGTTGGCTGATTTTTTTTTTTAAAAGCAATGGACATGAAATTATCTCTTAATTTTATGCAACATATAACTTGAAATTAAGCTCTTTTTGTGGTGAAGTGGTACTGTCCCTACCTCTGATCCTGGAGGTCCACATTCAAGTTCCACCTGCCCCAGAAGTGTGAAATAACATCTGAGTAGGTTGATCACAACAATATCTCTAAGTAGAAATTGTATATAAAAGCCATAACACATTATTACTTAAATGTCATCAACCTCATACTCTCCAATGGTTTAGTCAGTTATCATTGAACCTGCCAGAATCAATTGCCCATTTATAACATTCTGTAATGGATCCAGAGAGCTTTAATTTCATTCTCTTCTCTTGCAATTCCAGTGATGACACACTTTGAATCAATTTATCCTGATGAAGCGAAGAACATACTCCTATCACACGCAGTGATTGAGATATGCTATCTGTACCCATTTCTAAACCAAAAATAAAATTCTGTCAAATGATTATGGGAATACCAACTCATAGTAGCAGTTTAATCTTGAACAAGTGTGGATCTTATGAGACAAACGTTACTGTAAATGTGGCTCAGTGAATCCAAGCCTGCAATTCTAGCCACATGGGTCCTGTCTATTCATTAAAGCTGTTTCTTCAGTTTCAGACCTAAATGCATTCAACATCCTAATTGAAACCCATGGCTTTCCACAGTGTGAAAAAACTAGTTCTTCAGCTCACAGGCTAGCTTGACTGATTAAAAAAATGTTCCTAACATTACAGAACATTTAGTGTTTACGATATCCATTGTTACATGAAGAATAAATATCATTTGCACCAATTTATACAACAATCATTATGATCATTTCTTGTTGCAATTATACTGACATGCATAGATTTGCATTACATTTTATGAGAAAGGCTTTAGAAATTGTTCTTATTGAAGAAGCAACATTGGTTGATCAATTTGGGCACTAACCCTTTTTGAACTAATTTATAAAAGCAACACTTCATTTCTGTTTTGGTCAGATGCCATGCCACAGTTTGTCCCTACTTAGCCTGAGGGAGGCGGTGATGGATTTTCTCCTAAAGTTACTGCGGGCCTTTGTCAGTGCTACTCTTAAAATTGCATTAGGCAGAGCATTTCATGGTATTCGGCACAGCATTTCAAGGTACTGATCAAGTAACAGTGAAAGTAATATGACATACATTAAAGTCAGGATCGTGTGTAATTTGAAGGAGATGTTGACATTCTTGAATGTGGCTGTTTTTTGTCCGCCAGTTGGTAGAATTTACAAGGGAGGTCATAACTGTTGAAGTAGATTTAATAAGTTACTGCATTACATTACATTATCATAATGCACTGACAATGGAGAGGATGGATCCAAGGGTGAGGGTGCTGATCATGGATGGTGTTTTTGAGACTTGCAGTTGCGCGTATCCTGGGAATTGGTGAGTATTGCATTGTGCTCCTGACTTCAGTCTTGTTAATGGTCAGCGTTGAAAGATG
The DNA here is from genome assembly GCF_021869965.1 of Rhincodon typus. NCBI lineage: Eukaryota > Metazoa > Chordata > Chondrichthyes > Orectolobiformes > Rhincodontidae > Rhincodon > Rhincodon typus. The sequence continues at coordinate 47,623,505 of NC_063342.1, read as the reverse complement.
AGCTATTCATCACAGAGTACTCTAAACTGCTCTTTTTTTTTGTTCAAAACATTGATACCTTTGTTTTCCAACTTCACAAGAGGTAGGATTTACTTTTTCCATCATCAGTTCCATACATTAAAATACTTAGAATGACTGGTCTCCTGATTCCTCTTCTGTTTTTTTACTTCACGAGGGATGTAGGAGATTTAAAGGAATAGAAGACAAGTTACTGTTTTCAATTGCTAACTTAATTAAAAATAAACATTCACAGCAAGGTTGAAGTGCTTGTCTGCCTAGCCTCCCAAATGATGAACAATACCTCACACAAGAAGATCTAAAGAGAAGGGGAAAATATGTTTTTAAATAGAAAAAAGATATTTTTATCTATCACTGTCAAACAGAGAGATTAGAGGTTCAGATACATAGTACATTGAAATTTGCGTCACAAGTAAACTGATTAAAGAGGCATTTGGCACACCTTCATTGCTCAGACCATTGAGTATAGGACTTGGGGTGTCATGTTGAGATTGTACAGGATGTTGGTGAGGCCACTTTCGGAGTACTGTGTACATTGCTGGTCGCTCTTCTATTGAAAGGAAATTATTCATTTGGAGAGGGTGCAGAAAAGATGTACCAGGATGTTATCGGAACTGAGCGGTTTGAGTTATAAGGACAGGCTGGATAAACTGGGACATTTTTCACTGGAGCATAGGAGGTTGAGGAGTGATCTTATGGAGGTTTATAAAATCAATGATAAGGTGAATAGGTAAGTTCTTTTTTCCCTAGTGCGGGGGAGTTCAAAATTAAATGGCATGATTTTAAGGTGAAAGGAGAAAGATTTAAAAGGGGTAGTAAGAACTGCCGATGCTGGAGTCTGAGGTAACACAGTGTGGAGCTGGAGGAACACAGCAGGCCAGGCAGCATCAGAGGAGCAGGGGTCTCCACCCGAAACGTCAGCTTTCCTGCTCCTCTGATGTTGCCTGACCTGCTGTGTTTCTCAAGATTTAAAAGGGACCTGACGGGCAACATTTTCTCACAGAAGGTGGTTTGTATGTGGAATGAACTGCTAGAGGAAGTGATAGATGCAAGTATGGTTAGAACATTGAAAATACATTTGGACAGGTACATAAATAGGAAAAGTTTAGAGGATATGGGGCAATTGGGACAGTTTAGTTTGGGAAGCTTGGTCAGCAATGACAAGTTGAACTATGGTCTTTTTCAAACTGTTTGACTCTAACTGTAAATTCTAAATGTAAAGCTGTAATTGGAGTAACATTTCAGTTCCACAATTTTAGAATCAAGCAACACAGAATTGGATTATTCACCTCATTATACCTGAGAGAGATTTTTGAATAAACTATCAAATTCATACACTCACTCTTCCAACATCATATGTCTTTTCCTTTTTTCCTAAATTTGTACCCAATTTTTCCATTTGAAAGTTATGATTGGATCTGCTTTCTGCCAAATCTAGAGCCACTGCAGTCGAGACTTTAACTCGCGAAGTAATAAAAATTATTCTCTCCCCACTGGTTCTTTTTTCCAGTTAAATTTAATTCCTTGCCTCTACTACTCATGCCAGTGAAGGTAGTTTTCATTATTTACTCTCAAAATCCTCCAGCATTTTAATTTCTGGTTGATTGAGATTCTCCCTTCTCCTTCACTGCACTTAGGAGCATGATGCGTGTTACTATCTTCTCTAGCCTTTCCACATAACTGAAGTCCTTTACACCGAGTGAAAATTTTTTTTTATTTTTCCCTGCATTAGACATGTTTACAATGTGTTCCTGAAGCCCAGTAGTGAATGCAATACTCCAACTAGAGCCCAAACAGTGATGCAGTATGTCTTTGGGAACATTTTTTGCTTCTCTGTTTCGTATGTCTCTCTTTAAAGTCATGAATCTTGTTTACCTTTTAGCACCCTTCTCAATTTGCCCTGCCATTTTCACCGAGACAGCTATCTTTTTTTCCTAAAAGTGAACACGCAACTCGTTAAAATGGTTGCATCATGCCATGCCACCATTGGCATTTTCATTATAGGCAGTACAATCTGCAACTGATGTTTTATTAAACATAGATCTCAATGAAGGAAATGCACATCTACTTCTGGAATTGACATGTTACATTGATGGGCTATCCTTATAAAAAAAAAAGGTCCAGCTGATTTATATTTCTAGTCACTGTGAACAAAAGCCATCAAACTTCAATGTGCACTCGATGAAGGTGATTGACCTTCCATTGCATTGTGGTGACCTCTTATCCAAACACACAGACCTTGGCTATCCCAAACTCTCAATAGGTGAAAAGCCACAACACAGGATGTTCATTAACTTAACACACCATCTTACTTGGAAAAGGACTTTAGGCTGATAGCGGGTCACATGGGTAAGAGAGCAATGTTTTAAAACTGAAAGAAGCAGTTTCAGCATAAACAGCAAGCATCAAACCAGGTGTAGTTAAGATAGACATAAAAGCCTCCAAAATGGGAGAAGGACTCTCCTGAACCTGTTTTAACTTCAAGCTCACCTGAGATTCAATCTTCTGGCATTTCAGTTGCAAGAAGCTTAGCAGGTGACTGAGAATCCTCTGCTTTTCAAGACCTGCACCCTGGCTAAAACATTAACTCATCTGAGAAGCTGTAGGCCTCTGATGAAAGAAATAGATTTACTTCAAACTTTTTTTTTCTTCACCTTTGTTGCCTCTCTGATTAATGTGCGAAAGAAGAAGTTGTGATGTGTTAGGATCTGAAAAGCATTGCCTGGACATATTGTGGAAGGCATTAAATTTGGGCATTACATGATTATTTGAATAGAAACTATGGGAGGGTTACATTGGAAAAGATAGGAGAATGGTACCAAGTCATCATGCTCTTCTTGAGAGTTAGAACAGACAAGATGTGTTGATGAGCCACCTTCTACTCTATAAATAGTTCTGTGATTAAGGGATCATGAGTGAGTCAAATGGGTGAGAAGTTCCCTTTTTAAAAGTTCAGAGTGTGATGAAGGTGTATAGTTTACATACATTAATATCATTTTGAAACTTGAATTTCAAAATAGCAAAGGATGACTTTGTTACCTATGTCAAGGGCAACAAGGGCAGAAAGTTTTTTTCTGAATCAGTGACAAATCTACCAATGATCAAAAAAGCAGGTGACCACCAACTCCTGTGGTGTTAATGGAAATGCTTACATTTACGGCTATTCTTTGTTTCCAGTTTACGATAATAGAGCATTGGGCAAATTTATTTTTTATTTGAGTTCAGAAAACACCAGGATTCAGTTCAGAAGGAAACATAGCTTCCTCTAAGAAGTTCAGGGCATCTAATGGAGCAGTTGCCTCAGCAGAACCATTTAGTTTAAAAAGCTTCTGAACCAGGAGAATTTGGTTAGAAATCTGCAGGTTATTAGAACTGAGAAGGTTTAGACTCCCAGTTGTGAAAAAAAAATCATGCCAGCAGACTTAGAAAGAGCTAGTTGAGTTGTTTCCGCAATCCATGACAAGGAAACTGCAAGATGTCAGTTATGTAGAAACGTAGAGTTGAGGTAGGGGTGTAATTTCTCTGGGCTTGAGTCTCTGTAATGGATAGTGTCATGGAACAGATTGAAACTTTGTTGTGCTGTGTGTTTCAGACCTTGCTAACTGTCTTCTATACTTATATATTCTTATTCCAGACTTTTCTTTTGTTCTGCTGTTAAAGAAAATCTGCCGCCACATTTGATAAGTTTGTGATTAACCATCATGTTAACCAAATAAAAATAAACAAAAAGAAAAATATGATCTACCATGTCAGGTGTGAGATGATAAATAATTTAAATAACTATTTAAAATTCACAAAAGATTTCCGCTGGAATTTTTAAATTGAGGCAACTACTCTCGAGCAAGAAAATTCACATACTGCATACACTTTAATCATGGGGATTAAGAATAAACACAAATTCTAACTATGATATCTCTGTTCCAGTCGCTCTGTTTTCAAGTTATACTCCAACTGTATTGTTAAATGGCTATCCTGTTAGTATCATGGAAGCAAGCTAAAACAACCACATGTAGGTGCTAAATTATCTCATGTTAATTTTGCATTTTTTATATTTAATATTAGACATTTTGGTTTGCATTCATCTTTTATGCACGCACTATGATGTGAACTAATTCCATTTGTAATATTTTCTCGATTTTAAGTTGCCAGAAATACTAATGGATCATAGGGCACTAATCAGAAAGATTGCCGGTGGTGGTTTAATCTAAGGGTCACCATGCCTCAGGCGAACATCAAGATTGAGAAAGAGATCCCTCGCGCTAATCTCAGCCAGTGAATGAACTGAACCCATACTGTTGGTGTTACTCTGCATTGCAACCAGCTGTACAGCCAACCAAGCTAACTGACCCCTTTTCTAGATTTTATTTTCTTGAATCTGCTATGTGAGTTATTTTAGGTAATATTCAAGACAATATTTGAAATGGCATCTGTACTGTTTTACCTGTGCTATTTACTTAGTCAGAAACCAGCAATGCTTTAACAATTTTTTAATGCGTTGTCTAAATTTGTCTTTAAGTACAGTCCCATTATTAGCGATGTGGGTAACATGTATGTTGATGTGGACCTTAGATCAGAGTGTTAGCCAAAAGTCGTTTGTTTACTGTGGGTGTCTGCTGTGACATTCACGACACTTCAAAAAAAAAGCATAAATTACCAATAAATTTTAGAACAAACAAATGAACCGTGAAATTAATATGTGGGAATTTGTATTATTTATTTCTGCGGAGTAGTCTACATGAAATTTAGCTTGGTACACCATGCTGAAATTGGACTTGCATTTGAGGAAAGGAGCTTAAGTAAACATTAATTTAATTCAATATCAGATTCTATTTTTAACCAAAGGTACCAAGGTTTATTGGGCAAACGCAAGTATGTGGATTTAGATCACATCAGCCATGATCCAGTTGCATGGTAGTGCAGGCTCGAGGGGTGAAATTGTCGACTCCTGTTCCTAATTTTCAATTCTTACAATAAGATATGACAAATCCCTATACACAACAAATTCTGTCCCACTGTTGGAGCACTCTTTAGGACTGCCCGTTACACCTTGTCTTTATGCAATCTCTGAGGGATTTCTGCAGCAATTTGTACTTGACCTAACCTGCATGAAAATTTAAAATTAAATAAACTGTTAGCACAATACCAAAAGGGAAAATACTCAGAGATAGTAAGGACTGCCGACTCTGGAGTCAGAGATAACACAGTGTGGAGCTGGAGGAACACAGCAGGCCAGGCAGCATTAGAGGAACAGGAAAGTTGACATTTCAGGCCGGGACCCTTCTTCAGAAGAGTCCCGACCCGAAATATCAATTTTCCTGCTCCTCTGATGCTGCTTGGCCTGCTGTGTTCCTCCAGCTCTACACTGTGTTACCAAAAGGAAAAGCCTAGCTTTCTGCAAAGTTAAAAGCTATACTTGACAACATTGAAATAAATCTCTACAGACATTTATCAATTGTGCACCTTCTAATGCTCTGGTTTCTCAAATGTAATCCACCATTTCTTTAAAAAAATTTCCTTCTCTTATTAAAGAAAAAAATTCCCTGCATTCAAACTGTCCAAGCATAAGCAAGTTGGGAGTAAGCTACTGTTAGTTTTACATGAAGTCTGTTCAGAAACTGGTGCCCCTAGATACTGCGCATTTTCTCTTCCTTCTATCCCAGAGGTGACCGAGTCTCCGAAAACATTTGCTTTGTAAAATTAATTGATTCCCCAAGAAGAGACACCATATATTGTTGCTATAATGGATCGAGCTCGAGATTCTCCCTGTTAAACTGGATGTTCTTAACTTTAAATTTGATTAGGACGTATCTATATATCCTGCCCTTTCCCATCTTATATATTTCCCTTTTAGTCTCTGACGTCAATTATTCATACAAACAGCTACAAATATTGAAATAATCACAATTAAATCTTTTCCTTATTGATGTTGTTTCTCTAGTCTTTGCTTAATTACATGGATCCTCTTTTAAATAAATAACATTTTAAGGACATCCTGACTTTTTTTGTCTAAACCTGCAGAATCAGAAGACAAACATTACCAATTGCAAAATATGGGATGGAAATTTTATGAATAAAATCATTCTTGTATTCAGCTCAATTCTGATTATGATGTGAAAAACAAAAGTACAGTATCGTTTCTATTTTGAGAGAATAACATCTCTATGCTCAATTAAACTGGAAATAAGATTCAAGGACAGATGAGAAAATAGGAAGCATGAATATCAATGAATAAGTATTGGCCCAACCATGATACATTCTCTTGTATTTTCTTGTTGGCTCCAAGAGGCATGATGCAATATTGAATTCATTTTTGTAGCCAGTCTGAAAACAATTGTTTGACTTTGAGGTGGTGCTGATGGAAGGATAAGCTATGATCACAGATAAATAGTTGCCAAGATTGTAAAGAAGGGAATAATGAGCTTTTCATACAATAGTCTGGTAATGCTGTGTACCATATGGTGTACAGTTGCAAACAATATTCAAATTAATCAAAACCAGAGTACTTTCAGTAAAAATCAATTTAGCAGAACCTAAATTCAGAAACAGAAAACACAATCTCGATTTCATTACAGAATCAAAATAAAGTTGTGATTAATGAAAGCAATGGTCCTTTCTGTCTGGGCTAAAGTAATAAAGAAAGATTCAAAAATAAAGACCTGCAATCAAATAGCACTTTTCACGACCGGATGGTTCAATGTGTTTTGCAGCCAAGCAAGTACACTTTCAAATGTTGTAATGTAGTGTATGTAGCAGTGAATATGTGCACAGTAAATTTTCCCAAACAACAACGTGCGAATGACCAGGTAATCTGTTTTTGAAGAACACAGCAGGCCAGGCAGTTTCTGGAAGAAAGGAGCAGTCAACATTTCAGGTATGTCCCTTCTACAGGTCTGCTTTTTCTTTTTTGCTCTGAATCGCTGTGACACTAGAGGAGGCTGAGGACGAATGTATCAGAGGGTGAGTGGGACGGGGAGTTAAAATGGGTGGTGACCAGGAGGTTAGGTCAGCCGTTACGGACCAGGCAGCGATGCCCGGCGAAATGGTCACCTAGTCTACATTTAGTCTCACCGACGTAGAGAAGACCACATTGGGAGCACTGGATGCGGTAGACTAGGTTGAAGGAGACGCAGGTGAAGCTCTGTCTCACTTGGAAGGGCCCTGGATGGAGATGAGGGAGGTAGTGTGTGGGGACGTGTTACATCTTTTACGGTTACTGGTGGGTTGGAGTGTTTGGTGGGGAGTATGGCGTGAACTAAGGAGTGAGAAAGGGAATGGTCCTTGCGGAAGGCAGAAAGGAGTGGGAAGTGGAAGATGTTCCGGGTGGTGGGGTCTAATTGGAGTTGGCGGAAGTGTTTGAGGATGATACGTTGGATGCGGAGGCTGGTGGGCCTTGGATGGCGGAGGTGGTGGTTAAGAGCTGTGGAGTGGGGAATGGAGGAGGCACAGCGGAGGGCTGTCTGGATAACAGAGGCGAGAAAAGAGCGTTGTTTGAAAAAGGCAGACATTGGTGATGGCTGGAAGTGGAACTACTCCTCGGCAGAGGAAATGCAATGGAGACAGAGGAGTTGGGAAAACAGGGTGGAGTTTTTGCAGGATACTGGTTGGGAGGAGGTGTAGTCTAGGTAGCTATGGGAGTCTGTGGGTTTATAGTAAATGTTGATATGTAAGCTGTCACCAGAAATGAAAACAGAGAGGTCAAGAAGTGGGAGGGAGGTGTCTGAGATAGACCAAGTGAATATGAGGGCGGGTGGAAGTTGTTAGTGAAGTCGATGAACTGCTCCAGTTCAGTGTGTGTGCAGGATGCAGCCTGATACAGTCACCGATGAAGAAGGGTAATACGTGAAACGTTGACAGCTCCTTTCCTCCAGATGCTGCCTGGCCTGTTGTGTTCTTCCAGCCTCCTGTTTGTCTACTTGGATTCCAGCATCTGCAGTTTTTTTGTCTCTAATCTGTTTTTGAAGTCAAGATGATTAAGACATAAATATTAGCCACCAGGGGACTGAGGACATCTGTATTATCTCTTGCAGCACTCAACTCTCTTAATAGCTTAGAATAAAAGCTTTGAATCTGTTTGACACAAGCTGCAGATTGAATCTCATAAATGCATGTAGCACTGAATTGAGTAGAGAGAATTTTCTTGCAGAGTCATCTGTCAAGTGATTCAGAAGGTGAGTTGTTTGACAGAATTAAAGATTTTGGTGTGGGAGCTTGAGTTTCATGCCTAATGTGTGAGAATCAAAAGCGCTGAATTCTCTGGATTAAATTAGTCAAATTTAGGCAGTATGCACTTTGAAGCTCAGAATCATTCTTGTCAAATTAGTATAACAATAAATATTATTTTATTTTATATAGCACATTTCATATTGATGCTTCAAAAAATCCATCATCTTTTTCTTAAGGTGTAATTATTGTTGTCATGTGGGTGTGGAGGAGGAAGAGCCAACAAGCAATGACTATAGATTCTTATGAAAAGGCTGAAGCAATTCTTGATTGTAAATTTTTTTTATCACCATTATTCTACCACCAACTAATACCCTGAGTTAAATGATCTTTCTTAACCCAGCCACTTGTTCCCTCCAGTCGGGACAGGAAACGTCCATCAAGAAGGGTCAAAGTAGTGCTAGAGTATTTATTGCTATATTCCCAATGATCCTGTATCAGTTACCATCTTAACCATTCACTTACTGGAAGCAGTTTTGGTAATTGGCAGAAATACAGTGCCCTTGTGAATATATTGAAATTGGGATCCAATGGTTTCACAAGGATTTCCCAACACTATTTTGATGGAAAATCATTACAGTCCTACACGGTGTATAATCTGTTCATAAGCACAAGCAGCATTGGGATCATGAGTGCTGGAGAAGTAGAAATCATTCACTGAAAATTAATGGAATCAATCTGCATTGGATCCATAAGATCCAGAAACACAGTATCGCATGTTAAAGAAGAATTTATTCTCGATGTTAGGAATAGAAGTTAGATTTATATGCAACTTTTCAAAAGCCGCTTAAAGTACTTTACAGCCAATGAAGTATATTTTAAGTGCAGTTATAATTGTACTGTAGTGTGTCACAGCCACCAATTTGCATGCAGCAAAGTTACTTAGACAGAAATACAACAGTGACCAGACAATCCATTTTAATACTGTTTGTTGAGGGATAAATATTAGTCTGAATGCTGGAAGAACTCTCTTGCTCCTCTTTGGAATTATGGCATGGATTTTTTTATACCCACAAAAGAGGGTAGTCTTTACTGAACAAGCACTCCATTGACCATCTACACAGTAAAGAACTGAATAAAGATTTTTTTTTTAGCACCATGTTAGTTTCTTTAAATTTGTTTAAAGAACTTCACTAAATAATTACTTTGAAATTCTTGCATTGGGTGTGTGTAAGTTGGTAATTTCACCCATGCAAGGCTAGGAATTTCGAATGGGGCTACTATATACTTTGATTGACTTGGTCATGTATCCCAACATAAATTCCATTCAGTTTCAAATGATAACATGAAGACAAAAACTTGGGTATATCAGACTGCACAAGTTAGTTGCTTTTTGGAGTAGTGGGGGAGGCAGTGCTCAGGTGAGAGCTTTCCTCTAGAGCAGCAGCCATAATGGAACTGCTGGAGTTAGGACATCACTCATTATAAATTCTGTGAATTCCCGTATCCTAACTGGGATTGAGGATGTGTAACATCAATTAAAAGGCATAATTTGTCAGAACTTGATGCTACAAAGTTGAATCTGTACCAAAGAACCACAATACATCAATGATCACTATGACAGAGAAAGAGAAAGAATACCTCAATTTTTCTGACAAAAAATTAATTCTAGGAAGCCAACAAAACTTATGACAAATTTATCAATTTCTGTACATGATGAGGAAAATCACCAATATCTTCTTTGCCGGGACATAACTATTGACACAATTTAAGAATACTCCCACAGAGATTAATTTCTGGACTCTACAGGGTTATAGGGCTTATTTATCACAAACGTGATATAAGGTGCAAATATAGAACCCCATGTTTACATAAACCGCAAGGATTTGTTGCTCCTCAATGTGCAACACCTTTGATGACTTGAAAAAAACATGAGCTTAGCCAAAATCATATAAAATGGATTTTATTGTTTTGCCATTGAAAGTGATCCAGCATGATCTGCAGATTTCAATAACAAATCCATTTACTGCAAAAAAACAAGAAAGGCATTGCCCCATAATTTGCAAGTCATAGTTAATTAAATGAGAATTTAGAAACGTTTTAAATTCAGTTTTCTTTATTTAAGAAACTATTATCACCAATCAGTTTAATTAATCAATTTACCATCAAATTTAGGGCTCTTTTACAGTAGTGCCTATTGCTACATGACTCATTTTGCCTACTTTTTATGTTAGTTCAAAGTGCTGGGTATCTGTGTAGCCAGCTGCTGTGATGCATGAAGAGTCTTTTAGGATAGCAATGGCCATTCTTTTGTGACCCTCAGTGCTGAGATGGAGACTGGGTGTATTAGATATTTTCCATGGGCTACTTGATTATATGATCTTGGAGACATTAAAGCTTCTGTGGTAATCTAATTATGTATCCTCCTGCCCTGCTACTGTGAGGAGAAGGGACCTCTGAAGTACTCTGGAATGGCACAGTGGCTCAGTGGTGAGCACTGATGCTTCACAGTGCCAGGGACCCAGGTTCAATCCCAACCTTGGTGACTGTCAGTGTGGAGTTTGCATGTTCTTCCCATGTCTGCGTGGGTTTCTGCCAAGTGCTCTGGTTTCCTCCCACAGTCCAAGGATGTGTAGATTAGGTGGGTTGTTCATGCTAAGTTGGCCCCGTAGTGTCTAAGGATGTGTAGGCTAAGTAAATTAGCCTTGGTAAATGTGGGTTCAAGAGGTGAATTTGGATGGGATGCTTTTTGGATGGTCAGTGCAAATTCAGAGGGTCAAATGGCCTCTATATGGTAGCTCAGGATCAAAATTCTGAGCTGCAGTCCAGCATACTTTGCTCTACAGTAGACATTGTTATCGTGAGATGCAGCTTAGCATTTATTGCCTACATTGAATATCTTCTCGTTGAAAATTTGCAGGTGCTTCTTAAGCTTCAAATTTCTCTTGGCTGTTTTACAGTGAGTTAAGCCTCTTGTAAACATTGGCACACCACAGGGTGGTGGATTGCAATGTTCGCTCAGCCATTTGTTTCATGTTTTGAATGAAATCCAGCATATGTCTAATGCTCTTCCAGCGCCTTTCGATACATGGTAGCCAGGGGTTGACAGAGTTTATAACTCTACTTAACTACCTCTGGCTCTGCTTCCAAATCTATTTCCTCTGACTTCCTTGTGAACACGCAGGGAGCTAGGTGTTCTCCCCAGATTGGCATTGATGTGGCATTGCAGCTGTAAAGGACTTTAGTTCAGTCATATTTGGAACATTGCATGCAGTTCTGATCGCCGCACTTTTAAAAAGATGTGGAGCCTTTGGAAATGGTACAAAAAAGTTTTACTAGGATGTTGAGCTAACACAGTGTGGAGCTGAAAGAACACAGCAGGCCAGGCAGCATCAGAGAAGCAGGAAAGTTGACGTTTCGGATCAGGACCCTTTTTCAGAAATGTGGAGGGGGAAGGGAGCTCAGCAATAAATAGAGGAAGGGTGGGCTGGGGAATTAGGTGGGATGGTGATAGGTGAGTGCAGGTAGGGAGTGGTGGGAACTGGTCAGTGGGATGGGTGGGGCGGATAGGTGGCAGCGAAGATGGACGGGTTGTGTCAGGTCAAGGAGGTGAGGATGAGAGGGAGGGTTGGACATGGGATGAGACCGGGGATTAGGAGATTTTAAAACAAGTGAAATCAATGTTTAGGCCATCGGGCTGTAGGCTCCCGAGGCGGAATATGAGGTGCTGCTCCTCCAGTTTGCGGGTGGTGTCACTGCGACACTGGAGGAGGCCCAGGATGGACACGTCACCCAGGGAGTGGGAGGGGGAGTTAGAATGGTTTGCGACCGGAAGGTGGTGTTGTTTGTCACGTGCAGAGTGCAGATGCTCTTCAAAACGGTCTCCAAGTCTCCGTTTGGTCTCGGATGTTTCCTGGTTTAGAATGTAATAGTTATGAGTAGAGATTAGACAAACTTGGTATGTTTTCACTTTGATGTTGGTGGCTGAGGGATGATCTGATTGCAGTTTACAAAATTACAAGAGGCATGGATAGTCAGAATCTTTCGCCTTGGGTAAAAATGTCAGATACGAGGGGACATAAGTTTAAGGTAAAAATGATTACAGGGGAATGTATTATCCAGTGCAGCAAAAGATTTAATGGCCTAGTTGGATCAGGACAGGTAAATATCATACTTGCAACACTTGCAAGTAGAATACATCATTGTTTAACCTCCCACCATTCCCCGAACAGAACTTCTAATGCACCTAACAGTAACAAACAGTTCTTCCCAGCTTCCTCCTCAAATCTCCATTTCAACAGACGGCACTCAGGTTGATATTCAAATTATTACCGCATTGCATCCATGACTCTCAATTTCCTGATTCAAATGTTCTTATTCTGCTTTATATTACTTTGTCATGCTCAAACCCGTAGTTTGCTGCTTCTGTCCTTGCAGAGGATAGTGCAAAGTTCCGGGGAGTTGCAGAGAGAAAGGTTCCTATAATTTTAAGATTCGCCTCGCTTGTGCTAGAGGTGGAATCATTAAGTTAAATCTCTTATTCTGGCAAACAATTCTGGAGTTAAAAATTTACCTGGCTAGGAAAGGAAAACATAGAATTATTGACATCCTCTTTTACTAATGCAGTTGTCCCATTATAAGTGCAGCTTCCTCTCCTTTTCCTTTTTTTCCTGTCTTTTTGTAAATGTCAAATATCCTTGGATATTCAGTTCCCAGTCCTGGTCACCATGAGCCATGTTTCTCTAATGGAAATTAGATAATACCCACATATGTATCTATGTTTTGCCTTTAGGTTATCTATTTTCTGAGAATACCGCGTGAATCAGGTAAATTACCCTTAACTTTTGTCTTTTTGACATTATTCTGCTTTACTCCCTTCCAATTTGGGTTGCCCCTCAAGTTCACATCCTGCTGACAAGCTATTTTAAACCTATCCCAACCAGACTGACAAATTTCTTTACAGGAATTAGAATCCCAGTCCCATTAAGGTGTAACAAAAACAGAAATTGCTGGAGAAATCAGCAGGTATGGCAGTATCAGTGGAAAGAAAGAGTCAATGTTTCAGATCCAGTGACCTATCAGCAGAAGTCAACCTGTTATGGAGTAAACTATCCAGCTTGTTCAGGCCCCACCTGCCCAGAACTGGTCTAAATTCCTCAGAAATGTGATGTCCTCCCTTCTCCACCAGTTCTCTGAGCCACATATTTTATTGATTAATCCTCCCGTTAGCATGTGGCATTGGGAGTAATCCTGAAATTACTGCTCTTGGGATTTATAGTTTCATCCATGGCTCACTGAAATCTGCCATGGGACCTCATCCCTCTTCCTATCTATGTCATTTGTACCAATGTGGATTATGATATCTTGTTGATTGCCCTCCCCAAAAGAAAGTCCTGCAGCCACTCCATGAGATCTTTGACACTGGCACAAGGGAGAGAACGCACCATTTTGGAGTCGCATTTACCGCAACAGAAATGTCTGTCAGACTACCTGACTGCGGAATCCCCACAACTACAATTCTTCCATTCCTCCTACTCCCCTGTACTGTTGAATCATCTGTAGTACCATGGCTTGGCTCTGACTGCACTTTCCTAAGGAACTATTGTCTTCATCTATTACCAAACTGGAATACTGATTAGAAAGCACAATGAACTCTGCGGACTCCTGCATGACTTTCCCGGTTTCCTAAAACTGCCACCTATTCCCTCTCTGCCTATATTCTTCTAACCTGCAGTGTGATCACCTCCCGATACATGCTATCCTTGTAGTCCTCTGCCTCATGCTTGTACAGCTATTATTGGGGATTGGTTAGCTCAGTTGGCTGGGCAGCTGGTTTGCAATGCTGAGTGACGTCAATAGCACAGCTTCCATTCCTGCACCAGTTTAGATTACCAGGAAGATCCCGCCCTCTCAACCTCACCCTTTGCCTGCGATGTAGTGACCCTCAGGTTAAACTCACCACCAGTCATCTCTCTAATGAGAGACCAGCCTATTGTCCTCTGGGACTGTTATGACTATTGTTATTGTTGTTATTATTATGTGATTTGCCTATATATCTGCCCCTCTATTGCCTGCTGACGGTTTGGGGCCTATAAATCACATCCCAGCAATGTGACTGCCTCTTTTTTATTCTTAAACTCAACCTACAAGGCTTCGTTTGAACACTCTTCAAAGATATATCCCTCCTTCCTGCAGTAGATGACGTCTTAATTAATAATGCGACACCACCACTTCTTTTAAGCGCCTATCTGAAGATCCTATACCCCAAAATGCTGAATTTCCAGTCCTAACCCCTCCCTAAACCACATCCTCATGATTGCAACAATGTCACCATTCCAGGTGCCAATCCACGCCCTTAACCCATCTGTTGTACCTACAATACTCCTAGCATTAAAATACAGGAGGTTCTGCTATAACGCAATAGTTGCATTCCAGCGCAACATTGCATTGTAGAAAATCTCACTATATGAATAATGGGGCCTACGGGAAAAGCGGGGCTCGGGGCACAAAGATACAACAATTATATTTTCCAAAATTCTTCCTCACCTGTGTGGCTTTGTTCTTATAGCTGCAGTTGTAATGACAGTTTACCAGACAGGTGATGCTGCAAAAAGGCAATACATTTAAGAATCTGACCCTGTATTTGAAATGAATTGACAGCTGGGCTTTAAATTGAGTTCTGCCACTGGAAATCCCAGCAATGGTCACTACTGCATGATAGTTCGAGCATGGTCCAAAAGAGGTGAGCAGTGCAAAATTGTGAGAGAGAGATCTCACAGCCAGGAACCTTCTGTGAAACTCCCCCGAAATTGACACATTGGCAATTTGTCGTAAAATTCCCTCCTCCAAATAAAGGCTGATCTGACTTGACATTTCATCGGCACAGACTTCTGGATAGATTTTCAGATAAGTGAAGCAGAGGAATTTGACCTTTCTTTCCTATGTAAACCATTGGTGTTGAAGTTAATTGTAGGATTAAAATGCGTGATAAACCTGAATAACACTGTATTCAAAATAGTGCTAGAAAAGAGCAGGTTACAACACAGACAACTTTTGGTGTAAGTGATTTACGTGAGCAAATTCACAACGTCTTGCATATTAAATATGTAAAAGATCTAGGCAAAAATACTACACACAAAGGTGCATGTTTTAACAGCACTCATTATTTTCAACTATACTTCATTTTTCACTTATACCATCAATTTAGCATTGGAGTCCATTCTTCTATTTAAATGAGCTGCATTTTCAAAAAATTGCTGAATCGCATTATAGCTAACGCAAGTTTGCATTCCCCTATTCATCAATTACATTATAGCCAATTTGCGTTGCTGGAGCACCCGTTAGAAGAAAAAACCCTTGTAAAGGTCATCCAGCCTCACCCGACTCCTTTGAATGTCAACATGGCTCAACATCTCTTCCTTGACCCTCTTGTGGAACCCAAGAGAAACTCAAATTAGTTTAAACTCCTCCCAATAGCATGACTAAACCTATCCATGCTGTTGGGAGGAGTTATGTAATTATTAATATTACTACATAGAACTTGTTACCTTCTCCTATATCCCCTTACAGCCTGTTCTTGCAAATGTCAAAACTCACAGCAGAAAATTACACAGAATTTTGAATTCAATAAAGGTATTCATCTTAAAAATGTCTGGTTAGGTGCACACAGCAGTAAAGTTAAAATATACTTTTGTAATGCTGAGCAGGCTTCATTGCAGTCTCAGAGCTTCTAAATAATACACTGAAATGGCTTACTCATCAACAACTAAATGGCACTATTCGATAGAATCGACGACCTGGAAAGTCATTCTCAACATAAGAATTGAAAATTAATAGGAAAGCCTGAGGGAGCACAGGAAGAAAATACTGCTAAGGCTTTGGAAGATTCTTCTTCATAAGTCCCAGTTCTGCCAGATGCTGAGAAGACTTTCAGAATTAAAAGCATGTCAAACATTCACTCTCACTTGAAAGTGAAAAAGATAATCATGATTCAGAAAGTCAATTTTTATTAGAGGTAGTAAAAATATTTGATCTGACTCAGGATAGGATCTTTTGATATTTGAATATGTTCAAGGTTATTTTACTTAATACCTTCTGTTCACTTTGATAGGCAGAAATAAATAATGACGAAGAGATTTGTAAAGACCATGGGTCAAAAATAACAAAATTGACAATTGTTTCTGTGACATATTTGGCATTTCTAATGCATGAGATTATGGGGCATATCCTGTGAAGATTGCTTCCAGCCAACAGTCACAACCTGTAAAAATGGATTGAAAAATGATGAAATGATGGAGAAAAGCAAAATCTGACCAGAATTTCTTTGGTAGTCAACATATACATTTAGGTTGTGGAGGGAGGTGCAAGGAACAGAAAGGAGAGACATGTTGCGAAGAATATATAACTTTGCACTGTAATACTGAGGTCATGTTCACATAATATGTTAAAGAGAAAGTGGCATTTTTCAATTAGACTTCAATAAAATTATGAAAACTGTGAGCAATAAGTTGTCACTCCTTGAAGGATTGACTGAGGGAAAGGGCTCACGAATTTAAAATGATAAAATACAATCTGTAGTGTCTGATTGTGACCGCAATTGACTACACAGATTTAGTGAGACTCTACTGATGCTGAGTGTGTGCAGGAATTATATTTCTTGTTCCTGTTTTTGCTTTTAGTGGCTCTGACCTTAAAGGTACCAGATAAATGCAAGTTATTGATTCAGTTTGTGAATTAATGCACTGAACAGGTTTGGATCAAACTCGGAGTTTCTCAATAGTCATATCACTTGTATTTTGTCACATGGCTCAACCGTTTCTTTCATTCGACACTTATCAGCTAATTCTACAGAAAAAAGTCAAGCTAGCTAATTGGTATTTTACTTAACAAGCTGATTCAGAGTTGCCAGCTATGTGCGTGGTAGTGAATCTAAACTTCTAATCTAAAACTCAGGATACCTTCCCTGATTTGAGGCAATGTTCTGTTATACAGATTATTGTGATTATAGTGGTGCTGTTGCCCGAGATGTTGTCCACTTCAATAAAATCATATAAGCGACCTCTTTGCAGGTGTACACATTGCTGCTTCAGTGTCCTCCTTATCACTCAGACATTTAAACCCAGTTACTGTTGTCTTTCTCATTATTAGGTTTTCTGTACCTAACTATGATAACGAATTCCTGATTAACAAAAAATATTTTGAATTTTTAAGTTTGTATCTACACCCACTGTTTCACTTTTGCTGACTGAATATTTGATGTTTTTTTTAACTCGTGAAGTGAATGGTTGTTTGTTTACAGAAAGCACGTTATGTTAACAGCTCAAATTGCACTTCTGTTATTCCAAGCATGTGCCAGGATAAAGCATTTCAGACAGTACCTGTTTAAAACCAAATGTTTCACAAATTGTGCAACAGAAGAAAACATGTGATTTTTCTCGATAAATGCATTTCCTGGATATCTTGGTTCACTTCTGCTTTCTCCTTTTCTATAGATTGTTGCTGTCTTTGACATAATTATTGACCTAGTTGATGGCCCAAGGGCCAATTCTGTATTCTCAGCGAGGAGCTGTGTTTGCAGGTTACAAGGGAATCGTTATAGATTATCACAGACTTACAGCAAATTATTTCATGCGGTTAAAATTAATGCATGGAAAACAAAAAAAGTACTTGCATTTCTTCAAGTACCTTTTTTAGTTCTGAAGAAGGATCACTAGACCCTTGAATTGAATCATTTATTGTCTCATGTATTTAATGTAAAAGTACAGTGAAAAGTGTGTCCATACATAGCATCATTCACATTAACTTAGAATAAGACAAGAAAAAAATAACTTAGGAGAGTCCAACTTTCCTTTCCACTGCTGCAGTCCCAATCAGGGCTTCCCAGCCCTCGCCATGCACCAGCGTCCTGCT
>NC_063342.1:47575080-47605408 GCF_021869965.1 Rhincodon typus | reverse complement strand
GCCCTCGCCATGCACCAGCGTCCTGCTGTGGGCTTCCGAACCCTCGCCATGCTTCCGCCTGCATCCTGCTCTGGGCTTCCCAGTCCTCACCATGCCTCCACCAGCATCCTGCTCTGGGCTGCCTCATCAGCCCAATCTCGCTGTGTACACTCGATCCACCATCACTGCAGGACACAACCCACGCATTCATCTTCCTCTACGTGATTCCCGGTCATGACTCTGCTTCTTATCGATTCTTTAGGTTGGTAGTTGAAAGGGGGAGGAGGATAGAATTCCTACAGAGGAAGAGAGAAGAAGGGAGAAAAAAAAAATGGAAAGACAAAGAAAGAAAGAGAACTGATGAGCAGAGTGGAGCTCCAAATGGAATGACTTACCCTGCCATTTTGCTGTAACATTTATTATGACCTGAAGTTATTGAGTTCAGAAAGTTGTGAAGTGATTCATCAAAAGATAATGTGCCATTCCTTAAGTTTCTCTTAAGCTTGGTAGAAAGCCTCTCCGGGTTGAGAACAATGAGGTGAAATTGGAACAGTGCATTAACCCAAAGTGTTAACTCTGATTTCTCTCCACGGATGCTGCCAGACCTGCTGAGATTTTCCAGCAATATCTGATTTTGTTAATGCAGAGACTGATCCTCTTTAGTTTTCACATTACATTTTAGACTTCTAGATGTGAAAGATTCGTTGTGACACTGACATTACAGTGTAAACTACAGAAGGATGAAGACTGAATGGGTTTGTACAAAATGTAAGAAACAAGTATTTCCCCTGGAACTGTGATAAAATAGATCAAAAAACTTTTTGAAGATTGTGAACTCTTAGCATCTTGCATGCCCATTTTCACAAAATGATAGTTGATATTTCAGGCAAAAACAAAAGGAAAATTTTGACTGACCTGGAAGTTTGAAATGAAAACCAAATGTTGGGGATGTTCAGCAGGTCAGGCAATATTTGAAGAGAAAAAAAGAGTTAATGTGTTACATCAGTGACCTTTCAGTAGAACTGGATGAAGGCAAAGATGCAATTGTTTTTATGTAAGTATAAAGCAAAGAGAGAAGGAAGGTTGAAATCTGTGGGAGGAAAGATTAAAACAAAAACAGACAGGTCTGTGATCAAATAGCAAGAAGGCATGATTAAATAACAAAGGGAGAGTGGTGCAAGTCAACAGGAGTCAACAGTAATGAAGCAGAGAAAGCAACATTTGATGGGCCCAGAGCAGCTGTAAATGGCAACAACAGACCAATATCAAGCACTTGCACTGCAAAAACAAAAGGTACATTTATTATGATCTGAAGTTATTGACATCATAGTTGAGTTCAGAAAGTTATGAAGTGATTCATCAAAAGATAATGTGCCATTCCTTGAGTTTCTGTGAGCTTGGTAGAAAGACTATCAGGGGTTCACAACAACAAGGTCAAAGTGGAGCAGTGCATTAAAATGGCAAGTAACCAGAAGCTCAGAGTCATCCTTGCAGAGTGAATGATGCAAAACAATTAGCCAATTGATATATGGTCTCTGCAGTCGATAGGAGACCATGTTGTAAGTAATGAATGTGATATCTTGTCATTTGTGTTCTGATCAATTGGTTCTTGGCTGATATTTCATCCTGCACTCTCTTCTTAGCAGTTTTAGCCAGTATTAGTCTACTGTTACCTTTCAGGGCTGTGAGAAAGATACAGATCCCAGGACTACCTCAGCTCAGACATGATTCAAAACCCATGCTGTTGGTGATGTTCTGAACCACTCAGTGTTCATCCAGTCAACTGAGCTAACATGCATTCTAAGTAGTGAATAAATTGAAACAAAAATCAAGTAAATTGCAATTTCACCTGGAAGTGGTGTTTGGAACCCTGGACAGTGAAAATAGATGGAGTACAAAGAGCAGGTGTTACATTTTCAATGTTTGTACAAAAAGGCAGATAGCTGTTGAGAATAATGGAAAAGTGGACCAGTGTTACAAGGGAATTGTCCCTGAAAAAAGAGAGAGGAAAGCCAGTTGTGCTTAGTGGTGACCTTTCAATGGAATTAACAAAAATCTCAAAGAATGCTCTGTGGATTATGAAGCTGATGGGTGGAAGGTGTAGGGGAATGTTGTGTGTTTGAAACGGAGGGAAATATGTGAGTGCATGAGTGCATAAGTACGGGAAATGGGGCAGGTTGTTCTCTCAATTGTAGCAGAGGGAATTGTTTTTTTTCGAAACGAATGTCAAAAGCATAGGTGTAAAAGATGGCATGATCAGAACAGATGGAGACAGAAAACGTCGGGCAATAGAATTAAGACTTTACGTGCAGTAGATGGGAGGAAGTGTAGTCAACATAGCTGCAGTAGTAGATGGGCTGGCAATAGAGATTTCCGGTCCAACATGGTGGAGCAGGGCTCCTGTGCCGGAGCTCATTTGTTCCAACCGCTTTTCATTTTTTTCTCCTCTCTTTTCTTGTCCATTTTACTCAATTAACCTGTCCTGAGCTTGAACAGCATCAGCCGTGGTGAGAGCCCAGTGCAGACCAGGGCGCACACCTTAAAAGGGACTACCATGAACCTCGGGTGGGCCTAATGTGGACTTCCTTCAGGCCTAGCTTGGAACTTGAATGGACCCCTACTTACATTTCCAGGGCAAGCACAGGACCTGGAATCGGTGGCTGCTACATCGGCAGAGATGATGTTGGTGAAGTAGTCCCAGCGGCAAAAGATGGTGCCTGAGGATCAGCAACTTAGTTATCAGTTGGGTCTGGTGTCGATTGGCATGAAAAGAACTGACAGAGGAATGACGGTGCAGGCATCGTTGATGGTGATGGGCTG
This sequence comes from Rhincodon typus, assembly GCF_021869965.1. Taxonomy (NCBI): domain Eukaryota; kingdom Metazoa; phylum Chordata; class Chondrichthyes; order Orectolobiformes; family Rhincodontidae; genus Rhincodon; species Rhincodon typus. Next base: position 47,602,609 of record NC_063342.1, on the reverse strand, counting down.
GTTCAGGACTGATGGATTCTCTTTAATCTACATCTTTCTCTTAATCAAAATGGTGCTGTATCATGGCGACAAATGAAAGCTTTCCACTGTATCATTGTAGTCTTGCTGTAAAATACACATGACAATAAAATTAGAGTCAAAGTCAAGTCAAAGATATTTCTTAAAAGTATAACCTCAAAAATTGAAGTAGACAAAGTGAAGAAGCTGAGAGAATAATCAGAAATAAACCAAGTGAAAGGCAAGAGTTGGGTCAAAGCTGGAAGCAAAGTTGATTAAATTTTCCAGTTTGTGACAAGAGCAGGAAATCACACCACATAGTCATTGTATCTGTAACAGTAGCATTCTGGCCTTGTTTCTAGACTAACAGTTCAGTGACAAGAGTTCAAATCATACCTTGGCAACTAGACATTTTAATTCATCTCTTTAAATAATAATGGAATAAAAAGCTAGTATCAATATTCATGACCGTGATACTATCGGATTGCTATAAAACCTTTTTGGATAAACTCAACAGGTCTGGTAGCATCTGTGGACGGAAAGCAGAATGAACATTTGGGTCCAGTGACCCTTCTTCAGAAGTGCTTGCAGCTTGGAAAAGATTGGTATGTATGCTAAAGATGGAGTGGGAGAGGTGAATATAATAGATGATAGTTGAAAATGGAGCCCCTAGAAATAGAAAAACAGTTGGTCAGACAATGGAATGGATAAAGATCAGTCTGGGAGAATGAATAGCTGCTAATGGGGGCCATTAGCGGCTGACAATGTTTCGTTTGTGGTAGCGGTGCATGTGATGACAAGGCCTGGTGTGTGAGGGTTGGAGTAAGGACATGGAAGAAAGTGACAAGTTAAGAATTTAGAAGTTCTGTTTGCAACACACCACCATGTTCCCTGACCACCATCTCTGTCTCAAGGTTGCCTCAGTGCTTCACCGAAGCTTAGCACAAGCTGGAAGCTCAGCACTTCATTTTTCATTTGGGTGTGTCCTTCTGCACAAAATATTGAGTTCAACAGTTTTAGAGCTTGAGCACCTTCTCCCATGTCCTTTCTCAAACCCCCACACATCAGACCTTGTTATCACATGGGGCACCCAGTCAGCTGAGTTAATCTGCTTCCAAGGCATCAAAGCTGCTGTGGCAATGTAAAGTTTTCTATGCGTCTTTGTATTCTTGACCTATGCATAGTGATCGTAGCAAATCCAAGTGTTTTCTAACACGTGGCTGACCAAGAACTGCTGCCACTCCTATTGCCTGTAAGCTGGAAGGATTTACGAGTTGATGCTCAACTGGTGTAACTCTTTTATGAATGCACTTGCCTTGTTCATCAAGTTCTGGAGTTAGACTTGTATATGTACCTTCTGACTGAGAGGCAGGGGTGCTGCACAGTTCTATAAGATATCCAGCCTTTTGTATATTTGATTTTTAATTTAAAAAATTTAAAAATTAAGTTGCATTATATAATGACAGGCGAACACATTTCAGCCCTGTGTTTCTGATGTTTGCCCAACCCATGCAGAGGTTAAAGGATGCAGGCAGAAGACAAGCAACTTTTAGAACCAAATGTTAGGTATTACTAAGACGAGTATCCAGAGGTATGGTATAGCCTTGAGCATGGGTTGCTGTGGTTGACAGCCTGTTTTCAGCAGTCAATTGTAATATCTATTTGCCCTAGGGAAGAAGTTTGATGTGTTCCTTTGGACAATTGGGATCTCTCCATCCAGTGGACACTACAAGTTGTAGCATGTCTAACTGGCACTCGCAACAAAATGATGACTTAGAATATATGTTGCTTTTTGTTGTCATGGTATTTGGACTTCAAATTGAAATTATTCCATTTGTTACCCCTTTTTACAATGGGGCACTTAAAAATTTATTTCTGGATGATGAAACTTTTATTTCTTCAAATAAAAATAACTGACAGCTATTTAACATTCAAGCAATATCTTTCCTTTCTGATGCTAGGTTTACTTAGAAGGCAGAAACATTTGGTAAAATCACAGTTTTGAAGTAGCATGTGAGGCTACTTCATGCTGGATAGATCAGACACTTTCAGCCTAGATAGATCCATTTAACAGCACACAAGTTGAAGGTTGCTTTCTGGCAGCTGAACGTTAACAGATTTCGACGAAAGCGCAAGCACAGATGCTGAACGCAGCCACACTAATGAAACCAAGAAAGCATGGCATGTTGCTATGGAATTTGTTATCACAGTTGACTCATGGGCCCACATTCTAATATGTGTAAATCGAGCAGTTTGCATATTGGTATTCCCCTTCAGCAAGCAGAAATGAGCAAAGGTCTTGGTCTAATGGTTTCTGATATTCAAAAGGGCAAAATAGATTTTTAAAAAAATATTCAGCTCTCAGCTACAACCTTTGTGCCATGATTTTGTATCATTAGTTTTAATTTAGCCAATCAGCAAAGAGGCTCTTTTCCCATCATGCACTTATTGCGCTTGATTTCACTGACTGCCGGGCATACATGCAAATTAAGGCTGCAGCTTGTGATTTATTTTCCGTGAACCCAATTGCATTTTTTGATAGGGCCATGACAATTCTACACAGAAGCTTATGAGTTTTCTTATGTGCAGTGGGCATACGAGCAATGAAGCATAGTTATATGAACACTTTTAAGTTGGGGTGAAAATTGACCCTTCATACATCAGAGCTTTACCCTAAATAAATCCCCAAACGGACACTGCACGAATAAAAATTGAAGTTGAAATAAAATGTTGATTTTGGTGGATTCATCATAAATATGTTAATAATTAATATATTTGCATACATTGATGTTATTTAGTTTTGGAATATCCTAGAGGGTTTTAAAACATAATTTAGAACAAAACATCAAGGAAATTGAAGAAGTTTTTTTCCTGCTGCTGGAGTCTCCACTGATCAGTAATATATCAAAAGATCTGGTATTGCAACAGCAGATGAATGTGGTTTGATAGGTATCGAAATTACCTTCAACCATTACAGTATAGCAATACCTTTTTCTGTCATCCTAAAGAGGAAATTTATCAATTAAAATGAATAGATTTGAATTTCTGTTAAAATACTACATGATTGAATTGCACATGAATTAAATGAGAATTCCTCCACTCATATCCTCAATGTAATGTTAAGATATCTATCATTATTTAACCCTCACACTTGTTTACATTTCCTCTTTGACAGTGAGAGCCATAGAGGGCTGTCAATCTTTTTTTCTGAATGGCAAGCAGTGACTTGTGCAGAACTGCATTTATCACTGCTTGGAACCCAGATACCAATATATAAATGATTTAGATGAGGGAATGAAATGTAGTATCTTCAAATTTACAGTCAACATAAAGCTGCAATGAAGAGGCAACTGTGAGTTGCTTCATTGTGGATAAGTTGTGTGAGTGAGCAAATGCATGGCAGATGAAGTCTAACATGGACTCAATATGAAGTTATCCACTTCGAAAGCAACAAAAAAGCAAGAATGCATATTATTGACTTAATGGGGATAAATTGGGAAAGGGGGAGGTGTAACAAGATCCGGTGTCCTTGTACAACCGTTGTTAAAAGTAAACAGGCAAGTGCAGCAGACAGTAAAGAAGGCAAATGGCATGTGGGAGGATTCTAATACAGAGACAATGTTTTGCTGCAATTATACAGGGCCTTGGTGAGACCAAACTGGAGCATTGTGTGCAGTTTTGGTCTCTTTGTCTGAGGAAGGATACTCTGTCAGTGAGGGAATGCAATAAATGTTTACTGGACTGATTCCTGGGATGGCAGGATGGATTTATGAAGAGCGATTGAATAGGTTAGGACAATATTCAATGGAGTTATAGAGTCATAGAGTTAAACAGCATGGAAACAGACCCTTAGGTCCAATTTTTCCATGCCAACCAGATATCCTAAAATGGTCCAGTCCCATTTGCCAACATTTGGCCCATATCCCTCTGAACCATTCCTACTCATGTCCCCATCCAGATGCGTTTTAAATGTTGTAATTTTACCTGCCTCCACCACTTCCTCTGGCAGCTTGTTCCAGAAACATACTATCCCCTGCGCGAAAAGGTTGCCCTTCAGGTTCTTTTTAAATCTTTCCCTGCTCGCCTTGAACCTATGCCATCTAGTTTTGGACTCTCCTGCCCTGGGAAAAAAGACCTTGCCTATTCACCCTATCCATGCTCCTCATGATTTTGTAAACCTCTATAAGATCACCCCTCAGCCTCTGAGACTCCAGAGAAAATAACCTCAGCCTGTTCAGCTTTTCCCTACAGCTCAAACACTCCAATCCTAGTAAGACCCTTGTAAATCTTTTCTGAACCTTTTCAAATTTAACAACATCTTTCCTATCACAGAGAAACCAGAACTGAGTGCAGGATTCTAAAAGCTCAGAAGGATGAGGGAGGATCTCACAGAAACCCAAACAATGCTAACAGGACTACACAGGGTAAATGCAAGAAGGATGTTTCCGATAACTGCAGAGTCCAGAACCAGAGGTCACAACTGAAGGGTACAGGATAGGCCATTCGGAACTGAGATGAGGAAAAATTTCCTCAGCCAGAAAATGATGAGCCTATGGAATTCTCTGCCACAGAATGCAGTTGTGTTCAAAACGTTGCGCAAAATCAAGAAGAACTTAAAAATAATTCTTTGGGCTAAATGGGATCAAAGGTTATGGGGAGAAATCAGAAATGGGAAAGTGGATTGGATGATCATCCATGATCATATTAAATAGCGGAGCATGCTTGAAGGGTCTATTGCTACTGCTATTTTCCATGTTTCGATGAAATAAGTTACTTTTAATACTTAGGTATAATTAAACTATAGGGATTTCACACTTTATGGAGTCCAACTGAATTTGAGAGTTTAATTTTCCTTATTCATTTCTGACATCAATTTTGTTCCAGTAAGTGCCATTCTGCTTGTATTATGAAGTGAAAACAGACATTTTCAACAGTGGGCTCTTCAAAGACTACACAAATTATAGAAACACATTACTACGCTTAGCATAGTAGTTAAATCAGCAAAATTGTCACTTTTTGTAACTCATCTCTGGTTGCTGTATTCTTATCAAACCTCGTTATATAATTATCCAATTTGAAGCATTAGCCTAGAGCTAAGTTAAAAATTATACCCAGGAAAATCAATGGTGTTACTTCTGGTTGTTATGTAAAATGCATTCCCTTGGCATTGCTGAAGAGTTGCTGGCTCAACAGGGCATTTAGTTCTTGGTTAACTATAATTTCACAAGGGCAATGTACATTTATGATGTCATAAAAAGCAATAAGTAAAGGTAAGGCAGCAGGTGAGAATGAATCAGAGATACTAGGAACTGCAGATGCTGGAGAATCCGAGACAACAAGGCGTAGAGCTGGATGAACACAGCAGGCCAAGCAGCATCGTAGGAGCAGAGAGGCTGACGTTTCGGGCCTAGACCCTTCATCAGAAAAGGGGGAGGGGAAGGGGGTTCCGAAATAAAAAGGGAGAGAGTGGGAGGTGGATAGAAGATGGAAAGAGGAGAAGATAGGTGGAGAGGAGACAGATCGGTCAAAGAGGTGGGGATGGAGCCAGTAAAGGTGAGTGTAGGTGGGGAGGTAGCGGGGAGATAGGTCAGTCCAGGGAGGACGGACAGGTCAAGGGGGCGGGATGAGGTTGGTCGGTAGGAGATGGAGGTGCGGCTTGAGGTGGGAGGAGGGGATAGGTGGGAGGAAGAACAGGTTAGGGAGGCAGGGACGAGCTGGACTGGTTTTGGGATGCGGTAGGGGGAGGGGAGATTTTGAAACTTGTGAAATCCACATTGATACCATTGGGCTGCAGGGTTCCCAAGCGGAATATGAGTTGCTGTTCCTGCAACCTTCGGGTGGCATCGTTGTGGCACTGCAGGAGGCCCAGGATGGACATGTCGTCTGAGGAATGGGAGGGGGAGTTGAAATGGTTCGCGACTGGGAGGTGCAGTTGTTTATTGCGAACCGAGCGTAGGTGTTCTGCAAAGCGGTCCCCAAGCCTCCGCTTGGTTTCCCCGATGTAGAGGGACGCCACCCGAAGGTTGCAGGAACAGCAACTCATATTCCGCTTGGGAACCCTGCAGCCCAATGGTATCAATGTGGATTTCACAAGTTTCAAAATCTCCCCTCCCCCTACCGCATCCCAAAACCAGTCCAGCTCGTCCCTGCCTCCCTAACCTGTTCTTCCTCCCACCTATCCCCTCCTCCCACCTCAAGCCACACCTCCATCTCCTACCGACCAACCTCATCCCGCCCCCTTGACCTGTCCGTCCTCCCTGGACTGACCTATTCCCCTTCCTACCTCCCTACCTACACTCACCTTTACTGGCTCCATCCCCACCTCTTCGACCTGTTTGTTTCCTCTCCACCTATCCTCTCCTCTATCCCTCTTCTATCCGTCTCCCACTCTCTCCCTATTTATTTCGGAGCCCCCTTCCCCTCCCCCTTTTCTGATGAAGGGTCTAGGCCCGAAACATCAGCCTCTCTGCTCCTATGATGCTGCTTGGCCTGCTGTGTTCATCCAGCCCTGCACCTTGTTGTCTCAGGTGAGAATGAATGTCCTATTTTAAAAGATTATCAAGTAACCACCATAGCCCATGACTTCAAACAATGCCTTAATTTTACTGAGTAAGATTTTTAATGCATGAAATAATGTTTACAGTGAAGACATGTGGTTACCATGTCCAGCATTTTAAAGTGATTAATGTATTGGTAGTTATAAAACGCCAACTAAATTATCATGGCAATATTTTAGTTTAAATGGTCAGTAGTACAAAAAACTAATGTCTTATAAAAGATATGTTGTTGTGTGTGTAAATAATGATGCTGAGACAAATATGACCCGCTTCTGTCTTCATAACGTAAGACAGTGATTGATGATAATACTAAGATCTATTTAATTTGTTGAATTTTAACACTGGCATTTCATTCCCGGCACCTGGGGTTGGATCTAGCACAGGCTGATAAAATGAAAAATGTTCCATCACAGTTGAGTCTAAAGATCCTACATGAATGTAATTTAGGACAATCTTGGGTCAGGTTCCAGAGGATTGGACAATATAAGTACAAGGTAGGATAATAATAAATTGGTAATCTCATCCATAGCCCATGTATGTGACCTCAGAGCACTTTTGATTAAAGCGACACTTCACTTCAAGTCAATGCCTTAGCTGCTATATTTGTCCAACTTATTCTGGGAGAATATCAACAACAATATGGGAATTTGCAGATATGATACATTTGTGGTCTTGAAAGGCTCTACATCCATGACCAGACCCATGTTAAGCCAAACTTAGCAATGCTTGCAGGCTGCCACTGTTCACATTTGTTGGCAGCTACACACAGCAGTTGGAGGTACCAAACAGAGTCTGGACATTCTGACGGCATTGTTGTTGTTTATAATTTAATGCTAATTTTACAAAGCTTTAATTCAGGAAAATATAGCAGAGCATTTAGGAATTCTCAATCTAATCAGGTGGAGTCAACATGGCTTTGTGAAAGGAACATTCTGTTTGAGCAACATGTTGGAGTGTTCTGAGGAAGTAACAAGCAAAGTAGGTAAAGAGTAACCTAGGATGTATTTTACTGAGAATTCCAGAAGATGTTTGACAAAGTGCCACGCTAAAGATTACGGTGAAAATTAAGTGCTCACGGCATCGAGAGTTACATAATTATGGGTGTAGAGCATTGGTTAGCTAACAGGAAACAGATCGTTGGCATAAATGGATCATCTTCAGTTTGGCAAGATGCAACTTGTAGAGTATCAGAAGGATCAGTCCTAATGCTTCAAGTCTTCACAATTTATATTAATGTCTTGGTTGAAGGAACCAAGTGTATTTTTGCAAAATTTGCTGAAGGTACAAATAGATGTAGGAAGTTGTGATGCACATAAAGAACAGACAAATAGATATAAATTGGTTAAGTAAATGGACAAAATATTATTAGATGGAGTATAAGGCAGGAAAATATACATTTGTACACTTTCCCAGAAAGAACAGAAAAGCAGCATTTTATTTAAATAGGGAGAGATTGCAAACTGAGATGCAGAATGATCTGGATGTCCTGGCATGTAAATCACATGAAGTTAGTATGCAGGTAGAGTAGGTTATTGGGAAAATAAATGAAATGTTGATATTTATTGCAACGCAAATAATACACCGATGCAGGGATAGTGTCATGTGGTGCAGTTATGGCATCCCTAACTCTGGTTCAGAAGATCCAGATTCAAGTCCCAACTTCCTCAGAGCTGTTTCATATCCCAACACAGTGAGATACAGATTCACAAATGATTCCTTCCACTCAAAATATATTCAACAGAGCAAATTGTTTTGCTGGTGACCAAGCATTTAAGGCATTCAACAAAGAATTTGAGTCTTGAGGTCTAATCACTACATTTTAACCTGCATAGAATCATCAAATCCCTACATTGCAGAAAGAGGCCATTTAGCCCATCAAGTCTGCACCGGTTCTCCAAAGAATATTCCCACCCAGACCTAGCCCCTGACCCTATTCCCATAACCCCACATTCACCATGGCTAATCCACCTAGCTTGCATATCCCTGGACATTAGGGGCAATTTAGAATGACCAATCCACCTAACTTGCACATCTTTGGACCGTGGAAGGAAACTGTAGCACCTGGAAGAAAGCCACGCAGAAATGGGGAGAATGTGCAAACACCACCCAAAGCTGGCATAAAACCTGAGTCGCTGATGCTGTGAGGTAGCAGTGCTAACCACTGAGCCACCATGCCACCCTCCTTTTAAAGAACTGGGAGTGTTCCTACTTCTGGGCCAGAAGCTCCCCAGGTTTAAGTCATTCCTATGTCAAAAGTGTGTCACGATACATCTGGTTGATTTAAAAATTCCTATTAAAAGGAGGGACATTTTGTTGCCACTGTATACAGTATACCAATCTGTAGAGCATTGGTGAGGCCTCATCTGGAGTACTGTGTACAGTTTTGGTTGTCTTAGTTAAAAAAAGGATGTCATTGCATTGGAGGAGGTTGAGTCAACTGATATCAGATATGGGAGAATTAGCTTATGAGAAAATGTTTGACAGGCTGGTTGTACATTGATTGGAGCTCAGAAGAATAAGAGGTGATCTTACTGAAACAAATAAGATCCTAAGAAAATTTGATAAGGCCAATGGCTAAAGGGATGTTTCCCCTTTGTGGGAAAGGTTAGAAATATAGGAAATGGTTTAAAAATAAGAGGTCAACGATTGAAGTTTGAGATAAGGTTTTCTTTCTCTGAGGATCATGGGAAAGAGTTTCAATGAACGCAAATTCTTTAAATACTTTTAAAGTAGTCATGGGTAGATTTTTGACTTCAACTTAGAAGCAAGTCAGAGATGAGGGAGAATATGGAGTTAAAAGCAATAGTAAGATTAGATATGATCCTATGACATGCGCAGTAGACTAGAGAGATGAACAGCTTCATTGCTACATTACAGGGGGCATCTGGAACCTTGCCCAGGAAATTCAGATCTTTAAAAGTTTCACTTGGTAAAATTTTGGAGCAGCATGTAATTATTTTCTGATCATTCTCGTACTTTTAGATAAGAGAACACACCTAGCCAACATTGCAAATTGAAACAGTGCAGTGAATCTCGCATTTCTCAGTCATCTATTCAGAACTTGATGAGTTTTTTTTGTGTAACAGCCATGGAAGACAATGGGAGGTGTAGGGTTCTGGTTTGTGATCAGTACTTTGCTGATTTTTAGGTGGTTCGAATCACCCCAGATCCCTTGTTCTGACACTGGAGAACTTAGGAAATGTGAAATGGAGAAGGCTGTAGACAGACGTTTCAAGGCAAAGAATCTCTGCATTTATTAAATACAAAAGGTGAGTATATTACAAGAAATAAAAGGCAAACACAAAACAGTGAAATTAACCCAATCAATTATACAGAGGACAGTACTTAAATATACTAATAAATTAAACACAGGTTAAATGCTATTAGATGCTTAACAGTAGTTTTAATCACAGCAACTTTAATCAGGCTTCCGAATCTTATGGTTCCCTGCACTGTCACCTCCCACCTTCCCCTCCCTGCTAGCTAAACTGGATACTTTGGGGTCTCGAGAAGAGAAGCTCACCACTGGGGATAAATGTGATTTTGAAATACAGCTGCCTGTTCCCAATTGCCATAGCTGGTGCTTTGATGAAGACTTTGGACGGTGTAGGCCTTCAGTCTGGGTTGAGTCTGCTGATGCGGTAGGGCATGTTTTGGATTTATTGGGTGAATGCTTGGTTTCTCTATCTTTGTGGTGGTTTTGTGAGCCGGTTTTCACCTCAGGATGTGTCCTGAGGCTTTGTCAGTCGGGTTGATGGTTTTTGGAGGTTGTCGGTTGTCAGGTCTTCTGGTCGTGGCCGGTTGCTGTTGGTTCCCCTGGTACAGAACAGGCCTTAGTCGGTAGGTTTCAGAGAGATAGCTGTTCTCCTCAAGAACTGTCTGGGATCCCTCTTCTGGAGATGGCTGTGGGGATGGCTCTCGGGGCGGTGGCTCTTTCAGATCCCTCTCCTTGTGGTTGTTTCGGGGATAGCTGTTTTACGTGAGGTCGGGGCCTGCAATTATACTAATTGCGGGCCTGTTATCTTTGCGCCAAATCTGTGCTTACCATTGTGTTACTGCTGTTCTCCGTGAGGCAATTGGCTTCCTGATAGTTAAGAGTATGTGTGAATGTACTTTGATTGAGGTTGAATGCCCGAGATCTCTCTGAATGAACATTGATTGAAGTTGAATGCCTTGGCATTTGTATCTGCTCCATAATGTCTGGGTTGGGGTAACCTGAAGGGTAAAAGTTAGTTTCAGTCTAGGCCTGGTTAATTGTTCTTTTAGGGTCAAGGTGTGAATTGGATTTTTGGGCTCAACAATGATTGCAAGCAGCTGTCCCTGTGCCTGTGGAATTTTCCTGGAGCATAACCCAGCTGCCTTTTTTTTTAATTTTCAAAAGTTATTTGCAAAGACCAGGATTTTGGTCCAGTATTGCAGAATATGGTGATTTTTGCTGAATCCTACAGAGGGACATTGATATTTCCAAAGGCTAGATCGATGGATACTCACTGACCAACCAAGGTGCTTGCCCAAGGAATCCAATTTATTTGTCTTTTGGCAGCCATCATACAATTCTGTTGGGATTTTATGAAACTTGGAACTGCCCTCTTTCCCTCCAGTGCAACAAAATGGCCTCCCAATAGGTTCCTGTGAGGGACCTTCCTTTGTGGAAATGCATGCTGCTCATTCAGGGTCTGCCTGCCTGAGCCCAACACATCCATCAATCATACACTGAGCTTTTTAAGGGCAGTCCTGAATTATGGAGGGTCCTGATCTTCATTCTGGCAGGCTTGGTAGCAGCCACCTCTTTTGGTGGTATCGCTGTGATGACACAGCTGACAGACATGGAGTGACATCTCAGGGAGGCCGTGACCTGATTCGCTGGGAGGAAATCTGCACTAAATTTGAAAAAGACCACAGCCAAGAAGTATCAATAAATTTCATTAACTCAATAAAATAATTAACCAAGTAGAAATGGCTGGACAGGTGATGTGTTGTAGCTGTATGATGTGGGAGCTGGCTGATCCCATTGCGAACGGTGGTGACCACATCTACAGTAAATGTTGGTTGCTCGAGGAACTTTGGCTTAGAGTTGATGAGCTGGAATCTGAGCATCAAATACTGCGGCACATCTGGGAGTGGGAGAAGTACCTGGATGCTGTGTTTCAGGAGACAGTCACACCTGGTAAATTAAGAACTTCAAATATGGTCAGTGGCCAGGGACAGCAGGGTGTGACTGTAAGCGAGGCAGGTAGAGTGATCCTGCAGTCAGAAACAGAGGAGCCTCAGCTCTTGACCTTGTCCAACAGGTACGAGGTACTTGCTCCCTGTGTGGATGAGGAAAAGGGCTGCAGGGAGGATGAGCCAACTGACCATTGCACTGTGGCACAGGAGGCCATTCAAGAGGGGGGAGCAAAAAGACAGGTGGTAGTTGTAGGGGACTGTATAATCAAGGGAATAGATAGTATCCTTTGTAGGCAGGATTGAGAGTCCCGCCTGATGTGTTTTCTGCCCGCTGCCAGGGTAAGGGGTATCTCTGAACGGCTTGAAAGGATATTGGAGAGGGAGGAGGGTGGTCCACATCAGAACAGACAACATAGGCAAGACTAGGAAAGAGGACCTGTTTGGGGATTAGCAGGAGCTAAGAACGCAATTAAAGAGCAGGTCCTTAAAGGTTATAATTTCTGGATTAGTGCCTGAACCACATGCAAATTGGCATTAGGACAGGAGAATAAGGGAAGTAAACACGTGACTAAAAGTGTGGTGCGGAAAAGACGGGTTCCTTTTCACGGGGCACTGGCATCAGTGTTGGAACAAGAGGGATCTGTAACGCTGGGACGGTCTCCACCTGAATCGAGCTGGGACCAATGTTCTGGTGAAAAGGGTAAATAGGCTGATCAACAGGACTTTAAACTAGAAAGTGGGGTGAAAGGGAAGGGTAAAACTTTCCCCAGTGGGGAACAAAGCAGCAGGCTAACATCTGTAGGGGTAGATTCCACTGTGTGGAAAAATATGAAAAAATGACGAGAAAGGAGAACTCAAGAGAGGTTATTAAACTCCCCAGCACAGACATAAATAGGACAGAGTGTTTGGAAAGGGTTAGGAGTCAAACGTCAAGCACACTGAATAAACAATAAACGAAAATGGACGGTTAATACAGGACTGTGAAGGTATTATATCTGAATGCACACAGTATAAGAAAGAAGGTAAATGAGTTTGTGGCGCAGATCAAAATTGGCAGATATGATGTGGTGGGCATCACGGAGACATGGCTGCAAGGGTCTGGGAGCTGAATATCCATGGATATACATCTTATCGAAAAGATAGGCAGGTGGGCAAAGGGGGTGGGGCTGCCTTTTTCATAAGAAATGAAATTAAATCAATAATAAAAAACAAAGTAGGGTCAGATGGTGTAGAATCTGTGTGGGTAGAGTTGAGGAACCGCACAGTTAAAACAAACCATAGTTGGAGTTGTGTACAGGCCTCCAAACAGTAGTCAGGAGCTAGGGTGCAAGATACACCAGGAGACAGAAAATGTGTTTAAGAACGACAAAGTTACGGTGATAATGGAGGATTTCAATATGTAGATGGACTAGGAAAATCAGGTTGGTAATGGATAGCAAGAAAAGGAATTTGTGGAATGTCTATGAGATGGCTTTTTGGAGCAGCTTGTCTCGACTCAACGTCAGCTTTCCTGCTCCTCTGATGCTGCTTGGCCTGCTGTGTTCATCCAACTCTACACCTTGTTGTCCCAGGGAACAGGCAATACTGGATTTAGTGTTGTGCAATGAGGCAGACTTGACAAGGGAGCTTAAGGTGAAGGAACCCTTAGGAGGCAGTGATCATAATATGATTGAATTTACTCTGCAATTTGAGAGCGAAAAGATAGAATGAGAGGTAACGGTATTGCAGCTGAGTAAAGGCAACTACAGAGGCATGAGGGCAGAGCTGGGCTGGGATTGACTGGGAGAGGAGCCTAGCAGGCAAGACAGTGGAACAGCAATGGCAGGAGTTTCTTGGGGTAATTCAGGAGACACAGCAAAAATTCATCCCTGGGTAAAAGAAGCATGGATGAACACAGCAGGGAGGGTGAGGCAACCATGGCAGACCCGGGAAGCCAGGGATAGCATGAAAGCAAAAGAGAAAGCATATAATGTGGTGAAGGGCAGTGGGAAACCAGAGGATTGGGAAGCTTACAAAGACCAACAGAGGGCAACAAAAAAAGAAATAAGCAGGGAGAAGATTAAAAATGAGTGTAAGCTAGCCAGTAATATAAAGAAGGACTGTAAGACTTTCTTTCGATATATAAAGGGCAAAAGAGAAGCAAAAGTGGACATTGGATGGCTGGAAGGTCACACTGGAGAGATAGTAGTGGAGAACAAGGAAATGGCTGAGGAACGGAATAATTACTTTGCGTCAGTCTTCACAGTGGAAGACACGAGTAATATCCCAAAAATTCGAGAAAATCGGGGCAGAGCTGATTAATGTGACCATCACCAAGGAGAAGGTGCTAGAAAAACTGAATGGCCTGAGATGGATAAATCATCAGGACCAGATGGGCTAAACCCCAGAGTTCTTAAGGGGATACCTGAAGAGATAGTGGAGGCGTTAATGGTGATCTTTCAGGAATCGCTAGGGTCAGGGAGGGCTCCAGAGGACTGGAAAATCACTAACATGACACCCCTATTTAAAAAGGGAGTAAGGCAAAAGATGGAAAATTACAGACCAATTAGCCTAACCTTGGTCGTGGGTAAGATTTTGGAGTCCATTGTAAAGGATGAGATTTCTGAATATTTGGAAGTGCATGGTAAAGTAGGGCAAAGTCAGCATGGTTTCATCAAGGGAAGGTCATGCCTGACAAATCTGTTAGAATTCTTTGAGGAAGTAACGAGCAGTGTAGACCAAGGAGAGCCAATGGATGTTTTCTACCTGGACTTCAAGAAGGCCTTCAACAACATGCAGCACAGGAGGCTGCTGAGTAAGATAAGGGCCCATAAGGTGCTAGCATGGATAGAAGATTGGCTGTCTGGCTGAAAGCAGAGAGTAGGGATAAAGGGGTCTTTCTCAGGATGACAAGTGGTGTTTCACAAGGGTCGGTGTTGGGACCACAACTTTTCACTTTATATATGAATGATCTAGATGAAGGAACTGAGGGCATTCTGGCTAAGTTTGCAGATGATACAAAGATAGATAGAGGAACAGGTAGTATTGAGGATGTGGGGAGGCTGCAGAAGGGGCTGCACGGTGGCACACTGGTTAGCACTGCTGCCTCACAGCACCAGTGACGCAGGTTCAATTCCACCCTCAGGCGACTGTCTGTGTGGAGTTTGCACATTCTCCCCGTGTCTGCGTGGGTTTCCTCCCACAGTCCAAAGATGTGCAGGCTAGGTGGATTGGCCATGTTAAATTTCCCATAGTGTTCAGGGATGTGTAGATTAGGTGGGTTAAAGGGGGATGGGTTTGGGTGGGTGCTCTGAGGGTTGGTGTGAACTTGTTGGGCCAAAGGGCCTGTTTCCACACTGTGGGGATTCTATGATTCTAAGGATTTGAACAGGTTAGGAGAGTGGGCAAAGAAGTGGCAGATGGAGTACAACGTGGAAAAGTGTGAGGTCATGCACTTTGGCAAGAAGATTAGAGGTATTGACTATTTTCTAAATGGGGAGAAAATTCAGGAGTCTGAAGTGCAAAGAGACTTGGCAGTTCAAGTCCAGGATTCTCTCAAGGTAAAGTTGCAGGTTGAGTCAGTAGTTAGGAAGGCAAATGCAACTTTGGCATTTATTTTGAGAGGACTTGAATATAAAAGCAGGCATGTACTTCTGAGGCCCTGGCCAAGCCACATTTGGAGTATTGCACAGTTTTGCACCCCATATCTCAGGAAAGATGTACTGGCTCTGGAGTGGGTTCAGAGGAGGTTCACAAGAATGATCCCAGAATGAAAAATTTAACATATGAGGAACGTTTGAGGTCTATACTCGATGGAGCTCAGAAGGATGAGGGGGGATCTAATTGAAACAGAATACTGAATGGCCTAGACAGAATGGATGTTGGGAAGATGTTTCCATTGGTAGGAGAGACTAGGACCCGAGGGCACAGCCTTAGAGTAAAGGGAGGACCTTTTAGAACAGAGATAAGGAGAAACATCTTTAGCCGGAGAGCGGTGAATCTATGGAATTCACTGACCCGGAAGGCTGTGGAGGCCAGGTCATTGAGTATATTTAAGATGGAGATGGATAGGTTCTTGATTGTCAAGGTGATCAAGGGTTATGGGGAGAAAGCGGGAGAATGGGGTTGAGAAACTTATCAGCCACGATTGAATGGTGGAGCAGACTTGATGGGCGAATGGCCTAACTTCTGCTCCTATGTTTTCTGGTCTTATTGACAACTGATTGGACTGCCATCTTTCAATGAATGGTTGTCCTGGTGGTAGCTCTTTACTTGTTAAATCATCATTACAATCTCACGAGCTGCCTGTGTCAGCTTACTGATATGATGTACCAATTAAGTTCTGGTTGTTAATTCTCTTCTTGGCTCTCAACTGTTTACTTACATGTCCAGACTTCATGATGGTGATCTTGGGAGGAGATTACCAAATGTCTTCAGAATGTCGGTTGATAGTAGGGACACCGTGCAGCCCTGTTTGGCAGATGATATCAGTGTAGAATGAATGCATTGTTCACTAAATTTACACTTAGCTGCCTGTTTTACGCCTGTGGAACAGATGAAGCCTAATCTAATTTCTCGGCTGTTCTTCATTTCAACTGTATTGAAGTAGCATTTCTCATTGCAACAAATTGCAGTGTGTCTTTGCACACAGTCTTCTGGAGATGTTTTGCTTCTTTATGCTGTTGATTATGAAGAGAAGAAACAAAGACTTCCTTTGACAACAAATCTGGCCATGTTGTGAATAAATGTGGAGAAGGTCAGATGCAGGCCTACAGAAATGAGGGTTGCATCTTTTCCTGGAATTAACTTGAGAGCCTAAAACATGAGCAAACTGAAAGATTTGCATGCGATCACATGAAGCTGTACTCCGTAGATATTTCAAATTCAGTAAAACTTGATGTGTGAGAGTCTTTAGTTACTATTGAAAAGAAACAAGCTGTTTGCCAGCATTCACTTAATCAGGTTTTAAATACAAAAACAGTCCTATATGGTTTTGCCACTTGAATGAACAGCAAACTGTAGCTAATTTTACTGTAACTGTAATCATATCAGTGCAGTCAAATCAGCATGAACAGTTATTTCAATCTACTAAATTAATGTACTGTGTTAGATTTGAAATTGGTTTTCATACTGCTGCCCAATAGGTATTTGCCTCATGAAGTAATGTACTCCTATGCAATTAGAGATCATCATATCCAGGCATTTCATAATGGCACAAGCCTTTGCCACCTTACAGGTAGCCCCCTCATCATGGGCTCTTAGGAGTGGCCAGGGCAATGTGCTTTCCACTATTTTTGCCAAGACTGGTTACCCCAGTGATACTGTGTTGTCAGCATCATATAATGTTTTGCATTGTATGTTGGCATTGATCTGTGATTATCATGCAGACACCAGAATAGAGATGTTTACATGCCTTTTCAATGCTATCTAGTCAGTGCACTGAAGAAGGACTCACTGACTGCTCAGTGCTGTGTTCCTAAAGTTTAGCTTTGTCATATACTTCAGTCTACCAACGAGAGCTGCTGTGGGGCACGCTTCTGTTCTTCAGGGAGGAGATAGAGAATTCAAAATGAGAAGTGTGTATTGATTTTATTTTTCATTAAATGAATGAAAAGGACAATATTAACTCACCATCACTGTAGACACTAGCAAGTTAAAACGAACCTTTCCCACAAAATCAATAGCTCATTTCATTTGACACGCATGATTCTATTTATTATATGTTTGTGATTAATTCCAAAGGCAGCAAACACTTTGCAGTATGTCATTCTTTGCGCACTGATCATGAAAATGTAACTGAACACTTGCAATGCTTTACTACACAAAACTGACACAATCTGTCCATGTTCTCCCCAACCAATCCATCCTACCCTTCCCACCAACCAATCCCCACTGCCCCCTACCTGCATCCAACCTATCACCATCCCACCTACCTTTCCCCAGCCCTAACCATCCTTCCTCCTGCCTCTTTGACTCGACACAACCTATCCATCTTCTTTCCCACTTATCTGCCCCTCCCATCTCACTGACCAATCCCCACCACTCCCTACCTACATCCATCTATCACCATCCCACCTACCTTTCCCCAGCACCACCCCTCCTCTCTCTATTTATTTCCCAGCTCCCTTCCCCCTCCCCATTTCTGAAGAAGGGTCCCACCCGAAATGTCAACTTTCTTGCTCCTCTGATGTTGCCTGGCCTGCTGTGTCCCTCCAGCTCCACACTTTGTTGTCACTAAACTGAACGTATTATGAGTTCTAATTATTATGTTTGTTTCACAGGTTCGGCTGAATGAATGTAGTGCCGCTGGGCACAGGCAATACAAAATTCATACTACTGTATGGAAGTGTGCTTGCTACCAATTCCATGTAATATGTTAGCATGTTAAATAATGCAGAACCCCCTCATCTACTTCCTCCTTTTCCCTGTCACCTTGAGAATAAAGTGGCAATTGGAATTAAATGAAATAACTGTCGACATTAAACTTATAACATTGTCCGAGAAACTAATTGTATAGCCAGCATGACGACAAATACAATTCTCTTAATTGTCTAATTTATTTGCAAACAAGATTGAAAGTTCTAAGGTTTATCAATTTTGGTTAACATAATAAAAGTTTCTAATGAATGAAAGAAATCACTTAAATACCACCCTGATGTCAGTTTTGATATGCAGTTATATATTGGTTTGTGAGGCCGTTTCACCCTTGCCTGTGTAATGTTTGGTAGTGAGTGGACTATTTCTATTGAAGGCATCGTAGACAAAATGGATCTATTTGCTGCCCAGTATCCACATTAGCATTGTGAACTGGAAGAAGAGAAATACTGCAGTCAGAATTCTCATTGTACCTCGTAATCCTGGGACCCATGGTGGAAATGGTCCATATGAAAGGACTGCATAGAAACAGGATCTGACTGGTTGTAATGCCTTCACTGGACCAATAGCCGGTTCAGAATCTAGGATCACGGAATACAAAATATGATTTGAGGTTACCATCAAGCAGCAGCCAGTGCATTTAAATCCGGAACCCACCGAGCAAGGGAGTGATATCATTGGTACAAGGTTCAGAAATAAAAATGATATATTTTCCATTCAGTAATCAATATAGGCATTATATATCAAGGCTTATTGGTACTGAGGATTGAAATGGTTTATAATTTACTTGAAACAGTTTAACAATTTTGCTAAAAAGCAAAGAAAATAATTTGTGGAATGTTAAAAAATAAGACAGATTGGAATTTTGTGTACTAGTCATTGTACTTTCCATGTATGCAAATTTGCTTGTTTACTGTAATTGATTTAGGAATTTCACTTCCTTTTCTATTGTCAGCAGACATTAACTTTACATAAGCAAAACCCATGTTAATTTAGTTCATATGTCTTCAGTAACTGTATTGAAACAACTAAAGCATAACACATCCATCCAATCAATTGAAATGGCTTTGGTTAGCTCTGGATAATGATAAATAGAAAACAGAACAGTTTTATTTAATTTATCCAGGCATTCAGATACATTTCAGTTTATACTGTAATTAAATGAGATATTTAAAATTGTTTGTGCTTCTGGTATTAAGGGATTATTGGTATTTGTCTGTAAGCAATGCTCAACTTACTGATTATTGAGCATTCTGTCATCCTCCTACCAAATGATAAACTTCACCCTTGTCAAATTTAGTATTATGCTGAAGAATACGTCTCCCTTAATGGACAACATTAATCCTGTTGTGGTAATTTGGTCAGACAGAAAACATCCTTCAACTCATATTTAGCTGTTCAATGTAAAGGTCCTTGTCTGGTGACCAGAGGATTTTTGATACCTATAATGTTTCACTGATTTCCACAACAAAGTTGACCTGAGATGACATACAGTACAAGTTACTGGGTCTGGCAAGGAACCAAATGTACAAATATTTTTCTGGAAAACTTCAGCAAAACCAATTGACTTTTCCATTAACTTCCCTCAAAATGTAGGTTTTCATTGCTGAGCAGTTCTCACCTCAGCAAGTAACCTTTTACGTAACTTACATTTCCTTATACATCAATCTGGGTTTCAAGAAAACATCTCTGAAATGAGAAAATAGCAAAACAAATAAATGAAGCAAACAAAGTAGTATACACCATTACACTGAAGCTTGCATTGATGGTACAATGAATATTATTGAAGTGTTATGCTAATATGAGTAATCAGTCTCCTGGTTAAAATTAGTATGAAGTTTCACAAACTGCAACTTAATCAATTTCTGAAAAATGTCACCAATAAGCTTACTAACATTTTGTTGAGCAACTTCGAATCTGCTTTTAAATGCAGACCACCGCTGCAGTTGCTATGTTTGTAATGAAGAAAAATCAATTTGAATTATGACCTTGTGGCATGTTGATGAAATGTGCTTGTATATTGCCAGCATTTGACCATTGCAAAATAACCGTAGCCATTGTGGAATGGGAGCAATTTCCCAAAACAGGAAAGAGGTAGATGTGCCATGTTCATGCTTTGTTAGATTATGTTGAAGAGCAGAAAACTTAAATAAGTATTTAAAGAGTACTCATAGTGAGTTAATTCAGACCACCACTTGCTTTAAAAGTCTCTTGTAAAACCTACATAGTCACAGGTGGTGCTGGAACAAATGAGAAGAAGTAAAAATGTAGTTTGAAATTTAAAAAGCCTGAAAGTTAGCTTGAGTGAGGATTTGACTGATCCATTCTTGGCTCAGGTGATGGTTGCTGGTATATGTGTGACTTATTTACATTGATCATTCAACAGGGACACATAGGCCCATAAATAGTGCAAACTAAACACACTTGAAGATTTGTTCTGAAGGGTTGCATTGACCTCAAAACATTAACTGTGTTTTTGTCTCTAGAGGTGTTGTCAGACACACTGAATTTCCCCAGCACTTTGTGTTTATTTCAGATTTCCAGCATCTGCAGTATTTTGCTTTAAACAAAATTCACCATCTGTGGTCTGCCTACAATTAGCAGGAGGAAATAAAATGTTCTGAAGTTATCTTTGTTATAAAATGATGTGTCTCTGAAAAAAGAATACCAGGTCCCACTGTTGCTACTGTCAGCTTAGTTCAAATATGACGTAACAATCTTACCAAATTAAAGGATGATATAACATAATATATATTATTTTTGCTCATCATACTTTCAATTATTAGTTTGACAACTTGTTTACCAAGTATATTGTTACAACTGAGGCTGGGAGAGTGCACCCTCATTCTAATTCCACAACTTCATAGGTCACAAAAATAATTTCAAAAATATTATTCCAGTTACTAAAAATACCAACCAGATGCCTCAACTATATTAGGTTTTAAACATTAAAAACTTGGTTGTAAGATCTTTAATAAATACAATGAAGTGTAATAAAAAAGTATTCAAGAACAATGCAATAATTGGTTAATCTACAGTGTCAATAATGTCAAGGGATAAATACTTATCCCTATAAATAGCCCCAGAGTGCACTCTCAAAAACACACATTTCAGGAAAAGAATAAAAAGCATTTACCAGCAGAGATTAACTTTAAAAAAAATAGCTGATAAGCTGTTCCTGAAGGCAAGAGGATAAAGGGTAGGATGTTCTGCAGTCTGCTGATCTATTATTCTAGCACGTATGGTTGTCATGAAACATGCATAGCTGAAGTCTTCGAGATACAATTTGTGCAAGAAATGCAATCTTGAGATATTCTTTCAATTACTCTTCCAAAAGAACAAATAGGTTTCTCCTGAACTGACGTAGAGGTTATTTAAAATAAGGTAGCTAACTGCCCCTCTTCTGGTGATTAAAAAATGAGAGCACTTTGTTCAAATAAAAACCACCGACTAATGAAAGGATTAAAGTGGGGGAGATGTCCACTGTTTAGGTTAATGCTTTTATTAAGCAGGCAAAAATAAAGAGAAAAACTAAAGCCCTTACCTTTGGAAGGATTAAAAGGGATAACTTGGCAGTTAGAGGTGGAATTGTGTTTGAAAGCGAAGGAACCAGAATTTGTCAAACAGATGGCAAAATACCCAGAGCAAGAAACTGAGGATAATGAAAAAGATGAATTAAAACAGGCATAGCAGAGACTACATTTGGAACTGCAACAAACAAACGAGAAATGAGAATCAAGAAAGAAAAGAAAGAGAATTCTAATAAAGCAAACACAAAAGAAGAAAAAGGAAGCAAAATCAGCTCGAGCTGAGAAGGCAGCTTTGCTGAGGGAACCATTTCAAACTCAGGCTTAAGGCTCAAGTATTCACATTTGTACATAGATCCCTAAGTTTGATAAAGAATTCTTGATCTCTCTGTACATTAGCACAGCAGATAAAATATGTCGGAGACTGCTGTTAAAAAGTAGACTGGCAGGGCAAGAGCACCAAGTTCATTCTCTGTTAGCTGAATGTCACTGTCTATGAAGCAACAAACAGGACTGTTTTAGTACTTGTACTAAAGGCACACAGGCAACAATTCTATACCATCAAGAAATGACCTGATCAGGTGTATCAGAATATGAACTGCATGAGCTGCTTCCTTTTGACTGATGCGGACTTTAAGTTAAGGACACATATGAAAACCTTCATGATGCATTTCACCTCAAAGAGTTTGAAAATACCGTTCCCTGCTCAATTCAGACTCGCGTTGACGAAGAGATGGTAGCAGGAATCAGATCAGCAGCAATTCTGGCTGATTACAATGAATAAACATACAGATCAATAACGTCAGCCCAGAAGGAGAGAAGGATGAGATAGATCCTCAGAGACAGGCTGGAGAGAATGGAAAGGAAAGTCAGGCAGAGGAACTCTTGACTGGCCCCTCTGTAAACAAGGAAGATTTTAATGGAAGAGAGGTGAAAAACTACCCAGAAGTATCCACAGCATGTGAAGGAAAATTGTTGGTTTTGGTATTCTCCAGTGTATGTTCTGGCATGGCTTTGGATCAGGATTGCTGTTGGGAGTTTGCATCAAAAGAAATAATGATCACTTACTGCTTTAAGCCGTTAGAGAGAGAGAGAAATCAACATTCTTCAAGACATTGGGTATTCACAGACCATGTTAGTGTGAAAAATAGAAAAGACTTTACAACTTGAAGCAAGTTGCATTCCATTGTGCCAATATAGGGTTCATAGGAAAAAATATAGAGATGCCACTGGTTAATATTTACTCGGAGAATGCATTTGTTATGAGTCTGGTAACAGTGGTCTCAAGCTTGCCAATGCCAGAAAAGATACTTCTGTCACCTATGTTATATATGAAATAAAATACAAAAATTTGGGACAACAGCTCCCCTCCCACACTGCATTCACTCTTTATAGCCTGCCTGGATTCAAATCCAACTTTGAGACTAGCTGTCAGATTGATTTGCTGGCCAGTGCCACCTTCCATATTTCATCTGCTACTGTCTATGTACCGGATTCAGGCATTATTACAAACTTGATTTTTAGGAAGTTAATAGATGATAATCTCAGCTTTGCCTTCTGTACATCCTTCCTACATCTTGCTATCATTTAACTTTACTCCAATTGGAATAGTTTAAGTTTCAAACTTGATCCTGGACCTTTGATCTCCCAATGGCTAGTTTTTTTCTTCAATTCATTGCATGGGTACATCACTGGCTAAATGTGGACATTACAGCATTTATTGCCCATTCCTAATTGTTCAGAGGGCAGTTAAAAATCAACTACATTGCTGTGGGTCTGGGGTCACATGTTGGCCAGACCATGTAAGATGGCAGATTTCCTTCCCTGAAGGACATTAGTGAAGCAGATAGCTTTTTTTCTAACAATTGGCAATCATTTCATGGTCATTATTCGACTCTTAATTCCAGATTACTGCCATGGGAGGATTTGAACCCAGGTTCCCAGAACATTATCTTGTGTCTCTGGATTAAGAGTCTAGCAATAATACCACTAGGCCGTCATCTACCCTTATGTTTTCATTGAAGTGAATAAATAAAATTTATCTTCCTTTCATTTAAGGTAAGCCTTGTAATGTGACTCTCTCATTTTGAACAAATTAAGTATGGTTTGATTTAACTGTTACAGCAGTGTGCTAAAAATGAAATAAATATACGTATTAAGACAACCAAGAGGTGATTTAAAAGGTGAGAAGTGTGGGCAGTTTCAGGTGAAGCTGATCCCCTCTTACGGACCAAATTTGGGAGTCAGGAGTTACTTGCTGCAGAATTCTGGGCCACTGACCTGCTTTTGTACTGACAGTGGTGGATATAGCTTATCTAGTTCAGTTCCATGGTAACATTGTAGCTCCACCAAAAAAGTGTTAATTTTGCCTGAAATGTGGAAGACCGGAAAAAAAATTACAAAATATCCGGTTGTACGTGCTGATTTGTCGGTTGGAGAATTTCTGATTCACCTGTTTTTATTTATCAGTTTATTTCCTAACTCTCAAAAACTTATTGGCTCCATGTGTGAAAAAGTCCTCACATCTGCTACCAAATATATCCTAGTAACCATGTTCCAAGGTAGTTGCAAACAGTTACCCTGGAAACTACACACACTGAAATGATAAAATGCAAAAAGCTCAAGAGTTACGACTTCAGTATAGGATTAATGATGCACTTACCTTTGTAACTGATTTTCTTTTATTTTCTTATATCCTCTTCTACAATTTCTTTTGATGTGATCATTTCTCTGTAATGCTTTTTTTTTAAAAGATATGATTGTATTCTAGCTGCCTGGATCTTTTGTTTCCTTTTCTTCTCAGTTTGTTTCTTCTGTCTGCTTGCCTTCTGTGATTTTGTGATACTTGAGCTATGAAATTTATGGTGTACTGATTCACAGGACTGCACCCATGTCCTGCTCGGCCATAGAACAGCATGTTGAAGCTACACCATGATGCACAACTACATGCAAATATAGCTGTGTAACACCACCACCTTCAAGATCCCCCCCCTCCCACCGGCCCAAACCACTCACCATCCTGATTGAGCATAAATGCAATATATTTTTTACCTCCAAAAACATTTTCGCACAAATGTACCCAAACTATCTCCAAAGACAAGTGGAAGGACATTTTTTTTACTTCCAAGCAATCTTGTTTTCCAGTATTTTGATATTCTGTTGGATCCCGAGTCAGGGCTTGTTGGCTGAATTTATACCATAGTTAAAGCAAATTTGCTTTAGATCAGAAGTATATGTTGATGTAGAATCTTATGAAGAATAACTTCATGCAAACCACAGCTAATTAGAACATTGTATCATCCCATTCCTGAGTTGTCCTAGTCTCTGTGTTAGTTGGATAAATGCAACAGTTTGAAAGTCACCATAGTTGGTAGGAAGACCTTAGGCCGAATCTTAAGTCTTTTTGGCTAAATGAGAGTTGTTTGAGTTTTTGGTGAGTTTCTTGCCATAAGGCCTTGAGAGATTTCTCATCATGCAAACTACTTTTTTTGTTCACTTGAGAGACATGGGCATTGCTGGCTGTCCAACATTTATTGTCCATCCCTAGTTGCCCTTGAGAAGATGGTGGTGAGCTGCACTGAACCACTGCAGTCCATGTTCCCTTATAGAAACATTTCCATAAAAACATGCTTGGAAAAAGCAAATTTACTAAAATAGATTATCACATTTGCAATTCTCCAGTCCAGGAGGAAAGGACATCCAGAAGAAACTGTGTGTGTGCGTGTGTCAGAGAGAGAGAGAGAACTCAAGTGTTTTGCTGTAGCAGGGTAAGATGTACAGCAGCTTCTAAACCCCAACAGCTACTGAAAGTTAAACTAACATTTTGGTTCTGTGGCAGCTTGACCCCACCCCTTCATGCTGCTTCTATTGTTCCAACTTAAAAATAACCCCAAGGCCTCACAAGCTGTTTACTTCACTGATTGAAACAGACCTCTTGGCTCTTCTGTCTCAAACCCTCTTCATTCTTTAATAGAAAGGACAAAGTACACCTCTTAGAGCCATAGTATCATCAAATACCTCCTTAAGTCACTACTGCTCTTCCATCAATGCCTAATGGAGACATAAAAATTGTCATTGTGTAGTAGGAGAACATCACATATAGGCAAGCAGTCAAACAATTTTCAAAATAACAGTGTGGTGCTGGAGGAACACAGGCCAGGAGGCATCAGAGGAGCAGGAAAGTTGACGTTTCAGGTGGGGATGACCCAAAACTTAAACTTTCCTACTCCTCTGATGCTGCCTGGCCTGCTGGGTTCCTCCAGCTCCACACTGTGTTATCTCTGACTCCAGCACTGGCAGTTCTTACTATCTCTGAAACAATCTCCAAACGTGAGTTTTTGTTGACAGCAATAAAAGGGAACACAAACAAAGCCAGAAGAGACTGGAGGTCTCTCCCAGAGCACGAACCAAGTGCTGGCATTATGACTGACTATGTTAGATTCCATGATGGTCTTGGGCAACCAACTCTGGTCTTCAGGATGTGAGTGCCATTCAGATCCTGTCTGACTTGTACTGCTTGATGCAGCTGAGCTCTGTCATGCACAAAGGGTGCTTCCTTCAGCTCAATGCTCTTGTTCTTTGCTTCAAAAGGCTGCTTCCATTCCTCTAGCTTCTCAGCATTTAACGAATTGCTTTAGTGACTGCTTCATTGTGAATAGGATGATGCAGCATGTTTGGACGATATTGGATAGACCTCCAGGAACAGCAAATGATTACAGGTAACAGGGTTCATGGTGAACGCTGTCAGCACCATGTCTACCATTGTCGCAAAATACTCTCCCAGAGACTTCAAGTCCTTTTTCACCTTGCTGTACCCCGGCCAGCCAATTTCTACCTATCACCACCACAGAAGTGGAGGTCCACCCCATTGAATTTTGCTGCTAACTATCCAACTGACCTCTGAGCCCTGACCTTTTATGTTACCCTGCTTACAGCTCTATGCTTCATTTGTGGAGGGCATGGTGGTGGTAATTGGCAATTACCTATTTCTTCTCACAGCCCATCATGCCCACTGAAACTGTTCTGCCTACACCTTGAGGACTGATTTTACCCATTTCACAGACTGTAAATAGAAAAATCTCCAGATCTTGACTGGTCCAAGCAGATGTCTGTCTCTAGCCAAGTTCCTGAACTGTGTGTGGTCTGTAGCATGACTGATGGTTCTAAGACACCTAATCAACAGCAATCCACCTCTTGAATGGACTGAGGACTAGCCCCACATACCTCTGACTCGGCCATTTGGTTAAAGGAACATGCAGTGCGTTTGTCACGCAAACAGCTGGCACATGCTATAGGCATTACATTCATGTCTTGCTGTACTGCACCCCTGCCAAATACAAATCCAAATAGCAAGCAGTCTGTCTTTGTGTCTGCACAAAACAGCATGTTAAATGGCAGTACTAATAATGCACTGGCACTTCAGCTAGAGCCAAAGGCTAACAGGCACAACAAGGCATGGATGCTGTCAACTTGTAGGTACGTGCTAAGTGATTGAGTGCTAAGAGAGCAACGAGCAAGTATGAGATGCAGCCTAGTTCATTCTGTGAACTGGGTGTCTGTTCTTGCATGCAGCATGTCCTTGTAGCAGCCTTTCAATGCTGGTTGCTGGTGTGACTGCAAAGCAAGACTGTGCTTCCTAGTCAGCCTGCAAGTGGATCAGAGAAGTGCCGTGATAGTTGTGAGAGGTTGGAAAAAGTTGGATACCAATGTCTACTGACATGTGGTACATGCAGCTGCTGCCTGTGGATCATGCCCTGAAATACTGTTTCGTGATGAGCAACACAGAGACTGGTCATAGCCAGCGGTGATCTGAAGTTGAGATAACAAGGTGTAGAGCTGGATGAACACAGCAGGCCAAGCAGCATCAGAGGAGCAGGAAGGCTGACGTTTCGGGCCTAGACCCTTCTTCAGAAAAATTCTGAAGAAGGG
>NC_063342.1:47530072-47574680 GCF_021869965.1 Rhincodon typus | reverse complement strand
CTGCTTGGCCTGCTGTGTTCATCCAGCTCTACATCTTGTTATCTCAGATTCTCCAGTATCTGCAGTTCCTACTATCTCGTGATCTGAAGTTTTCAGGTACCTGCTCTGACATTGAGAACTCTCAATGCCTACATTGTTCAATGCATTGGTAACACAGGAAGCTAAATATTAATGAATGCAGTTCTGCTATTAAGGCCTTTAACAAGGTATAACCCCTTTAATTGGTGCCTTACTACTGCCCAATTAGAAACTTGCATCTCTGTTTGGTAAATACATAATAGATGCAATCACTGCTCCTGATGTTGTGCAAGGCTTTACTGGACTTTTTGCTCAATTCTGCCACAAATTCCATCATACCCAATGTGGCTCAGTCCCCTATAGGACTCGACCCCATAAGTTAATTGCAATATTCAGTTTTTACAAAAATACAGTTTAAGTGATAGATCGGACGTTTCTATTATCCCTCCAAAGTTCATAGGAAATCTGCAATAAAACATGACTCAACGTTCCAGCAATAAATCTAACCCAGCAACTTATAATCAGGAATGGACTTTCTGAAGTCATCCCAGAGGCTGTTCAATAATAACTTTTCAAAAGGAATTGTGTAACTATTTGTAAGGAAAAAAAAAAGAGGGCTCTGGAGAAATAGTAGGACTAATTGGATAGTTCTACAAGCATGTTGAACCAAATGACCGCCTTCTGGGCTGTACAATACTTTGATACAATGAGATACCTTTAAAAGAGCTGTAATTGGTTTTAATAGCTGCAGAACACTGAGCTTTGAATTGAACATCTTAAAAAAAAAAGTTTCATTTGCAAAGTAATAGGTTGGCAAACTCTTCAGTAGAATATAATGAAAGACATGCTCATTACTACAGCATTGTATGTATTAATTTTCATGTTGAGGATGATTGCGGATTAACGTTGATTTCATTCAAAGTATCATTTTAAAGTTGGGTAGATAAGGTGTGTGAGAATTAGGTTGGAGTGTTTAGGATCATGCGAACTGTAAGGTCGAGACGACGATAAAACATTTTAAGATAATTTTTTTTTCTGACTGATAAATATTTTAGATTCTTGAGTATTTGTATAAATGCTCTATTTATTTGAATCTTTCTGCCTTGCTCAAAGTGATTGGCACATTGCAATACTGGAAATGTAGGATATCAAGGATGGGAGAAACATCAGAAATTAATGGTTTTTGTCAATTTTTTAACATATTTATAGTTGCAATGTGATTGCATATGATGGATATCAGAGGTTTGGAGACATTTTTTGAAGAATTGATAAGAAAAACATGATAGATGGTGCAATTTTAAGTAAAAATAGAAAACACTGAAAGTATCTGTATCTGTATGTGTATGTGTATCTGTATCTGTAAAGAAAAATATGAATCACTACTTCAGGACCAAAAGGATTATTCCATGTTCTGGGCCTTTTTCAGGCACTTAAAACTTACTGAAAAATAATAAGTGCAGTTTTCAACATTTTACATTTTGCTGATTTACTGTACTTCTCCTTCTAAACTCACCTAATTGGAGATAAAATCCCTGAAATTCTCATATTCGCAGTAAAGCCTTAAAAAGATTGGGTCATGTTTTGTAAATTATCTTTGACCATACGAATAATTTTTACTGCTGCTCTGGAGAGTTATTACAGAATTGCTGGGAACTGTCAGTTCGTGTTCATTCTACATATTTAATTATGGCTTTAGGGAGCATAGACTCAAAGGCAGTACCAATACAGTGGAATATCTGGCTTACTAAATCGCAGTTAATGGCATGTCAGTGTGTCTCAAGACTCTAAACAAGCGAATGAGTCATTCATCAAAATGGGAAGTTTGGAACATTTAGACAAGTAAGGTGGAGAAGCAAGTGCTGTTGTTCAGAATGTGTGCAATGGTGATACTATGTTTTAAAAAAAAAAGAAAATATCTCCACTTGTTGAGAGGTGAATCTGAAACTGAAGCACTAGATTAGAGGAAGGGTACATTCAAGCACAATATTTTCTCCTCTTAGCAATCAAAATACATGACAGTGAAGCTCTATAGAGAATTAGTTCATCTGTCTCTTAGTCTGGTTGAATGAATTGTGAGCCTGATCATCAATTCAGCATGAAGTATTTTCACTTTCATCAGGTTCAGTGAAAAACTTCAGGGTCATTCATCTTCATCCTCAGAAGAACACTTCTAAACGCATATTTCCCACAGGGAGCTATTACATTCAGGTGAAGAAGGGTAGATTGGCTTCTTTTCTCACTCCTTGTTACATTGCAGCAAGTTTTTGAATTCTTAAAAAGGTACTGCCTTGACAATTCAGTACAGTATGTACCTGATTGTGTACAGTCTGTAAGGCCAGTATGCTTGTGTAAAATGAGGAAGGAGGTTTATTGTTAAAAACCACTTGTGTAAAGTCCCGAAAATGTACAACCCCTTCAATCTCACAAGTGTATTCGAGCATGCATACTCCCCAGCATGTGAAAAAAAAATAGAAGTTGAGAATATTAGATCTTAAACTTTGGTCAAGTTAAGAAAACAAACTGAGATAAAGGAAAGTCAGTAAAGATTCACAGATTTTATCCACATGCTTTGGCTATCAATGAAGCCATTGCTTTGCATTAGTGGCTAGTTCTGGAGAGAAGAGCGCTGTGACTCAGTGGTAATGTCCCTATCTTTGGGTCAGGGGCTGAGTTCAAGTCCCCTGTACATCAGAGATATGTAATAACATCTGTAACAGGTGATGAGAAAACACCTACCCTTCTCCTGGAATCACTGCACCAAAGTATTGCATGTCCTTGCAGAGTGTAGTTTTCATAGGTGTGGAGGGGTGATAATGTAAACTAAGTTGGGTGCCCAGCCCACCCCTCAGCTTCCCTAATATGTAGAATACTGAAATTAGTAATTGAGCTTGTTAAAATCCGAACTGACCCAGGTAACATGCTGCCCAGGTCACATTATGGCTGGTGTGGGCAGTTCATTTGAAAGGGAAGGCTGTTTTAAACATCAATATCAACAAAAGCCAAAAGAGATGGGGCACCTTATTCGGGGATACCCTTTTGCATCAAGGCATCCCCTCTAAATATGCCACCCAATGCTTTCTTCCAAGCCAGCTGCCCAACAGAACTTGATTTATTTCCCCCCACCCTCACAAATTGCGTTGTCGAATCCATCCCCCACTGTGTAACCCTGGGGAATACTTTTTCAGATCAGCCATGATCCTCTTTGGGCCATTTTCTGCACTCCTGGAACACTCACTGCTCAGCTGTAGAGCTCCTGACCAATCCTATTGAATGACAGTTCCTGAGGATGGGACTTGGACCTGACTGAGGGACAGAAGTAAGAGGATTCAAATTCAGGAGTAATGATGCTTTGCTGTAATTGTACAGGGCTTTGGTGAGTTCACATCTGCAGTATTGTGTGCAGTTTTCATCTCCTTATATGAGGAAGGTTGTTCTCGCTATGGAGGGAGTGCAACAAATGTTTAACAGACTGATTTCTGGGATGGCAGGATTGACATATGAAGAGAGACTGGATCAGTCAGGACGATATTTACGAGAGTTTATAAAAATGAGGGGGCATATCATAGAACCCTATTCTAGTGACACCCTCATCCTGTGAATGAATAAATAAAAAACAGAGTTTATGCAAGAAGGATATTCCCAGTGACTGAGGAGTCCATTGCATGATAGAGGAGATGATTGACTTTTAATATACCAACTGATACATTGATGAACAAGGAAGGAGTTGTTCTCATCTCCAGGGTTGCCATACTCTGATTGCCTCCGGCTCAGACTTGCCTCACATGGATTCCAGCGGAAGCTTCAACTCAACTCAGAATCGCAGGTATCTCCTTGATGTACAAAGCTCCTCATATTAGCTGTTCTCGCCACATCCTCAGACCCACACTTGGTCCTGTGCACTGCCATATGCGCCTTTTCAACCTCTCTGTCCATCAGCATGGCTCCATGCTCTGTGAAAACTGACCTGCCACCCCCAACACTCCACCCCCATTCCACTTCAATCTTTAGCAGGCACCTTTACCAGCATGAGAAACACCAGAAACACAAATTGGAAATTAATAAGTTTTAACAATGTTCTGATCACCATAGAAACAAATTATTTTCTTAAAATAAATTTAATTTCTAGTCAATAGCTGAAAGACATGACAAAATTTCACATTTTAAAATGTTTATTTGAAACAAATGACTAAAAACACTATTAGTTAAATGCTATCTTTGTGGCCAACTTATACATTTAGTTACCAAATAAAATATATTGTCCTGCTCCTTTTCTGGAAAAAAAGACACATCACAGGTACACCTTGCACTGTCCTTTAGAGATATTCACTTTTCTGACAATCAATCCAAAACGATTCTTACCGCCTGAGGATTTACTCCTGGTTCGTTCTTTTCTCAACCTGGAATTTGCAATCTTGGAATGCCTTTCACAATGAGTCTTAATTTTCCGGAGACACTTCCTCTAGCTCAGCTTCATTTTCAATTTCCACAAGTTTGATCTTTTCCATCCAAGATAAACTTCCATCCACATTCCTGTGTGGTGAACCATAGAAATGTTTCTATTTCTATTTGTGCCCTTTTTCGTGAACCTAGGCAGACTCCCAAACATTGTCTGTGATATTCACTGTTACTTCAGGAATACATTATCTTTATAATACCTTCACATGTATTCTTCCTCATGGTAACATGAGTCACACATGCTCCTTGTATTGAGGTGGAAATGCTAATGAACTCTTCTTCAGAGCTTGACTCTGTTTTGGAATTAAATAGATGCTTGAAGTTCAGCTGTGTACAACCTAATATTCTCAACTCTCCAATGAGACAACGGAGATTCTACTGTTGAAACTCAATCTGCTGCCATTCTCTCCAAGTACATATAGTTTGCACATTCTTCCCAGTAACAGTCTAAACTCCCTTTAATCTGTAACAAACAAACAGCAGCAAGTTGAATAAATACAGGCTTGTGTCAATTCACTTCAGCATTTTGGGACATGAACTACACCCAGGAATAGATTTATTTGAAAATAAGGGTAAGTTATGAATCATATAGTTTGATTGCTGTGCAGGTACAGAATAGTTCTGGTAGAGCTGGCTTGCTCACATTGGCAACCATAAAAAGCCTTGTGTTTCTGAAATGACTGCACAGAGGCCGGTGTCCCATCACTACATCACCCTTTATTTATCAGTGCACAGTACACTGGCTGTGGGCCAGCCAGCTTGGAGTCAGTCCTCAAGTGAGGAGATTCTAATGTCCTGGTTATATTAGTTAGCCAAAGCTTTCTTGATTTGCCCAGGTTAACAACCCCAACCAAGAACCTCATAGTTAAAGCGTTTCACCTGGTTCTAATCACTACAGTTTCAAACTTAATAGCTGGTCAGCAAGCAAAATGACATGGGAGATCATAACACATAATGACGTGTCATCATTATAAGCAGCATTTGAGAGTGCTTTTCAGGCCAAACTCTGGAGATTTCATCATTGTCCTTTAATTTAAAACAAAACTACATCAAAAACATGAAATACATGGGTTATTGATTCAAATAGCTTTATTGACCTTTTCCTGCTAAATGGCATTTCTAATGGCATATAATTTGTTGACAAGTACATGATCCACCCACAAATTTGTATAAATTATTCATTATTCTTTTCAAGTCTTCGTATAGTTTGGCACCATATGTGGCCAGTACATAAGCATGTAAAAGGCTTTATTTTAAATACTCATCATCTATATCCAAAATGCACAAGTAATCTAGGATAGATTTATTTTTAATACAGTGACCTTTTCAGTCTTAGCATAAGTTGTTGATTAGCGGTCAAATACACTTGTGATACTGTTGGAAATGTTGAAAGTCCAGTTTTAGGGAGAGGTATGCATAAAACAGACAGCAATCCCCTCCCATCTGCAGATGGCGTTTAGAATTTCTACTTGTCTTTGGATAAGAAACATGAAGGCTACCATTGATTAAGATATTTCTCAATGACAAAGCTTTCACCTTGAAGGAAGGAAATAAGATTACACGGAAATTGTAATGGTCTCTGGAAACCTCAGCGATATGTTGATGTATAATTTTTGCTGCTTTATTGTTTAGCTGAAAACTTTTAAAAATTTGTTTAACATGAAGAGAAGACTTTGCAAACACTCATATTCTAAATGCTGGAGGAGTCCAGCAAAGGACTAGCCTGAAGCATTTGCAAATGTCATCAACCAGAAGTGCTATGTAGAATATTCCATTTTTGCCTCATCCTAATCTGTAATTAGCCATAATTCACAGAGACCATAGGCATTTCTCTTCATTAGAGAGACAATTGGTGTATATATATATATAAAGTTAACGGGCATCAGTTGGCAAGGTGAGGAGGCATATGTGCCTGAATAATGCAGCTGGTACACAGATTGAACGCACAGTGCTTGCATTATTCTATATCATAAAATAAGAAAATTTTTTAAAAGTCAGTTATGTCTTTTTTTCCATACATAGTTTGTATGTGAGAATGACCTTACTTTATCATCACTCATTGGTAATGGGAAAAGAAAGTGTTATGATGGACAGTTCACAAGCAAGCGATCTCTCACTAATCCACTGTGGAGCTTATTTTATTTCAATACAGTAGCAATATCTGCTCTGCAATGGTTTCTGCATCAGTCATGGTCAGAGCATGAGGGAGCATTTTACCTTTTGATCAATCGTTACTTCATTTAAAAAAAATTAGTATTACTTGACTTCCCTTGGAAGAGACAGTACACTATAACATTTAGATATCCTACCCTTGCCACCCCCGCCCCTTGCTTGACATTGATTGAAAAGAAAGACTGTCATAATGTCAGATGATATGCATTGCATTACGTGAATTGTTCAAGTGTTCATAATAAGCAGCGTCATTTTCACCATTTAACTTAGCTCTTCTCTGTCACATTCTACTGGAAGGTAGTGATTAAAGGAGGAAGATTGATTAATGTTCACTATCTAAAGTTATCATTTCCATAAATGTCATTACTTGTTTCAGTCCTTGGCATCAAAGACCAGGTAGGGAGTTGTTTGAACTGGCACTATACAAATTACTTCGTGGACTTTTAATTTTTTCTCATTCTTATTGACATACCCTATTTAGTCTATTTTACATGTTTCTTTGTCATTGTTGTACTTAGTTGTGGGCCCTGCAAAGTGATATTAGTGTTTTGCAATTGTGATTGCAGTTTTAGGTATCACTTTTAATATGAGTGCCTCAGTAACTTCTAAATAATGGAAATGAGGATTGATGCCAGAATGAGCAAAATGAATCAGAAGAAAATGGACAAAGCTATGATAAACCAGCTCCCATTGAGCTGCTGCCCCATTCATTTGTATAGTGCAATATTGTTCCAAAGACAGAGATATAACAGGGGGGGAATCCTACTTAAAGCATTTTGTGATACTATGTTTCATGAAGAAAGAGTTTGCAAAGTTATTCTGTGTTTGTTAAACAACAAAATTAATACATTTTGGAAGTCTGAAACACAAATGAAAACAGCAGGAAAGACAAGTAATTGTGAGAAAATCTGAGTTGATGTTTGAAGTGTAGACGTTCATCAACATGAGTATATACATTTTTCCCTTTGTTTCTTGGGTTTTCTGTCTTTATTCAGTACTTTATTTTTTCGCATTCACTTGAGAGATGTGGGCATTATGGGCTGGCCGGTGTTTATTACCTAACCCTAATTGTTATCCCAAATCCTTGGAAAGGTTTAAAGATTTGTTTGCTTTCAGTCAGCAGATTTAATCAAAATTATTGCCAGATGGTAAATTACTGGTAGTGCCACAATAATTCAAGACTTAAGCAAATGTGGCTATGTACTTATTTTGTTACTGATGCCTCAGGAATAATAATGAAGTTTACAGTACAGGTACATTCTCTCAACCAGCAACCTCAGGACCACATCTTCCCCAGATTTTGTGTTGGTGTCTTAGGTGGTTTGTGTCAAATCAGTCTGAGCGGAGTCAAATCTCACTTGTCATTCAGAAACACAATCACCTATTGATAAGTCAGTGATAATATGTTAAAACAGAATTTTAAAATAATTTCAATCCAGTTTCAGTGGGTTTACCATATTTTTGCACAGATATTGCCAGTTCTGGGCCTTGTATAGATGAGGCTGTCAGATTTTCCACCAGTTTCAGACAGGTTTATGAAATAGGCTTATTTTATGAGAAACTACCTAAAGCAGGATCTCATCTTGAGACCCATTGCATTGTGTACACTGCATATAAAAAAAAACTGTGCAAGAGAAGGTCCATTGACAATTATGAAGTTGGATTCTTGTTCTTTTTATTTCCAGGCATAACAATTATGATCTACTGTGTGCTACCTATTGAATAGGGATGAAACTAGAGACTGTTCTAAGTTTCAGCTCAGTACTCATCACAAAAAAGGCTAATGAAAGCAAATACATTGATTAGACATCTAATTGAAGAGATTAATATACTAATTAATTTATTTCACATAAATTTTAATGCCTGATTACATCTAATTCCTATTTGAGCAACTGAGTAAACAATACAATGATTGACAAACTGAGTTGCAAATCGAAAGTCTTAATGAGGTTAATTAATTACTTTGGTACTTGATTGTTGGTTCTAATGTGTGGCTTACAATTTCTCCATTCAGAATTAATGAAGAATAAATATGAAGCGTTCAACACTGAATATTGTCATGTTCAATTAGGATGAACACATTCAGTTACAACAGTGGCCCAAATTTTGCTTTCATGATAAAAAAAAATCTATTTTGAAAAAGTTCCAGTCTGCAGTTCCCAATACATGGCCGAAGCCTACTCGCTAGTCAGCTGCATCATGATGAGTGATCGCAAACTTGCTCCTCAGCTGACATTCACAACCCCAGTCATGCTGACGTTGTTTGAGACTGACATTCTTCAACTATGACTTACTTTCGAATTGTAAGTGATCTCCAATCCTGATGTAGTGGCACGATTCTCTTTAAAGAAATAAAATTCCACCTGCTGCAATTTTCCTGTGACTACGTTTCTTCTTTATTCTCTGAGAAAACTGCGTGCAAGTAATTTGAAAGCTGTAAGGGCCCATCCAGGAAACTTGCTCACTTACTTACAGCTGGATGTCAGTTAGGCTTATTGATGAGCTAACTTGCATCATTCATTCATGATGCCTACAGGAATTTAATAGGGTTCAGGGATTAAAAGAGAGTGACATGGTTTTCTGTGCTTCTGGAATCCAGCCCACCAAGTGCCTTATTGCCAGGTACTCCAAATCCGAGAATTAGGAAAGGTTTGAGGGGTTGCTGAAAGTCACCACAGCCTCTCCCCCAGTCCTTTCCTCTGACATCTTTGTTTCCCCTTCCTTGACTTCCTCCCTGCAAACAACACCTCACCCTCTCCTGAGTCCAGGATCTAGCAAAGGTATTGATGCATTTTGGCTGCAGCCACTGCTTCCAGAATTTTTCCTGTCAGGGGAAAGTTGATGGACTATTTTGTACAGTAGATCTCAGTGAACTGTGTGGAGTTTGCACGTTCTGCATAGGTTTCTGACAGGTGCTCTGGTTTCTTCCCACAGTCCAAAGATACTCAGGTTAGGTGGATTGGCCATGGTAAATGCAGGGTTACAAGGATGGGGTAAAGGGACTGGGTCTGAGTGGGTTGCTCTTTGGAGGGTCAGTACAGATTTGATGGGCTAAATGTAGGCCCCACATTGTAGGGATTTTATGATTCTATTTAAGATTTGATATAATCTGGAGGCCCAATGCAGAATTCAATTCATTTGGGTCTCCTTCATGAAGATGAACTTGTTTTTCCACTTTTCCTTTCATTTTGAACTGAGAAATATATGAATTGATGTCTCCTTATCCTGTAACTATGTCCCCTCGTTCAAGATTTGCCCCTCATGGAAACATCTGCTCTGTTAAATTCCCTCAAAATCTTAAATAAAAACCAAAAGAACTGGATGCTATAAATCAGGAACAAAAACAGAAGTTGCTGGAAAAGCTCAGCAAGTCTGGCAGCATCTGTGAAGAAAAATCAGAGTTAATGTTTTGGGTCTGGTGACCCTTTCGTCAGAACTGAGTTCTGAGGAAGGGTCACCAGACCTGAAATGTTAACTCTGATTTTTCTTCACAGATGCTGCCAGACCTGCTAAGCTTTTCCAGCAACTTCAGGTTTTTGTCCCCTCCGAATCATGTCTCTTTCAATAAGATCATCCCTCATTCTTGTAATTTCTAATGAATAAAGGCTTCATTTGTTTAGTCACTCTTGATAAAACAACCCCTTCTTCCCAAGAATCAGCCTAGTGAATTTGTGTTGAACTTCTCCAGTGCCAGTGCAGTGACAAAAACTCTACACAGTACTCTATGTGTAACATCACCAAATCCTGTACAGTTGTAACAAGACTTACCTATTTTTAAACTCCAAACTCCTTACAATAAACACCAAAATTCTATGTGCCTTCTCAAAAACCATCTGCATACTAACAGTGTGTGTTTCATGCATAAGAACACTCAGATCCTTC
Organism: Rhincodon typus; assembly: GCF_021869965.1. Lineage (NCBI taxonomy): Eukaryota > Metazoa > Chordata > Chondrichthyes > Orectolobiformes > Rhincodontidae > Rhincodon > Rhincodon typus. The sequence goes on along the minus strand of NC_063342.1, from coordinate 47,564,153 downwards.
TGTGCTGCAATTCTTTGTAGTCTTTAAATAATAGTACGCCTTTTGATCTTTCCATGTACCCAAATGCATAACTTGACACTTTGCTACACTTAAATCCAGGTGCCAAGTTACATCCATGACTAAATTTATCTATATGTCATTGCAGATTCCTCATATTCTCATTACAACATGCTGTTCACATTGTTTTTTGTTTTACCAGCAAACTTGGATAGATTGCATTCTGCCTGCTCATCCAAGCCATTCATATAGATAACAAGTGATGAAAGACATGGGACTGATCATCATGAGAATCCACTACTTATGGTTTTCTGAAAAAAAAAGTCCACTGATCCTAACTCTCTGACTTCTGTGTGTTAACCAATCCTCAATCCATACCAATACATGACACCAAAATATTCAGAGGTCCTAATTTATGCAATAAACCATTATATGGCACCTTTTGAAATGTCTTCTGGAAAATGAAATACTCTACATGTAACAGATCTCCTTTATCAATTCTGCTTGTTAAATCCTCAGATAATACTAGCACATTGTTCAAACATGATTTCTCTTTCACAAAACCACATTGACTTTATTTCATTGTGTTAAGCTTTTTTTAAATGTCCTTCTTTTATTTACTTTCCCAACAACAGCTGGATAATCTATGATCTTCATAACTGTTTTATTTCTCAGTTTGTTTAAAGAATAGACTTTTTAAAAAATAAATGTATACTTCTGAAGCTACCTTGCTTGAAATAAGATATTTATTTTTTTTCCTGTGGAGGATCATGCCTGTGTCATCTGTGTCTAACAGATTCTGATTAATGATTGCTTTGTGAACATAATGGCTCATGCAATTCGCATGTAGGAGGTCAGAAACACCCAGCCAAAATTTATACAGCCCATCCTCATGGAATATCAACCAGAAGTTAATATTCCTGGCATAGGTCCCAGCCACATATTGAAGAAACAGTGGAAAAACAAGTTCACTTTCATGAAATGTACTGGTTACAACCTCAACTTATTGGCTAACAATGAACCTGAGATAATTAAATGACACAGCTCTGAAGGATCAGGACTTTTTTTTTTGAGACAGTATTTGCATTTATTTACTGACTTTCACCATTCATCCCAAAACACTCATAAACCAATGAAGTACCTTGAAGAAGTACCATTTAAGTTAGTTATGGTTTTCAGCATAAAGAGCTTGGCAGCCAATTTGCACAAAGCTAACCCTGGGTGCTACTTTGTTTTGTGCTCTTGATTCAGGGATAAATATTGGCCAAAAAAAACCTCACTGCTTGCAATACTTCTACATACATGTATAAGGGCAGTTGTAGTTCTCAGTTTAATGATTCATCCAAAAGTTAGCACTTGCAGCAGTGTGGTATTGCTTCTAAACTGCACATCACAGTGGCTTAGATTGTTAAACTCAAGTCCTGAATTTCGATCTGGTGTTCGGAACCTGTGTTGGGGGCTTTCTTGAGATCTCAACCCCTTCTGTTGGGCGTTAAGATGCTCATAGGAATTTTCAAACCTCAGATTATACAAAACCAGAGAAACCATGGACCTATGAACAAGATTTAGCACTCACTGTCTAGTTTACTCATGAAGGTTAAATGCTGTAGTGAAGGGTGGTTAGCAATGCTAATCCTAACCCTATCGCAAGAAATGTATCCCTCAGCATGAGGCACAAGCTCGAGCAGAATAGCTAGAAATGCTTAAAACAAGAACAATAATTTTGCAACCGTGTAGCAATTTGAAATTATCTTTGAGGATACTAAAAAAATTCACTGCTGAAGGCAAAAGAACATAGTGTCGATTGGAATTCTGCTAAGAGTTTGTTAAGCTAGTTTGATTTAGAACAAAGAGTGGATTTAAAACTAAAGCCCCTTCCAAAAGCTCAAATAAAGTTTTCATGAGAGTACAAAGACTGTTAATAATGCAAAGTAAAACCCGAAATTTCAGATGAGGAAAACTTCCAGTGATAACTGTATTTGAATATTCATTATTTGTCAGCAATTTATCTGTCAGAGGTAATTTATTTTTATAACTTATGTGAGCATTAGTAAGGACCTTGCTCTTGAGCAGCATGAGTCTTGTGCTAGTGAAGCTGTGTTGTGACTCATGACCATCTAACCCTGAATGGGAGGTACCATAAACCAGTGGCTGCACATTATTCAATGTTCATCATTAAATCAGCTTTGCATTCAGATCTTGACTGTGTAGATGCAATACAGTAATAATTTAAATGGAGACATTTACGTTGTGCTTGATTAAGGCATCAGGGTTTTTTTTTCTCATGGGATTTCTACACCTGCTAAATGTCCTGAATTTTAGTACCAAAATATGTCAGTATTTCCGATGTAGGAATTTGTGCAGAGCCCTTTCAAAAATTTTTTTCAGTAAGTTTACAATTTGCAAATATGTATCTAATCAAGTATTTCTCAGTTTTGAAGCAGTCAGAAATATTTGATTGTTCAAGTGACATCATCAGTGCTGCATGGTTTTGCTGTTCGTGGACCAGTCTGTACAAATGTTCCTGTTTGAAATGCAACAAATAGTGTTCCCATCTCACCCATCAAATCAAAACATTTGTCCAGTGTGTGAAGGTGAATTCAATGGCAGTTGTCCCAATGTGCCCCCAAGTGGTAAGTTCACAAATAGCAGTAGGACTAGCCAAGTCATAGTATTGCAATGCATTCAGAGACATGAAAAAAGTTGGTAATGATGAAAAATTCTTTGAAAGTGAATCATTTATAAGGATAATACTTGAAATATTGCAGTGATTGAATTACAGTAGAATACTAGCTCTGTTCATAAAATTGGATGAGTTTTATTTAAATAAAAGTTGTTAAGTATAAATGATAAATCAGGACAGACAACATTCATGACAGCAAGATTGCATGAGTAAAGCCTTATATAAAGTAAGAAGAATGTGTAGAGAATGATGGAAGGCTGTAATTGAGTTACCGACATTAATTTAATCTCAATCTAGTTCGAAGCTACTTGAATTGGGAGATTGGGTTCTCATTTATAGTAGATTGACAAACATTCAGTATTCAAAATTGATCCAGCACTTTTGCCATATTGACCAAGCAGCATCATGGTGCACATGAATGTTCTCACTGATGTCCTTCCTAGCATCAACAATACAGAGAAACGTGGAAAACACCAGGTTCTCATCCGGCCATGCTCCAAAGTGATTGAGAGATTCTTAACTGTAATGATGAAGCATGACTACATTGGAGAGTTTGAGATTATTGATGACCACAGAAGTGGGAAAACAGTTGTCAATCTCACTGACAGACTGAACACGTGTGGTGTTATTAGCCCCAGGTTTGATGTTCAAGTAAAAGAGCTCGAAAGGTGGAAAAATGGCCTCCTGCCTTTACATCAGTTTGGGTACCTCATTCTAACGACCTCAGCAGGGATCATAGACCATGAAGAGGCCAAACGAAAACACACGGGAGGAAAGATCCTGGGATTCCTTTTCTAAAATGTGCAACCTGTCTTTAATAAAACATTCAAAATTGATTCACTTCTTTTAATAAATGACTTGGAGGATTGTGAGTTCTTTAGGTGTATTGTGTAGCTTGAAGGAGAACTATAGTATCAGGCTACATTTCTTTCCCTCGTGGGCTTCATTGGCATGATCAGCATGCCCAGCTGTCCTTGAGTTGTTGGTGTGAGTTGCTTCTTACTGCTGCTGCTTATTTGGTGTCAGTAGACCCGAAGTTTCAGGATTATTGACCGAATGAACAGCAATATATTTGCTAGTCAAGGTGAATGACTTGGAGAGGAACCTGCAGGTTGCACTGACCTTGTATATCTACTATCCTTCTCGATGGTATTATGGCTATGCTCTCCTTTCCACAGTCTGCACCTAATCCTCCCTCCCACCCCACCAGTCCGGAAGCCTCACCACTCTGCCGGACACGACCAGACTGCATCCTGCTGCGAGATTCAATTCAACATCCTCCCCATGGCACATTCAAACACACACCTCCCCCGCACTCCACATGACCTCACCCCATTGCCATATGCAAACACATCGGATACCACCCTCCCATCCTATGCCGAATTCAAATTTTCCCACTCCCCTGACCTACTCAACATTGCATCATGTATTTGTTCCCACTTGCCATCTTGCAATCAGGTGCCCTACCCATGGTATCCAACCCACCTGCCACCCTACCTCTATCTATATGGCATCCTACCTGAGGCACTTTACTTAGCTGGCTCACTGACAACACGTTCACCTAACACCCTACTTACCTGCCACCCAACTATCCCAACACTGTCAATTCACATTTAGCTGTATACTTAGCATTTGCTGTCAAAATGGCTGGCAGGATCTTTAAATATCAGAATGTGACAGCTGACTGCTGTGAAAAGAGCATATGGTTTGCATTTCTCCAATTTTTGTGCACTTCTTAAGAGCTGTCAGTTCAGAAGTTAGGCTCCACATTTCTGAGGGAGCCCTGACCAGAATCTCCTCCCAGAAATGTAGAACTCCGTTTTTTTTTGAAAAGGGCCAGATTATGCAATCATGCAGATTGCCACGCCTCAGGAAATCCATACGCCAGTATTCAGTGATTCTGTCATATCAATAGCAATAGATTCAACCTCTAATTGTACTGCTGTTTATGCACAATGATGCAAAATTTGCAATTTATTTCAGGAAGCAGGCCACTGATGCACTTGCCATATCGTTTGAATTTGTATTGATTATACCTTTACCCCAGTGGAAAGCCAGATTTTTAGGGTGTCTGTTAAAGATGTCTTCCAAGTTGCAAAAACTAGTTGTTCCTTCGTTTAAAAAGAATTAACTGTGGGATACATTGAGCAACATCAATCTGATAGGAGGAAATGGCCTAGTGGTATTATTGCTGAACTGTTAATCCAGAGACCCAGATAACACGGCTCCCAGGAATGTTTGAATCCCACCGTGGCAGATGGTGGAATTTGAATTCAATAAATATCTGGAATTAAGAGTCTAATGATGACCTTGAATCCATTGTCGATTGTTGGGAAAAACCCACCTGGTTCACTAATGCCCTTTAGGGAAGGAAACTGCCATCCTGGCCTACATGTGACTCCAGACCCGCAGCAATGTGGTTGACTCTTAACTGCCCACTGGTCAATAAATGCTGCCTAGCCAGTGATGCCCTCATCCCATGAATGAATAAAGAATAAAGGCTGAATACCTCTTTTCATGTTTGCATTCTTCAAATACTGGCCAGAAATATGTAGATGCTTGAAGTAACGCATGTATTTGTTACAGGAGATGTTTGTATTATTCTGAACTATTCCAGAATGTTTCCTGGCTGGATTCTTTTATGTTTTAAATACACAGGATATTAATGATGGCATCTTGAATCTTCTATTAAACAAGTAATTTGGCAAAAATATTGTCTTTAATTATAAGAATTATTCACATATAATCAAAAGAAATTAGCCTGCAAGGGAAATGTATTTGGATGCTCACCCAGGTATTAAAACATGATGAGGAAAATAATAAATGTGCATTGAATGTCATGAAAATGCAGTACACAATCACTCACTGACCTAATGGGTTACATTTGCATTTTCAATTATGTCCTGTCATGCTTCCATGTTAAACAACACAGAGGATGCATTGAGGGTGGCAAAGACGCAAAATGTACTCTGTGGGAGATTTCAATGTCACCACAAAGAGTGGTTCAGCAGGAGCACTTACTGATCGAGCTGATCACGTTTTAAAGAACAGAGCTGCTCGACTGGGTCTGCAGCCAGTGGTGAGGGAAAAACCTGCTTGACCTCATCTTTGCATCTGCAGTAGGCAGATTAGTATCTACCTGTGACGGTATCAAGAAGAGTGACTGCCGCACAGTCCTTGTGGAGATGAAATCCTGCTTTCACATTGAGTATAGCCTCCATCATGTTGTGTGGCACTATCATTGTGCTACATGGGACAGACTTCGAACAGATCTAACAACCCGAGATTGGGCATCCATGAGGTGCTGTGGGCCATCAATAGCAGCAGAATTTTAGATGAGCACAATCTGCAACCCGATGGGCCAGCATATCCCCCGTCAACCATTACCGTAAAGACAGGGGGTCAACCCTGGTTCAATGGAGCGTATCGGGAGGGCACGCCAGGGGCAGCACAAAGCATACCTGAAGATGAGGTGTCAACCTGATGAAGCCACCAAACAAGTCCATCTGCATGCCAAAGAGCAAAAGTAGCAAGTTAATGCTAGAGCTAAGTGATCCCACAATCAACGGATCAGATCTTAGCTCTGTAGTCCTGCCACATCTGATCATCAATGGTGGTGGACAATTAAATAACTCATTGCAGGAGGAGGTGGTTTTGGAGAAGGTGACGAAGATGGTAAATGTTCAATTATAGTTTGTAAGGTTTATGCTGTATAGATTCTGAGGGCTGTATCCTATTGTAAGAAGGGCTGTACAGAAATTGATACTATTTAATATTGAACGTCTTTCAAAAGATTAAATTTAAAGGGCTAAGTCATGGCAGGGGAACTCAAAACTGTGGGTGCTTCTGTTGTTCTGTGTGGAAACCTGGGCACATTTCCACTGCCTGGGACCAGTACATGTGCAGGAAATGTCTCCAGTTGCAGCTTCTGGAAGCCTGAGTTTTGGAGCTGGAATGGTGGATCAGGACTCTGTGGGACTTCTGCAAAGCTGAGAGAATCATGCATAGTACATATAGCCAGTTGGTCACTCAATAGAGTGAGACTCTCCAGGTAGAAAAGGAATGGGTGACCACCAGGCAGAGTAAGAGGACTAGACAGGCAGTGCGGGAATCCCCGGTGGCCAGTCACCTGAAAAGCAGACATAGCATTTTAGATATTTTTAAGGGGCAAATGGACTTTCAAGGGAAAAAAGAACAGCTGAATTTCTGGCACCACAGTTGGCTCTGTAGAACGGGGGAGAAGCCAAAAGTGTGGGAGTGCAATAAGCATAACGGATTCAATTGTAGGGGAATAGACGAACATTTCTGTGGCTACAAATGAGACTTCAGGATGGTATATGGCCTTCCTGGTGCGAGGGTCAAGATATCTCAGACAACAGGACATCCTGGGGGTCGAGGGTGAATAGCCAGTGGATATGTACACGTTGATTTGATTTATTGTAGTCACATGTACCTAAGTATGCAAAAAGCTTTGTTTTGTGAGCAGAACAGGCAGATCGTAGCAAACAAGGACATACGGATCATGAGGTGCTTAGGCAGAGCGAGGCATACAGGTTGCACTACACAGGAGGTGTGCAAAGCAAGATCAACATTAGCAATATCAACATCATTTGAAGTTAGAGAAGTCCATTCAGCAATCTAATGGTGGCAGGGAAGAAGCTGTTCTTGAACGTCTTAGCACATGTGTTCAAGCCTCTGTATCATCTGACTGACGGAAGAGGTTGTAAGAGAACATTACCTGGATGGGAGAGGTCTTTCAGCGGCAACAAGAATTGTAAATGGAGTCTATGGATGGAAGGTTGGCTCTCGTGATGGCCTGGGCTGTGGACATAACCTTCTGTAGTTTCTTATGGTCCTGGGCAGAGCAGTTAGTGTACCAGGCTGTTATGCACCTGGGTGGTGCATTGGTACCAATGACATGGATAAAACAAAAAGGATGAGATTCTAAAAGCAGAATATAGGGAGTTGGGAAGCAAGATTAAAAAGTAGGACCTCAAAGATAATGATCTCTGGATTAGTACCAGTGCGATGTGCTAGTCAAAGTAGAAATAGCAGGATATATTGGATGAACACGTGGCTAAAGAGATGGTTTAGGGGGAGAGTTTCAGATTCCTGGGGCATTGGAACTGGTTCTGGGAGAGGTGGGACCAATGCAACCTTTAAGGGTTATACTTGGGCAGAACTGGGACTCATGCTTTCTGGGAAGTATTTGTAAGAGTGACTGGTGAAGATTTAAATTGGCAGATGGATGAGAACCTTTGCAAGGAGATAGAGGAAGGGGAATCAAGGACAAGAACAAATGAAGGGGAAATAAGAGAAAGTGATAGGCAGATGAATCAAAGGCCAGAATCAAACAAGGCTACAATAAAGAATCATGGGAATGGGGCTTTAAACAGACAAGCCATAAAGTTTTGTGCCTCAACACATAGAGCATTCAAAATAAAGTTAATGAATTAATCGCACAAATAGATATAAACGGATATGACATAGTTGGGATTACGGAAACATGGCTGCAGGGTCTCTAGGGTGGGAATTAAACATCTGGGGGTATTCAGTAGGAAGGACAGATAAAAAGGATAAGGTGGTAGAGTTTCATTACAGGTTAAAGAGAAAATAAGCACAGTATTAAGGAACGATATTAGCTCAGAAAAATTAGAATGTGTATAGGTAGAATTGAGAAATATCTAGGAACAAAAGACATTAGTTGGGGTGGTATATAGTTCACCAAACCATAGTGCTAATGTTGGGAATGTCAATAAAACAGAAAATCAGAGATCAGTGCATTAAAAGAATATTAGTAATTAAAGGTGACTTTAATCTGTATGGAGATTGAGTGAAGCGTATTATTTGCAACATTACAGAGGAGGAATATTAGCATGTAAGACAGTTTTTTGGCCAATATATGGAGGAACCGACTGGAGAACAGGCCAACTCAGACTGGGCGTTAGGCAATGAGAAAGGAATAATTGGTGATGTAGTTGTGTGAGACTCCGAGGGAATGAGCAATAGGAATGTGATAGAATTCATCTTCAAGGTGGCGAGTGAGGTGAGATTACAGTCCTGAATCTTAATGAGGGATATTAGATGGCATGAGGTGCGAGTTGGCTATGATGGATTGGGAAATGTTATTGAAAGGAATGACAGTGGATAGGCTCTGGCAAACATTGGAAGAGCAGATGAGTGAACAAGAGTGCAAAGAGAACAGTGGCCAAACCACAGCTTATGGAGAAGTTAGAAATACTATTAGATGCAAAAAAAACATGCAAATTGTCAAGAAAAAAACAATAAACCTGAGGATTGGAAACAGTTTATAAATCAGAAAAGGAGGGCCAAGGCATTAAGAAGGGAAAAATAGAGTATGAGAGTAAGCTGGGCGGGACCATAAGAACTGACTGTAAAAGTTTATAGAGGTATATAGAGTGAAAAATAATGTAGGTCCCTTACGGTCAGAAACGGGGTAATATATAATGGGGAGCAAGGAAATTGCTAATGAACTGAATTCATATTTCACTTCTGCCTTCATAAAGGGGGGCACAAATAATATACCAGAACAGATGGGAAATACAGCGTGTGAGAGAGGAACTGAAGCACACCTGTATTAGTAGAAAAATGGTGTCAGAGAAATTGATGGGACAGAAGCCTAATAAATCCCCAAGGCCTGGTGATCTACATCACACAGTAGTTACAGATGTGGCACTAGAAATAGATACTTTAGATTCTGGAAATGTTCCTACAGATTAATGGGGTTACATTAGCTCCCCTCCATTCAAAAAGTGAGATAGCGCGAAAACGAGGAATTGTAAACCAATGAGTCTGACATCGGTATTGGGGAAGATACTAAAGTCTATTATCAAGGATTATATAGCAGAGCACTTAGAAAATAGTGGTAGGATCAGATGGAATCAGCATGAATTTACGAAAGGAAATCGTGCTTTACAAATTGACAGGAATTCAGTCGACTCAAAAACTCAAAACTCAGGGAAGCAGTGGATATGGTTTATTTGGCCTTTCAGAATGCTTTTAACAAAGATTCACGAAAGAGATTAATTTTTAAAGTTAAAGTACGTGGGATTGGATAAGTGTATTACAATGGGTAGAAAATTAGCTAGCAGGTAGGAAACAAAGATTAGGAATAAATGCGTCTTTTCCTAAATGACAGGCAGTGAATAGTGAGGTACCGCACGATACTGTACTCAGACCCCAGCTTTTCTTGATTATTTAGATGAGGGAGCTAAATGTAAGCTCTCCAAATTTTGAGATGACAAAGCTAGGTGGAAGGATGACCAAAACAGAAATTGCTGGAAAAGCGCTGCAGGTCTGGCAGCATCTGCAGCGAGAAATCGAAGTTAATGTTTTGGGTCGAGTGACCCTTCCTTAGAACAGTTAGGTTGAAGGGTGAGCTGCGAGGATGCAGCAAAGCTGTTGCAGTGTGATTTGGACAGGCTGAGTGAGTTGGCAGATGCTGTAATATGTGAATAAAGGTGAGGTTATCCACTTTAATAGCAAAAGTAGGAAGGCAGATTAATATTTTAAAGGCTGTAAATTGAGAGAGGGGAATATTCAATGGGACGTCCCCATGCACTAATCGCAGATTGTAATCACGCAGATGCAGCAAGCAGTAAAGAAGCAAAACTGTAGGATTTGAGGACGAAGATGTCTTGCTGCAATTATGCAGGGTGTTGGTGAGGCACCACTTAGAATATTGTGTGCAGTTTTGGTTGTCTTATCTGAGGAAGAATATGCTAGAGAATTTATTTCTTTTCTTCTCAGTGATCACAGAATTAGACAAGGCTTTACGTTAAAATTCCTTGCTGCCCTGGGAGGACTTCATTTGCAGAGTAAACAGGTTAGAAATAGTGCTGTCAACATGTTAACTCTGATTAGCGCATCTATATTACATGTGTGTATGACACACCTTTAGAAGCACAGTCCTGTGACATTCCATTTTCTTTTATTGCAGATTGACAGCACAGTTTTTTTTTAATGACTTTGCTCTCCGAACTTGGAGCTTTGTCCATTAGGTGTAGATGTTGGAAACTCCAATGTGCCCCCGCACCCCTCATATGCATTTTTTTTTCTGTTAGGCTCATTATAAAGCAGATTATGTGGGTGCTGTGGTGAGCAGGACTCTGGGAAGTCATAATGGTTCCCTTAACCTCTGGTCAATGATTATTAGAACTGAATATGAGTTCAAGCATTTGTGGAATATTAAGATAACTGCTTCCTTAACTTTATTGAGAGGAGTACCTCATCAGGAGTTTGTGCTGGCTGTTGTAACATGGCACAATAATTACCCAAGATGTAGCAAGCAGAGATTTAATTGCTCCATTTAATGAAGAATTTTGGATCCTACATTGGAAGATGAAAATGCTAGTCTAAGCTGATATATAATGAAGAAGTAATATAGATGTAACCTTTGTCTTTTCAACCTACCTTTTTTTTGCTTTGCCAAGAGAAGGTTTTCATTCTAAATACCATGTAATGTAAAACTTGTCCATATGTAGCAAGCTTGATTGTACTCATTATGTGTAATGTATCAAACCTGATAAAGGTTTAACCTTTAAGTCATCTGCTATTTGTCGAAAAGAACCATCTGAAACTGAAATCGGAGTAGTGATTACTTTAACCATGGGCTGAACAGGTTGCTAGGCAACAGGATCCAGTAGGAAAATCTGAAGTATCGATATACATTAATTGTTCATTTATCAAATGGTAAATATAGTTGAAATTGCCTGTTTGAAGAATTGCTGTTAGGTTTAGTATGATTGAAAGCAGTCATCAAGTCTGATATTTAAAGAGAATGGCCTGGTACACTGGTAATTAAGTGAGTTTTGGAAGATTATGCGAGAAAACCTGCCAGTGCTCGCAGAGAGAAACCCTTCACAAAACTCATCAAAATTGCCACATAGGAGATTTCTGGTAAAATTCAGCTTTATACATCTGATGGAAGAATAATTGTATTTGCTGTGTGGATAGAGGCAAAACATTAGGAAGTTGTATTCCTCCATACAAAGAAGGCAATCGGGTTACCTTACCTCCTTGCCTTTGATTCAATGTCGGAAATACAGAAAATACACAAACCAAATTATCAGCGCTGAATTGTGTAATATTTTATATTACCTTGTTGCTATAAAGCCAAGGTTCCTTTTATAATGAATTCTCAAGTTTGATATTATTGCTAGTCAGTTGCCTCATTTTAAACATTGTTTTAAGCCACAGGATAGGATGCTTGGCAGCAGGAAGAGTATCTGGTGATTAAAAACACATTCCAAATCTCAAATGATGATTGGTATCAAGATGGTCAGCAAATATTGTGGTGACCCCACTTAACACAGGATAAAGCTGAAAGAAAACAAAACACCGTATGTGGGCATCACTGGCCATGTTAGTATATTTTTGCCCAATCTTTATTGCTCTTCAAAAAGTGGTAATGAGTTTCCTTCTTTGTACCTCTGAACTTGTATAGTATACATCATTCTGTTCCATAGGGTCTTCCGGGATTTGACTCAGCCACAATGATAGGATTGTGATGTTGCTCTAAATCAGGATGGCGTGTCGCTTGCCAGTGATGGTATTTTGGTACTCCTACTACCTTTGACGTTCAAGAAATTGGAGGCAATAGGTTTGGAAGGTGACTCCAATTTTGGCAAATTGCTGCAACCCAGTTTTTGGGTTGTACAAGTTGCAAATGGGGTGCACTGGTTTTGGAGGGAATTTGAAGAGGAACGTGGGTGCTGCTCAAACAGGCTGCTTTGTCCAAGATAGTGTTGAGCATCTTGAAACATTGTCAATACCATGTTCATCTAGATAATGGAGAGTATTCCAATGCATTCTTCACTTGTGTCTTTTTGATGTGGGAAAAGATTTAAAAATTCAGGAACCGATGTATTCACCACAGCATATCTAGTTTCTGACCTATCTCTGTAGTAATGTCAGTTGTGGCCAGGACGTTGATGGTCTGGCCTTCTGCAATGGCCATAAATACCATTACACATCAAGCAAATATAGTGAGATATGCATGTCCCTTTGGAACATCCCTACCCAACTGCCCCCGCCTCACACTGACTCCTTTCCCTCTCCTAATCCCAACTCCTGTTGTGTAGTTACTGTCCCTTCTGACCTTCTACACTCTGATGCTTAATATTCTGTACTCAGCAAAGGTCTCAGTTTTATCTCTCTGATCCCCACCTTGATGAATTTCAGGCATGACATGATGTTGAACTCGTCTTTCGCTGCCTGTTTCTTGTGACAAAAGTCCGCTCCCCATCCCACAGTATCCTTCACCCACCTCCAACACTCTCCTTTCACTTGGACCCCTCCCTCTGGCCTTTTATCAACCCTCGACCTATTCATTGAGATCTGTCAATGTGACTGAATACCTTAATTTCTCTGCTTCCCCTCCCTCTTACCAATCCCAACCTATCTCCCTCTGAACTGACTACAATCCATGCTCTCAGATCCAACCCTGACTTTTAATTAGCATCAGAGGAGCAGGAAGGCTGATGTTTCGGGCCTAGACCCTCCTTCAGAAATGGGGAGGGGAAGGGGGTTCTGAAATAAATAGGGAGAGAGCATCCTGCCTCTTTGACCTGTCTGTTTCCTCTCCACCTATCTTCTCCTCTATCCATCTTCTATCCGCCTCCCCCTCTCTCCCTATTTATTTCAGAACCCCTTTCCCCTCCCCCATTTCTGAAGAAGGGTCTAGGCCCGAAATGTCAGCCTTTCTGCTCCTCTGATGCTGCTTGGCCCGCTGTGTTCATCCAGCTCGACACCTTGTTATCTCAGATTCTCCAGCATCTGCAGTTCCTGCTATCTCTGACTTTTAATTAAGCCTGCTGACAAGGGTGGCGCTGTTGTGGTCTGGTAGACTGACCTTTACATTGCTGAGTGCCATCTCTCAGATACCTCCTCCTATCTCCCCCGGACCATGACCCCACCAAGGAACATCAGGCTATTGTGTCTACAACAGTCACTAACCTTGTTTCATCTGGTAATCTCCATTCCACTGCCTCTAGACTCATAATCTAGCAACTCCCACACAGCTTGCTTCTACCTCCTTCCTAAACTCCACAAACAGGACAGACTGGGCAGAGTAATTGTTTTTCCCTGCTTCTGCCCTGATCTCTTTCGACTTTGACTCTATTTTTTCTCTCCTTGTCGAGTCCCTTCCCATTTGCATCTGTGATTGCTCTGCCACTTTACGTCAATTTCAGAATTTCCAGTTCGCAGGCTCCAGCCGCTGCCTCTTCACCGTTGACGTGCACACCCTTTATATGTCCATCCCTCATCAGGATGGTCTCCGGAAAACAGGCTTGAACCGTCCCCACCACCCACCACCCTCCTCCACCTTGCAGAGCTCGTCCTCACCCTGAACAACTTCTTTTAACTCTTCTCATTTTCTTCAGGTCAATGAGGTGGCCATGGGTACCCACATGGGCCCCAGTTATACCAGTCTCTTTGTGAGGTATGTAGAACATTTCTTGTTCTGGTCCTACTCTACCCTCCACCCACAGTGCTTTCTCCAGTACATCAATGATATCATTGGTGCTGCTTCCCTCTCGTCTAGAACTGGAAAAGTTTATCCATTGTGCTTCCAATTTCCATCCCGCTCTCACGTTAACCTGGTCCATCTCTGACTCCTTCTTTCCCTTCCACGACAATTTTTTTTTCCAATTCTGGGGATAGACTGGTCACCAATATCTGCTACAAACCCTCTGACTCCCAAAGTTATCTTAAATGTACATCTCACACCCTGCTTCCTGGAAAGACTCTTTTCCATTCTCCCAGTTCCTTCGTCTCTGTTGCATTTGTTTTGATGATGCCAACTTTGACAAGGGGGTCTCCAAAATGTCCTCCTTCCTCAATCGAGATTTCCTCAGCGCTGTGATTGACAGGTCCTCTGCCGCGTCCAACCCATGTCCTGCACTTCAGCCCTCACCCCCTTCTCTTCCTTCCCACAACAGCGATAGGGTCCCCTGGTCCTCATCCAGCATGCCACCAGCATCCATATCCAGAGGATCATTAGCCACCATTTCCGCCACCTCCAGCAGGATGCCACCAACAGATGCGTATTCCCCTCCCCTCCCTCATCAGCCTTCCACAAGGACCATTCCCTCTGGGACACCCTGATCCACTATTCCTTCACTCCCAACATCCTCCCATAGCACCTTTCTGTGCAACCACAGAAGGTGTAACACATGCCCATTTTCCTCCTCAGTATCTAAGGGCCCAAACACACCTTTCAGGTGAAGCAGCACTTTCCCTGCATTTCACTCAATCTAGTCTCTGCATTCGCTGCTCAGAATGTGATCTGTACATTGGGGAAACAACGCATAGACTGGGGATCATTTTGCGGAACACAGATGCTCTGGTTGCAAAAAAGACCCTAAGCTTCCAGTTGCCTGTCACTTCAGCGCACCACCCCGTTCCCTGGGCAACATCTCTGTCCCAGGCTTGTTGCAGTATTCCAGTAAAGCTCAGTGCAAGCTAAACGAACAGCACCTCATTTTTCACTTAGGAGCTTCACAGCCTTCTGGACTCAATATTGAGTTCCTCAATTTTAAGGCTTGAGGCACCTTCTCCCATGTCCTTACCCCAACTCTCACACCAGACCTTGTTATCACATGGTCTGTTAGTGCACTCTACCCATTATTAGCCACTAACAATCCCCATTAACAGTTACTCATTCTCCTAGTTGGTTGTCTGTTGAACTGCTTTTCTTTCTCTTTGGACCCAATTTCCACCTATCATTTACTCTTTAGCCTCTCCTGCGTCCTATTTTCTGCATAAAAAATAACTTTTTCCTTGTTACCATCAGTCCTGAAGAAGCTTCACTGGACTCAAAATGTTAACTCTTTTTTTCTGCACAGATGCTGCCAGACCTGCAGAGAATTTCCAGCAATTTCTGTTCTTGTTTTAGATTTCCAGCATCTGCTACTCTTTCTTTTTTAAATTTAGTTAGATTATGTCAAGATGGATTTGATCACTTATCACATGAGTGGAGCTTGATGTTAACATTCCTGCCATAGGTCTGCTGCAGTGTTTAAGTGAAGCCCAATACAAGTTTGATGAATAGCACCCCATTTTCCATTAGGTACTTCACAATCTTCTGCAATGAACATTGAGTTCAACAGCTTCATACTATGAGCAAAAAACAGAACAGAGGATGCTGGAAATCAAATAAAAAAAAAATCAGTTATTGCTAGAGAAACTCAGCAGGTCCGCAGCATCTGTGGAGAGAAAGCAGAATCAACATTTCCGGTTCATTGATCCTTCTCTGGCAATTTCTATTTTTGTTTCAGACCACTACTCTGCCACTTTATTTTCCTTGTCTCCATACTAATCAATTTCCTGTTCTATGGTTTTCATGGTTCTGCTTTCAGCAATGCTGACCTCTTCTGCTATTGATGCCTAAAATGAATAGTTGCCTATCTCACTCATCCACAATAATTACCACTCCCTTTGCCTTTTGTTCTGTGACACCAGCGGTCAATAATATCTTCCTTTCTCTCATCTTCTCTGCTGGTCAGATTTCTCCTCACCCACCTTCTTCTACAGTATAAATCTTGTCACTTTTCTGCTTCTGTCTTCATTTCCAATGAAGAATCATGTTGCACTCATTCTGAAGAGGGGTCACTGAACCAGAAATGTTAACTCAATTTCTCTCTCTCCATAGAAGTTGCCAAACCTAATGAATTTCTCCAATAATTTGTTTTTGTGAGTTTACGATCTCCAGCATTCGCAATTCTTTAAGCAAAAAAAAAAGCCAATTTCTGTTTTTACATATTTGTAGTTCTTTTTTAATTCTTCAGCACATCCTGTTTTTGATTCCAGTATCTATAATATTAACAATTTTAGATCCTCACCTTGATCGCCTACTTGGCACCTTTATGATTGGTTGCAAATGCTTCGGCCATGTCTTTTGTACTTGTGCATTGGGCACTGCGTCATCAAACAGGAGAAGGTTCATGAATTCTCCTCCTCTAGTTAGTTGTGTAATTGGCTAATTAATTGCATCAAATACAGCAGGATGAAAAAGTTTGATTTGATCTTGTGTTTGCTTTTGTCAGTTTATAGCATGCTGTCACTAATCCTTAGCATGCGTGTTTCTTTTTTTTTTAATTCATTCGTTCTTGAGATTTAGGCGCCACTGGCAAGGTCAGCATTTATTACTCATCCCTAATTGCCTTTGATTGAATGAATTACTGGACCACTTCTGAGACAACCATATTGCCATGGATCTGGGAGCATATATCGACCAGACTGGCTAATGATGGCAGATTTCTTCCCACTAAAGGGCTTTGTGAACCAGGTGGCTTTGTGTAACAATTGATGATCATCATTACAGAGGCTGGCTTTCAATTCCAGATTTATTAATTGAATTTAATTTCCAGCTGCTGTGGTAGGATTTGAATCCATGTCCCCGGACTTCAGCTTGGGACCTTGAATTACTAGTCCTACTGTGTTGCCATTACACCACTGTCTTCCATCCAATCCTTTATCCTGTGGTGCAACTTCACTAGTTAAACAACTCACTTTTCTGTTACCATAAGACAATAAGAAATAGGGACATGAATCAGCTGTTTGGGCCCTATAGCCTGCTTTGCCATTCAGTAGGATCATGGCTGATCCAACACGATACTGCTTTTGTACAAATTGCATTAAAGACCTGTATTACTGATCAATCTGACTTGACTGTGGATTTTCTTTTTGTCTTCAAACCGTAGATGTTCTGAAGCTAACACACTGTAGACATGATAAGGATGATCTCTGTTTTGTTCACATGTCATTCCACAGTTAAATTACCTCTGCTTCTTAAACAGAATGGAGGATTTGAGTTATAAGAAGAGGCTGGATAGACTGGGATTTTTTTTTTCACTGGAGTGCAGGAGGTTTACAAAATCATAAGGATATAGATAAGGTGAATAGCTGATGTCTTTTCCCTACGGTGGGAGATTTAAAGACTAGGAGGGATTTTTTTAAGGTGAGAGGAGAAAGTTTTATAAAGGACATGGGGGGGCAACATTTTTTATACAGAGTTGTTCATGTGGAATGAAATTCCAGACGGAGTGGTGGATGCAGGTATAATTACTATATATATATACATTTGGATAAGTATATGAATAAGAATGTCTGGAAGGAGATGGGTCAAGCACAGGCAGGTGGGACTAGTTTAGTTTGGGATTATGGTCAGCATGGACTAGTTAGACCAAAGAGTGTGTTTCTTGCTGTATGACTCTCTGACAAGTCTACATTTCAAACAGACTTGATAGAGAAGTGAATATTCACCAAATGTGATTCTAGTTTCAATGATGAATTCAACCTGAAAAGCAAATCTATCTGTTTCTTCCATTTGCTGGATATCTTCCACGCATTCCCGGAATTTCTGCTTTTATCTATTTTATTTGTTTCTACTCCAGACTTTACACCTCAGAGTAAATTTGGGGTAGGGCTTACTTGGATTTTCCTGAAAGTGAACTTACCTATAACAAATTGGGATGCCCAACGAGAAAGGAACATCATTTATTGCTGAACATCAAAATAGAACCACAACTCGTGGTGTACATAAACTAGTCCCAATTCAGGACAGAGAGTTCTCTTGATCCATTAATAGGTAAGTATTAATTCTAGGTGTCAATGGCAGAATACAGGTCTGCACTGCTGAAAGCAGAACCATGAAAACCAGACACAGAATAGGAAATTGATTAGTGTGGAGGCAGGGAAAACAAAATGGAGGGCAGAGTAGTGGCCTTTACAACAGGGATCTGTCTGCTTATCAGCAACACTCTACAAAGCATTAATGAACAAATATATTGAGGGTAGTCTCATGCAGTTTTAACATGACTGATACTCTTCTAACGAACCAGTTCAGAGATATTATTGCATACCTCTAGAGGAGATAAGATTTGAACCCAGGCATCTTGGCTCAGAGATAGGGAATCTACCACTGTTCCACAAGAACATCTTGGTTGTGCTTTTTATTTCAATTTCTCTTTTTCTTGTATATCCAGAAGTATTATAACACACAACTGAACAACTTTCCTGCTGCCAAATCACCATGACCTTTTTTTAGATAATCTATTTATATAATCAATCTATTCAGATGTGGCTTTACACTGCTGGAGCAGTTGGGATTTGAATTTGGTGTCTTGGTCCATGGGGTAAGGACACTACCACTGCATCACAAGAGGGCCCATTTTTGTTTTTAACTATCAACTACCACCAGGAAATCACCTGTGTGGCTAATTGAGCATGTGGGACTTGAACCCTGGCCTCCCAGTTCCGATGTAGGGACTGTATCACAAGAGTCTTTTTATTAAAATGCCACAATGGACTTTTTTTTAATCAATCTGTTTGAATATGTGATGAGTAGTCAACTGCATTATCCAATACACCACTGACCCCCACCCTAAATTGTTCAAGATGGCCTTATGCAGCGAATGGAAGAGCCTGTGTGCATCAAGCACTGACTGAAGCAACTACATCACAAGATAAGGGCTCAGGTGATGTGTTCCAGCTGAGCAGGCCATTGCTTGTCACCAAGGGAGCTCATAATCAACGAGTGCCACAAGGAGATTAATTATTGAAACCCCTACAAGGTCCATGGGGAAATCATGCCATCTGAAAAATTTTCCTCGCTGCCTTTGTCTGTCTATTCCCTCAAAGTTTATTATTTCAAATTTTCAGGAGCAATTTATCAATATCTGCAAAGTAAGTCATCAGAGGTTTGTGTTGATGTGGATATTTTCAGTTTTCAAGGTTAAAACAGTTAACTGAAAGGACATGGAATAATAATTTGCCTTTATTTGGCCTGAGGCTATTGTTTATGAACTGAACTGAGTTTCAGTTGATTTGAAGACAGCTGGGTCCATCTATCAATGCGCTACCTCTGAGGCAGGAGACAGATGTAAGCCAAAGGCAACTGTCCCATTCCCTTGTGTTCCTGAAGAAATAGTGTTATTCCGTTGGTGGAAAGGAGGGAAAGTTGAACAGATGAGCTATGGTTGGTCACACATAGCTCATTTTTACTGACTGTTCATGTATAAGCCTCAACTAGAGGCTCAAGTATGGAATGCATGGCCTTGACACCTCATCTGAGGAATGGAGTGTGGTGCATAGGTTTAAAGCTGCAGAGAACAATATAGGTTTTTTAAAACAAGTTTTCTTTCCATTTTAATTAATGCTGTGCCCTCCTTTTTCTTTCTATGTCCCCCTTAATGTGGTGTTTCTCAATCGAGAGAACTAGGAAGATGATCTAATTGAGACCTTCTCACTATAGTTGAACCTCCATCAGTGAATGTGGTGCGCCAGCTGTGGCTGAATCCGCTCACTTCATCATCCAGTTAACCTGCACTTAGACTTATACAGTGTCGCAGATGCGATACTATTCGGAGACATTTTCTGTTTCTTCTTGTAGCATAGCAGCATCAATGTGAATTTGCTTATTACTTTGCTACAATGTAGTGCTAAAGAAAGTTTCCACCTCTCATAACAGTTTTCTGTTAGAGACCAGGAGTTCCTTTGGTTCGATCCCCAGATTTATCTGGTCTCAGCTGGGTCAGTGATGAGGAATGCAGTCACCATCCCCAGGGAGAGGAAAATTAGCTGCAATGCCTGGCTCTGTTCAGTATTCAGTGATCCCTGCTAGAAAGGGCATTTATTTGGACATTGATTGAAGGTAGGGTTGGATTCATCTGTGATGTGTGTTGGTAATTGAATGATCTGTCCCTGAAGTTGCTCCTTTGTGAAAGGGAGTAAACTATACAGCAGCTGTCAGCAATTTCAAAGTAAATGGTGAGACATTGGAGAAGAAAGACTTATGATAGAGGCAGATGACAAGCCCTTGCCTTTGTGCCCTGTGGTAACAAATTTATTTTGTGATGCAATTACGTGCTTCAAGCAATTGATGTCGCTGTAGGGTGGCATATGCAATACGTGAATTTGTTTGACTACACTCTTTTTCTGGATTAATAACCTGACGTCGATCTTTTCATGTATTGAAATACCTTTCGTGTTGCAGCCTCCAATTTTCTGACATATTACAAAGTTGTGACCAACCCTAATGCCCACTGCTGAAGAAATATGGTTTATTTTGAACTAGAATTGTCATTGCAAAACAAACATTGAGATTAAACAGTATACAAAATGCTATAAAATTTTAAAACATCTAACATGCAGCAAAATATACTGCATGCCTTCCAGTCATCTCTCACAAAACAAATCTGAGTGAGCAATTTATCTATTGGCTAATTTTGTTTTTGATTAGATGTGGGTTTTCTGCCATCTTGTGGTCATTGTTTATTCTGGCAAGGACAGGCTACCTTATGTTCAGTCTCATCAAAATAGACTAGCAACAATGAAACATGGGGCATTTTCGGTTCACATGATGGAATGCAGATTAATACAGTTAAAATTTTCACTTTTACTTTATTGCTTATTGCAATTTTGCAAAAGCAGAGATTCTGGTAGAATAAACAGACAAGGCTATGATTGAGGGGTATCTGAAAGTAAGTTGTATAATGCGGGTGTTATTTTATGAGCTAAATTCCTTATGCCTGTTATGAAGCTGATTTAATCCACACTCTGAGGGAGGAATAGTCCCAGGATAGTAATACCTATCCTTTAAGATCCTCATGATTTTATGTTATTTAATGTCAGTTCACTCCTCTTGTTTTTATGTCCGATACAAATTGCCCACCCCCTCATGAAACCTGACTTTATGGCAAAATGGCTGCCCTTTGAATTTTTTTTAAGGTTTATTGGAATGTAAGGAAAATAACTTCATGTAGGAATGAAATCCTCTTTTCATCACTTTGTGTCTTGATAGAGCATCATCAATGGATAGAACACAGCACTTAAGAGAAATTAAACTGCTGAGACTCCATGCACAAGGAGGCTATTTTCTTAGCTCTGTAATTTTAACTTTTGAAATACCTGTTACACTCACTTTTTTTAAAGAAAAGACTTCTGTTGTAATTTTTAAAAGATTTGTGTATCTACCATTGTCTGGAAATGAGTAAATTGGCAAGTTGATAATGTCATTTGGTGCAAATAATCAAGTACAAAGGTTCAGTTTCAGTCAGGGAGCTTAATAAAAATGACAGCATGGTGGCAGGAGGGAGAGCGACAGGGACGAATGATCACTAGAAAGGATGAAGGTGAGAAGAAGTGGGCAGCCAGATGTAAAGGTGATAAAAGTAGATTCAGGAAGTCCCAATTGGTAGGAGGGTATAAGCCTAGTTTAGCTGACAATAAATGCAGTCATGGTGAAAAGCATTTCAACTATGGGAGAGTGAGCATTGTTGCAAACTGCAGCAACGAAGAATGAAAAATATCAGCACTCACTGATCAAATGATCTTTGAAGGTAAGAAAAATCATTGCCATTGATTTAACTCTTAGCTGTTACAAACCTGTTACTTACCTCTGTGCTGTACCATATAATTCATATTATCCAATACTGTCAGTTCCTATATGAAGAATGCCATTGCCAAATTAAGACTGTAACCTTTGATAAGACAAGTATATACCACAGATTTCAATAGCTGTTTGTGGCTAAATCACTGGAGAGAGAAAGAGAGGAAAAAAATTGATTCATTCGGAAAATAAAACAAGACGCTGGTGCCAGTTAGTCTGGCACCTGTAAGTGCAACACTGAGGTTGCAATATTAATATTTAAGTACTGATGAAATCCTGGAGAATGGTGTGCATGAGCTCTATGGGTCATATTTCTCATCCATGACATATTAGTGATATATTTCCAAATGGCATACAGAGTTTTAATAAATGATTTTCTGTCGTGTAAAGCATAACTAGGCCAGCTTGAAAGACTGTTTGTATCAGTAGAAGGAAGTTTCAGCTTTCAATCAGGTCAGACCGTGTGCATTTTTAGGTGCAAAAAAAGTTGTTAGAATTTTTCAGGGCCATTAGATTGCATATTTTTTAAAGCATTCGTTTGCCAATTACATGAGACTCCTTGACTTTTTTGTAACATTAAAAACATAAGTAGTATTTGGAAACTGGAGCACACTGAGTGCTCTCTTCTTTTCTGACAATGTGATCTATAAGCTGGCAGGTAATAATTATAGAGGACATAATACAGAATAAAAATGAGGGGAAAATAGCTAACATAAATGACATGTTAGTGAAAGAGTGGCTGAGATGATAGACACGAATGGTATATTTCACTTGTGCATCAGTGAACAGGGACATTAAATTACGATTATTGGAATATTTAAAAGATTAAAGAATACACTGCAGTCTTAGGAAAAGCTTGTGCAGTGGGATTGGCCTGTAACCCAGTTGAATTTGGAGGCCAAAATCCAGCACAGCTGTAATTCTTAGTGCCAACTTCCCCTAAACATGGAGGTTCTGGTAATAAAAGAAAATTGGATGAAATGTTTATTCATAGCAGAGAAATGGGCCAACATTCCTCTCTTTGCTGCCTCATTGCCTTGGAAAAGCAACCAACATAATCAAAGATGCCTCCCACCTTGTTTATACTCCCTTCCACCTTCTTCCATCAGGCAGAAGATACAAAAGCTTGAAAACACTTACCAACAGATTCAAGAACAGCTTCTTCCCCACTGTTATTATACTTATGAATAAACCTCTTGTATAATAGAGTTGATGTTTCTCTGCACCTTCTCTGTGGCTGTAACATTATATTCTGCATTCTGTTCTATTACCTTGATGTACTTGGGTAAGGTATGATTTGTCTGGATAAAACAATTCTTTTCACTGTATCTTGGTACATAGAATCCCTACAGTATGGAAACAGGCCCTTCAGCCCAACAAGTCCACACCAACCCTCAGACCATCCCACCCAGACCCATACCCAGACACTATGGGCAAGTTAGCATGGCCAATCCACCTAACCTGCATATCTTTGGACTGTGGGAGGAAAGCGGAGCACACCCACACAGACATGGGGAGAATGTGCAAACCCCACACAGACAGTCACCCGAGTGTGGAATTGAACCCGGGTTCCTGGCACTGTGAGGCAGCAGTGCTAACCACTGAGCCACCATGCTGCCTCAATGACAATAATAAATCAAATTAAATCACATCAAGAAATAGAAGGTTCAGCTACAGAGACATATCAAAGGGTGGTGGCCCTATTTGGGGCTGAAAGCCGTGCTCCAGTAAAAGTGCTGGTTTAAACTGAATTATCATAAGATCAGAGAAATAGAAATAAGTGTAGCCAGTTTGGCCCATTGGGCCTGCTGTGTCATTCTGCTTTTCTATTCTTCCTATTGTGATGACTCTATGGCTTTAAGAGGTGTATTTGTCCCATTTTATTTAATGAAGAGAGGTTGAGACAGAGGTGAAAAGTAGTCTGCTTCAAGCCAATAAAGTAAACAGCTCATGAGGCTTTTTTTTTTTAAAAAGTTGGAACAATAGAAGCAGCTTTAATGGGTGGGGTCAAGGCCCCACAGAACCAGGATTTTTGGGTTCGCTTTCAGTAGCTGTTGGGGTTGTGAAAGCCTGTCTCGCGCGCTCTCTCTCTTTCGCATACGCTCCCTCTCACTCTTGCCCTCCCTCTCTCCCGTCCTCTCCTGCCCTCTCCCTCTTTGCTACAGCTACATGCTTGGGTTCTCTTCCCTTACTTTGCCTTTGCCAAGGTTGTGCTTGTGGGTTGTTACTGTAATGGGACAGTTAATGAATAGTTTATTATTTTGTTAAGCATTTTGATGGAGTTACCATTAAGCCACATCATTTCTTTCCTTTTTTATTTTGTCTATGTTTAACTATAGTGTATGAATAAACTGTGTTTTGCTTCAAGCCTGGTCGTTTGACCAATCTAATTGCATCTGGAATGCAACGCCTGGCACTTGCCTTGTAAAATAAGAAAACGTTAGGGTCTAGGCTATCTCCTTGACATGTTTTGAGGGTTTTGTCTGATCCATAACGCTGTTTTCTTTCCTACATATTAATTGATCTGTCAAATGCTGATCCACTCACTTAAAATTTCCAGAGCTCTTTGTACAGCAGTCCCCAATTTATGAATTTCACCTCAGGACCGCACATACTTAGAAATGCGATCCCACAAAGGGGTGTATTAACATCAGTTTTAAAGATTTAACATATGAATGTTTCCTCGTACTTGTGAATGGCTATTTTATGTTATCCTGCATTGTTTTCTGAATTGTACACGAACCAACTTGTGGAAGGACTTCAGGATGGAACCCTTTGTAATCTGGGGGCTGCCTGTGTCCTCCTCCTCCTCCTATCATCAGCAAGTTTGGCTATGAAACAGTTTGTTGTTTCATCAAAGTCATCAATCTAAAATGTAAATTGATTCGGCCCTAGCACCAACCGTGTGGTGTACCACTTCCTACAGTTTTCAACCTGAAAGTGATTTATTTGTCCTGTCACTTTGTTTCATGTTGGTTAACTAGCTGTTTATCCATGCAACTATGCCATGCCCAACACCTTGGGCTCTTGTGCAGCAATCTTTCAAGTGGCACCTTATCAAATTTCCTTTAGAGATTCATACTACATCTACTGATTCACTTTTTGTTCTACCCTGCTTCTGCCTTTACCAAGGAACTCCAATAACTTTGTTTTACAATTCACACATGGATTTCACCTTTCCAGATCTAGGGAATTTTGGAAGATTACGACCAATCCATCCGGAATCTCTGTGGTCATTTGCATTAAAATCCGAGGTGGCAGGCCATCATTTACAGGGGGCCTTTGTCCCATTTTTGTCTCATGATCAAGTTTGTTTTAAGTTGTTCCCAGCTTTCTCATTACTTTTGGGATACTTTTTGTGTCTTCTGCAATGAAGACAGACGCAAAGTATTTGTTTAAAGTCTCTGCCATTTCTTGTTCTGAAAATTAATTCCACAGTCTCATCCTCCAATGGAGTAATGATCACTTCAGCTACTCCATTCCTCTTTATAGGGTGATGTGAGGTCTTCAGCTATGTCAGGGAGATTACCCAGATCCTTCCTGACTCACTCCAAAATAATGCAAAAAAAAATGTGATGAACCAGGTGATATTTATAATGTTTCTTGCTTCAGCAAGCAGTTCTTGTAAGCTCAACAAACATTGTACCGATGAAAATGTCTGTATTATCTGGTGATAACGTTATTCACTACCTTTTGATTTTCTGTATATGCCCTTTGATTCTGCCTAAATGCTAAGGCTTGTTTTGTTGCATGATGTGGATTTTTTGCAATGGGCAGATTTTCCATGCTTTCAGCAGCCAAAAATACAGATCTAATTTCCTAAGAGTCTTCCAACCAACACAGCTTCTCAGTCAAATCATGTGGACATGAAGGAATGCCATTTCATTAAGATATAATAGTTGTTTTTTGATAACATCCACAACTGTCGTATGTTTTAATATTATTTGTATTTATAATTATTTAATAATTTTGTACAATTGTAATTTTATAAAATAATTATCAAAGATCCTGAACAAAGATATTTGACAAGGTGATTGCTAAAAATATGTTTTCCCCTTGGTAAAGGTGAGAACTGTGGGATATTGTCTTAAATGGATGACTCTGTATTTTTAAACTGCGATGAGCAGAATTATTTTCTCAAAAAAGATCATCACTCTTTGGATCCTTCTTCACAAAGAGACCAGTGGAGACAGATTCATTGAATATTGTTAAGGCAGCTGTAGATAGAATTTTGATTGACAGTGGAGTCAAATTTTGACAAGAGTTGGACAGGAATGTGAAACTGAAACCAAAATCGGACAACCACAAGCTTATTGAGTGGAGAGGGGTTCAATGGATGTAGCATATTAAACTCATGGTCAGTAATCTTATTATCTTACTAAAAATACAAGCTGAGCAAAATCATTGCCCTCTTCTGTACCTTCCATTGATCCATTCATCTGTGTGTACATGCAGTCCCATATGTCTAACTTACCTGAGGTTACCCTAATGAATTGAACCATTATTATGAATAATGATACTTTTAGTGACCTGAATACTCATTGAGTGCAAGTACTTTAGGTTCCACAAAATCCATGGGTTTGGTATGAAGAGCGCAAATACCCAAATGGGCATCTTTTGTGACTCTTATTCAGAATAACCCAGGTATTTGGCAAAAGCTGTGCAACCAATCCGACTCATGCCTCCTTGATCTCAATTTTGTAATGTTTTTTGGAAGTCCACAAATAATATTCAGACACATCTTGATGAAAGCTGCAATGTCAAAGGCAATAGTAGCCAAGTATACAAAGTGGTGTTGTAAGCAACACTAAAACAGAGGCCAATTCAACCAAATCATTTAATAAATGGGCAAAATGCAGCAAAGCCAACATATAATAATAATGATAAAAAAAACTCAATAGATCTTATAATAAACCACCTATCCCTTTTCAGAGGATGGGAGGATTTAAAAGACTTGTGTTTTTTTTTCTCTCTCTCCAAAGACCTTTGTCTAAAACTGCAAGAAGTGGGGCCCAAATCATTTTCAGAGTTGTGATATGTAAATGACGCTGCATGTATTGAGAGGATGTTCTGATTATATGGCTCCATATTAAAATAAATTTGAACTCCAGATTCTAGGTGGAATAATCACAGGCAGCCAAAAATTTATAAATAGCAAATTTTCTTCAATTTTAAATGAATTAAGGAAATAACACACTGCATTAAGGAAATGCAATGGATATTGGCACATATGGATGTTCAGAAGGCGTTTGATAACGTGTCAGATAAGAGACTTGTGATCAAAATCAAGGCACATGTTCTATAAAGTTGTATACTGCACTGTGAGCTTGGTATAGGCAAGAAAGTAAATTTTGGCAGCACATAGTTATTCATCTATCCCAGAAATCTGTGGTTAGACCTCTGAGTGTGGCTAGTTAGTACCAGATGCAGTTCAATGTGGAAGCAACACCAATTGGAAATCTATGTTATTTTTCAGATAGAGAAATAGAGCAACACTGATCATGAATTATAAATACACACATCTTTTAAAGGTATGAATGCAGGTACAAAAAGTACAGATTTTTTAAAAAAAACTGACTTGCATTTCTATAACACCTCCCTCTTGACATAGTAAATCATCCCAGGGCATTTCACAGGACCATTGTCATTAAAAATGTGACACCAAATGGAACAGATTTCATGATATAATTTGTGGGACCAACAATTTATACAGCAGGAGACAAGGGTGCTGGTTAGAATCATAGAATCCCTACAGTGTGGAACCAGGCCCTTCAGCCCACCAAGTCCACACTGACCCTTGGAGCATCCCACCCAGACCCATACACCTTCTAACCCACCTAATCTACACATCCCTGAACACTATGGGCAACTTAGCATGGCCACTCCACCTAACCTGCACATCTTTGGACTGTGGGAGGAAACCGGAGCACCCAGAGGAAACCCACGCAGACATGGGGAGAATGTGCAAACTCCACACAGTTAGTCACCTGAGGCTGGAATTGAACCTGGCTCCGTGGTGCAGTGAGGCAACAGTGCTAACTGCTGAGCCACCGTGCCACCCCAACCCCATGGTTGGATAAACCATGGTTGGTATAGAAGCACAGCAGAAACTGTACAGTGAAGACTGTGAAAAGTGCAAGTTGTTGAGTTTGTTGAAAAAGAAACTCAGACCTTGTTGGTAGCTTCTGATTGGTGAGGGTGATGCCATGAGAAATGCAACAACAATTATCACTCTCCATAACTCTTTACTCAATGATAAAGGTGCAATAAATCAACAAATTCCTTCTGTCTACAAACAGGGCCGTGTGTGTTCATAGATGCAACTTCTAGCAGGCACGTATGCATCAAGCTGATACACTTAAATTGACTTCAAGTGTAAATAGTCAGTTTCTGCTGCATGTTCATGCCAACCATAGTCCAAACAATAATAGGAACAAAGAAGTGCCATTGACTTTGTACATCATTTTGTTCTAGCCTGAATTAATAAATGCAATTCCAGACCCTGTACCAAAGGAAGGATATCAAAGCAATCTAAAAGATACATGAGAGAAAATGGTTTTGGGATTCAGATGTTATACAATGAACTGTGGAATTTTATAGCACTGAAGGAGGTCATCACTACATTGATTCAGTATCAGTTCTGAAAGAGAGATCCACTGAGGGTCGTTCCCTTGCCCTTTCTTATACCCTTTTATTGTTTATTTTCTATTACTTATTCATTTTCCTTTTTAACTATAATGGACTCTTCTTCCACTCCACTATTTCTGATGTGGATTTTCATGTATGACCAAATCTCTGCATATTAAGGCATTGGCCTAGATTTTTTTCTTAAAATATTGCTGAGACTAATGGTGTTCACAAACATTTAGGTGCAAATGGTAGAGTAACTTCAGTAAAAGCACATTTCCACTCAACTATCCCAAAAAGCTGATCTCCAAGCTGTACTACTTGACTATTAGCTTGGAAGAAAATTATATCTTGCTGCCTGGCATGATTTTCAATCCTGAAATCATCTTGTAAATCGCTTCTTTATGTTGTGCGTGCTCTTGATTTAGAGTCAGAGTTATATAGCACAGAAACAGATTCTTTGTGTCCAACTCATCTGCGCTGACCAGATATCTGAAACTGATGTAGTCCCGTTTTGCTGGCATTTTGCCTGTATCTCTCTAAAGCCTTCCTCTTCTTGTTTCTTGACTATAGTACAGTAAGGTGTTCATAATCAACTCTAGTATGCTGGTTGCAATTTAACTGCGAGTTGTAAAGTACTGGAGCATATCCTCCAGGTTCTAAAATATGTTGCTGCAGAAGTAGTGGTAATTTTCCAAAATACTCTTGATTCTAGAATG
Organism: Rhincodon typus; assembly: GCF_021869965.1. Lineage (NCBI taxonomy): Eukaryota > Metazoa > Chordata > Chondrichthyes > Orectolobiformes > Rhincodontidae > Rhincodon > Rhincodon typus. The sequence continues at coordinate 47,534,713 of NC_063342.1, read as the reverse complement.
GTCTTTTAAACACATAAGAAATAGAAGCAGGAGCAAGACCCTCAAACCTGCTATACTATTCTAGAAGATCAAAGTTCATCATCTGCCTAATACCATGATTCCCACCCAGTCCCCATATTGAAATCTGACTCTTGGTCTTAGATATACCCAACTGTAGATTTGAGGCTCACTGCCTACCCAGTGGATTTGAAGGGAGCAAATGCAAGTCTGTTATCACAAACGGTGGTTGGTGGGCCGGGGAGGGGGGGTAAGGAAGGAAGGAACACAGGGAAGTATAGGCCAGTTAGACCAACATCAGATGTTAAGAAAATACTGAATTCATTATTCCATGAAAGTGAAATCATATTTGATAAATCCATTCGAGGTTTTTGAGGATGTATCTGGCAGTGTAGATAAAAGGGAATCAATATTGCAATGGGATTTTTAAAATGCATTTGATTAAATACTACACGGGCTGTTCCTCAAGAGCTGAATAACACATTAGCATGGAGAGAGGCTTGTTCAAAGTGCTGAAAACAGTGTTGAAATTAGCAGATCTTTTTCAGGTTCATAAGTCATTTTCCAGATTTGTTGGGTGCTGCTGGATGAGCAGCTATTTTGAGTTTACGGTGTTGCAACTAAAGTAGTTACATGGATGCAAGGACAGGAGGGGTCAGAAGGTGATATAGAATCATAGAATCCCTACAGTGTGGAAACAGGCCCTTCATCCCAACAAGTTCACAGCAACCATTGGAGCATCCCACCCAGACCCATTCCCCCTATAACCCACTTAATCTACACACCCTGAACACTACAGGCAATTTAGCCTGGCCAATCCACCTAGCTTGCACATCTTTGGACTGTGGGAGGAAACCCACACAGACACAGGGAGAATATACAAACTCCACACAGAGAGTGGAATTGAACCCAGGTCCCTGGCGCTGTGAGGCTGCAGTGCTAACCACTGAGCCACCATGCCACCCTAATATCTGTTGAATTGAGTGTACCACCAGAGGATTAGAATCCTGAGTGCGTGAGAGCAGCAGCAGTGCTGAAGAATTCACCCCTGTAGGTTGATCGTGACTGGGTGTGCTCTCCTGGAATGTGACCTAATGCCTCAAAGTTATGGAGGATACCATTAAACGTAAAATTAACTGTGATCTTGAACTTTAAGGGGGGTTCATTTCAAGGGTTAGCAGTGGGCCTTTGTGGAATCTCAGGTGGTGAGTATTTGGAATATTTACTATAACCAGCAGTCCACAGCGACCTAGGTCAGGTGGTGGATGCACAAACCCCATCATCTCACTTGGATTTACTTGTGAATGTTGTGTAAACTTCAAATAAGCACTTTGAAGGTTTCCTCACAACTATCATGGTTGATTCATTTTAAGGCAGTCATACGTGGAGCAGCTGTCTATTCCACCATACCACCTCTGTGAAGGCAGGAAGCAATGACCTCTGCTGGGTACTGCAGTAGGCCATGGTTGTAGATGATTGCTGAAGCTGTATGAAGGGGAGTAAGGCAGGATTGCTGAGACTATCTAAGAAAGTTCTTGGAAGGGGAGTTAATTTGAAGTACATGTAGGGTTTGTCAGCTGTGGGTGACCATTACCATTTATAGGTCTCTCAATTTGGCATGGGAATCCAAGAGTAAAGTATTTACCGCCAGGTTGTGGGAATGCCAGCCAGGGCTCACTTGACAGCTTGTTCACTTATTGGGGCCCCTATCTACTGTTTGTTAAACAATAGTAGTGGTGGGATGAAACCTTTAACTGGCTACTTTTTATTGGTTTCTCAATTCCTCAATTGGTTTCTGAACAGGCAGTCTATCCTTGATGTTTTTTTCTCAGATCTAATTGAATGGGGATGATGGAAACAATCACAGAGATAATGGGGTTTCCAGTGTAGAGCTTGCAGTCTGATAATATACCCTACCTCTCTTCTCAATCCATCTCTTGGGGAAAGAATTAAATTCTACCCTGTTTCTCTTAAGATAGCGCGAACAAATTCTTTCCATGGATCAAGCAAGGGTTGAACTTAGCACATAATTAATTGGAATCTGCATGATCTGTGCTCACAAGCTAAGTACTTGTTGGTTTTTACCTACTTTGGCATTTCAAAAATCAAGTTCTCCTCTTCAATTTCCTTCTTAATGATTTCTCTTAAAGTACTTAGTACTTTTTTTGATATTTACTGAAACATTTCTGAAACAAGTCAATGCTAGAGAAGAATAAATATATTTGTACTAATTTGATAAGTGTGCTGGACAGGCAAAATAAATCCAGTTACCACATTTAGAAATCTTCATAATATGCAGTAAAGAAATCTATGCAACAGGGATTGTGCACTCTCTTACATAAAAGACATATACCTCAAAATCCAGAGAGTTCATACAGCTAGTTGGCAGATAGTTATCTGAATAACATAAAATCCAACTACCTACTGGCTCAAGTCATTGGTGAGCTTTTTGTGCTTGTCCAAATAAAATAATATGATGAATTAGGTTATTCTTTTACAAATGTAGGAGGTACAACAGTTGCAGGTACAGAGCTTCATGCATGTTTACTTATCATCTTTTATCTCAATCATGATATGATTTTTCTCTCTTTCAATGTGCTGGAAACAACTCTGCAGAGCAGATTACAAACTGCCAGCTATAATTTGTGAGTAATGGTTGAAATGCAGCTATGTTCTTTCTTGGGTAGTTTACAGTCTATATACCATCTATTAAAATGCTGCTTATACCAACTGGAATCTTGCCATGCTAATAATAGTGATCTTGTTTTACAGAGCACATAATTTTTTAGTTCTGTACTCTGTTAGTGCTTGTCAAATAAAGATTAGAAATATAGACATTAGGAACATGAGTTGGCCATTCAGTGCATTGATCCTGCCTCATCATTCAAGATGATCATGGCTGATGGAATACCTGAATGCCTTTTACTCACCACATCTCCATACCCTACACATGGCTGGTAAACTCAATCAGTCTTTACCTTAAACATTCTCAGAGGCTGAGCCTCAAAAAGCCCTTTGTAGTAAAGAATTCCAAACTTTCACAACCCTCTAAGTCAATAAATGCCTCTTCATCTCAGACCTTAGTGCCAATCCCTTCTTTTTAAATTCTGTCCCCACTTCCAGACTCCTCAACCAGAAGAAACATTTTACCTGTACCTACACTATCAATCGCTTGAAGTATTTTATAGGTTTCCGGAGACCTTCTACCCTTTTTTTCGAAACTGTAAAGAATACAGGCTCAGTTTACCCACCATCTCTTCATAGGATTGCTGTGCACCCTGGGAACACATTTGGTGAATCTTTGTTGCAATCCCTTGCTGTCAATAATAACTTTCCTGAAATAAAGAAAACAACACAGGATTAAGCATCCTTCTGTCCTAATACCTTATGTTCCAAAGTGAAGGTGGTAGCTCTTCTTGATATTATGTGGACAACAACATTACTCCCAAATAAGAACCGAAAGAACTGCGGATGCTGTACATCAGGAACAAAAACAAAGTTGCTGGAAAAGCTCAGCAGGTCTGGCAGCATCTGTGAAGGAGAAAACAGAGTTAATGTTTCGGGTCCGGTGACCCTTCCTCAGAACTCACTCAGACCCTTCCTCAGAACATTACTCCCAACTCTGCATTTGTTCTAATAGACTTTGCTAATCATCTACCTGTCTTTGTGTAGACATGTGCATTCCACTGGCTCTTGCCATAATACACTGATATGAGCAGTAAAGCTACTTTGTTGATCTTATTATCATGCCATTTTAGTATCAACCAAACCCCATAGCCTTGCCCTCTCCTTCGAAATAGAACTGCTTCAGTGTGTATCATTACTAAAGCAGATTGCTTTAAAGCTGTGTGTGGGCAGTATTAAAATGGGAAATTAATAAGGCTTCACGTTTGTAGCAAGGCCTGAAACGAACTACCTTACAGATAAATTGACAGCTAATGCAATAAATGCTATTCCTGTAAGCAAAGTGGTGCTTTATTGGGAATGTGGGACTTGGAGATTGCATCATATATACCAAACACCATTTACATAGCTAATGAGGAACCACAAAATAGTCACCATATTCAACTAGGAATGGACTCATGTTTTTTGTTAGATTACAGTTCCATTGAAAGGTTGTAATAGAAGAGCATTGATCAGTCAAGTGGAACAAGTTTATGTGCTTTCACTTCAAAACAATGGCTTCACTTAGCTGTTGCTTACCTGATTCTCAATTGCAGACACAGTTCGACAGCGGAGCTTTTCTCTGATTAATCCTTAGTTGCTAAATGACTGGAATGAATTTTGATGAGATTATAAGGATGAGGAGGGACTAAATCTCTGAGTTCATCTTAAAACTTTAGTTGTGAAGAACAAAGCTGAATAAAAGATGGGGACATCGCATGCAGGGCACCACCTAACAGAAGTTGCAATTTGTGATTTGTAACTCCAATTTCAAAGTCTGAAAGCATGATCAGATTTGCAATTCTTAGAATCGAAAGCATGTTCCATGTCATGAGTTATTTACAGTAGTCAGCACTGTCGTCATAATCTGTTTTGCTTTTACACCCCTCTTTTGATCAGAGTTAGTAAGTTATCAAGAAACTGTGTTTACTATGCTTGGATTCTGCCTGGATAGCAACTCCAAGTGGAATTTAATCTACC
>NC_063342.1:47518040-47530062 GCF_021869965.1 Rhincodon typus | reverse complement strand
ACCGCATCCCAAAACCAGTCCAGCTCGTCCCTGCCTCCCTAACCTGTTCTTCCTCCCACCTATCCCCTCCTCCCACCTCAAGCCGCACCTCCATCTCCTACCGACCAACCTCATCCCGCCCCCTTGACCTGTCCGTCCTCCCTGGATTGACCTATCCCCTTCCTAACTCCCTACCTACACTCACCTTTCCTGGCCCCATCCCCGCCTCTTCGACCTGTTTGTTTCCTCTCCACCTATCCTCTCCTCTATCCCTCTTCTATCCGCCTCCCACTCTCTCCCTATTTATTTCAAAACCCCCTTCCCCTCCCCCTTTTCTGATGAAGGGTCTAGGCCCGAAACGTCAGCCTCTCTGCTCCTATGATGCTGCTTGGCCTGCTGTGTTCATCCAGCCCTGCACCTTGTTGTCTCGGATTCTCCAGCATCTGCAGTTCCTACTATCTCTGATTCTATTTTCACCTTTTCAGTTTCAGACAACTCAGGACATCTTGACCATATTCCCTTTGGATGTTCACACTAATTCTTACAAATGTGTTTTTCATATATTATGAATGGGAAATACTAAAACACACATCTGTTAGATCATGCAAAATTTGAGGAATACTTCACTCTTTTTATGTGAGGTCAAAAAATACAAAATTGTTTACAATTAAAATACTGTTTTCTTTCTCTCCCTGTAGCTCTTTAACTCTGGGTGGGATTTTAGAGTCTGAGTGACATGGGTTATAGCAAATATATGATAGAATTGGTGGAGAAGTCTGGCAAGAGCCCATCTCAATCCTGAGTTCAGCTTTTATGCTTTTCATGGATGGTGCAGTGAGATCCTTGTAGGGAACGGCAAATTGCCAATCATCGGCATCAAAACTTGTTAAACACCTTTGATGGCTCAATTTGCCTCATTAATATTCAGCTTCTGATCTAACCAAACTCAACCAACAAACACACACTGTGAAAGCCAAAGCACATACCTGGTGGATTCAGCTCACTGCTTTCATCAAAAGATCTACGTGCTGTCTGTGCCAGACTGCAGCCCAGGATACAATACACGATCACCAACAACACATACAGTTCCTCCATGACTGTTGCCATCTGACATTCTGTAAACCTCTGGTAACATCCTGGCACCCCACCAATGCACTGGTAGTGTGCCCTGGAAGTAGGACACACAGCAACTAACAATGAAAGACTGCAGTGGGCAGTTAGTGCACAAGGTCAGGCAACCACCTCACAACTTTGACCAGGCTGTAGGTCGGAGCTGCTTGGTTGCTTTCCAAGGGTGCGTTCATTTAGCACCTGTCAGCATGCCTGTAGCATACTTGCCTTGCCCTTCCGTACCAATTAGCGCAGTCACACAGCCAGGCAGGATCAACATTCCTCAATCAAGGGGATGTGCATCTTGTTGCACCACAGTGTACCACATTAATGTCACACTTGCATCATGTGGAAACAGCATTCGACAATGACCACACTGCATGTGCAACAAGCAGTCCACAGAGTCTTAGAGGAATAGTTCTCAGTGAAAGCCAAAGGGATAGCTGTCAATCATTGGGTCCCAGCACAGTTAGTCAAAGCGAGCCGCCCATACTGGTCCAGCAGTTCCACCACAGTCAAGTGCCTGTTCAGAGTGGCATTGCTCAGGCAGTCTGTGCATGTGGGGTCCAGGGAGCCAGTCACGGTCAGACTTTTATCTCTAACAGTCAACTTGACACAGGGTGGGGAGCTGTTGCAGTTAGGGACACGTGGAGCCACCAGTCAAGTACCTGGGCACATCTTATGGACTGTCTGGTTAAACCACTTGAGGCAATTTGACCCAGTCAGTCTGTTAGATCTTTCCACAGAAATTAAGAAGGAAAGGGACAGGGGAGCAAGCATGGCTGTTGTCACAGGACTGTGATTCAGCAGGTTGGTCTTCAGGAAAGGGGCCTTCACTCTTTAGGGAAGGGTGATGTACAGTTGTGAAGGGGCTGTGCACAAGGATCTCCAAGGCAGGGAATATGACAAAGCATGGCTGGGGATTGGGAGTTATGTGGGAGGGGGAGGGTTGCCTGTAGTCAAACGCACCCTGTTCTCATGGGGAGCAGGGGAGGGTGCATGTGCACACCAGGCATGCTCACCTGATTTTCTAGGGACTGATTGGGAAAGGCAGGCTGACAAAAGTGAATGTAAACAGATTGGGTAAGGACTTGGGAAAGTGTGAAGCCTGTGGGGTTTACCAGGTGAACTTCGAGGAAGGGTTGTGGATGTTTACAAGCTCTCAAGGTGAGGCTAGAAACCACTGGCAGAGGAGGGCCAGCCGTTGCCTGAAGTTGTGCCGGAAGTTGAAAGTAGGCAATGAGAAAAAAATGGCTGAGCACAAATTGAGAGAGCAGGGTAAGAGACTCATCCTGTGAGAGAGGGGACTGCAGCAATTACCAGTCATAAGGTTTTTAAAGAGGAAGAGCATTGCTCATTGGATCATGCACTGTTTGAGATGCAGGCATGCTGGGTTACCTACTCTGTGGCCATCCTACATCATTGAACCTCTCTGAGTATTGCACGTCTCTGGCACTCAACACTACTTTTCCATTTTCCTCTCACTGCCCTGCTTACCCCTCCCCCTCCACCCGCCCACCTCCCTCCACAAACCAGTGGTTGGAAGTAGTTGGAGGTAGCCTGCTTGCCAGTGGACCCCTTTGGCCCTGTTGGTTTGGTGGGGCCACCCCTAGGACCATATGTGTCTGCACAGCCCAGAGTTTGTGAGGGTGGTCTTGCCTGATTCAAGTTAACTCTCCTTAGTTTGAACTTCCAAGGGTTGGACGGGGCCAGGCAGGGTTGACATGGAAGCTCAGCCACCTCTGCATGTCCTAGGGAGTTTTTGGCCTTCAAACCCATTAATTTCTCCAACACTATTTCTTTATGTTGTGGTTGGTTGACTCGCCAAGCTGGTTCGTTGTTCCGCAGACGTTTCATTACCCTGCTGGGTAACATCATCAGTGCAGCCTCCGATGAAGCGCCATTGTGTTTTCCTGCCTGGTTTTTAAACTCTGGAGTACGTTGAGCTGGATTGCCTCACTTCCGGTTTTCCTTCGTAGCGGAGTGTATGTGGGGTCGAGTTCTATGTGTTTGTTGATGGTATAGAACTCGACCCCATTTACACTCCACTGCGAAGGAAAACCGGAAGTGAGGTAATCCAGCTCAACGTACTCCAGAGTTTAAAAACCAGGCAGGAAAACACAATGGCGCTTCATCGGAGGCTGCACTGATGATGTTACCCAGCACGGTAATGAAACGTCTGCGGAACAACGAACCAGCTTGGTGAGCCAACCAACCTCAACACCCACAACCCGAGCTACAAATCTACTCCAAAATGATTTCTCTACTCATACCAATTTGCTTCACTTCTTCCATCTCAATAAACACTGTGTTCACGTCATTTCTGTTACAATATTTGTGCTCTTCTTTGTGAAGATAGAAGTATCATGCCATTTCCTTGTTGCGCATTATAAATTCCCCCATTTCTGTGTGTAAGGGATCTATTTCAGTGTTCACTAAACCTTTTTCTCTTTACATACCTTTAGAAATTTTTACAGTCAGTTCTTGTGTTCCCTGCAAACTTATTTTCTCACTGTATTTTGCCCCTCTCAATAAATGCTTTGATCCTCCTTTGCTGACTTCTGAACTGTTCCTAATCCTCAGGTCTGTTATTTATTCTTGCCAATTTGAATGCCTCTTTTTAATTTCAAAGGTGAATTAGTAAGTGCAAAATTGTTTATCAAGTGCCAAGATTTAGAAAGTTTTGAGGTATACAATTCGTCATGGATTGTCCCACTTGAAAACAACATGGTTAAACAGGCTAAATAAAAACTGAAAAAAACTGTGGATGCTGTAAATCAGGAACAGAAACAGAAATTGCTGGAAAAGCTCAGCAGGGTTGGCAGCACGTGTGAAGAAAAATCAGAGCTAGCGTTTCGGCTCATATGACCCTTCCTCAGAATTTCTTTTCCAGCAGCTTCTGTTTTTGTTCATGGCTAAACAGGTACTGGGGGACCAGATGAAAGGAAGCTGTACGAGTCATCAACCACTGTACTGACTGAGACTAACCCATTTCTAGAGCCCTTCTAATGTTACAAAGAAAACAGTGTCTACCAACAAACTCTGACATGTCCTAATTTCTATTACCAGAGAAATACTTAAGGGCATAGTAGATGGGTATTACACCTTTGAACCCACTCACAAGTCCCAAGTATCAATCTTACTGTTACTCATCTACGCATCTCACACATGATATAATACAAGTAATAACTGCACTGTATCTGACCTGAATGCAATGTTGAATATTTACCATTAATCATAATGCAGTAGGAACCAATCATAAGGAAATAGAATGCAATGTTGCAGGAGCAATATGACATCGCAGGCCAATATAATTTGGTCACAATTATTTGGCATATACGGTTTGTGCCTTTATGGAATAGTGAAGCTTTAACACATCATGCATTCTGTCTTCTGAAATGTTGAAAGTGATATCAATTTCATGTTGACCTTTTTACCCCATTCTTCTGTGGTTTTACCACCTTAATCTCTGATTGATACAGATGAGTGAAATGTTACTTCAAACTACCAATGATATATTTGATCAATCCTCGTTGGAGGATGTGTTGTTGCATTTATGTACTGCTTCTCGACATAGTTTGTGAATGGATGTCATCAGAATGACAATATTCAATAATTGTCATCTCTGTGCTACTTTCCTTCAACACACTTCAAACAAAGGTGTCACAGATTATCATCTTCAAGTAATTAAAATTGCCAAAATTGTCAGATTATTTGACCTGAGGTGCCATCTCTTCATCTTATCAATATACCTTATCAACTTCCTTTGATGCAAAGTCAGTGGTGTTGAGATGTGGCTCTTAATTGTGTTTTGCTTTGATTGGGCTTCAACTGGCCTCCAGGCAAGAGGGCCTAATGATCTAACACACATTCTGTTTTAGTATCATGGACAAATTTGGACAGCTCTCTTTAAAAGCCTAGATCCAAATCATTGTTGGTAAAAGTAATATCTCAAAAGTGGATTGTATGGAAGTATGTGTTTCAAAAATTTGGTACATTTCTTCTCGTTTCTCCAGTCTATCTTGTTTTTATTCCAGTTTATGATCGTCCAAAGTCCAATCTGCTCAATCAGCTTTGGCAATCACAGAGTTTTTTTCTAAAATTTTTAGGTCAGTAGTTTTCAATTCTACATCTCAACAACTCTGAATATTTTCAAAATATGATCAATTTTGCAGAGGCTAAATGCCAGGAACATTGAAGAAGTTCATCAAAAGTAAATCCCTGGTAGTACATTCTGCATACTTAGTGAAGTGTGTTGTGGAGCCCAATGCAATATTCCACAAACCATGTAGAAGATAGGAGAATGGAATTTAAAATTTCTTCCAAGTTTTAAAACAGGAAAGCTTAGATTCAGCAAATGATGGCAAAGTCTTTTTTCAATATGTCTATATGTTTGTTCTGTATAAACAAAAGGATTTACTTTGTAAATTTACCAGCCTATTTGGAGTACTGTCATGAACCTCAGTTAATTGTAAACACATGAGAATGAATCTCAGCTTTCTGATGGATTGAAAATAGGACATAAGAGATTGAGCACTCATGTGATATATGCACAAATTTTGAAGTTAGTGAAAAGGACAAAATGTCATGTGGTACAAAGAGCCCATTTACTTTTGTCAAAATAGATTTATACGTGTATGATCGGGTACAGTGAATTGAAGGTGGAAGAGTGGTTGAGATTTTATGGAGCCTCATGAAACAGACTAGGTGTTATGAGGGCTGAAAAGTCCAGTGTTGTGGGGGCATGGGGCAGCAGTGAGAAGGGTGATTGATGGCCTCTTCCCTGGAGGCCAGTTGAAGCCTATCAAAGCAATACACAATTAAGAGCTACATCTCAACACCTCACTGATGTTGCATTAGCAGTGAGGGGCTCTTCACCAGATATAAACCCCAGCAGAGTTCTAGCTGGCTTGGACAGTGGGGTGTTGAGCAGCTCCTCATCATGCAACATGGAGCCTGGTGGTACACACTACCTCCACACCAAACACTGCCCTGACTACCTGACTCACCCAATGACCCTGTGTCAATTACTTCCTTGGGCTGAGGTGCAGTCCCAGCTCTGATTCCCAATTGGCTGGCTGTTGTCTATGGGGAACTCCAGACTAGCGTATACAGAAAGACCACACAGGGACCAAATACTCAATTACGCTAGCAAACACCCCAACGCCCACAAACAGAGCTGCATCAGGACACTACTTAAATGAGCCACAACACATTGCAGCAACCCGGAACTACGCAAAGCAGAAAAGGGACACTTATACGGAGTCTTCAAAAGGAATGGACACCCGAAAACCACAATCCTCCGTTACCTCTCAGACAGACCACAAAAGGAAGACACAACACGACCAGACTCAGTAATCACCCGACCATACAACAAGGACATTTCAGAGATAACCACAAGACTGCTCAGACCCCTAGTTATCAGAGTAGCCACAAAACAATAACCACCCTTTAAGAGCTACTGATGAACATAAAGGATCCCACACCCAAAACTACAAAACTGGGATAATGTACGAAATACCATACATGAATTGTGAGAAACACTACATTGACCAAACTGGAAGAAAATTGACAATACAGATACATGAACACCAACTAGTGACCAAGAGACACGACCAATTCTCACTTGTCTCACTGCACACCGACAATGAGGGACACAAATTTGACTGGGACAACACATTGATAATCGCACAAGCCAAACAGAGTCACACCAGGGAATTCCTGGAGGCCTGGTATTCCAACCAGAACTCCATCAACAAACACATTGAATTAGACCCTGTGTACAAACCACTGAAAAACAAAACCGGAAGTAATACTAACCACCCCAGCAAACTGAGGCATATAAATAACAAGTGGGGCAGAACACTGACTTTTCACCGGAGGCGCACTGATGATGTTACCTAACAGAGTGATGAAACATTTGCAACCAAACCCACTGGCTCAGCGAGCATGTCTATAACCTCTATGCCCCAGCCTCAAAGACCTTGTAAAATTTTGTACTCCTCCTCCACTTTTGTCTTGACAATTCCATGCCTTGTGCCCTAGAATTAACAGCTACTGCCTTCCCTGAGCATTTTTCATGTAATTGCTGTAAATATTGCAATCACTGTTTATCAATGGCAATGGGCCCTTTGGGTTGTACGCATGAGTACACTTAGAGTGTTTAACTTTTAAGATGTGATTTTTGATATGCTTCTGTGACTGTAGGCCCTTTGGTTCTTGTTAGCTGTGTGTCTCATACTCCTTCGACAAAAGGAACACTGTCTTTTTAATAAGCTGATTGCTTTGTAGATGCCTAAACATCAAAACGATTCTATGTCCTTGGAGAATTTCTTTGTGATGCTAATAACAGAAATCCTTTGAGCAATTTCATTTTCCTACCTCTGGAGCTGTTGGCATGGAAATGGTGAAGGTAATTGGCTGGGATTTTCAAAGCAATAATAACAAGATAACACAATAAGAGAAAAACTTTAACTTTAAAATCAAAGGCTAGTTTTGATAAATATTAATGAGATGCAATGTTGCTCTGGGGTATAAAAATGAGCTTGGTAAAATAACAGCAATCTTTTGTCAAGGTTTTCTGAAACAGCAGTGGGGAGTTTACTGTAGAATAATGATTTACAGTCATCTGATATGTTACAGGTCAGTTACTAACAATACAAATCAAATTGACTGTTCACGGAACCAGAGGACATGGCTGCAACATTAACAAGCCTCCAGTGAGGTGAGAGATAGAAGTTCAAAACAGTGGTTTCCCCACTTCTACCAGCACATCCACCACAGCTCAGCAAAACATTTTATGGCCTACACTTTCAATGTGAAAGTGAAAGAATCATTCCAGGTCTTCTTGCCTCGATATTCAGGGAGATAAATGATGGTATTGTCCAAAAGTGTCATTACAGGATTCTTACTTCAACTGCTTTAGGCCCATGAAAGCAGCCTATAGATTGCATGGTGTAGATAAGAGTCAGTTGCAAAGGGAAATTGACCTGAAACTTCCATAAGGCCCTAAATTTGCACAAGAAAGAGGCTTAATGCTAGTTTTAGTGCAATTTTCATTTGCATAGTACCTTTAAGATAATAAAATATCCCAAGGTGCTTCACCGGGAGCAATTGTCAAATCAAATATGCCACCAAAAATAACATAAATGTTCAAAAACTTGATCAAATGGATAGATTTTAAGGGATGTCTTAAAGGAGAATCAAGAGAGAGGTAAAGTGGTTTGAAAATTTCTGCTTATCCGGTGCTGGATGGTGGACAAACTCAAGGTCAAATTGGAGTGTGTTAAAGGCTAAAGAATGGCAGTGGGGAGGTAGGGCTAAATATTTTTGGAATATATATGAAACCTAATGTTTTTCTTTACAGGTGATGTTGCTAATTAGTAGGATATACATGAGAAGTAGAAAGGGAGCTAAGGGTAGATTTTAGGAACCTTCAGTTAATGGGAAGTGTTGCCGAACAAAGAGACATAGCAGTGCAGGTGCATAGTTCCTTGAAAGTGGAGTCACAGGTAGATAAGCGAAGAAGGCGTTTGCTATGCTTGCCTTCATTGGTCAGTACATTGAGTATAAGAGGTGGGAAATCATGTTGTGGCTGTGCAGGAAATTGGTGAGGCCGCTTTTGGAATACTGCATTCACTTCTCGTCTGTCTTCTGTAGGAAGGATGTTGTTAAACTTGAAGGGATGCAGAAAAGCATTACAAGGATGTTGCCGGGACTGGAGGGTTTGAGTTGTAGGGAAATGCTGAGGGGTGACTTTATAGAGGTTTATAAAATCATGGGGGCATGGATACAGTGAGTTGCTGATGTAACATTATAATTATCAGCAAACCCGTTCCCACATAAGTGACTAGTTTTGGTCCTATTGTTGTGTCCATAACTTAATGTTAGGGCTAAGTCATTTCTGCAAATTCAGCAAGACTGCAAATTATGTCATCTTATGCACCAATCTAACTTTCTGCATGAACCTTTTAAATTTGAATCAAGCTGTTGTATGTAAACACTATTAAGAGTGCAAAGACTAATGTATTGGATCATTTTTTAGAAGACAAGTGGATTGAGAAGAATTGAGGAAAATCTTGACTACCTCCCCCCATCACTAAGAAAGAATGTCTTGGGCAGAGGGAGGCATTAGTTAAAAATGTTAAACTTTTGATTAGGAAACAAACCCAATTCCAATCCTTTCACTTCAGTGTTTAACAATGATGTGTTTGGATTTTGGTGAGAAACCAACTTTCTGTAGTCTGTGGTTTAATTATTGAAAGAGGGTGGATAGTTATTGGTGTCATTAACAACTCAGGAAATGACCAAAAGCTTGGTCAAAGATCTAGATTTTAATAACATCTTGAAGAAGGAAAACAAAGTAATGGGTGTAAGGTTTAGTGTAGGACTTCCAAAGCTTAGGGCTCAGGAAGCTGAAGGCATGGCTGCCAGTGGTCAGGAGATTTAAAATTAGGGATGGTGGTGAGGCTGGAATTAGAAGAATCCAGACATCTGAGAATTATGACACAAGAGGAGATTGATACAAAGAAAGACATGCACCCATATAGCATTTTCATGATCATTAGATGTCTTAAGAACTTTATACAGGAAATTTGGCAGTTAATTTATGCTTGTGAAACAATCACAGCTGATGTTGTATCACAGACTGAAATATAGCTTAATAATCTTTTTTTTATTTTTGGTTTTAATGAGATGGGATCTCACTGAAACAACACCAAAGTAAGTGGTGTAGTGGACAGTGAAGAAACTTATCTCAGAGTACAATGGTATCTTGATCAGATGGGCCAATGGACTGAGGAGTGGCAGACGGAGTTTATTTTAGATAGATGTGAGGAGCTGCATTTTGATAAGGCAAATCAGGGCAGGACTTATACAGGGACCTGGGGAGTATTGCCAAAAAAAGAGACCGAGGGGTCCAGGGGTCAATAGCCAAGATTTTTTTCTGACAGTGGGTGAGCCCAAAACTAGATGGTATAAGTTTAAGGTGAGAGGGGAACAATGTAAAAGGGACTGGAGGGCTAATCAGAGGCTGGTGCGTGTATGGAATGAGTTGCCAGATGAAGCGGTGGAGGCAGGTACAATTACAACATTTAAAAGGCATCTGGATAGATATGCAAATAGGGAGGGTTTAGAGGGATATGGGCCAAATACTGGCAAGTGGGACTAGGTCAGAATCAATAAATGTGGAGCTCGAAAAGAACAGCAGGTCAGACAGCATCCAAGGAGTAGGGAGTCAATGTTTTTGGCCAAAACCCTTCGTCAGGACAAGGGAAGGGGAGGGGAGCCCAGAAATAAATACAAGGAGGGGTTGGGGCTTGGGCAAGGTGTGTGGGATGGAGATAGGTGGATGCATCTTTAATAACAGAGGAGGGGAAACTACGGTCCCTAAAGTAGGAGGATATCTGGGTAGTCCTAGGGTAGAACACCTTGTCCTGAGAGCAGATGTGGCGGAGGCGGAGAAATTGAGTATGGGATAACATATAGTAGTTTTAAATTGAGTACATTGCATTAAATTTGTGCACGTTCTAGAAATTCCGCTGGATTGTAGTTCCTAATTCTGCTTCTGCTGCAAGTCTACTGATTTGCTTCTCTTATTTTTATTGACCTGGAGTTTACAATTTCTCACTGAAGTCACTGATCTTATATTCTGCAAATCGTGATTCCTGAGGCTTACGTCCATCACTCAGTGAGGAAAAATAACAGTGCTACTATCATGGAGTACAGGTGTTTGAAGTTTCTATTCTGCTTCTGTCAAGTAAGTACCAGTGAACAGTTATTTTCAGATATGATTGTACTGTTATTGAAAACGAAACAGAAAAGCCCTATGGGAAGTTACAGTTCAAAAATAACAGATTATGAAGGACCCCACTATTGATCATCATTCAGTAAGTGTCACTCATTACAATGATCTAATCTGAGACTGAAGTAGAAGCAGTCTCTGTGTCACACCTTCCTTCCTCCAGCTGTGACATTGCACAATGATCTGTTACATTAAAATAACATGCTTCAATGCCTGCCATTGAAGAGTTATCTGAATTGAAAGTGAATGAGACAAATTGATTCAACTTGAATCAAGTTCATATTCAATTCCAAAATTCTAACCAAACATTTTCACTGAAATTTGTAATTGGGCTAGTACAAGTTAATTTAGGAAAAAAATTATTTTCAGAATAAATTGTTTCACATTTTATAAAAGAAAACAGGAACAAAATTTGTTTTTATGTAACAAGTTTCAGGAGTGTAACACATTTATTCGGTTTTTGTGTATATGTGTCCCACTGGTTTCTTGTGAATTTGCTGCTGATTGTGGTATGGGATTTTCAGTGTGAGAACAGACTGGCATAATTTGGTCGCAGCACACAGTCCATGTGGGAGGGAAATGATGTTAGCAGTAAATGAGTGCAGTTAATGAGTTAACATGTTGATGTCAATACTGTGATGAACCTCCCCCTTAGCTTTTGACCAACAGAAGTGGGGAGAGATAACATGAGGTGGTGTGAGACTGCTACTGATTTTATTACAAATGACACCAGCAGCACACCTCAGCATTTAATTGCTCTTTTGGCCGTATTGAATTCACTGGGGTCAGTGGGCAGGGCAGGGGCATTGCCTGTCTCTTCAAATCAAGCTGTCTGCTGATTTGGGAAATTTCCTGATTGAGCTACCCATCTTGGTAGTGAGAATCCCATCCCAAGTGAGCAAATCACTAAAAGCTACTACCCAAATACAGGAAGGTTCACACAAGGTTGCCGGCATAAGAATAATATAACCCAAAGGGCACTTGTGGCACGATGGTAACGCCCTACCTCTGAGCTAGGAGACCTGGATTCAAATCCCATCTGCTCCAAAGGGTTGTAATAACATTTCTGAGCAGATTGGTGGCAAATGTCACATCTCAAGCTTTGAGATAACAAGGTGTGGAGCTGGATGA
>NC_063342.1:47413638-47517640 GCF_021869965.1 Rhincodon typus | reverse complement strand
TATCTCAGATTTTCCAGCATCTGCAGTTCCTACTATCTCTCAAGCTTTGATTTGTTTTCAGTGTGATGTCAAACATTTTGTCACAGATATTGCCGTGGCATTTGACATTAGTGGAATCCCAACAAAAATGGACCTACTTATATCCATCAGAAACAATAATGATAGTTTTGGTGTTTATCCTTCGCAAACTGGTAGGCTTTATGTGATATGGTGAAGAATGATGCACCTGATACATTGTGGCTTTTGAGATGTGTTTGTGTCTATTCTCTGGCACTTCAGCATTTGTATGTGGATATGCATCCGTTCCCCAGTGGTTCAATTTGAATTGGTAGACATTTAATCTCTGGCAAACGAGTGTAGGTAGGTGGGTATGTGTCTAATCTCTAGCACAGGTGGGTGGAGATTTATTTGATCCCCTATTGTGCAATGGGAATAGGGACATGTCTGATCCCTGATAGTCTATTGTGGATGGGTAGTTAAGCATCTGTTTGCTAATGTTCTTCTGGGGAATGGGTAAGCAAAGAAATACCGATTGCCAGATATTCACAGGCAGTAGGCTGTGCAACGTGGGCATGTATCTGATCTTTGACTATTCAGTGAAGAATAGATTTGTATGTAATCCTGAGATGGATGAATATGTGGCTAAATGTAGAAGCATTGAGAGATCATTACCAAAGTATTTGCTGTTTGTTCGTTCAATGTGAATAAGTATATGTTTCTGTGTGAGAACTGGTGGCATAGTGATAAAGGAAGGAATCTGCTGTCCTTACCTGTTCTGGTCTACACATGACTCTGATGTGGCCCAGCAAGCTACTCAGTTCAAGGCCTTACTCGTGATACCCAAAACACAATAGCAGATAAAAAAAATCCCATGTAGTGAACATAAGGTGTGTGTCACTGGAGATTCAGTTCATCGTAATTTATTCCTATTAACAGTCAGACTTTCGATTCAGTGCTGCCTTTACGAAACACTATGGCTACAAGGAAAAATGGTTCCACGGTATTGTCTGTGTATCTTGAAATATCTTTGCAACGGTACACAGAGCCAGTCTAGAATTCAAGATAAATATTACACAGGATAAACTTCTCTACAATACTATACGAGGCCCATTTGAAAGTTTCTGCAGTTCTGCACAAGATTTATCCATAGATTAATGCAATAGTTAGTTCAATATTTTATACATTTAACAATATGTTTTTCCCTTTTAAAGGAATTCAAGTTTTAACAGATAAATGTGAGCATCTAATTGATAAACTGAACTACAAGCTTGGAATTAATAGAGATAAAAGTTAGCCAATATTTATCTTCATAATCAGAATTAGAAGCCTAAACAATGATTAACCCATCTCCAGGCATGTGATGGTGGTCAATCATCACAGCTTGGTGGCATGGTGGCTCAGTGGTTAGCACTGCTGCCTCTCAGCGCCAGGTACCCGGGTTCGATTCCACCCTTAGGCGACTGTTTGTGTGGCGTTTGCACATTCTCCCCGTGTCTGCGTGGGTTTCCTCCGGGTGCTCCGGTTTCCTCCCACAGTCCAAAGATGTGCAGGGTAGGTGGATTGGCCATGCTAAATTGCCCGTAGTGTCCAGGGATGTTTGGGTTAGATGTGGGGAATGCAGGGGAATGGGTCTGGCCGGGATGCTCTTCGGAGGGGTGGTGAAGACTTGTTGAGCTGAATGGCCTTTTTCCACACTGTAGGGATTCTATAATTCTATGAATATCTTTGCAGGAGTTCCTCAGTGTAGAGTCCAAGGCCAAACTATCTATAGCTGCTTGATCAATGACCTACTCTCCATTGTAAAGTCAAAAGTGGGATAATAGTGCAATCTTCAGCAAAGTTAGCAAAATACTAATACTGTCCGTGTCCAAATGCAACACATCTGGCACGGGTGGGACTTGAACCAGGTCTCCTGGCCTATGGGTAGGGATACAATACTATGTCACAAGAGGGCCCCTCCTATTCACTCATCTTTTTCTTTGAACAGGTTAAACAGAGATGTTATTACACACCTTTTGGAGTAGGTGGGACTTGAATCCAAGTCTCGTGTTCCAGGGATAGGGCTGCACCATAAGCTGGCCCTTCCTTCTCACCCAATTACCCTAAATTAACATATAGCCATCACCTATTCCCAGGTTTACCTCCAACATTTGTGCCAGACCTGACAAGTGATTAATGAGGTCGGTACTTAAAGCAGAGAAAATACAAATGTTATTGTTAACCAGATGGAACACAGGTAAGATTCACGCTCAGTTTGGATTTTCGAAGGGAACATGTGAAGTAGGAACAAGAGTAGTCCAATTTATTTATTAAACCTACTGATTTACTAATTCAATGCCATTTTCATGCACTATCTCTGTATCTTTTGATGTCTTGAATATCAATGACTGATCATTCTTGGCCCCCTGGGATATATCATTCCAAAATTCTGAGTGAAGAAATTCCTCCTAATCTGAATTCTAAATGCCCTGCCTCTTATTCTGAAACTGTATCATCTGGTACAAGAATTCATACAATTCTCAAACCAAGTTGGGGGAACATTACTCCTGCTCCTATCCTGTTGGCCCTTTGACAATTTTGTATGCATCTATGAGATAATCTCTCAATTTTCTAAATTCTCGAGAATATAAGCCCAATCTCCTCATTCTTTCTTCATTGCATAATCAAGCCATCCCAGGAATCAGTCTGGGAAAGCATCGTGAAGATTTGCATGGTTGACCTTTTCAGGAAACATTCTACAGAGCCTACTGGCAGAAAGTGTTCAGCAGATTTAGCTAACACCATTCATAATACTCACACCAGAGCCACTGTATCTAACAGCTTGATAGGTTTAAGCCACTTTTGAGTTCTACTTTTAGACTAGAATTGCAGATAACTTTTTCCTGGACCTAGTAATATGCCTGCTTTAGTGTACTTAGATATAAATAATCTTTTCAGGCTTTTATCCCAACATTTCTGATCTGGGATGAGCATACTCTTGACTCTAAGGTAATTTAGTTCCCTTCCTATCCTTACCTTCACATAAGCACTGCTCTTTTTAGTTATCCAGTTCCAAGGAATTCACAGGACTGTTCAAACTCATAGGGAAGCTTAAAAAAAACTATCTCTAACATATCGGTGTTTCCCTTAAACTTAAATAAAACAACTGGAGCTTGTTTTCTTGTTCAGTTGTAAAAATCTACCAGTGTACACAAATCCCATTAATACAAAAACTAAGACACAAAAAACTATTTTGAAAGAAATAACTATGGCTACAGAAATACTTGTTATTGCTTATCAAGTCATGAACTTCAAACAAACAGAAAACCCACCAGCAGCTAACTCAAAAACCCAAACTCAAAACTGCGCACAGTCAATCTTGAAATTGGCCTACAGCACCACATTGTTCTTGGAATCTTTCTGGAAATTGTTTGTGAAGCTCACTGTGATACTGCAGAAATGTCTACAACACTAAAACACTCGTTGGCAGACTTGTTTAAAAAGATAGAATTCTGGAATGCACAATGTATGATATGGTGCAGCATAGATTTGAAAATGAAATGCAGTAATATTATGGCCCTCTGCTGGCAAGACAAATGTTATGCATAGATAGGAGTTGTGCATGAGAACCCCGCTGAATTAAAACTGGACGTTCTTCTGCGCAATTCCACTATAACTGGAATCCTCCGAAAGAATCCAAAATAATTCCAATACTTAGGTCAAGTTAGACTATTAAAAATATAGCCTAACTCTTGAGTAACTGTTAAACTGACCCCCATCTTTAACTTACACTTCCCAATTACGATCATAGTCAATGAACTAACAGCCAATATTCCCCCCCACTGACCCCAAAAGCCCTGACTCCTTTTCTTCCGCGAGACTCAACACATTAATAGCCCAGACCCTCCCCAACCTCACTGGACCCAAACAGTTCCAGGGACCTGACCCCACTTTCTTTTCTCCCTTCCTCTCCACCTCCAGACTGAGGACAGACTAGACTCCTCTGCTGCTGATACTGACTGGACCCTGACAGTGGTCAGTTTCTATTTTAACCTCACCCAACTGCGTTAATGTGTCATGCAATTCATTCTTTTGCCTCTCTCCCAAAAGCACTTAACTGGCCCTTTTTATGTACACTTCCTAGCTTTGGAACAGCTGGCTATAAACTGTCAATGCCTACAGCTTATTCTAGATGTCAACATGCAATGCTTTATTGCAGCGAACTGTATGACCACAAAGTTTTAATGTCTCCTTTTATTTATTGTTGGCTCTGGGCTGTAAACGTAATGGAGTATTTTCTGCATATTTAGAAACACTATTTAATTTGATGAATGTGTGACTGCAAACCAGGGACTGTTGAGCCATCTGTATTTTCTAAACCAAAAATATATTCAAAAGAGGAGCAATAAAAATAAACTGCAAAACATGGCTAGCATAACTGGATGGAAAATTTGTTTGATTGGCATTGAACTTAGAACCATTACTTTCACTGAGAATCAATTTTTTTTAAAAAATGAAGAATTAAACTTTTTACTCAGTGTTGTTTATTTGCGAGAATTTCCTCACATAGCCTATGACCTTCATAGACTGCTTGTGCCTAGTGGTATTATCACTCGATAATTAATCCAGAAACTCAACTAATGTTGTGGGACCTGGGTTCAAACCCTGCCATTGCAGGTGGTGGAATGTGAATTCAAGAAAAAAATAGAATTAGGAATTAAGGGTCTAATGATAACCAGGAAATTATTGCTGATTGTCAGAAGAAAATCTATCTGGTTCACTAATGGTTCCTTAGGGAAGGATATCTATCATCATTCCCTGTTCTGGCCTAAATGTGACTCCAGACCCACAGCAATGAGGTTGACTCTTAACTGTACTCTGGGCAATGGGGATGGGAAATCAGTACTGGCTTAGCCAGAGACACCCAAATCCCATGAGTGAATGAAAAAAATAAAATTTATATTTTCCTTTTCGCATGCAATGCACTGAATAGACTCGGGCATCTTTCAGGAGATTTCTCACCCTCTCGTGCTCTCTCTCCATGAACAAATAATTCCACAAATAAATTCTGCAGTGGGACCTTGTCCTGCCTAGCCAGCTACACTGAATTAATCAACACTAGATCTTCCCTGGACTGTCGGAGGTTGGAGAAAGTTTTGAATGAAACACCAAACATTTATTCTGTCACTTATCAAGTTGTCTTTTAACGTTGTGTAATTATAATTGTCTGTTAAATAGTAAAGATTGCTAATGACAGAATCAATACCTTCTCTAGTGTTTTGCCTACTGTTAACTTTTTCTCCTTCAATTATAATGTGGTGTGAACACTAAAATATGAAACAAATTGACCAACCGTGTCCTTGAAGGTCAATGTCTCTTTGTTTAACCCTGTCTTAAAAATATCAATTAAAATGCTGTCCGTTGTGTACAACACAATATTGACATGCTTGTAACTAACTTGGAGGCGTTTTGATCATATATGAATCTCTTTCTCCAATTCTGCCATTTCTCAGCATGTAATGTACTCTGTCAATGTTTTCAAATACTTCTGAAAGTGACAAGGTCGAAGCAATGTCTGCAGCTTGGTTCAAATTTTCTTCCCGTGCCGTGTCTGCATGTTATTTGACTGCTTTTCTTCCAAAATTTTCCCAATCCTTGCATTCATGAGCAACTTCCCACATTTTTCACCTGCAGCACCTACTATGCTGCTGGGTTGGTTTTCAGGCCGTTTCAGAACTGTTCATTGGAGTTATTGTTGGTCATGAGACAATAAGGCCATAAAATATAGGAGCAGAATTAGGCCATTCAACTCATCGATGCTTTTCCACAATTTGATCATGGCTGGCATGTTCTCAACCCCATTCTCCTCCCTTTTTCTCATAACCCTTGTTCCCCTAACTAATCAAGAACTCATTTATTTCTGTCTTAAATATACTAAATTACTTGACCTCCACAGCCTTCTGTGGCAAACAGTTCCGCAGATTCACCACCTTCTGCCTGAAGAAATTCCTTTTCATCTCCATTCTAAATAGTTGTCCCATCACCCTGAGGCTGTGCTCTTCGGTCCTGGTCTCTCCTACCAGTGGAAACATCTTGTCCAAGTCCACTCTATCCAGGCCTCTCAGTTTCAATTAAATTCCTACTTTATCCTTCTAAACTCCATTGAGTACAGACACTGAGTCCTCAACTACTTTTCATATGACAAGCCCTTCAACCCCGGGACCAATCTTGTAAGCCTCCTCCAGGCCCCTTCCAACACCAACATATCTTTCCTTAGATACAGGACCCAAAACAACTCTCAGTATTCATTGAGACGAATGTCAGATGAGTTTTGTGAGGTTTTACTCTGAGGTAAAGATATAATCAGACTTTTGAGTCTTTTATTAAGCAATTATTTATTTAAACCACTCTAACTATATACATTATGCTCTGCTGAAGTCCAAAGCATGTGTTTTTCATTAGAATAATCTGTTCATTGTCTATTTTTTATATTATTATCATGTGTACATTGCATCATCAGAGGCATGGCTTTTTGTGTACATTATCAGGAGTTAGTTTTTTATTCTCTTAAAACATGCACGTGTATATACAAATTTATGCTAAATCCCTGTAATTCTCATTAAACCTACAATTAAGGCCATTGTATCAAACTTTTCATTTCTATACAGTCAAACAACTAAAATACATGGACAAAAATTTTGATCCCAGAAATGGTCCATCTCCACCTCTCCCCATCCCACCCCTGTCATATAACATTTACAATTTTGATTTTAATTTATTGTCCTCAAAGCTTTACAAAGCACTCGTTTAAGTCTCTAAATTCAGAAAGGAGAAGAGAATGCGTTTTGACCCAGATGATTAAAACAAAAATTCATACTTCATTTCTTCTTAGTCTTTGAATCTTTTTGAATTAGCTCTGTGTTGCCTGAAATATATTTCAGTCTGGGAAATTCTAGATCCTAACTGGCAATTTTTATACAGTATGCTTCAATCACTTTATTCCCTCTATTGCTGTTATTAATGTCATTTGGAGCAAGGTAGGAGTCATAATCTTCTCCTAGTCTCATTTCCATTTTGATTACATTTGAAGCTATATTCAGGCAGCATAGAGATTTGTTAGACTGAAGAGTGTGTGGTGGGGTCATGGTTCTGTCTTTTCCAATCACTTTTTTGTAAAATGAGAACTTGTAGGAACTACTCATTGAATAAAATGTGGACTTGGCATGTAAACTCTACCAGAGAACAAATACTCAAAATAACTCACTTACAAAATTGGATTGCCAGAGTGTGTTGTTGTGTAGGGTAAGAATTTTTAATTAATTTAATGTTCTAAATTTCATACCTTGGAAAAGCTTCTGATAGATTGATTCATTGTAATTCTAAAGTTAAATTAAGTAGATCTGTATAGTCTTGAACTGTTATTTTTCACGCAGACATCTCACATTCAGCCAGACCTCAGAAGTTAATCTCACCAATCAGCAGCTGTTCCCAGTCGTTCCTACTCAAAGCACCCTCGCACATTTAGCTCCTCGTATCTGTCAGGAAGTTTATCCATAGTATTAACTCAGGTAGGGTAGACCCATTATTATGATATTCATTGATGTTTCTGAAATTGAAGGTTACACAGAATTCATTTGATTATGTCAGTAATCGGCATTGTTTGGTTCCTTTGTAGAGGGAGAGATAAACAAAGATGCAATTCAGTGTAAGAGGCATTGCCAAATTATAACAGAGGTAAATGAGTTTAAAATAATAGTATCATATTACAGATGCTTATAGCTCTTTAATCGATACACTGACATCTTTAATATTAGTCCTTATTTGTATTCCCAGTGCTTGGAATAATTGATTTGATTGCAACATAAAAAAATACAGAGCTAAAGTTTCTTGATCACTTGCCATCCTTCACAATTGAAGTCTACTTTTGGATTTTGATTTGTTTTCAAGATTTCTTAAATCTCATTGCACATTATTTTACTAATTAAAGATAGGAATTACTCTCCGGTCGGGGGATTTACACAATTAGGGTCTTCTTCAGCCCATTCTACCATTTAGTTAAATCAAGGCTGCACTGTACCTCAAATTTAATGACACATTTTCATTCTATATATCTTGATATACTTTCAATGAAAAATCTATCATTTGTTGAGGATTTTTCCTTTGATGTAATTTCTAAATGTCATTTCCTAAGCTGAATTTGGTTAGAAAATCCCAAGTACTTAATCTGACATTTTTTTGAAAATAGAGGCTACCAATCAACCTAGCTACTGCAAATTTTGATTTTTTTTTTAAATTTCACCAAATATATTGGAAACAGACAAATAAACACTGAGGGCTTGAAAGATCCTATCTTCTACTCATTTATATCACCCTGAAGCCTTCCAGATGTTTCTGAGATGAGACATTTAATACAATAACCTGTTTTTGAAGCAAAAACTGCCAGAGACATGAATAAATAAAAATTTTCTGGAATAATTTAATTGGAAGAATACTTCAAAGATCTTACAAAGCAGGATTAGTTCTCATAAAGACTGACTGAGAAGATGTGCATCTCTCACTCTTTGGATTTTCCATGCCCAGTTCTGCAAGTGTGATTATAGCTGAGAGAAAGCCAATTGCGAGACAAGATCTCTAAAAATGCGTAAATCTGTTGTGTCCAATTGTGTCTATGAGAATAGTTAAATTATATGGCCATAACATTGAACTCATCACATTGATACCAATCCACTGAACAACTAACTGTAGTGTCCTTTGTTTAAACTTTCAAAAACTCTACATTTCTCATCGTCGTATTGATCTTCGTCTTACGCTGGCAGCTAATGGCAGAAGTGTATGACCAAAGAGATTGTGTCATATCACCTTATCTTCCTTGGCTTGGAAAAATAGTTTAACTTCAGGAAATCTGAATAAGGTCTTTACAGCCTTAAAACATTAATAGTGGGATGTTTAAGTAATTAGCAAAGCTCATCCTGTCCCAAAACTAAAACAAAAAAAGCCTTGTTACCTCAAACAAGGAGTGGAAAAGTAGGGGCATCATTATATTCCATTTCACCTGGTTATATTACAATATTTGTCTGAAATAGCATTAGTAGAATTTTGAGCAGCAAGATGTCAATTATGCATCGAGTGAAAACATACTTCCTAACTTCCTACAAAATTGTTATTTTAATTTTAAGATTATGCCTCTATATTCTACATTTCCCATACAAAAATATTTTCGTTGTAACAACTGTACTAATTTTAAAAACCTTAATTAGATCTCTTGGTAACAATACAGACTACATGAATGCAACTTCCCTTTAAGGCCATAATAGCGTTCCTACCTCTGAGTCAGGAGGCCTGTGTTCAGGTCCCACCTGCTCCAGAGCTGTTTAATAGCATCTCTAAACAGGTTGATTAGAAAATATCAACAACTTGCCTTCATCATATAATCTTTTGCCATCCTCTGGTGAACTGTGTCTCATCAAATTTCAGTAAACCTCCTCTGGAGTTTGGTGAAGACAAACAGTGTAGTATGTTTTTTTGAGTATTGCAGTTAGGACGTCATGTTGCGGTTGTGCAGGACATTGGTGAGGCCTCGTCTGGAATACTGTGTCCAATTCTGATCGCCCAGTTACAAGAAGGATATTACCAAGCTGTAGAGGGTTCAGAAAAGATTTACCAGGATGTTGCTGGCTATGGAAGGTTTGAGTTATGAGGAAAGACTGGATGTACTGGGCCTTTTATTCACTGGAGCGTAGGAGGTTGAGAGGTGACCTGATAGAAGTTTAAAAAATAATGAGATGTATAGGTAGAGTTGATGGTAGTTGTCTTTCCCTGAGATGGGGAATTTCAAGACTCGGGCCACATTTTTAAGGTGAGAGGAACCAGATTTAAAAATGACATGAGAAGCAAATTTTTTACACTGAGGGTGGTTCACGTGTGGAATTAACTTCCTGTTGAATTGGTGAATATGGATACAATTACAATGTTCCAAAGACATTTTGGATGGATATATGAATAGGAAAGTTTTAGAGGGATATGGGCCAGGGGTATGTAAGTGGGACTAATTTAGTTTGGGATTATGTTCACTTGGACTGAAGGGTCTGTTTCCGTGCTGTATGACTCTATGTTCTCCTAGCCTTTTTGATTACATTTTGTTTATGCACATTAGCACTCAGTGATTTATGTCCTGGGACAGCTAAATCTCCTTGTTCCTCCGAACTCCTGGTCTGTCATCCTGCATTTGTGATTTGTTTGGATTTAAATTTGAAAAGATACATCGGTTTACAATGTCTAGAGTCACTGATCTGGGGACCTGCATGCCCTACTTGAAACAAATGATTAAATGCCATGCACTGGCACCAATGCACAATCAAGCTATGAGACGGTTTCTATGATTCATGATAATCTTCAGTATTAGTATCCCAATTCCTGGAGTTGTACTACCTGTTTCTCAGAATGGATGATTTAAAAATCCTTAGTCCAGGAAGCTATCAGTACACTTTAGATGTCTTTGAACAGATTGATGAATCTAATGGACTGATATACATCTTCAGCATCATCTATTCCCTCTAAACCGTAGTGGCTTTATCATTCCAGTTGAATCATTCTTATTAAGATTTAACTAGACCTACGCTTGAGTTTTCGATCTTGTGTTCCACCTTTTCATTTTTTTAATATTTTACAGACGTAACTGTGATTTGTTAGATTCATTTTAATAACATCGTAACGCAGAGACATTAATAATTAATGTTTTGTCAGTGGCATGCTGACAAATTAATTTTTTGCCTAAGAAATAATGAGACAGAAATCCAAGTTATTAGAATGCTGATATCCCATAATAAATTCAGTCATTCCTTAGGCAATGTTTCTAGTCCTAATTAGAGCTGCAATATTTAATTATTTACGCAGTGATCATACAAGGAGTCATTTTATTTTTAGAGGCAGCGCTCTGTTTATGGCAATGAATTTTCAAGTTTAAATTTAAATAAAAATTCTAGTGAGCATAGTCTTGAAATGTATTTTGCCCTGAAGCATATGACTTGCTTCACAGTTTGACTTGAAGCATTTGTGCTTTGTAATCTAAGTAAACGTTTAAAATGCAGAAGACATTAGGCTGGATTTGTCAGTTGGGAAAGGGTATGCTGGTCGCTAGCTTGGGATGGTGCATCTTCAGAACTCTCTTCTTAAAGTAGGTGACAGAGTAGATTCCTTAAGAATGTTAATGTAGAGATAGTTTCTTATTGATCAAGGAAGGTTTGCTGAAAGGGGACAGGGGCATGCCGTGATGCAGATTTGAGGTTATAATCAGTCCGGATCTGATTGAATGGTGGAACAAAGTCAAGGGCTGAATGGCCTTACTGCTTATAATTTCTTCGGGATAACAACTCTATTTCCTTTGTGCAGAGTGTCACCTTGGGCTGCCAATTCATTTCCGCAAGACCAATACTTACAAGTTGTGACAAAATTCCTTTCATGGTTGACATGGGGTAAAAGCATCCCTTCAGGGCTTTATTTAAATCCTGTGTGTCAATGCATACTCTCAGCCATCCAGGTTAATCGATGCTAGCATGCAATTAATCCTTTCTGTAGGAATTGTCGCTTTCTTCATTACTCTGTAGTTTTCCAGCTGTTCAGTCTTGTCTTTCAGGCAAGAAACGGCAGCTGGAACTTTCTTCAGCTGAATTGGGCTTATTTCTACTTTGAGAGAGTCTCCTGGAAGACATCTAACCCTGAAAATACATTAATGTACTCCTCTTGAATCTGTGCTGTAATCAATGATTTAGTGTGCTGCAGTACATTGTAAATCTCTTTTGGCATGTTGAAGGCTACTAGTCCAAGCTTTAGACTTAATCCAGCTGGGATGAGTGCTCTTTGCTTCCTGTCCATGCTTTGAAACTGCAGAGCTTCATTCTTGTCATTGCATTGAGGTTGCTTGGTGATGTATTCTCTTGGCATGAGTAAGTTGCCATTGTGTGATCTCAATATCACTTCCCAGTGTTTTATTTTTGGATATCATGTTGAACCATTTAGCAAAGGTCTGCAAATATCATGATGTTGCATGACACTCTGGTGTCAGTCTGGCATTTTATGTTGACCTGATATTCTCTTTTTGTAGTTACCATTCCAACAATAACAAACCATTTGCCACCCATCGACTGAATAAAAGTAAACTGTTGCAGAGTGTAGAGTGATTTGTCAGAATCTTTTGCTGATATCTCTGCATTGGTCATCTGTCCCTACTTGTGCTTTTTTTTATTTCATTCATGGGATCTGGGCATCTCTGGCTGGGTTAGCATTTATTGATCGTTACTCTTGAGAAGGTGGTAGTTATCTGTGATCTTCCATTTTGAACCACTGTAGGTAGACCTAAAATGCCATTAACGAGGGAATTCCACAATTGTAACCCAATGACACTGAAGGAGTGGCAATATCTTTTCAAGTTGAGATGATGAGTGGCTTGGAGGGAAACCTGCAGGTGGTGGTGTTCCCATGTAGCTGCTCTACTTATCCTTCGAGATGGAAGTGGTTGTGCGTTTGAAAAGTGCTGTCTAGAGAGTCTGGGTGAATTTCTAGATTGTACCTTGTAGATGGTAAACGCAGCTGCTAATAAGTGTCAGTGATGGAGGGAGTGGTTGTTTGTGAATTTGGTGTCAGCCAAACGGGCTGCTTTGTCCTGGATGGCGTCAAGCTTCTTGAGTACTGTTGGAGCTGCACTTATCTGGGCCAGAGGAGAGTATTCCATCACACTCCTGACTTGTGCCTTATCGATGGTGGACAGAATGCGGGGAGTTAGGAGGTGACTTACTCATTCCATGAATCCTAGCCTCTGACCTGCTGTCGTAGCCATAATACTTATATGATGAGTCCAGTTCAATTTCTGGTCAATGATAATCCCCAGTTTTTTGATTGTAGGGGTTTCAGTGGTGATAATGTCATTGAATGTCAAGGGATGATGTATTAGATTCTTTCTTGTTAGAGCTGGTCATTGCCTGGCATCTGGCCCAAATGTTACTTAACAATTTTCAGGTCTTGTCAGATGTTGTCCAGGTCTTGTTGCATTTGGGCAGACACTACTTCAGTATATCTGAGTGATGCTGATCATTTGTGCAGTCAGTAGCAAATATTGCCATGTCAGACACGACCATGAATAACTCCTGCAAGAGGTGTCCTGGAAATGAGGAGGGGAGGCAATAGCCTTGTGGTATTATTGCTGGACTGTTAATCCAGAGATCCAGGTAATGTCCTGGGAACCTGGGTTTGAATCCTACCACAGTCGACAGTGGAATGTGAATTCAATAATAAATAAAAGAGTCTAATGATGACTATGAAACCATTGTTGATTGTCAAAAAAACACATCTGGTTCACTGATGTCCTTTAGGGAAAGAAACTGCCATCCTTACCTGGTCTGGCCTACATGTGATACCAGACCCACAGCAATGTGGTTGACTCTGAACTTCTCTCTGGGCAATAAATGCTGACCTGACCAGGGAAGCCCTCATCCTGTGAATGAATAATAAAAAAAAAAGTTACCTCCTCTCTGGTTGGTTTAAAAACATGCTCTAAGAGACCCAAAATCATTTGATAAGCTCCTCATCCTTGCCAATTTATACACTGCCAATCTGATTTCTCCAATTTATGTGTAAATTAAAATCAGCTATAATTATTGTTGTTTTGTCCTCCAAACACTAAATATTTCTTCTTGTATACTTCACTCTACGTTGTGGTTATTTTTCGGAACCCTGTAAACCATTCTTAAAAATAACTTCTTTCTAAGGTTTTGGAGTAGATTTGTAGCTCGGGTTGTAGATGTTGTGGGTGGTTGGTTGGCTCACTGAGCTGCTTTGTTGTTGTTCAACAAAGAACCAGCTCGGCGAGCCAACCAACCACAATAACTTCTTTCCCCTACAAATCCTCATTTTCACTGAAACTGATTTTGCATCCTGATCTCCTGAACAAAGTCAACTATAATTATGTAATTATGTACCATTTGTTTAACAGTGCAACCCTCCACCTTTTTCCAGCTTCCTCCTACTCTTGAAGGTCATATATCCCTCAATATTCATGACTTACTCATAGTCAAGCTGCTGACACATCTTGCAACAGCTTTCAGATAATTTGTTTCAATATTTGTTGTGAACTTGTTTACTTTATGATTGATATGTGTATTCAGACAGCAAGCTTTTAGTGTTGCCTTTTTGCTCGCTTTGTAACATTTAGTTTTGACTATAGGTGTATTCTTTATTTTATCTCTATCCCCCTCGCTGCCATTCTCTAACCTTCATTCCCCATCTTACTATTTTGCTTTCCTGCCTTGACTGCATCCATTAATTAGTTACATCTACCCAAGTTTGGTCTCTCAACCCCATGTTTAAGTTCATGTCCTGTCTACTTCCCTAGTCACGCAGCCTAGTCCAAGTATGGTTCAGCCATAGACCGCCCCAACAGTAGAAATCTCATTTTCTGCAGTGCTGATTCCAGTGCCCCATGAGTTGAAATGCACTTCTCCAACACCAGACTTTGAGCTATGTATTCATTTTAAAAAATCTATTTGCCCAGTGCACTTGCACATGGCTGTCGTGGTAATCCAGAAATAATTACTTTTGACATTTTGATGTTAAATTTAACACCTAACATCTCATACTCACTCAGCAGAGCTTTCCTAGTTCTAACAATTTCATTGGCCCTAACATAAACTCCACTCACAGGATGCTCACCCTCCCACTGCAAGTTGTTCTCCAACCCAGAGAGGATATGCTAGCACCAGGTAGAAACATGACCGTATAGAAATTGCTCTGTAGAAAAGAGAACAGTGTCAATATTCCTTGCTATACTCTTGCTTACGACCTCTCCTAGAGTACCTCACTTGGATGGTTTCCTGTAGTACAGTGCAATGGTCAGTTGGCTCATCTGTTCTGCAACCCTCCCTTGCATCCAAACAGGCTGAAAAAATATCTCAGACCTGTTGGACAACTGCACAGGCTGGCAGTGCTCCCTCTGGGTCCCCTACTGCCTCAATCAAAGTCACACCTTCCTGTACCATGACTGCTGGGCAAATCACATGGCTGTCTCCTACCTCCCACCTCCTGGAATAAAATGTACAAGTAACTTCCCCTCCCTGACGTGCCATAGCATCTGTAGCTAGGCTTCCAGCCCACTGACACTGAGCTGATATTCCTGCAGCGGCAGACAGTTAATGCGGATATGAGTGCCCTTGATCACACTGGTATTCAAGAGATCCGATATCCTCCACTTGCAGAATATCACCTGCCTGGCCATCTTCATTGCATGTTTATTAATCATTTTAATTAACTTATTTGTAAATATTATACTTAATCAGTTTAGCGCTACCGGTAAACGTCACCAAGATGAACGAACAATTTATAATTAAAGTTTTGGCAAAGATCTGTAGCTCGGGTTGTGGATGAGGTTGTTGACTAGCTTGCCAAGCTGGCTTGTTCTCGATTCGTCACCATGCAAGATGACATCATCAGTGGAGCCTCCAATGAAGCGATGTTATTCTACTCCACTTGAAATTTATACTGTCCGGTCTGTTATGGTGAGTCGTGTCATTTCCAGTTTTGATCTGTATGGGTTTGTATATGGGGCCCAATTCACTATGTTTGTTGATTGCATTATGGGTGGAGAACCATGCCTCTAGAAATTCCTGTACGTGTCTGTTTGGCTTGGACTACAATGGTTACCTTGTCCCAATTAAACTGATGGCCTTCATTGTCTGAGTGCATCAATATTAAGAAGAGTTTGTCGTGCCACTTTGCTGCTAGCTGATGTTCATGTATTCTGATGGCTAGTTTCCTTCCTGTCTGTCCAATGTTATGTTTGTGACAGTCGTTGCATGGTATTTTGTAAACCACATTGGTTCTGTATATTGTGGAAATGGGGTCTTTAATTCTTGTAGGTGTTTGTCGTGGAGTGGCTGTGGGCTTGCGGGCCACCATGATTCCTAGTGGTCTTAGGAGTCTTGTTGTCAGTTCTGATATGTTCTTGATGTAGGGCAGTGTGGCCAGTGTGTTAGGGCATACTGTGTCGTCCAGTTGTTGTCTGTTCAGTAGGCGTCTGTGGTTGGAGTTGTGGGGATATCCGTTTACAGAGAGGATTTTGTGCAGGTGCTCTTCCTCTTTCCTGCATAGTTCCGGAGTGTTGCAGTGTATCCTGGCCCGTTTAAATAGTGTCCTAGTACAGCTTTGTTTGTGGACGTTGGGGTGGGTGCTGTGGAAATTGAGGATTTGATCAGTGTGGGTTACTTTTCTGTATACTGAGGTTTGGAACTCCCTGTTGGTCATACACTCAACTTGAACATCCAGAAACGGAAGTTGATTGTTGATTTCTTCTTCCCTTGTGAATTTAATCCCTGAGAAAACATTGTTGATGAGGTGGTGGGTCTCTTCTAATTTGTTGCATTTAATAATGATAAATGTGTGATTTACGTACCAGATCTACAGTTTAGTTCGAATGAGTCCTGAGATGGGTGACCCCATTGGTGTACCATTGATCTGTTTGTACACTTGACCTTTAAAGACAAAGTGTGTGATGAGGCAGAGGTTCTAGTAGTTTAAGTATGTTGTCATTGCTTGATTGATGTGAATAAAGCTATGACGTCAAATTCACATCAATCGACATCCCACTAGCCAAAGAAACAGTGGCCACATTACCAGAGGAAGCAGCAATGGAGACCAGCAGCTCCGTTAGCAATGACAACCTACTTGAACTACTCGACCTCTGTCTCACCATACACTTCGTCTTTAATGGTCAAGTATACAAACAGATCAATCGTACACCAATGGGATCACCCATCTCACATGATTATTGCAAACTAGGAAGCACATTGAAACATGTTGCATTTCTATCCAAAGCAGTTCGAAATACAGAATCATTGAAATCCAAATTTTGCTCATGTGTCTTTTTTCAGTTGTTGACAAGAAATTACATATGACTATAGTTCACGAAAAATGCATGTCTGCTTTGCTTATTTATTACAGTCAGAACAAAATCATTCAATTTTACTTTCAGAGCAAAACTATTTTACCAAAGGTCACAATTTGTAAAGACAGTTCCAGTTTAAAATACAGTGTGGGGGAAGCCAACAGTACTTGGACAGTTATTGATTGAGCAGAACAGATGCGTGGAACTCCCTTGGCCATCACCAGTGAAATTGTTCATGTTGAAGTACCCCAACTACAAAATTTGATGTGTTTCAAGAAATAAATTTCCTTTATGACTTCAGGTATAATGCCATTATATTCACCAAGATTTTGCATGGTATTAAATGTATGCCTGCAGAAAAAATGTTTTGAGGGTGTAACAAATGTAGGCTCTGCTTGGTCTCGTGTGGTAGAGGAAAATGACATGTTAGTTTATTAAGAAGCTCTTGAATAAAGTAATATGCAAGTCATTGCTTGATAACAATTGTTTCCAAATAGATAGACATATGCTTACAATATACTAGACGTCATGACAGGGATTTATAAGGAAGTCAATTTTACTTCTACAAAGTTTATATGACAGCATTGTAGTGAATGGTGCATGCCTCATTATTAACCCTATCAGGCCTTATACCTTTGTACGATAGCCTCCTCAAGGTTTTTATCCCCATCTTGAATACTTATATGTTAATA
Source organism: Rhincodon typus (assembly GCF_021869965.1). Taxonomy (NCBI): domain Eukaryota; kingdom Metazoa; phylum Chordata; class Chondrichthyes; order Orectolobiformes; family Rhincodontidae; genus Rhincodon; species Rhincodon typus. The sequence continues at coordinate 47,500,042 of NC_063342.1, read as the reverse complement.
TCGGTGGTCAAGGCTGGAGAAGTGCACCATTGCTCTAGTTCCTTTACTCTAAGGTTGTCAAGATAACCAATTAAATCTGTTATGTTTTAAACAACAAAATCCATCAACCAGGTTTCTCAATAAGTGGTCATTGGATTGTTATTGAAACTAAACTTATTCAATAGTTATAATAATTGGTTAACATACACCATTAGTAATAGAATTCAAAATGCATTATCTTTGCAGATACTGGCTGTCTGAAAAAAAGAACTCTGCAGATTTCTCAAAGGCAAAAGGAGTAAATTGTAGCCTGTTCTGGAATCTTTTGGTCTGATGTTCTGGCATGTGTAGTCAAGTCATTAATCATGCACAAACAAAATTAGAAATGCCTGGAAAAAAGAAGACTCAGCAGGTCTGGCAGCAGCTGTGGAGAAAAAGCAGAATAAACATTTTGAGTCCAGTGATCCTCTTTCAGAACTGATAGTAGTTGGGAAAGGGTTGGTATATGTACTGAAGATGGGTTGGGCGGGGTGCGGTCACAGGAAAGGAGTAAACGATAGGTGAGAGTGGAGCCCAGAGAGAGAGAAAAGCGGTTGAGCAGGCAAAGGACTTAGAAACCTCACATTGTTCGGAATAGATTCAAAGTCCTTTAAAACTGGATGACATTTTATTTGTTCAATTTCCTTTACTGAAGATGTCTTTTCTGTTGAAAGAGGCAATTGCTCCATTCTAATATTTGGAGGATCTAAATTTACTTTACTGCATCAGCTGCCTTGTTGGAACAGGCAGTTTCTTTGTCTGCTGATTCCTGGATGTCTGAAAAAGGTAATCGTTTCTTCACCATGTCCTGAATTTATATATTTTGGTCATCCATTTTCCACGGTAGCTTCCACGGAGTTGAATGTACCACGTCTTCAGTCTGTCCCAGCAGATTTATATTCTCAATTTACTTGCAAGTGTTACAACATGGACACAAACAGCTGAACCAATTACAGCCCCATTAGTCTCCTCTCGATCATCAGTAAAGTGATGGAAGGTGTCATCTACAGCGCTATCAAGCAGCAACTGCTCGGCAATAACCTGCTCAGTGACGCCAAGTTTGGGTTCCGCCAGGGCCACTCAGCCCCTGACCTCATTACAGCCTTGGTTCAAACATGAGAGCTGAATTCCAGAGGTGAGGTGAGAGTGACAGCCCTTGATATCAAGGCTGCAGTCGACCAACTGTGGCATCAAGGAGCCCTAGCAAAACTGGAATCAATGGGTATCAGGAGCAAACTCTCCGGTGGTTGGAGTCATACCTGACACATAGGAAGATGGTCATGGTCGTTGGCAGTCAATCATCTCTGCAGGAGTTCCTCAGGGTAGTGTCCTAGCCCAATCATGTTCAGCTGCTTCATCAATGACCTTGTCTCCATCATAAGGTTAGAAGTGGGGATATTCGCCGATGATTGCACAATGTTCAGCATCATTTGCGACTCCTCAGATACGGAAGCAGTCCATGTTCACATGTAACTGACAAGTGGCAAGTGACATTCACGCCACACAAATGCCAGGCTATGACCATCACCAATAAGAGACAATCTAACCACTGTCCCTTGACATTCAATGGTGTTACCATCACTGAATCCCCCACTGTCAACATCCTGGGGGTTACCATTGACCAGAAACTCAATTGGACTCACCACATTAACACAGTGGCTACAAGAGCAGGCCAGAGGCTAGGAATACTGCAGCAAGTAACTCACCTCCAGACTCCCCAAAGTCAATCCACCATCTACAAGGCACAAGTCAGGAACATGATGGAATACTCCCCACTTGCATGGATGAGCGCAGCCCCAACAACACTCAAGAAGCTTGGCACCATCCAGGACAAAGCAGCCGACTTGATTGGCACTACATCTACAAGCATCCACTCCCTTCACCACCGACGCTCAGTAGCAGCAGTGTGTAATATCTACAAGATGCCCTGCAGAAATTCACCAAAGATCCTTAGACAGCACCTTCCAAACCCATGACCACTTCCATCTAGAAAGACAAGGGCAGCAGATATATGGGAACACCATCACCTTCAAGTTCCCCTCCAAGTTACTCACCATCCTGACTTAGAAATATATCACTGTTCCTTCACTGTCACTGGGTCAAAATCCTGGAATTCCCTCCCTAATAGCATTGTGGGTCAACCCACAGCAGGACGACTGCAGCGGTTCAAGAAGTCAGCTCACCACCACCTTCTCAAGTGCAGCTTTAGTTTTGCTGACATTGAGAGAGAGGTTGTTATCATTGCACGATAACACCAAGCCCTCTATCTCCTTCCTGTATTCTGACTCATTTTCGTTTGATATCTGTCCTACCATGGTGGTGTCGTCAGCAAACTTGGAGTTGGCGTTCATACAGAATTTGGGTATGGAGTCATGGGTGTACAGGGAGTACAGTAGGGGGCTGAGAATGCTTCCTTGGTGGGGGCGCCAGTGTTGAGGGTTATTGTGCAATTGTCAATCTTCACTGATTGCGATCTATAGCTCCAGAAGCTGAGGATACTCTTGCAGAGGGCGGAGCCAAGACCTGTGTCTCAGAGTTTTGAGATTAATCTGGAGGGGATTATGGTGTTGAATGTGGAGCTGAGGTCAATGAGTCAGAGCTGATGTAGGTGTCCTTGTTGTCCAGGTGTTCCAAGAATGAGTGTAGGTCTCGGGAAATGGTGAGTGCTGTGGACCTGTTTCGGCAGTAGGCAAATGATAGGGGATTGAGACAGGCTGGAAGGCTAGAGTTGACGTGGGCCATGACCAGTCCCTCGAAGCACTTCATGAAAATGGAGGTCAGAGCCACTGAGAAATAGTCATTGTATTAGTCATTATTTGGTACTGGGACGATGATCGTCATCTTGAACCAGGTGGGGACTTCAGATTGTAGCAAGGAGAGGTTGAAGATGTCAGTGAATACCTCCACACAGGATCTAAGTGCATGACCGGGACTCCGTTCACCCCCATCGCTTTCCTCGGGTTTACTCTCAGGAAGACCAATCTGATATTTGCAGCGGTGACAGAGGATATAGGTGCATCCAGGGCTCTTGGGGCAGGTGACAGTGCACCACTGGCATTCTGCTTGAGCCAAACATAGAAAGCACTGAGCAATGAGGGAGGGATGTGTTTTGTCCGCTTTCTTACTCTGTTTTATTTTGTATCCAGTTATGTTGTGTCGGCCTTGCCACAGTTGACGGGTGTCTGAATGGTTAGTTTGGGCCACTAACTCGGCCTGGTACTGCCTCATGACATATCTGGCTTTGTGGAAGTCATATCTGGATTTTCTGTATCGGTCTGGGTCGTCCAACATGAATGCTGTACGCCTGGTCTTCAGTAGGGAGTGGATTTCCTGGTTCATCCAAGGTTTACGGTTGGGGAACACACGGATTGACTTCTTTCATGCACAGTCCTCTATGTCCTTGCTAAGGAAGTCAGTGACGATGATGGCATGCTCGTCTAGGCTGCCCGCTGAGTTCTTGAATATCGGCCAGTCCACTGACTCAAAGCAGTCCAAGTATTCCTGCTGTTGTGAAGCTATGACTTAAAGTGGCTCATTTTCTAGATTGTTTGTTTATTTATCAGAACGCGTTGTCTTTTTTATTAACTGGGCACTGCTTGCCCTTACAAGTTTTCCCTGCTGTACAAGGTTGGCAATGACTATTACTCGCTAGTATCTGTCTTATTTGATGTATTGATTTCTCATTTATCTTTTGGGTATTTTTAACCATTAGCAACTGAATGTATCCTGCTGATCTCCTGTGATAAGGTTGATCTTCTCTTCTTGATCTATGTTGTTTCCAGACTTGTGTTGCACTAAATATTTGGCTTTCTCTCGAGTCAAATATTTTCCTGCTCACCCTATACTTGTCAGAGTGCGAGTCACAGAGCTCTCAACAATGCAGTCACATTTGACAGAGCATTGAGATGCTAATTGTCTTCTCTAAGTTTTGGAACAATCGTTGAAGTTAATTTCACGTTAAAATGCATTTGATATGCTATAGGTGGATGCAACAATTCTCAATGAATACTTCAAGTGATTGTTATATATTTAATTCATCGAATCTATCGAAGAGATTATTTCTCTACTGTTACCATTAAGCAAATCTTGCTTTACTTTAAAATATGGAGACAGCTGCTGCTGTGAGAATGCAATGCAGTCTTTGTCAGTCAATAATAAATCCATTTGTTAATATATCCATTTTACTGTGCATGACTTTATTAGCTTTCAGTATAGTATTGAAGTAGTCAATCTTGACAGGACTGTACTGTTTCCCTGCAGAAGTATAACAGCTTTCAAACAAAAAAACTCATGCTTAGATTTTACATACAGTTTGCACAGTTTTGACATTAACACTAAATAATTTCAAAATATTAATTTTTCTCCATCTCTCTTTCACTGTTTTATCATTTTGTTCACTATAAATACAGATTGCTCTCTTGTGTGTGTCCTTAAGTCTGTTCTTTAGCAAGAATCTTGCCAGTGTGTATTGGCAGGATATTCTATTTGTGAGAATGTCATGCTCAATTCTAATCCAGACATCAGACAACATTCAACTATGTACACTCAGAGTAGAGGTCTCTAGATTGAACCTCAGCTCTTCTCTTTGCCTTCGCTTCAATGGAGGCCATCCAAGTAAGTCATTCAGAACAGAACTCTGAGGTTGCTAATTGCTAGTCAATATTCAAAAGTACAATAAAGACATAATCGAGCAATTATATTGTTCTTTTAATATATTGGCAGAAAAGAAAATTGAGGCACAGTCACATCAGCCATGATTTTATCAAATAGCCTTGTAGATTAAAGGGCCAACTGGCCTAATCCTACTCCTTATTTGTGTGTTTATGTAGAAGAAATGACAATTCCCTTCAAAGCTAAGGCACAAGAGATCATCTTCAACTCTAATGATTGGTTGTGCAGATGGGTACCTCTAGTCACCTGTTGTGACTAGACCAAGGGCAAAACTCCCCAAGTTATTTTAAAGCAGTCAAGACACCCCAAATTTGCAACATTTTGAATAAGATGTGTTAAACTGCCTCACGCCACCACCCACCATTTCTTCACTCAACCCCTTGGTGGCAACATTGTAAATTAACCATGATTCCATCCCTTGTAAATGCCTTTGTTAAAGACCAAATTAAGTTATGTTTTAGAAGGAACTACCCAGGCTTTCTTGAGGTCACAAAAAAGTGAGTTTCTTACTTATCAAATACAGGAAGAAATAATAATGCACAGATAGTTGAGCTTTGAAGTTGATAGAAATTATTTTGTCCTGTTTCCTCTTGACTGACTGCAAAACACTGCTGACTAGTGGCTGGTTCTTCAATTGTGATTGAATACAGGCAAGTACATATGTTCATGTACACAGCTTTCCTCCATGAACACACACATACCAGATTTGAATCAGCTTTTAACCCTTTTTTTTATATATATTCAAAGGAGAAGTCACAAACAAAACATGTCTCCCGCTGAGACTGCTGTCTTTTCTCATATTATATTTGTAGTTTGTGATAACCGCCGGGAGAATTCAATTCAAGTTGTAGTGCATTATCTTGCTTTTCAGTCCATCCCTTTGAAGCTTCCTTGACACCTTGTTAAATGTGAAATTTCAGAGTCTCTATCTCTGTGTCTCTCTAGACAGCCATTAAATTCACATCTGCAGTTAACTTCTAGCTGTATGTTTTTTTCCTTTTAAAACAAAATGTTGTAATTGAAAATTGGTATGTCCATAGGTGAACTGGGATTATGATCCATGGTCTTGAATTGTACTCTTCGGAGAACATTGCCATTGACAAAGCTCTAGACACCATAGAAAACCCACCTGTCATGGCAGAAGTGGAAATCGACCCAGTGAAGTTGTCTACCAGAGTCATTGACTTGTTTTCCATAGGGAAAGCTGCAGGTGCTGATTCTATACTGCCTGATCTCATCCAGCATGAGAAACTGGCACTGACTCTGCTGGAAGGATGTGTGTTGCAAAGTGTGTAACTATGCAGAACAACAAGGGTGACCATCGTAGTTGCAACACCTATCGAGACGTTTTCATGCTGAGGTAAAAGTAATTTGCCCTTGTTGCCATTTTTAGACTGCAGATCTTTGCTGAGTCCATTTATCCAATTCTAAATAAGAGTCATTGGACTCAAAATGTTAACTCTGTTTCTCTCTCTGCAAAGAATTGGAAGATGCACTATCCAACGATCTTCGAAGTCTGGCAGGCAGAGGAGAAATGCCATGAACAAAGGCTGCTACATATTACCTTCATCAGTTGCATTAGGCATTTGAGCATGTCAGCAGAGATGGCCAGTGTAAATTATGAGTTTAAGTTAGCGGCTTACTGAAGCTGCTCAATATGATCTCTTCACATGACGGCTTGATGGGTAAGGTCAGCTACGTTGGGATAACTTTTGAGACCATTTGACATGAACCGCAGTGTTAAAACGGGTTATATTCTGACACTGACTCTCTTAGGTTAAGCACTTTGCTGCTATCATTTGCCTTCAGGTCATCTACATTAGGTGTTGCTTTCCATGTCAGAAATGATAGAAGACTGTTCAGTACTTTTGCCTTGAGATCCAAGGTAAAGGCATATCAAATCCTCAAGAGATTGCTGTGATACAGTGATGCTGCACAAACATTCCAGACTGAGGAACACCTCTGGTAGCAAGTGGACAGACTCTTTCATGCCTGGATAGAGTTTTTGGTTTGATCAGCAGCATAAGGAAGACGAATGTCATCGTCCAGGATATTGTCATTCTGCCATCTATTTGCAGGAACAGTGTATTGCTGACCGTTATTGATATCTTCACATACCTAGGCTCTGTAATCACCAAAAAATCTGAAGTCAGCAGATGCATCACATAAGCTACAGTTGTTGTGTTCAAGCTGCGTAAGCATGTGGAACAAAACTGACTGATAACAGCAAGCTGCAAGTCCAGCCAACCTGTGTACGTATTCATAGATTCATAGAAGATAGGAGCAGAAGTAGGCCATTTGACCCATTGAGACCACTATGCCAATCGGTATGATCGTGGCTGATCATCAAGCTCAATAACCCAATTCTGTGTCACCCTCTACACCCCTTCCCCCCACCCCTCCATATCCCTTGCTACCTATAGCAACAAGAGCTACACCTACTTTGAAGTAATATATTTCTTTGCAGTGGTGAGACCCGGACAACATGCTAAGCAGGGAAAAAGGCTGAACACTTTTCGCTGTCACCGTCTCAGACATAACCCTGCCATCTATTGACAGGATAGGTTATCAATTCAGAACCTCATTTCTATTTCAGCTAATGCTTAACTCATCATTTCTGCTGTATGTTTGCCCACTTTTAGTGCTCCTGTGGTAGTGTTCATATCTTTGATCCAGGAGGCCTGGTTTTAAGTCCCACTTGTTCCAGAGGTGTGTCATAACATATTTGTTCCAGTCAGTCAAAAAGGCAATTTACGTTTGTTGCTGATCCAACAATGTGTACACTGGCTCAGCCACATTCATTGGATGGACGAAAGCAAAATACTACAGAAGTGGGAAATCTGCAACAAACGTAGAAATTTTGGAGAAACTCGGGTCTGGCAGCATATATGGAAAGAGAAACAGAGTTAACGTTTCAAATCTGGTATGACTGTTCTTCAGAACTAAAGAAATCATTTTTATTGGCTGGATGACAATATTATACAAAAGACCTGTTCAATTGGCCACTGGGTCATGATCTCCTGGCTGGCCACATCTTCATTACAAGGACACCTGCAAGTAAGAAATGGAGATGGCAAACATAAATCAACAGCAACCTCTTCGTTCACAAGCTTAACCGTCGAACATCTTAGTGTTGACTTGTAACTTGTGTTGGAATTGGCATAGTGTACAAAATCTGCTTTTGTTTGTTCAGAATAAATGTTTGATGCACAGCTCTGGATATTTCAAAATGTAAGTGAAATGTGAGATCATCTGTGGATTTGAACAAAAATCAAACAGTATTCCAGAAGTAGCAATCCATTTGGACCAATAAGTTTCTAGAAATAGCAGATATAGGGAATGATTTGAAGAAGATACATTTCATTCTTCACAACATAAAGTCCCTGAGAGTGAGCTTAAATCAGCCTATTAAAACCTAAACACCTGGAATCAAATGGAAAATATCAGTGATATCAGCGTATAAACATTGCAATTCACAATGCTTCAATTGCATTGACATTTTTAGCTGTGGCAAGGATGGTTAGTCTATGTTTTGGAATACAATTATTTTGGTTGGAAGTTAAAAGACTGCTGACAGAGAAGTGGCAGTGTCAGTTTGAGAAACCAATGAATAAGACTGGGTTGGGTGTAAATCAAACAAGATGAAGTTAATTTCACAAGCAGGCTCACTGATATTTGTCTTGTAAGGTTAGAGAGAAAGAGAAATGCATAAATTTGAATAGTGGTGATCCATCGTTAAGCCTTAGGCATAGTGAAGGATCTCCACCAACTACAATAAACAACTTTTTAAATGTAAATCACTGACCATGCCTCCAACCAGGTTTCCAGGTGGCGGCCAGGAATTCCAACTCCTGCCATGTCCTGGGAGCTCTGATGCAAGCCAATCAAGTCATGTATATTCAGCCAAGATTTTTTTTTTAAATTCAGCCAGATTAGTAGAATGTTCTCCAACTAACATGAAAACTAGGAGTCACATGATTGAGAAAGGGCCCACGATGAGCACCCAGGACCCATATCTGTTTCTTATGTCTGTGCATTTGAGGATGGTGAAGTGTGGTTGCAAAGCTGTTCTAAAGGTGGTTGGAGACAGTTGAAGTGAGATCCAGGAACACAGGAATAATGGTAACCTGAAAAGTAAACCAATTGAGATGATACTCTGAAGTCCTGAGGGAGGGACATAAAGAGAATAATCTAGAGTTCTCATTAAGGTGGAGAGTGAGGTAGTAGATTCTGAGACTAGGGTCCTGAATCTTAATAAGGGAAATTAGATGGCATGAGCTGTCAGTTGGCTATGATGGAGTAGCAAGTGTTATTGAAAGGAATGACAGTGGAAAGGCTATGGCAAACATTCAAAGATCGAATGGGTGAATGACAATAATTGTTTATTCTTGTCTGGTGCCAGAGTGCAAACAGAACAGTGGCCAAACCATGGCTTATGTGGGAAGGTAGAGATAGTATTAGATTTTTAAAAAAGGCGTATCAGTTGGCAAGAAAAAGAAAATAGACCCGAGGATTGAAAACCGTTTAGAAGACAGCAAAGGAGGACCAAGGGATGAATTAAGAAGAGGGAAATAGAGTGTAAGAGTATGTTTGTGGAAAAGATAAGAGCTGACTGTAAAAGTTTCTATAGGTATGTCAAGAGAAAAAGATTGATGAAAATTAATGTAGGGCCTTTATAGTCAAAAACAGGGTAATTTATAATGGGGTACCAAAAAATAGCTGGCAAATTAAATGCATATTTTGCTTCTATTCATAAAGGAGGACACATATCATGTACCAGAACTGATGCAGAACAGAAGCTTTAGTGAGAGAGAATACTGAAGCAAATCAGACAAGTCATTTGGAGGGATTGATGATGAGATTGAAGGCTGATAAATCTCGTTGGCCTGATAATCATCATCTCAAAGTAGTTATGGAGGTGGCCTTAGAAGTAACGGAGGTGTTGGTGGTCATCTTCTGAGATTCTGAAGATTCTGGAACAGTTTCTACAGATTGGAAGGTAGTTCATGTAACCCAACTATTTAAAAAAAAAGCCAAAAGAAAACAGGGAATTATAGACACACTGCACCTAACATTTGTAGTAGGGAAGATGCCAGAGTCCATTATCATGGATTTTATAGTAATGCCCCTGGAAAACAGTGATAGAATTGGATGCAATTAGCATGGATTTACAAAATCGAAATTATGTTTGACAATTTGACAAGAATGTTTCAAAGATGCAACAAATTGATAAGGGGAACCCAGTAGATGTGGACTATTTAGACTTGCAGAAGACTTTCTACAAAGTTCCACATAAGAGATTAATGTATGAAACGAAAGCACACGGGATTAGGGATAGTATATTAACATTGATAGAAAATTGGTTGGCAGATTGGAAATAAAGATTAGGAATAAATGTGTATTTTTTTGAATGGCAGCAGTAACTAATGGGATGCAACATTTCAATTTGTTATCATCTTCATAATGAGACGATTCAAGTACAGGAACAATGGTGTCTTGCTGCAATTACACAAGGCATTAGTGAGGCTATGCCTGGCATATTGTGTGCAGTTTTGCTCTCTTTTTATCTGAGGAAGGATGTTCTTGCTATACAGAGATTACTATGAGGTTTATCAAATTGATTAGAGTTGAGAAGAACGAGGGGGAATTTCATAGAAATACATTGAATTCTACAGGACTAAACAAATTAGATGCAGAAAGGATGCTCGTAATGATGGGAGAGTCCAGAAGTAAGTGTCATAATTTAAGGATAAGTGGTAGGCCATTTAGGAAGGAGAAAATGTTTTTATCCAGGGAGTGGTGAGGCTGTGGTATTCATCATCACAGAAAGCTGTTCAGGCCAAGACGTTGTGTTTTCAAGAGGTAAATATTGTTCTTGTAGCTAAAGGGATCAAGGGATTCGGGTATTGAACTCGATAATCAGCCATGATCATGTTTAAAGAGCAGACCAAGCTCAAAGGTTCAGATGGCCTCCTCTTCCTATCTTCTATGTTTCTGAGTTCAGAGATAAACAACAAAGAGAACAAAAATACCTGTGGAGCTACCAAAGTTGACGGGAACTGGGAGAAAAGAAGAAATTTTCAGAGAGGCCATCCATCCACCACGAAATGACCACCAGCAGAGGGATTGAGGAAGAATCTCCAGGCTGAGAGTTGGTGCTGTATGTAGGCAGGGTGGAGAGAGGGGATCTGAGAATGAACAGAAAGTTAGTCAGGGAATCATTGTTGGAATGCCGTGAGGTGAGCATTGTGTTCAAGCACTCCACTTTGGAGTGACATTGGAGGTAGTTAAGCAGAGTGTTTGAGTGAAGGGTGAAAGATATCTGGAGGAAAAGCTGTGTGCAAATGAAGCAGTTGGGACCTAATGTTTGCTGATGTTTTGGTGCATTGCCAATGAATCTGCTTTGATCACATCTGCTTGTAAATGTGCACAGTATTATGCTTGACCAGAATGTTCTAGTTAATTATGTTTGTCTCATGTTGAATTTTGAAGTTTAAATAAAAGAGGGATATTGTTTGTTAATTTCCATATTTGCCACTCGATGATTTTGAATATTAGTGCTTTAGGTACATATTGTCAGCTTTTTCACTTTCTTCGACTTTGTTTAGCGGACTTTTTTTTTGTTCAGATTGAATTTTGTAGCTTTATTCTATCAATAAGGACCTGGGCTTTCCAAGCTTCATCGACTGTAAACAAAACATTGCAGATCCGAGATAATGACAACATTTTCGGGAGTGGAGAATGGTGCGTGGCGTGGGGTGAGGGGTGGTGGTGAGGGGCAGTGTTCTGATTTGGGATACTAACAAGTTATATATGGAATTTTTAGATGACAGGAAGCTGAAAGAAGAATGATAAAGACTGTATGAAGACATTTTTGTGAGTCAGAGAGACTGCAGAAAGGGCAATCACACTCATTAACAATATTAATTATTTATATGGTTCTCAGAATCAATTTTACAGGCAACTTGTAAATGGGGAAAATCATAAAATCCATTTTCTACTTCAAATCCCACAAGAATTTCTAAACTCAGGATAATTAATCTAAAGGCCTCTTTGAAGACATCGTAAAATCATGTTGCCATGAGAATAAACTCTGGGAAATGGTGGTTGTTCTATTTAATTTTATTCGCAGTTTGGGCTCTGGCTGTCTACAGGTCACTGAGGCAAGCAGTTAAGTCAAGAAAATTGTAACTTTATTGTTTAACACGGAAATTTAGTTTAATCTCAGTTTGGATTTCAAGAGGTAAAAACAGCTCAAGATTTATCTCAAAATAATTTGAAGAAAACTACAATAGTACACTCAGAACCTCGTAGCAAAGAAAGGAACTATCTGGGAAGCATTGAAAACACGTGAGAACAAGAGACTGAGCCATCCACAAACAGGACATTAAAAGATGATGACTCTTGGCGCATATAATAGCTGGAAGAGACCAGAATTAAAGTAAATTCCGGAGGATGATTCATAGATTTACACAGTGCAGAAAAGCCCCTTCAGCCCATCGAGTATGCACCAACATAGCTGCCGCTAAAAGTGCGCGAATCCCAATTTCCTGCACTTATCCCATACCCTTGAATGTTATGATATTTGAAGTACTCATCCAAATATTTTTTTTAAAGGTTGTAAGGTTTCCAGCCTCCATTACCTTCCCAGGCAGTGCATTCCAGATTCCCACCACCTGCTGAGTGAAAAAAGTGTTTCTTTTTCCTGACATTCCCTCTGAATCTCCTGCCCCTTACCCTAAAATGATGCCGTCTCATGATTAATGCTTCAACCAAGGGGAACAGCTGCCCTTGATTTATCCTGTCCATACCCCTCATAATCTTATGCACCTCCACCATGCTCCCCCCCACCTTGGTCTGAACGTTAGGTGCTGGTGAATTCTGTACCTTAAGTTCTCCTTTTCCAGAGTGAAAACTGAAGAGAAGTAATCATTCGACATGCTTTCAATATCCTGCGGTTTCACACACCCTTTGTCCCCTTGGTCCCTGATGGGCCCTACTCTTACCCTGGTTAGCCTCTTCCCTTTAATGTATTTATATTTTATGATGGCACACTTTTGTATAGTCCTGACAAAATTAAATAACTCCATAATGTCAAAAAGAATAAGAGAGTTCTTGGTAAAATGTAAAACTGAGTTTGTAATATGTGTAGTTATCAACCACAGTGTTGGTTACAATCTTAATTTTTTGTTAATAAATATGAAATCTTGTAGTATAGTTCTATTGGTACAAGGCAGGTTCTGTGATTTTGCTTTAAATGTTAACAGCCCTGACAGCATTGTAACACTTAAACATACACACGAAAATTTGATCCAATAATTTTGTCCAATTAAAACAGGACCCTCAGGAAGGAAAACACAGGCTTAATTATTTTTGAAAGTGCATAAGCAATTTATTAATGTCTATTAGCCAAACACACAGAGTATCTGATTTGGTTGACTATGACGGCTGGTTAATCAGAAATGTTCTCATCAATATGTGAAGTCATTTTCTGAGCACTGTTTAAATTAACTTTGACACTTGGCCAATGTTTGTTTGTATCCATAAAAGAACAAAACTGTACAGCACAAATATAGTCACACTCTTGTAAATTGCCATTGATTTTATTATGTACCAGTGCAATTGTAGTTTTTCTGAAAAGCTCATGAACTGTGGACTCCTCCTAACTCGTAGAATTGGACACCTTTGCTTCTAGCTGATGTTAGAAGTGAGATCAAAGCTGTAATATTAACCCTTTGCATCAGACAAGTGGTTATACTGTTCCCACAATTCTCTTGCCTGCCATCGTTTTAACATCATATGTTTTTTAGTGCAGCTGAGGTGGCTTTTGTGTGAATTCAGAGACTTTGTGAATAATTGAGTATATTTTATAATGTGATTATGATCTGGGTGTTATTGTAATGAAGAATGAGGGAGATTGCCAAGTGTCCTATTTTTAAATCACTGGCAGACACGATGGGCTGCATGGCCTAACTCTATACCATAACAAATCTGCAATTCTGTAAACAAGGCAATGGTGAGCAGAGTGAGTAAGATGGGAAGAAAATTGCACCTTCTGTCCCTAGTAGACACACTGCATGAGTAAACCCGTGAGAAATGATGAGAGTTGAGGTTGTTGCTCTTCACTTGGAGTGTGAAAAGAACAGTAAAGAGGGTTGCTGTGGACCTCTTTGAGGAGACAGAATGTTAAGAAGGCAGAGAAGCAGTGACAGGGTTGTGTACAAAACAAAGTCATGGAAAGTGGAGAAATAAAAAATCTAATAGATAATGACAGAAAAGGTAGAAGGCAAGCGAAAGAATGGCAAGTAAAAAGAAAAGGGAGACTGAAGTAGTTGACTGAACTCAATAAGCAGGGTTTCCAATCTCAAGATTGACTTGAAGTCTCCAGGTATAGAAGAAGAATTCTTGGACCATTGCTGCGAGTAACACATAGGGCATTATAGAAAATACAATTTTCTTGTTTGGTTTGTGATAGTTAGTTATATAAATGGTGGACCTGAAATGAAAACAGAAGTCTCTTTCACCAGTTGTTAACAATCATCCAATTGATATGATGAGGAGTCTGGTCACTTTATTGAGGGAAGGTCATGTCCTTTGAATTCCCAAAGGGAAAATAGGGTATGGGACATTGGGAGAACAGGTGTTATGATGATGGTGGTGATCCAGAAACCTCATCTCCCATCCCACAAATCCTTGATTGCAACAAAGAGTGTGCTTCCCTGCTTGTCCCCTCCCACACATGCATGTAAACATGCACCAAAATCCTCAGAATCATCACTTACCTTACTGAAAATTCCCATGAATCCCAATTGCAGAAATTGTCAGAAAAAAAACACATCTGTCTGACTAATGTCCTTTAGAGAAGGAAATGTGCTATCCTCACCTAGTCTGACCTTTCTGTGACTCCAGACCAATAGTAATATGGTTAACTCTCAAATTTCTGAAATTTCCAAGCGAGCCACTCAGTTCAAGGACAGCTAGGTACAGGCAATAAATGCTGACGAGCCAGCAATACTCACATTCCACGAGTGAATTAAAAAAGAGAATCCTGAACTCGGATGTCTGAGTCTCTTTGTGCTTCAGATTTCAAAAGCCTTTCACCATTTAGAAAACAGTCTGTTCCTACCAAAGTGCTTAGCCTCTCAGAGTCCCACATTGTATTCCGTCTGCCATTTCTTCGCCCAATTCTCCTCACCTGTTCAAGTCCTTGTGCAGCCTCCCCACTTCCTCAACACTCCTTGTCTCTTCACCTATCTTTGTATCATCTGCAAACTGAAAAACCATGTTCCCAGTTCCTTCACCCAGATTGCTAATCTATAGAGTGAATGGTTCTGGTTAAGTCCTTAGGGTTCTTTAATCTGGGGCTGTTGTTGTCTGGATGATGTTTTGTGTCCTCAGTAGTGAATATTGCAGACCCCTTTAAGAGACACAAGGGGTTAGACTTTGGCTGAGGGGGAGTGTTTAGGAGGCAATTTGTTTCCCTGGTCACAAAATTGCTCCACTGGGAAGCAGGCTGAACAATGGAGTCACCCAAAGACTTTAACTACTCATTATTAGTTTAAAAAAACAGCCCTTCAATGTTTTTGGAAAGATCATTCTAAAACCTCAGCAACGGCTTAGCTTTCTCATTGGAAATTTTCTTCATTTAAGTTCATCTTTTCAATCCACAGTTTCATCAGCAATGTGTTTTTCTCTGGGCGTCCTATTGATGTCAATCCAAAGTTTCGGCAGAAAATTAGGACAATTATCATGGTATTTCAACATAGTACATTACTGATATAAGAAGCAGTGAAGGAAAGTGAGCCATTTAATTTTCCTGACCATTCTACTTCGAGAATCACAATAATTCACAAAAGTTGTTAACATGAAAACTAAATCATAAGCATTTTTGTAGCTGCTTCTTCATGCAAACAAATTTTCCATGAGATGCTAACTTAAGACATTTAAAAATATATGGTCCCTATGAATTAGCACTTGTGTGAAAATTATCATGCCCACAATGCTGAAGAATGGAATTTATTTTGCTTCCTATCTCTGGCAGAGCTGTTATGGGTGGTTTCTGTCATTGTGTAATTGAATCCCCACTGGAATCCTTGATGTAAGGTAGACTGGGGAAATGATTTGTGAAATCCTCATCAAGGAAAAATGTCGTCTTAAATTTCAGTACCTGATACATTTTTAATTCCTTTTTTCTCAAATTAGCTGTCAAGAGCTCATAAATCGTCCCCAAGCTCAACTGTAGCACCCCTTAATCATTTTGTGAACAGAAGAACTTCCTTGGTCTTGTGGCAAATGCATGCACCAGCACCTAACATTCAGAAAAACATAATTAGCATCCCTTCACAATTCTGGAGCAATACACAGTCTCACTTCTGGTGAAAAGTGACAGTTTTAATTGTTGCCTTCACATACCATATTGTTTTCTTTGATTTAATTCATATTTAATTTTTTTTTCATTTCATCTCATTATCTTTGCACCTTCTCTGAAGGCAGTGACTGCAACTGGAGAACAGACTACAGAGTGTTCTTCCTAAGTTTCCGTTACCAATAAGATGATCTTCCATTTAGAAACCACCAGCATCCCAAGGCTCTTCACATTGAAATAATTAGAAAAATCAGTCTTTGTTTTAGAGCCAATACTTGGTGTTTTAGACAATTTTATGGGAAATTGGAGTTATGGATGATTGAATCAGCCAGGGTCTAACTGAAACACTAAACTGACTCAAAGGAAAATAAATGGGTATGGAAGGATATTCTTAGGAAGAGAGGTTCAGTAGGTTGGACCTGTACTCACTAGAGTTTAGAAAAATGCAAATAGACCTTGTTGAAACAGATAAGATTCTTAGGGGCTTGACAGGGTATATGCAAAGATGTTGTTCACTGTTTTGGGAGAGTCTTGGACCAGAGAACATAATCTCAGACTAAGGGGTCACCTGTTTAAGACGGCAGTGGAAAACAATTCTTAGTTTGTTTCTTTTTAGTCAGACATTTTCCTTGTGGAAAGACTGAGATAGATCTTTCTCTACTTTTTTCCAGTCACCAACCTATCTCTCTTCTCTGCCAAGAGAAGCTCCCTGAAATACAGTTGCTTTGTGCATTCCAACTTCTGATTCCCTCCTTTCCAAGCTTGATAATTGCAGATATAGGTCGTGTCTTCACCTCCTCCATGTGAAACTTGCCTTACTGGTCTAAATCAAAACATGAAATGAGTGTTTCTTCACACCAGACTGGGTGGACCAGTTTTCAGTATCTTTTGACAAAAGAGAAAGTTTATTTCATTCAATTGATTTCATTTGTTCCACATTGGCTTCACAATGCTTGACTGTGTGACCAGCTGTAATCATTTTAAGTCAATTTTTCTTTTTAAAAAAGCATTTTAGTCCATGAAGGTCCCATGTATGAAAATTAGATGATGGTTCTTGGAAACTAATAAGCCGTATTATATTACAATGGTGAATCTTTTCAATCTGATGAAAATTTATTTCAGCTCTGTTTTCACAGTCTTACAGAGGCCTCTGCTGCATTAAATCTAAAATTCTCGTTCCTGTGTTTAAATTCTCTCACCTTCTCTGTTGCTTGTCTGACTCCAGCCTAACCATACCAGAGGCCACAACCTAAGGATAAGGGGTAAGCCATTTAGGACTGAGATGAGGAGAAATTTCTTCACCTAGAGAGTGCTCAGCTGTGGAATTCTCTACCACAGAAAACGGCTGAGGCCAGAACATTGAATGCATTCAAGAATGGGTTAGATATAGATCTTAGGGTTAAAGGGATCAAACGGTACAGGGAGAAACCAGAAACAGGGTGCTAAGTTGGATGATCAGCCATGATCAGCTGTGAAAGCTTGAAGGGCTGAAAAGTCTTCTCCTGCTATCTTCTGTGTTTAAATGGTCCCCATACCCTTGATACTGTCTTAGTGGTCATGTCTTTAGCCTCTGGAAACTATTGTCTCAAACCTTCCTGTTTCTCTTTTCTGTATTTAAAACAGTTTTTTTTTAATGCAACTCATTCACTTGTGGCTTCCCACCCCACTCTCAGGACTGCCTGTTTTTGATTCTGAGTCTTGATTTTTTTTTTTTGTTTATGCATTTGTCTCAAATGATGTTTCTCTGCATTAAATAGACTAAGCAAAGGCAATTTTTTGTTGCTGTGGTAGCAAATGGTAATATTTCTTTCATAACTTTGCAGTGGCTTTGGTTACATGCCTTTTGTTAGGCGCTTTTCGTTTTTACTTTTTTTTGGACCGGTCAGTTTTATTTTGTCCAATGGCATCAGCCTTTCTGATGCTGTTGCTCAGCTTTTATTACATTCGCAGTTTATTTGGGAAGTGACAAAGTCATAAAGGATCTTGAGCAACTTGGATTCCAAAGATTCCTTAAATGGTTGTGTGCATAAAGCAGAAATAATTTATCATTTCCTGGATGGTTACTGATCTATGTACAATTTTGGTGGTTATTACAAGTCAGATGCCTCAACTACCTGATGGTTAAAACATATTTTATTTGTCGCATAATACAATTAAAATTATTCTCTTGCCCAAATATTTAACTGAAGAGATCATTGCTTTTAGCAGCAATGACAGTGGGTAAACCTGAAATTTAAGGGAAATTCTGCAAAAATCCCAACTGCAGATTATACATTGCCTGGAACACACAGATAGGTAAGATAACCAGGGAAAAATTCCATTTTCGGAACTGTTTAAAATATTTATTTCCAGTCACAGAACTGCAGGTACTGGTAAAGAAGATAAAAATATTTTTTTAGGGCTGTGAGTAAGAAATATCGCACTAAAGTAAAATGAAAGCTGAGAAACCAAGAAAGAGAAAAACAGCTTAAAATCACCACGCAAAAGATAAATGTGCCTGAGGACTGAAAATATGATTTGTATTGCAGAGCAGTTTAAAAGGTACCGTCAGTGAACAATACAACATCCATATTATTAAAAAAAAATACATAAGACAGTGTAGCTATTATGTAGCTAAAATTTCTTCAGGGCCTAATGAGGAAAAGAATACAATTTAAACAATTATGCTATAAAGATAAGAGGGAAATGGTGTCCAACGAGAAAGAAAGACACAAATGCTGCATGTGAGTCTCAATATTGTGACAGATAATCAGATTGCACATTGTAGTCTCTCTCCTCACAAACACATTTCTAACTTCTTTTATCTGTCGGGCATCACTTGTCACTCCAGAGGGTTTTCTGTAGTTTGGCACTTGGAGTCATCATGTGCTCAGCACCGGGAAGATTTATTGGCTTAGATACATGAAGCATTCAAGCAATTGTACACTTCAAAATAACTTTTTTAACTCCTTTGAGTAAGCTTGTTCCATATTGTACAATTTTTCATGGGAAAAATGGTAAAAGCACTGTGCACCATTACATTATTATATTCTTCCATGGTAAGAACTTGTAAAAGAATTGCATTTAAATTGTTTATTGTTACTGACAATGGGTAGAATTTTAGAGGGGACTGAGTGATGTGGGCTATGGCACAATTAGACAAGAGGTCCAGTGAAGCCTATTCAGATATCATGATCATGCTACTCCACCTTGTATGGTTTTGCTGAGAAGTGAGGTGAGTTTTTCACTTAGCAGTGGTGAGTTGCCAATTAAGAGCGATTCTAGCTTTTTAAATATCTTACCATTTCTCACTAACTTAATCCTCAGCTTCACAAACATGCCAAACAAGCTAGATGTTGAGAAATCTCCATGTTGAAATTAGTTTGAGTGCCTTGTGATTTCAGCTCATCGTTTGTTGCAGACCCCCTTTGGGCATTGGGAACCTACGTTTCAGAGTGTGCTCCCTGGGCACCAGCCACAAATGACCTTTGTTCATGGATATTAGCATCCAGTATGTGCCAGCCTCTAAGAGCTCTCACTGCCCATCTCTGATCCACTTCAATGCTGCACATGTACTGCACCAGCAACCAGCATTGCAATTCAGTACCAAGGATGCTCAGGGCCACGCATCAAGCTCATGAAGTGGACTAGACTGCATCTCCAGGCTCTTCACTCACTGTCATACTGCTCACTCAGTTTGACTATACCTGGCTGCCTGCCTTATATTGCCTTGCCTTTTTGTAATTTGCTCCGTCAGCTAGACATACCATCTTGCCTTGCACATTAGTGCAGACACAAAGCCAGGAAGCTTGTCGTGGTTGTTAGCAGGCCTCAGTCAAGTCAAGGCGGATAGTCTTTGCTCGATGTGTCAGAACAGTACATCAAGGATGGCCTTAAACACCAGTTCAGGGGGTTGCACATCAATCAACCACTCAGGGCAGTCGCAGATGACATGCTCTCCACATAAGGTGTGAGGAGCTGAATGTTGGGCAGCCCATCACCTGTCTTCATTTGTTCTATCATTTTGTGGCTCCTCCTCTTCTTGAATGAGAGCAAGGCAGCTGCAAAGGATTTCCATACTCTATGGATTCTATGATTCAGTGATCAAAGTGGCTGGCCGAGCTGTTACTGTTGGTGGAGATAGGGAGGTAACTGAGCAAGTGAGTAGGCAGTGCAGAGGGCATGTTAGGTTAGTGGTGTTAGGAGTTGGGGCAGGTGAGAACAATTGAGGAAAGATATTGTAGGCCATACTGAGAGTGGCAGAAGATGTATCTTGGAGGGAGGTGGTATAGTAGCAGGATAGAGTGAGTGTGCGGTATCGAAGAGAAGATGGTAGGAGAGTGGAGAAGGACATTGACCTTCTTCCTACGTTGTTGGGTGTTCGTTCACATGGCTAAAAGTGCACTAACCTCGGTGGCACCAGTCTGGTGATGTGACCTCTGCTACTGGTCCTGGGGGAGGAGGAAGTCCCACCTCTGCATCACCCCATCCTGCAGGTCCCCACCCACAAAGCAGATCGACAATTTCCTGCAGCTTGCCATATGCAGCACAAATGACAGGAACCATACAGGGCAGGTCAGGACTGACAGTGCTTGTTTGGCGCAAAATGAGCTTTCAAAGATGCTACAGGCGCAAAGGTTGCTAGTCCTCAGCAGCTATCCAATCAGTGCCAGGTTATTTCTGAAAAGGAGCAAGTTAGATAGGGATAGATTCGGACATGAGGGAGCTAGGTTAATGAGGTATGTCTGGTAAGATACAATAAGAAATTTCACTGGGCCGAGCAGTAAGTATCCCTTTCCCCAGGACGGAAACAGTCAAGCCGGGCGATGGGGCCGTTCGATATTCAACTCCTCACTCCTAATGCGGAGAGCATCCTGACTCTGCCCCAAGCGATTGACTGTTTCCAAACTCCAGAATTTTTAAAAAAATCATTCAAGGGATATGGGCAATGCTACCTGAGCCAGCATTCATTGCATTTCCCTAGTTGATCTTGAGAAGGTAGTCGTGATCTGCCATCTTGAACCAATGCAGTCCATTCCCCACATGTAAATCTATATGCTATGAGGGAGTGAGTCCCAAGACTATGACGATGACACTACAGGAACAGTGATACATTTGCATTCAGGAGAGTGAGTAGCTTGGAAGGGAGCTTGTAGGTGACCATGAGCATTCAGGTAGGCTCAGAGTGAGCATAAAGCCCAGAAATGCAGCCTCATGTCCCTGAGAGCATTGTATCCTTGCTGCAATTTTACAGTGAGAGTCCCCTGTGCAGCACTGAAGTGTGGAGCATCCTGTAAGTGGATCGAAGATGTGCAGTGAGGGTTCATACAGGCTGGCTATATTAAAAGGAGCTAATTTAACGAGGCTTTAATCAATAAATAAAAAGGAGTTCTTTTCATGAAAAAATGTAAGAAGTATTAATAATGTGATACACACAAACACAGATTAGAAGTAAGGTGAGTCCAAAATGAAAGATAAAACAAAAACACAGATACAAATCAGTATCTGAATTGGTTACAAAAGAATGGATATTAAATATTGTGTCCATTGGTAGTCAGCAGTTGTGTTGATGTTCTTCATTTTGTAGGTTGATAGGTTGATTGAATTTCTGATAACGTTCAACCATGATTAAAATTTCAGCATTCAGGGTGAGAGGGAGTCCTTTGTTATCTTGTTTCCTCTTTGACTGGTTTGCAGCACTCTTGGTTAGAGAGAGTCTTTATCTGCAACACATGGGTAACCAGAAGATAGTACTATGATTTCACAGTTCGCAAATGCTTGAACATAAACTGGTTACACACAAGAGCATTCAGTCACAATAATCTACTCGAAGGGTTGAATCCACTGTTTTTTTTTACCTGTCCTTGAGTTCACTTCAAAAGGAAATGTGCCTGATGTCAGGAACATAATCCATTGTGGATGGCTTGATGTCGAGCAAGGGGCCATCAGCCCTTTGTTAATGTAGTCGTTATAAGAGATCATGGTCCAGTTTTGTTGACGTTTCCTTGATGCTTGTCAGTGTTATATCTCATCAGTCTCACACAAGATCTTCTGTTTGAAAGATTGTTTTTATTGAAGCATAACTTAGAGTTGCATGTCAGGATGATGCAAAATTCCTGGTGCAGCTGACCCCATGAGAATTGATGAGGAAACTTAAAATTCTGATAACCAATTACCTGACGTCTAGATCCCGCCCAGAAAATTCCCAACTCTGAGTTAGATTTGGAGACTATTCTACTGGCTCAGTTACCCAGGGAAAGTTAGAAGAATTAAAATTTGCTCTAACTCCTTGGTAGCGATACTAACACCTGACTCATCACTGAAACCCCACAGCATGCCTCATCAACTCCTGATATACATCTGACCCCACTTCTTGGCCCCTTCCACAGAGATTCTGGCCTCCACCCTCCATCCAACCAGAGCAATCCCAACCTACCCTGAGCCCATGTCCACTTACCTGCCACCCTCCCCACCTACCATTTAAGACTACAAGACATAGGGGCAGCTCTGAGTCAGCTCTGCCTGTTTTTGAGACCATGGCTGATCTGATAATCGTCAACTCGACAATCCCTTTGCTGCTTGTAATAAAGGAAAAAGGTAAAAGTGTTTGCAACATTATCACACACATTTATAGAATACTGCTAAACATATTACACATGTATTCATCAGGCAAAGAGCTGCTTGTGCATCATTGGAACATTGAGGATCTGCCGTAACACCATGAGATGTAGGAGCAGAATAGGCCATTTGGCCCATCAAGTCCACTCTGCCATTCTATGACAGCATGGCTGATCTTATCATCCTTGACTTCCATTTCATGCCTTATCCCCCCCGTAACCGTTGATTCCTTCATTGATTGATTAAAAGTCTGTCTGTCTCAGCCTTAAATATGCTTAACAACCTAGCCTCTGCTGTAAAGACACCCACAGATTCACTACCACCGCAGGGGAAAAAAAAACTAACGCTTCTCTTAAATGTCTTAAATGGGCGATCCCTTCCTCTGAAATTATGGCCCCGATCCTAAACTCTCATGCAAGGTGAAACAACGTACCCTGTCAAGTGTCATAAGAATTTAATGTTTTAATAAGGCCTCCTTGTATTCTTCTCAACTCAAATGAGTACAGGCCCAACCCACTCAGCCTCTCCTCATAAGAATATACCTTCAGACACAGGATCAATTTCACAAACCTTCTCTGGATGCTCCAAATGCCAGTATATCTTTCCTTATGTAAGGGGACCAAATTTGTTTACATTATTCCAGGTGTGATCCTACTAATACTTTATACAGTTTTATCATAACCTCCCTATTGTTATACTTTATTTCCTTTTGAAATAAAGGCTAACATTCCATTTGTCCACTTTATCCACCTCCAGCCTGAACCTATCCATCCTACGCATCTATTGCTTTAACTCTCTACCTGTCTGCTGCTACCTGTCACCTTACCCACCTGGCACTCTGCACACTTGGCGCAGTACTCTCTCAGCTTAGTTTCTTCCTATCTACCACCATCCCACCCAGCCCACCTGCCACCTTACCCATACCTTCACTTTACCAAATTTCTTTACTTGCCCAAAGTCATTCAATAGAAATCATCAAGCAGCATTGAACACTAATATAAATTTTAAAAGAATCTATATTGACTGTCAAATGCCTAAAAACACAGAAATTAAATAAAAAGCAATGTAACGTTTATATAAAAAAAAACTACTGAAATTTCATTGCACTCCTCTTTTGGTGTAAACCTGGGGTATAGCTATTGCCCTTAAGGGGGCACGGCTTTACCTTCCTTTCACTGATTATCATGGGATGGATCCTTTCTGGCTACACAGCAGCTCTGGGTCAATGTGTTGGGGACTGTAATTTCATTCAAAACGTCAAGTTTTTTTTGAAACGGCTTGTAGTCCTTCCAATTTGTATGACTATGGAGCCTTGTGATGTTACTTGCAGGGTTACACATAGTATTGTCAGAAAGGTGTCATATTCTAGTTATACAGACAGAATTGTGAAAAGACCCATATTTGATCAAATTAAAGCTGACAGATTGGATTTCATGCTAAAATCTTCTTCAGCATTGAGATTTACAAGGTCTGAGGGTAACTGCCAAGTACATACAGTACAACCATTGAAAACAATGATCTGGTTTAAATGTTTCAACAAAACAAAAATGAATATAAATAAAAATTGTTTTTAAAAAAGCTGTTGCAAGTTTTTGTTGGGTCTTTTCTGTCTGTCTTTATTTCCCATGGAGGAGAAGATTGTTTTACGGAATGCTCTCTTTCCTGCAAATCTCTGCATTGCCTTAGGAAAATTTCAGAGAAGTTCAGTTAGTTTTGACTTTGTGTGATGTTGTAAAACATGTGATAATGAATGACATGGCAGCTTATTTTACATATCTCAGTAATTTTATTCTTAACTGCAGTGGAATAAAATCCAGGGTGATGTAAATGGGCTGCCAACTTAGTATCACTCATTTGATCTGCTGCACAGGCATGATCTACACTCTTAAGTAGAATCGAGTATCAAAGTTATTTTTACATTTCTTCTTTTCATGCTATGTTGCTGTAGTCTTCTGAAGATCCTGCTGTTGTCATGGGAGAGGATCTGCAATATGAACCAACCTCTAGTTTTTCATCTTGGACAGCGAACATCATAAAATTTTATTCCGTTGTGGTCATTGGTTAATAAACAGGAATGAGAACTTTGGTCAGTTCCTCAACTCTATTTCAACTGAATTAATTGCCCATCTGTTGCAGTGGCTGAGATCAGATGTCTCAGCACAGATTGCTAATACAAGTTTGGTTCTTCCTGTCTCCATGGTTTTGTATCAAACATTTAACCATTGAGTTTCTCAATATAACATCTTCTTTTCTAAAAAAAAATCAAATTTTTCAAAAAAGCTTTTTGAATATGTCACTCTAAAGCATTCTATTCTGAATTGTGGCTTGTTTATGATATTGGATTGCTTTCACTAGAATACCACCATCTTAAAGACAGCTAGGGTTGGGCAATAAATGCTGGCCCAGCCAGCAACATTCACTTCCAATAAGTTAATAAGAAAAAGAGTGGATGTTTCTAAGTGGGATTCTCAAATTAAGGCTTCGCTCTGTGTGTCTAGCTGATTCTTCTGCTCTTTTATGTCTTGATGTATTAAATGCCGACAAGTCTCACGAGATATCAGATCTTATGGTTCAAATAAGTACAGGTGTTGGACTATGTAACATTTTATTGTGTTAGCCTTGTCTGAAATTAGATTTCATGATACTTTAATTGTAAAACACGGTCAGATCTAACTCTTACCACAGAAGGCTCATCTGCTGTCTTTTGCAAATTTTAGTGTCCTAAGTTCCTCATGAAAACAATCTTTCATCTGTTGTTTTGCATTCAGTGCCAGTTTTTTTTCCAGGAATCATTAACATAGTAAAGCTAATTTTACAAGTTAAAATGTATTAATAGAAAATTATGAGGCAACATATTCAAGTTCTCAAGATGTGGTCCCAGCAGGAAGAGCTCTTGGCAGTAACTCAAACCATGTAGTACAATTACTCAATACCACACAAATTCAGGACCCTGTTACCTCTCCTCTTCATGCTTTGCTGAAAATAGATAGAAGCAATGCAGACTTGTGCACAATGTTACAATTTGCCTGCTCAGTGGTTAAAATAGATTCATATCTGAATTTTATATTTCACAGTGCACAACTTCAGCTGTGATGTTTTAGGTTTGCTACAGGAGGTCCAATAACATTCCTCTTCTAATGTTCAAGGTTTTATCTTGCTTAATGATAGACCTTAGTGACTTGATGGGAGCCGAATATCGTCTTAATTTTTTTCTTGTTTGGTGGGTAGTGGGGGCTCCTTATCAGCCATACGTACGTACCTGGTCATATCAGTCAATTCCAGTGTCTTTCATTGTGTCCATCTATTAGCAACTCATTCCTTTTGCAATTTCAAGCCTTAATTTCCTGGTGCAATAGCAAAGCATTGAATTCAAGAAACCTGAAATGTGAACAGCAAGTTCTGGCAATCTGTAATGCTCCAAACATTAATAGACATGAAGTATTTAAAACAGATTCTGTGAATATGTATTTCCGACTCCCTTGTTCCGCGTATTGTTGATAACCATTCCATTGCATGCTTACCTGTCAACCGAATAATTGAGTGGATGATGCTGTTCTGACCTTGGTCCATTTCTCAGTTTTACTTTACAATGTCTGTATGAATGATTACCAGTCAGAGCATGATGACATAATGATTTTGAAGTATACTTGATATGGTATTTTTGGTTTCTCAAATTTCAAAATAAACTATAAGGACTTGGTGGAAAACCTAGCAAAATTGTGTGATGACAATTCACATAAATTGAATGAAAACATGACAAAATAACTCATTATAGGTTTTAACAGAAAGTGAGTTAATGCTATTGCACCTGCGAAGCTCCAAGGTGTGGTAATTAAAGCAGTTAACAGCTCAAATATTCTGATGGCCAGCTTATGAGTGCAGCAAAGCATCAGTCTTGATGTTACTTTTTTTTATTATTGTGTATGACTTCTGTCATTGATATAGGTGCTGTGGTATAGTTACTTATAAAACATTTCACTGTATTTTTCACAGAGAAGAACACATGACGGTAAATTTCTATTCTATTTTATTCTGTTCTGTTCTGTTCTATTCTATTCTATGCGGAAATCCCCAAACACCTGACTCAGTGGGAAATGCCCAGAAAAATTTCAATAGTCAGTTTCTGTCTGTGTGGAACCCTCAGGAAAAAGTCTTTTAAAATCAGGGATTTTGGAGTGTTTTGACTTACTGAAGCAGGAAGTGTTTCTGATTGTAAAACCTACTCTAATTTATGGAACTATTAAATTGAATCCATAACGTATCACATGACCCCTCAGGACCCCTGACACCACCTGGACCAGAGTCTCCATTACTCCACAGTGAAAGGCACCTGTGAGTACTTCATGCAGTTTTTGAGCCTCAGGCATTTCTGTACCGAGTGGACTACAGATTCTGACCTCAGACTTTCTTGACCACATTGTGCAGCATCAGGGATCAATCCCAATGGCTGTCATACACAAACAATGTGTTGCAACTTGAAAGCTTCACCTTAGCTCCCAATGTTACAAAGAATTTCCAAGTTCCCATAGGTTGCATTTGGTGCAGGAACTGCTCACTTCACATCTTGAGTCTTAAACCTCACGTAACACAAGGGATGGCTGGTCTCTGCACCTTCAGTCTTGTAGCTAATGCTGGACAGACATTCACTCTCACAGCCAGTGATGAAAAGTGAACATATATTTGCAAATTTGAGAATATTTTTGCAATATAGTGTCACAAGTATGCCCTGAGCAGGATTTCCTCCACTCCTTCCCATTATGCCTAGATGCAGTCCTGGAGTCAGCAGCTTGGGTTGAGGAAGCCTGCCCTGCAGTGGAGCTTATTGTCTTGGAGCTTTGATTTGGATTTAATTTGATTCGTTATCGTAACATGTTACGAGATGCAGTGACTTGGGGTAATAGAACAGAATGCAGAATATAGTTCACTCAGAGATAGTACGAACTGTCGATGCTGGAGTCAGAGATAGCACAGTGTGGAGCTGGATGAACACAGCAGGCCAGGCAACATCAGAGGAGTCGGAAAGCTGACATTTCGGGTTGGGACCCTTCTTCTGAAATGGGGAAGGGGGAGGGGACTCTGAAATAAATAGAGGCGGGGAGGTGGTGATAGCAGGGAGATAGTGAATCGGATAGGGTGGGGGAGAAGACGGACAGGTCAAGGAGGCGGTGATGAAGCTAGTAAAGGTGAGTGTAGGTGGGTATTGGTGAGGATTGGTCAGTGAGGTGGGAGGAGCAGATATTTGGGAGGGAAGACAGACAGGTCAAGGAGGCGGGGATGAGAGGGGGTGCTGGTCTTGGGATGAGGTTGGGGGTGGAGAGATTTTGAAGCTAGTAAAGTTCACATTAAGACCATTGGGTTGTAGGCTTCCAAGGTGAATATAGTGCAGAAAATGCAGAAATATGGTGTTACAGCTCCAGATAAGGTGCAGAGAAAGATCAACTTTAATACATAAGATGTTGGTTCATAAGTCTGATAACAGCAGACAAGAAGCTGCTCTTAAATCTGGTGGTACATGTTTTCAAACTTTTCTATCTTCTGCCCAATGGAAGAGGGTATAACCAGGGTGGGGGGAGTCTTTGATTATGTTGGCTGCTTGTCTGAGGCTGTGGGTAGTCTAGATGGAGTCAGTGGAAGGAAGGCTGGTTTTTGTAATGGACAGGGCTGTGTTCACAACTCTCTGTAATTTCTTGTGGTCTTGGGCAGAGCAGTTGCCAAACTGAACTGTGATGCATCCAGATAGGATGCTTTCTATGGTGCATCTATAAAAATTGTTAAGAGTCATTGTGGACATGCCGAATTTCCTTAGCCTTCTGAGGAAGTAGAGGCGTTGGTGTGCTTTTTTGACTGTAGCATCGATGTGGATGGACAAGGATAGGTTATCAGTGATATTTACTCACAGGAACTGGAAGCTCTCGACCACCTCTCCCTCAGCACCATTTATGCAGATAGTGGTGTGCCCTCCACTCTGCATCCTGAAGTTGGTAACCAGCTCCTTCATTTTACCGACATTGAGGGAGAGATTGTTGTCTTTACACCATACCAGTAAGCTGTCTATCTCTTTCTTGTACACACTCTCATCGTTGTTTGAGATCCGACCCACTATATGGTGGTGTCATCAGCAAATTTGTAAACGGAGTCAGAGCTGAATTTGGCCACACGGCCAGGAGCGTATAAGGAGTATAGTATGGGCTGAGTATGCAACCTTGCAGGGAACCGAGGATGAGGATAATTTTGGAGGAGGTGTTCTCACCTCTCCTGACTGATTGTGGTCTGCGGGTCAAAAAGTCAAAGATCCAGTTGTGGGCGGGTGGGGGGTGAGTGGTGAGTACGAGGTCTCAGAGTTTGGAGATGAGTTGTGTTGGACTTATGGTGTTGGAGGTGGAGCTAAAGTCAATAAATAGGAGTCTGACGTAGGTGTCCTTGTTGTCCAGATGTTCCAGGGATGAGTGTAAAGCCAGGGAGATGGTGTCTGCTGTGGACCTATTGTGAGGGTAGGTGAATTGTAGCAGATCAAGGCAATCTGGGAGGTTGGAATTGATGTGTGCCATTATTAACTTCTTAAAGCACTTGATGGATGTCAGACCCACCGGCTGTAGTCGTTAAGGCATGTTGGCTGATTTTTCTTCAGCACCGGAATGATAGTGGTCTTCTTAAAGCAAGTGGGAACCTCACAATATAGCAAAAAGACATTAAAGATGTCTGCAAATACTCCCACCAGTAGGTCCACGTGAGATCTTGGTGCACAGCTGGGGCCTCCATCCGTGGGTTCACTTTCAAGAAGGTCGCTCTGTCATCTACAGCAGTAACTGTGGGTACGGGTGATCCTGAGACTATTGGGGCAAGTGACATCGTTTCACTGACCTTCTGTTCAAAAACGGGCATAGAATGTATTGAGCTTATCAGGGAGGGATGCATTGTTGTCAGCAATTCTACTCGACTCCACACCGTAGCATGTTATATTTTATAAGCCTCGCCACATTCAATGTGTGGTTAGTCTCGGACTCAAGTTTAGTCCGCTGTTGGTTCTTGGTGTCCCTGATGGCTTTGCGAATATCGTAACGAGATTTCACGTACAGTTCAGGGTTACCCGACCTGAACACTTCAGGCCCAGACCCGAGTAGGAGTGGATCTTCTGGTTCATCCATGGTTTCAGGTTGGGGACACTCAGATTAACTTCTTTGGCATGCGTCCTCTGCACACCCACTGATCAAGTCTGTGATGGCAGCGCTAAACTCATTTAGGTTGACTGCTGATTTCTTGAACGCAGACCAGTCCACTGACTCCAAGCAATCACATAGGAGCTTATTCGTTACCTCAGACCAGTACTTGTGTACAGGGGCCTCACGTTTCAGTTTCAGTTTATAAGCAAGGAGAAGGGGCACGCTCTTATGGTCTGATTTACCAAAATAGGGAATGGAGCAGTAGGCATGTTTGATGGGTTGTGTCGCAATGGCCCAGGGTATTTGGGCATCTAGTGGGACACATCTAGTAGGAGATGTGTTGGTGGTGTCATGGTAGTACACTCTTGAATTTGGTCTAGTTTAAGTCACTAGCTGTGATCGACACGGATATTCCATCTCACGGCTATCTGTGGTGGCATGTGTTTCATCATGTGCTCTTCACTTCCGCATGGAATGGGATGGAAACTGCTGTCAGGATAGCAGAAGTAAATCACGATTCTGGGGGTATACTACAGGCCTTCCAACAGCCAGCAGGAGATAGAGGATAGAATGTATAGACTGATTTTGGAAAGATGTAAAAACAGCAGGGTTTTTGTAGTGGGTGATTTTAACTTCCCCTATATTCCCTTACTGGGACTCATTTTGTGCTAGGGGATTGGATGGGGCAGAATTTGTAAGGACCATTCGGGAGGGTTTCTTGACACAGTATGTAAACAGTCCGACTAGGGAAGGAGTAATACTGGACCTGGTTTTGGGAAATGAGTGCAGCCAAATGAGTGAAGTTTCAGTGGGAGAGCCTTTTGGAAGTAGTAACCATAATACCGTGAGGTTTAAGATACTCATGAATAGGGATGATATCAGTCGATTTGTGAAGGTGTTCATCTGCGGGAAGGCAAATTACAACACTTTAGGCAGGAACTGGAGAATTTTGATTGGAGGCGGCTGTTTGAGGGTACATCCACATCGGACATGTGGGAGTATTTCAAACGGCAGTTGTTTAAGAGTTCAGGAGCGGCACGTTCCTGCAAGAATGAAGGATAGGTATGGCAAGTTACATGAACCTTGGATGACCAGGGATGTTATGACCTTGGGCAGAAAGAAAAAGGAAGCATAGCTAAGGTGTAGGAGGATGCGAACTGTCGAAGCCCTTGAAGTATATAAGGAAAGTAGGAAAGAACTTAAACAAGGAATTAGGAGGGCTAAAAGGGGTCATGAAAAATTGTTAGCAAACATGATTGAGGAGAATCCCAAGGCTTTTCATACATATATAAAAAGCAAGAGGGCAACCAGGGAAAAGGTGACCCACTGAAGGATAAAGGAGGGCATCTGTATCAACCCAGAAGAGGTAGGTGAGGTCCTAAACGAATACTTTGTTGGTATTCATCAAAGAGAAGGAATTGGTTGGGAATGATCTCAGGGGAGGGAGTGTCGAATTTCTAAGCTGAGTTGTTATTAAAAAAGAAGAGGTGTTGTGTGTCTTAAAAAGAATTAAGGTTGATCAGTCTTTGGGTCCTGATGAGATCTATCTCAGAATATTGAGGGAGGCAAGTGAACTTATTGCCGGAGCATTGACCGACATTTTGTATCCTCTTTGGCCACAGGTGAGGTCCCAGAGGACTGGAGAATAGCCAAAGTAGTCCCACTGATTAAGAAGAGTAGCAGGGATAATACTGTAAATTACAGGCCTGTGAGCCTCCTGTAAGTGGTAGGGAAATTATTGGAAAAGATTTTCAGTGACAAGATCTGTATGTGTTTAGAAGCAAATGGACTTATTAGCAATAGACAACGTGGATTTGTGCGGGGGAGGTCATGCCTCACTAACGTGATTGAGTTTTTTTGAGGAGGTGTTGAAGATGATTGAGGGAAAAGTAGTTGATGTTGTCTACATGGACTTCAGTAAAGCCTTTGACAAGGTCCCTCATGGCAGAGTCGTACTAAAGGAGAAGTCACACAGTATCGTGGTGAGCTGGCAAGATGGATACAATACTGGCTTAGTCATAGGAGATAGAGAATAGCAATGGAAGGATGCTTTTCGGAATAGAGGGCTGTGACTGGTGGTGTTCCAAAGGGATTAGTGCTGGGATCTCTGCTGTTCATAGTCTATATAAATGATTTGGAAGAAAATGTGCCTGATCTAATTAGTAAGTTTGTGGACAATATAAAGATTGGTGGAGTTGCAGATAGTGAAGAGGACTGTCAGAGGATACAGCAAGATGTAGATCAGTTGAGGCATGCACAGAAAAATGGCAGATGGAGTTCAATCTGGACAAGTATGAAGTGATGCATTTTGGAAGGTCAAGTACAGGTGGAAATTATACAGTGAATCAGAGCCCTTAGGACTATTGAATTGCAGAAGGATCTGGGTGTGCAATTTCACAGATCACTGAAGGTGGCAGTGCAGGTAGATAAGGTATTGAAAAAAAATCTATTACATGCTTGCTTCATTGGAAGGGACGTTGAGTAGAAGGTTAGGCAAGTTATGCTGCAGCTTTATGGAACTTTAGGTAGACCACACTTGGAAAATTGCATATGGTTCTGGTCACTACATTACCAGAAGGATGTGGATGCTTTGGATAGGGTACAGGTTACAGAAAAGGTTTACCAGTATGTTACCTGGTATGGGGATTTTAGCTATGCGGAGAGGTTGGATAGATTGGGTTTGGTTTCACTGGCATGTAGGAGGTTGAGGGACAACCCAATAGAAGTTCATAAGTTTGTGAATGGCATGGATAGAGTGGAAAGTATGAGGCTTTTCCCAGAGTGGAGAGGTCAATTATTGGGGGTCACAGGTTCAAGGGGGTGTGGGGGTCTGGGGAGAGTTTCAAAGGGATGTGTGAGACAATTTTTTCACACTAAGGGTGGTGAGTGCCTGGAATGCGCTGCCAGAGGAGGTTATGGAAGCAGACACAACAGCAACATTCAAGCAGCACTTGGATAAGTACAGGAGTAGGAAGGGAATAAAGGGATATGGATCCAATAAGTGAAGACAGTTTTGGTATAGAAGGGCAAAATGCGTCAGTGCAGGCTTGAAGGGCCAAAGCCTGTGCTGTATTGTTCTTTGGTTCTTTGTAAACTCCCATGGCAGGTAATAGGGATGTCACTTCACCATTAGATATTCTAGGTCTATGGAATATTAACTCACCAGGGTCATCACTTGCAACCATCAAGAGGTGTTGAACAAGAGGCAGACCCCTCCATCCTTTGCCTTGCCTGAGGATGTCGTGCGGTCATTCCAATGGATAGAGAAGCCTTCAGGTTGTAAGGCACAGTTAGGTGAAGCAGGAGTGAGCCATGTCTGCCTAAAACAAATCTCACAGCAGCCTCACAATTCCCTTTGATAGGTGGGTCTGGCTTTAAATTTGTCCAACTTGTTTTCAATAGCTTGGACATTTGCCAGGAGTGTGCTGGGGAGGGGGGACTTGAAACCATGTTGTTTCAGCCTCACCTGTCGGCCAGGACATCTCCACATACTTTAGCTTGACCTAGGAGGTGGGGACATTGGCTGTGGGGTGGGCATGGTTGTTATAATGGCTTGAGGCCCCGACGTACTGTGTGTGTCTTGCCAGACAAAAGGTGCAGCCTTCTTAGCTTCATTTCCCACAGGGCCACGGGTGGCACACAGGGTGGGGGTGGGGGTGGATGAGGAAGGCCAAACCATCTCAGTTGTTTCCTGATTGGGGACCTCTGGCCCAGTATTTGGTTCATAGGAGCCTGATGACAAAACAGGCAGCAGGCATAAGAGAACAGTAATAATCTGAAATATACTGCCTGAAAGGGTTATGGAAGCAGATTGAATAATTACATCAAAAAGTAAATTGAAAAAAACGAGAAAGCAATTGCAAGACAATGGGACTCAGCAGGAGTCTGGTGGGATAAAACTACCTGACTTTGTCACAACACTGTATCAGTGCTTGGACAGCTGAGCTACTGATCAAACTTCGTGCTGCCCTCAAGAATAATATACTGGCAGTTACTTCATTCTGCGCTCAAACAATTGAAAACATTCCAGTGTTATAGATGTAAATTTAATGAAGCTCATTGTCTCAGAATGATATGTCAAAAAAGTCGAGTTGCAATAACAACGTTCATTTGTATATTGTCTTTAAAATAATAAAACCAATAAAGGTTTCACAGAAGCATAATCAGATAAAGTTTAATTTTTTTGATAAAGTTTCATAACCTTGTTAGGATTTGTCAATGAGTATGTTTTAAGGACTGTCTTAAACTCAGTGTCAGCCTCAGTGGAGGCATGAAGATATTACACATTCTGATTCACATCTTTAAAATGGACACAACAGCTTTTAAAATAGCTGGCAATACATAATCTGACCTTTTCAATATTGGTTCCAGACAAGACCTGGAACTATAGCAAACGCTTAATTAAAATGTGAACGTTTTTAACCACTTGTAAAGCACTGTTCTTAAGGATGAACTGTTAAGTCGCAGGACCATGATACACAGCCCAGTTCCCTTCCTGCCTCATGATCAATAATAGAGATGTTAAAACTCCGTGGGTCTTTATTTGACAAATCTAAATTGAGTCTCATCAACCTTCCATTGTATGGTGACAGTGACTTATCTCCCATGTGGACAGAATTTTCCTTGCCCTCAAAATGATGAGAAAGGTGCCAAGAAGTAGATATAATTGGATGAGTTAGCCTCGGAAAAATGCTGCACCGTCTTCTCTCTACCTCACTGATTGCACGCTGGATAAGAGGTCCATTGCGGACTTTCTGGACTTGTCAGTAAATAAGACCCTTAAGAGTCAGTTAATGACCATTTAAGAGTCTCCACTTGCCTCTGTTCTGATTACCTGCCTTCCCAGCAGGTGAGAAAAACAGCGTGTTTCCACAACAACCTGTCTGCTGGATAATGGCAGCTCCATTTGTCGTGATTTGGGGAAGAGGGTGAGGAGAGCAAAAGGGTGGCTGCTGAATGTTACTTTCAATTCCCTGACACACCTTTCACCAACACATTGGAAAAGCAAAAGGAAACCACAGCTTCTTACAAAGTTCCTGATGACAAATCCAAATCCTACAGTCTTTAGGACACAAGCTTCTGGCAAGTTTCGACTGCACTGTCAAGAGCTGCAGATTGCTGGTCAGCTCTTAGCAATTGAGTGATCCAGCAAGCATTCTCAGTGGTGGAGGCAGTAAGCTAGTTCCCACTGAACTTGTCCACCTCCACATTTTGCCAGCATATCGGATGATAGCAGCCAAAAAGCCTTTCTCAAAACCCTGAAAATATGGAAGACACAGGATAAGACATGTGAGCTCAACCCACTCGTTGTTTTGGTAGAAAGGCTCTGGATTTGTAGCAGGTGACGTCATTAGATGTTAAGACCATCATTATTGTGACCTACCTTTACAAATAACAGTAGCCATGAATTGATCAGAAAACTAACACCATGAGTGATATTGTCTGCCACATCAGAAGAAAATCTATTGAATTAGCTGCAAGTCAACTGTAAAGCTGTGGTAAAACGGCTATCCATTTAAAGTGGGTTAAGGATTCTCTACCGTACTGTTCCAACTTCAAGTTCACCTGAGCACGGATCTCCAAGCAGTTCAGCAATAAGAAACCTCACAGATAACTGAGAATTCTCTACTTTCATCAGTCCTCCAGTTCAGCCAAAGCATCAATTCAGCAAGGAAGCCTTCAGCCTGCTTTGAAAGAGACTGATATCATTACAACTTGTAATTTTTTTTCTCTTCAACCTGTATCTAATTTTTTCGTATGCATGTGTGTGTGAAGCCATTGTGTTAAAATATCCAAAACATGTGCTGCTATTAAATAATCTCCTTTATTTTTATTTGCTGATAAAAATTATTTAAATTAGGATAAATTACACAAACTATAAGAAAATACCTCACACTTCTCACAAGCTCACACTGATCCCAGACAATATGAAACACAACACTTTCTGTGACAAAGCAGATGAAGTTAGAAAGGGAGGAAAGTTTAGGGAGCTATATTTAAAACTTCAAGCTAAGGACCATAAAGACATTACGACCAGTGGTGGTGCGATGAAAATCAGAAATAGGCAAAGAACCAGAACTGAAGAGATGTAGAATTTTGGAGAGGTTTTATGCCTGGAGGACGTACAGAGAAATGATTGGCTAAGGCCGTGGAAGGATTTCTGACAGCACGTCCCTAGTTGTAATTGCTCTACCTTTTGGGTCCACGCCTTCAGCCACTGAAGTACCATACTCTGGAATTCAGTCCTTGAACCTTCCTGACACTCCACCACTCTCTTATTTTATTTTAGGCACTCCTTAAAACATTATACTGAGCTTTAATGTACCCTATGTTGCTGGAAATCAAACTTGTTTGATAAAGTTCCTGGGAATCAGCAAATGATTTTATTTGCAAATAAAGATTTTTGTAAATGCATGCCGCTTATTGTATGAGAAAAAATTAAAATCAAGGTGTTTTTGCGCCAGAAGCTAATTGAGGTCAGCAATCACAGGATGAATGATCTCATGGGATAGATTTTCTCCAAGGCAGAAAAAGAGCAGAGTTTTGTTAGGATGGAAATTCTTACTGTCCTGTTAGCATTTTCCTTTGTGGATTTCCTGAAACTGCTTAAATATTATCTATGGCTTCCAAATAGGAATTGAATAATTCTAACTGAGGAACAGAAAAGAACTGCAGGCTACTTCTGAGATGGTTGAAGAATAGTCATACATTCTTGGATAAATCAAATATTGTAGGTTGAGGGAATTTAATTGCTCAACCAACAATCAATTATATTACCTGGAGAACCCAATTCCATATCATAGTAACATTATGCAGCTCATGTAGTCAATGGGAAATGCATCTTCTATGAAGTCCCGATTACTTGGAAGCAACATTAATGCAATTTCTTACAGGGTGAATGTGATCATTGTCCCTTCTAGATCCTCTTGATTGACTTTGCTGCCTGTTCTTGATTTTCCATTGGCATTAAATCTAAAAAAAAATTCTGCCCATCTCTCTATTACATTGGGTATGTCTACTTCTGTTTCATTGGACTCTGGTCAGTTTCATGCTGTCATGTCCATGAATTATAACCACCAGATCACTGAGGATGTATCAAATTTTTAAATTCCAGTGTGTTTTTCAAGAGACGGCTGATACAATCAAACAGATGGTACATATAAATCAATTGGCTATTTAAAGTGGAACTCTGGATTGTCACACCTGCAGCTGTCACTGAAGTTTCAAAGAGATTAATGCTTGACAAATGTTCTGTTGTCATATCTTTTACTTCGAATTTATCAACTTCCTCATTACTGATGTTAGGCTGATTCGACTGTAATTCTCTTTCTTTTCTCTCCCCCGCCTCCTTTGAAATAGTGGTGGTGTTACAGTTCCAATGTAATCTGACTGGAGTCTCCTGTCAAAAGTACAGAACTCTTTCTTGATATATAAAAAGAAGAGGCTAAGTGGCAATCTGAGTATGGTTATCATCCTGTGGTAAATCCAGCCTAATACAAGTTTGTTTTATCAGTATTTTATGCCAGCTGTAGAATAACCTGCTGTCTGATGTTAAAGGATAATAACGTTGTTTGTAAAGCATCACACAAGCATTGGTATTGCTATTTAGAAATAGCTCATTATTACTGAGAATTATTGATGCAGAAAATTTCTGTTGTATGTTAATAACAACATTTATTGCTAAGAGAATGTGCAGTGCTGTTTAGGCCATTATTATAGGAGGTCAAGTAATGAACTTTTTTCAACTTCCTATTGAAACAAATGCATTATGGATGTTACTACAGCCGCACAGAAATTAGCTGCTAAACTAAAATGCAGTTGCCTAATGGATTAATTCAAATGACGTCAATGCTGGGCTATGGATGGAGACATGAACAAGCACAGCAAAAATTGAAAGAGCATGTTTACAATGTCACTAACCATATCCACCCAAGCACTTGACCTCCATTTGCTGCTTTCATGTTTGATATTTTTAGTGGGATAGAATGCAGCTGTTTGTACCTGATGCAATTAATAGTACAGTCAAAATATAGTATGGCAGATTTGCCCAGAACAGGAGTAAATAAGACCCTTATTTTTTTGTTGGTGTTCCAGCTCAGCAAATCACAACGTTTACTATGATCATGCTGCCAGCTGTCCATGACTGGTACAACAGGAGCTGATATCAGTAACATTGCAGCACTGCAATTTGAGCTGGTAATTATAGCAAGCATGAAGCATTTTATACCCAGTTTCTGAAGCCCAAAATTAGATTATGGCATTTAAATTACTCACTGCTATCTGCATCAGTTTTACTACAATAATTTGTAATTATCCATCTCCAGATTCTGAGGTGGTCTTGCTTCAGTTTTGCCATGACATTGGCTGTCTCCACATTAAATTTCTTTGACACACGGTGACATTCACACAAGGGGATTAACAACTGTGACTCCATCACTGCAGGCTTATCAAGAAGTAAATCTATAGCTGATTACCAGGAAATTCAACGTCAAATGTATATTATAATACAATGACTTCTCATCAAGGAAAAATATATTAATAACTGCAATGGAATTTTTTCATTAATCTTTTCCAATCAAACTCTATAATTACTTTATCTAAGCTGTAAAAGTCAGCATTTAAAAAAATTGCCGTGTCAATCAGTTACTATGAGAATTAATTTGAAACTTTGCAGTGGATTCTTCCATTTAATTTTATTCTGCAAAGAGCCAATTGCTTTTGTCCACGACTATAAATGACACTGGCCATGTTGAAGTAATCGAGGAGAATTGATCAGTGCAGGTCAAAAAGCCGGTGCCATGTTAATTCACTGGTAGGGCTTTGCATCATTTGGAAACTTGAGACTCAAAATTCATATTTAACTGGAATAAAAATATAATGTCAAGATAAAATATTAAACACTAATGTGAAATAAAGTAGTAACAGGTAATTTTGTTGTTCTGAGCAGGACTCCCATTCAATGGAGCTGACAACCTGTGAAACATGATAGAAGTAGTTATGTATATTCTTTATAAAATTCTTAAGAAGGCCATACATGTTGTAATCCAGCAGTATTCTGCAACAGTAGGATCAGAATGATCAATTGAGTATTTTATTTTGGACCCAGGCTCTGATTACTGATCGAACTAATAAGAAAGCTTTGATGTGCCCCAGTTGTGATTGCATATGGTAAAGTGAAATGGGTCTCTGCCATGATGCATGATCACATCACCATAGTTGGAGTTGGACTTGCCATCATTGGTCTGTATGTGTTATGCAGTGAGCTAGGAGCACTTTAACGCTGTTGCATTCATGTTTCTTTACTTTGATAGCAGGAAAGAAAAATCCACTTACCAACTCCTTGTTCTTCTTTCAGATCTACCTCTTGTTATGACCAGACCTCAGGTGAGGTTGCCTGATTGTCATGGTTCCAAATAGAATACCCTACACTGTTAAGCTCCTGAATGAGGAGTGATCAACTGGCTCCCTTTCTTTGTTCAACCACCTTCTTGGTTGTTTGCAACAAGATTAATTTAAAAAGAATCCCTTATCTTTTGGATTCCTTTCTCCCAGACCAGATACACTTACGTTTTAAAAAGGAGACAATTAAACCAGGCTTTCTTGAGTTAACAGAGTGAATTCATTAATTATAAACACAAGCATAGGTGCATACAGATTGGAAATAAAAGATGAAACTAAAAGTTTAAAGATGAAAAAAGTTATACGGATCAGTCTTTGAAGCGTTTGCGAAAAATGGATGGTTGGAAGTTGTGGCTATTGCAGAGGAGTTTATCAGTAGCATTGACATTAGGAGGTGAACAGTCAGCTCATGACTCTTAAATTCCCAGATTGTTTGTGTAGTTCCGATGGTTTTCAACTGCAACTGAATTCCAGAATTCAGGGTGAGAGAAAGTCCTTTCTTATCATGTTTCATTTTTTAACTGTTTTGTTGCACTCCGATCACTACACAGTGTGAGAGGAGGATAGTCCTTTGCCTGACCTTCATAGCACATGCGAGCACTGATGCAGGCTGGTGCACATCGCAGTGTTCAGTCCCACTGGCCCACACCATGACAATTAAAAAAGAACAGTTTAATCCTGTTTTTGTGTTTTCCTGAAGGGTAAAACAATCATGCCTGAAACAGGTGGCTTTCCGCAGAGGGGGGAAGAATAGACAGCCTTTAATGCTCTCATGTTTGAAGTTTGCCTGGTAATTTACATTGGCAATAGTTCATGGGTTTCACACATGATTTTGCCAGGCAATCACTGAATGTAAGTTCATAGTTTTAGTGTAGCAGTCTTGCTTTTAAGACTGTCACATTTTGGAATTAAAAGCAAAAACGTTGTTAACTACTTGGCATTTTGATCCATCATCATACTACTACACTGACCTTTCTTGCACAGTACACTTTTCTTTCTGCTTCTTCCACATGACAAAATATGTTATTCTGTCATATATTTTTAAGACGTGGAAATAATTGAGTAGCCTGTTTCAAACCTTGGTTTGTACTGTATTCCATGTGATAATGTGCATGTATAAGCTTAACCGGAAAGCACCATAAAATTATTCACTACATGGAGACTCATATCTGAGTTAACATCTTTTGGCACTTCACTGAAATCTATTTTCTAAAGAGTTAACGTTGCAAATGAACGAAGTGACAAAATCAGAAAGTATTTAGAAAACCTGATTATTGCAATATGTGCACTAAATCCTTACACACAGTGCATTTATGGAGAGATGGAAAAAATGTCAGTGTTATCTGAAATTAAATGTAAGGAGAGTGGTTGTTGGAAGGTGTTTTGTTGTTTAGTTTTGCCATCTTTGACACCCACAGTGATTCTCATTCACAGTCTCTGACTTCTGACCTTTTTAATGTTGCATCAACAATACTCCAACTCCAATTTGACACTTAGTCGATAAAGGGGAGAATAAAATAAGTGCACTCCATGCTGAAATTAAATCAATTATCACTGCCCTGTGTCAGTCATTTAAAATAACAGTGCCTGTATTTAACAGAGTGTTCTCAGTTGCTATCTGAATGAATGAGAATTAAACTTTGTGAGCTAGCATATTAAAATGCTGTGTCCAGCTTTGGTAGTCTTCTGGAGAGCGACTGAGGAAGACTTAGACTGCCAGTTGAAACACCTTAGTGGCTTGGAAAGTCTCGATGAGTTGAGTCATGACACTTCAGAGAAACAGACTTATGGCTGATTTAATCAAATTTTATAAAATAATGAAGGGACAAGATTGCGTTTAAGTAGAATTACAATTTCAACTGTATAGCACCGAGAGAAACAGGAAATGTGCTTATAAATTACTTGAGGCAGAAGTAAATTCAGAGTCGGCATTCTTTTCCATACCACAAAGAATATTGGACCCATATTACTAATTTGAGATGAGAAGAGAATTTGCTGTATTTCTTGCAGCAATAACTGGACCTGCTTTTGGTTGGATGAAGGTCACATCATATAAGAGGCAGGCATCATGTTAACCAACTTAGGGCACTGTATGTGATCGGGGGAAACGAAGAGTAATTTTAAATTTTTTTTCCCCTTATGTATACGTGCATCTCACAGGAGATTTTTGACTCTGGGTTGGTGGGGCCTGCATGCATTATGTTGTCTAAGGCTTCATAATTGTGTGGGACCAGCTGGAGTGATCAGTAAGTATTTTTGTTTTGTCACATATTACTGAAAATATCCTTAACACATCACAATCTTCCACTAGAGACTATTTTCAGTAGCAGAAATCATTTCTTGTTAATTATAGAAACAAAGAATAAAACGTTTATTCCAATTATTTGAAATAATTGTGTGTAATTTGTTGTTAAGATAATGGCAAGGTGAAGAGTGCTGCTCATTTTTTATATGCAACTGCAACACATGCGATGCACATGTGCTTTATTTGTCCTCACATTTTTAAGATTTTCTCAACATATTTACCTGCTGCCTTTATGTGATTGAACTGGTCCACTGAACATTATCCAACTTAATATTCCATCTCTTTGACAATGCTTTTAAGATTTTATTTGAATTATGTTGTTTTTCATACCTTTGTTTCTCATCTTTTTAACAAGAAATGTAATAAAGCAAATCTTGGTAATTGCCAGCTCAAGGGTAATAGGTGAATAGTAAACGATAGACAGAGTAAAAGATTGGATACAATTGTTGTATGATAATCATGAGGAATTTCAATTCTCCAGCAGCAAAACATGGCCAGAAGCGACGACAAAGGCCAGAGGTGGAAACACAAATAACATAACGCAGGAAATAATTTATTGCTTTCATGAAAGAGTGATATATAATTATTTTGGTGGAGGTTAATTCTCTAAACATATAATTTCAAGGTCACTCATTTGCCAAGAGGAAGAAAGTGATGGAATATCAAGAGCACATACAAAGGAAACCAAATACCTATGTAAAATAGTGTTAGGTAAAGTATTGTTGCTGTGTAATTGTGTACGTATATTGTCAATATGTTACTACAATTAATGTGACGTAAAATAGTGTTAAGATTTATTTTGGACAATGATAATGCTCATCAAGATAGATTTTCACCCTTCTTTGGTGGGAGGTGTGATGTAAAATGTGTGATTTATACATATTCATACTATTTATTATGGAGTTTGAATTTTGAACTAGTGACTTGGTTTATGTGAAAGAGTGGGTTTAATAATAAATGTTATTTGAAGCTAAAAAAAGTTCAAGATCAGTTGTGTGACTTTCTGAAGGCCAGAAAATGGAAGAACCAGTTAAGTCAAAGATATAGATATGATAAAGGAACTCCTTCTGGTATTTGTACTGTAAATAGTGATTTTGGGAATAGGTGGGATTTTAGTTTACATGTGGTTTGAAATCTTTTAAATTGTGTTAAATAGTCTGGCTAATTTCATTTGATTTTCATTTATTTTGCAAAATAAACTTCTGCTTCCTTGTTAAAACCAAATCTGCAAAATTTCTTGTGTTTCAGTTATACATTAAATAACAAAGGAAAACCTATCACACTAGAGTTCAGCCTGGAATCTGACCTGTCCTGTAACAAGATCAACTGGGACCCTAACAAAAGTAAAACCGGGTACCAAGACATATGATACGTTAGATTTAGTATCACAGTTTCTTAATTACAAATATGTTTCAAAAACAATTGTCTTTTTAGTTTGGACACATTGACAGCAAAAATAACAAATAATAAAAGTACAAGGGTTTGGAGAAGGTCAGAGCTATGAAAAGAGTTCCACAAAGGGTTAAGTGGAAAACAAGGTTAAAAATATGAATGGAAGATGATTGGATACTTTGGGGAATAAAATGGAATTGAAAACAAGCACAGCCTTTTGGAAAAGTAGGAACAGAACACAGTGGCTGTAAGGTTAAAAATAACTTGAAGGCTTGGAACAGGAATTTCAAAAGATACAGAGACACCAAAATAATTAAGGTCAATTCAATGTAACTAAAAGTATTGGAAGGATAATGGATCAATGTAAAGGTATAATGTAGATCCAGTAAAACCCAATACTGTATTGAAGGCCAGGTGAGTTGCTTTAGAGATCGGCTAAAAAGATACATCATCAAAAATTGTTCCAAGTTTACTGAATAAAGAAATTTGGAAAATCATATCTGTACTTTACTTAGAATTCAAGAAAATATTTGACAAACTGCTGCAACTGTTATGAGACCAATTGATGATCTTTAAATGATTGATGTGTTCAAAAGTATTTAGGCATAGGTTGATGTATTAATAAATACCAAAGGATTTTTGCTTGGAAAAGATGAAAGATGATGGGCAGTGTTGCAGAAATCATAGGGTACTTAATGATTGGGCTTTTGATGGCAGATTGAGAAGAAGAAAGGGTTTAAGTGTCATTAGACAAGCTGTGTTGTGAGTAATTAAAAATGAGACAGATTGAATTGTCTCTCCTCAATCTTCTGACTAAAATGCGAGAGATTTAGATGTAATTTTGCTGTCTGTTTTTTTTATTGTGCAGTAACTCTATTATGGGCTCACAATAAATTTTGGGGAAGCTGTCGAAGTTGTATAAAGACAAATTATTTTCAATTATTGCATGACCTTAACATTGATCTTCTGTAATGGGTGTATTTAATTCAGTGTCATCTTTCTTTTGTGGCATGTTCTCCTGATTTTTTTCCTATTTGCAAGCTTTTTGTTGGAGTGTTGCAGATTGAAGGGTAACTGTGACACCTCCATAGCTTTGTTCTACTTCTGTAATAAAGAACCATAGTGTAGTTCAGCACAGAAGGAAATCATTTGATTAGGTCTGCACTAATTCATTTGAGGAGTATTCCAATTAATCCCACTTTCCAGTTCTTTACCATTGTACCGGT
Organism: Rhincodon typus; assembly: GCF_021869965.1. NCBI lineage: Eukaryota > Metazoa > Chordata > Chondrichthyes > Orectolobiformes > Rhincodontidae > Rhincodon > Rhincodon typus. The sequence goes on along the minus strand of NC_063342.1, from coordinate 47,455,909 downwards.
AATATTTTTCTCCGGCAAGAATTCATCCAAATCCATTTGGAAGTACTAAATTTGAATCAGTCAGCTATAAGGCAGTGCACTCTGTATCCTAATAAACACTTGTTGAAAAAATAAACGAAAGAACTGCGGATACTGTAAATTAGGAACAAAAACAAAGTTGCTGGAAAAAACTCAGCAGGTCTGGCAGTATCTGTGAAAGAAAAAACAGAGTGAACGTTTCGGGTCCGGAGACCCTTCCTCAGAACTGTTCTGAGGAAGGGTCACCGGACCCGAAACGTTAACTCTGTTTTTTTCCATTGCAGATGCTGCCAGACCTGCTGAGGTTTTTCCAGCAACTTTGTTTTTGTAACACTTGTTGAAAGTCCACTTGCCCAGCATCAACTTCATTGACTCAACCACGCTCATGGATGTCTCATAAAAGAAACTCATGCCTTACCAAAGAAAAACCCACCATCAATTAATTAAACACAATTTGCTCTCCACGAGTTGATGCTGATCACTGAGTGCTATTAATTTTCTCTAAGATTCTTGTTTCATTCATGTTGCTGTAACAGAATGTGTATCAGCAGTCAAATATTTTTTCTCTTTTTCAAGAACTCTTGCTGAGATTTCCTTGGGAGCTACATTTTGATTTTGGGGACTCTTTCAATCAGAGGGTTTCAGTTAATAATCAAACTGTTTTTAAAGCAATATTTGTATACTCGTTCCAAGTGTCCATGACAAGAAAAGTAAAGAACCAAGGGACTCAGTATGGAGCAGGTAGCCGAGAATCTAACAACAACTGAACAGTTTTCCTATATTTACTGCAACACCCCCATAATGTCCCCCACCCCTACACATCCACACTGTCATCGTCCTGCAGTAGTGGATAGCAAAGCAAACTCAAGATCTGGAAAGTCAAGCTGTACTGGATAACCGGACTCTTAACTTCCACTTAGTAAAACTTTTTAAAAAATATATACAAACACAATCAAAAAAGTGCCTGCTTACAGACACTTCTCACTGTTTAAGAAAAACGTAAGGGGAACAGAAAAGAACTTGAATAGCCCCCTCAGTAATTTTACTTCTTTCATCCAGATCTCTTTGCTTTGGGAGTGAAGTTCAAAATAATTAATTGGAAAAACATTAAATAGTTCAAAAATCTTTGGTAAGAATTTCATTTTTCCACTTTTTGTTTATTATTCTAACTATTCTTTGGGGGAACAGCAAAATCTACTCATTCGCTGCTGAATGTAAAATTGAAACCATTAACTTACTCTGGGTTTCCTTGCATAGATGTTTAGCAGACAAACGTTTTGCAAAATATATAAATACAAACAATTAAATTGAAAATGTTGAAAATCAAAAAAAAAACATTTTCTGGAAGGATTAACAACCTTTTAAAAAATAAAAGATCAGTTAATAAATCCCATATAGATCTTTGTTAGAATTGGAAAGTTTTTTTTTGAAGAGTGTTTCAAGCTTATCATTGAAAATAAAAATGAACTATGGCAGATTCTGAAGACGTGAAATAAAAAAAAGGAAGTGCTGGCAAAATTCAAAAGGGCTGTGAAGATAGAAACAGACTTCCAGTTCTGACGAAATAATATTAGACTTGAAACATTAACTCTCTTTGTCTCTCTATAGATTCTGCCAAACCTACTGAGTTTTGCCAGCACTGTTTTTGTTTCATATGTATCCCTTTGGAAAATATCTTGTTTGGATATTACAACACTGACTGCATTTCAAAAGAACTGAGTCAGGTTTAGGCTCTTTGAAATTTCCAGCAGCTGTAAAAATTTTTAAATAAATGGAAGACTTTGCTTTTATGCCCCTATTTTACTATTACCATAAACATTGCATTATTCATCAGATGCCCATTAGAATATTGCTTCCTTCTGCCTGTATCTTTAGCACTGAGCTACAGTGACACCATCTGATGTTTTCCTGAATGGTGCCACCTGAAATTCAAAGGAAGATAATTTTACTTCCTTTATAGGATAATTCTTTCACTTCTTTTCCATTTCTCCCTCTTTCTTATGCACATGCAGATGCACGCACTCACGCACTAGTTGTCCCTCACACAGGTCCACACATTTAAATGCATAAATTGGACACTCTATAATAGAACAGATCTGGAGACCAGAGAGCTGCTTCAGATTAAGCTAACCCAGTGAACAGAGCATTCTGTTTTGGAGAAGGGATGAGGTAATTTGAGCATCTATAGTGTAGTGTTTACAATTTCACTACCACTTGTTATGCTGTGATCTTCACAAACAAATTTGACACACTATCTTCTTCAAAGAACAAACAAGACACAACTGATCTTGACAGGTCTGGCAGCATCTGTGAAGAAAAATCAAGTTAAAGTTTTGGGTCCGGTGACACATCCCAGTTATGCAACAACTCAGAGATACCCAGGGCCCTCTGGAACCTTCCTCCCCTCCCCTTTCCCCTGACTCCATCCCCTCCCCCAACCCCACCTCCTGTCGGGTATTCACAATCCCTCCGAACCTTCCCCTCTCTGTTGCTGAACTTTCTGTACTCAGCAATCGAGCTTTATCCCTCTGTGTTCCCACCTTAATGAATTTCAAGCACGACATGACATTGATCTCTTGTTCCACCATCTTCACCTCTGTGCCCAATTCTTCGGACAAGAGTCCTCTCCCCGTCCTGCAGACCCTTTCACCCAGTTTCAACACCGTCCCTCTGGCCTTCTACCTGCACTCGATCTGCTCATTGAGAACTGTTGACGTGACATTGGTCACCTGAATTTCTCTGTCCCCCTCACCCTATCTCCCTCTGAACTGACTGCACTCCGTGCACTTAGATCTAACCCTGACATTGTTATTAAGCCTGCCGATAAGGGTGGTGCTGTTGTAGTCTGGCATACCGACCTCTACTTGGCAGAGGCTGAGCACCAGCTCTCAGATACCTCCTCCTATCTTCCCCTGGACCATGACCTCACCATGACTCATCAGGCCACCGTATCAACAATGGTAACTGACCTAATTTCATCTGATGATCTCCCCCCTCCCCCACCCCACTGCCTCCAAGCTGATTGTCCCCCATCTCCACACAGTTCTCTTTGACCTCCTTCCAAAAATCCCCAAACAGGACTCCCCGGGCAGACACATTGTTTCAGCCTGCTCCCGCCCCAGAGAACTCACCCCTTCCTACCTTGACTCAGTCTTTTCTCCCCTGGTCCAGTCCCTGTCCATGTACATCTGTGATTCCTCTGATGTTTAACACCAGTTTCAGAATTTCCAGTTTGCAAGCTCCACCCGCTCCCCTTTACCATGGACGTACAGTCCCTTTACATGTCCATCCCCATCAGGATAGGTTCAGGGCTGTCTGCTTCTTCCTGGAACAAAGGCCTGAACCATCCCCACCCACCACCAACCACCTCTGTTTGGCTGAGCTCGCCCTCAACAACTTTTCTTTTAACTCCTTCCAATTTCCTCAGGTCAGAGGGGTGGTCATGGGTACCCGCATGGCTGCCAGTTATGCCTGCCTCTTCATGGTGTACGTGGAACATTCCTTGTTTCAGTCCTATTCCGGCCCCCACCCACAACTTTTTTCTCTCATATATCGATATCATTGGTGCTGCTTACCTCTCTTGTCCGAAATTGGAAAAGTTTGTCGATTTTGCTTCAAATTTCCATACTGTCCTCACTTTCACTTGGTCTATCTCTGATTCCTCCCCTGCTTCCTCAACATCTCTGTTTCCATTCCTTGGGATAGACTGGCTACTAATGTCTACTCTAAACCCACTGACTCCAGCAGCTACCTGGACTATGCATCCTCTCACCCTGCTTCCTGTAAAGACTACATTCCTTTTTCCCAGTTCCTCTGTCTCTGTCACATATGTTCCAATGAGGCCAACTTCGACAAGGGAACCTCCAAAACATCCACCTTCTTCCCCAACTGAAGATTCCCCAGCACCGTTGTCGACAGGGCCCTCAACCTGATCCAACCCTTCTCCTGCACTTCCCCCCTCACCCCCTGTCTTCCCTCCCACAAGACCAATAGGGTTCCCCTACCCTCCCACCTGCATCCACATCCAGAAAATCATCAGCTGCCATTTCTGCCACCTCCAGCGAGATGCCACTACCAGACACACATTCTCCTCCCCTCCCTTGTCCACCTTCTGCAGGGACCATTCCCTCAGGGACACTCCGGTCCATTTGTCCTTCACTCCCAACAACCACGCGGCACCTTCCCCTCCAATAGCTGAAGGTGTAACACCTGCCCATTTACCTCCTCCCTCCCCAGTATCTAAAGACCCAAACATATTTTCCAGGCAAAGCAACATTTTACCTGCACCGCCCAGAATCTAGTCTACTGCATTCTCTGCTCACAATGTGGTCTCCTCTACATTGGGGAAATGAAGCATAGACTGGGTGACCACTTCGCAGAACATCTTCGTTCTGCCCACAAAAAAAGACCCTGAGCTTCCAGTTGCCTGCCACTTTAACACACCACCCTGTTTTCTGATCTATGTCTCTGTCTCAGGCTTGCTGCAATGTTCCAGTGAAGCTCAGTGGGAGCTGGAAGAACAACACCTCATTTTCCGCTTGAGGACCTTGCAGCCATCCGAACTCAATATCGAGTTCAATAATTTTAGGGCCTGAACTCTCTCATGTCCCAGCCCCCTATCCCACACACCAAGCCTTGTTATCACATAGCCTGCCATCACACATTACCTATAGTTAGCCACTAACAGTCTCCATTAACAGCTGTTCACCCTCTTAGCCAGATCATTATCAACTCCTTTGTCTGTCCAACTGCTCTTTTCTCTCTTTTGGGTCTATCCCCACTTATCATTTACTCCTTATCCCCTCCACCCACCCTATCTTCTGCATAAAAACTGATATTTTCCTAGCTACCATCAGTTCTGAGGAAGGGTCACCGGATCTGAAACGTTAGCTCTGTTTTTTCCTCACAGATGCTGCCAAACCTGTTGAGCTTTTCCAGCAACTTCTGTTTTTGTTCCTGATTTACATCATCCACAGTTCTTTTGGTTTTTACTCAACAGATCTCACTGCTCCAGTGCAGATAGTTGAAGCCAATGTGTAAAACAAGAATCCAAGGCATGCTGACTTCTATTGAAACTGTTGTTTACATTAGCTGAGCACATATGACAGATGTCATTGTAAGAAAGATATTGAGTCCATCCCATCATACAGCTCAGAGACACTGGAAACAAATATCACTGTAACATAACTGCTTGTGAAGAATATTCAGTCATCAATAGCATTTTAAAATGTTGATTTATCTAATAATTAATGTGTAAAGAGTTAACTCACAAAGCTCCGTGCATTCCATGATGAAAATGTCATCACTTGTATTCCATTGTAAAAAATGTCATCAATTGAAATACTTTGTCAGCAAAATTTTCTGACAGATAATATCAGTAAACTAAAGATACAGAGATGAATGATAATAAAGATGTGGTTGAAAAGTTTCAACACCAATGTGGGTGAATCATTGCTGAGATGGACATTGTTATGGAAATAGCAGGAAATCGTCTTGTTGATGTGTCCATAGATCAGTTCAGACTGAACAGGATTATTTTGTTCAGCCTGACTGAGTAGCATATCACAGTTTTTGGATTTTTATACACAATACTCTGGGTTTGGAATTGTGGGCAAGTTCTTCAAAAGAAGTTAATGAAGTGCACAATTTTTAACTTTACACCCTCTGGAAAATTCAACAAAATAGAATGCATCTTTGCTTTCTAAATCTTACAGTTGATCTGGTCAAAGATCTGTAACTAAACAATTTCTATCCACAATATGATTGTACAACATTTTAGTTGATTAAGAGGTGTTGCTTACATGCAAATAAAAATGATTGTTTCAGTGTTTTCTTTTGCAGCATTGGTAAAACATTTTCATTAATGCTTTTTATGGTGTTAGCAGCATAGCAACATAGTTCTTAGGAGTAGAATTTGGTTGTTCCACCTTCAAGCCTGCTCTCCAATTCAATAAGAATGATCTGGTTGTGAACCCAACTATAGTTTTTTCTTTGTCCATCACAGTTCTTAACTCCCCTGTCTACCGTAATTTGTTTAGCGCTGCCTTGAATCAATTAAATGACCCAGACTCTGCTACATATTGGGGAAGAATACCCCACAGACAGACAACTGTCTCAGGAGGAAGAAAAACAATGCTCCCTATCCCTATCTTAAAAGGGAGACCTTTTCTCCTTAAAATGTGTCCCCGAGTTCTAGCCCTCTCCAAAGAGGAAACACCTCTTAACCAGCTAAAATGTTGTACAATCATATTGTGGATAGAAATTGTTTAGTTACAGATCTTTGACCAGATCAACTGTAAGATTTAGAAAGCAAAGATGCATTCTATTTTGTTGAATTTTCCAGAGCGTGCAAAGTTAAAAATTGTGCACTTCATTAACTTCTTTTGAAGAACTTGCCCACAATTCCAAACCCAGAGTATTGTGTATAAAAATCCAGTCTGTCCAGGATCTTGGAAATAGTAAGAACTGCAGATGCTGGAGTCAGAAATAACACAGTGTGGAGCTGGAGGAACACAGCAGGCCAGGCAGCATCAGAGAAGCAGGAAAGTTGCCGTTTTGGGTCGGGACCCTTCTTCAGAAATGGGGAGGGGGAAGGGGTTGGGCTGGGGAAGGTAGGTGGGATGGTGATAGGTGAGTGCAGGTAGAAGGAAGAGGAGGTACAGGTAGGAACAATAATATGGGTGATTTTTAGCACAGATAGAAACATATAACTATTGAACTGAGAGCCATCACAGAGTCATGCAGGATGACAAAGAGTGGGATCTGAATATCTCAGGTTATTCAACGTCTCAAAATAAAAATTAGAAGCTCTATTAAACAAAGATGTCATTCATACGATAGAGATAACTCATCTTAATGTGCAGGTAGGAGGAGCTTGAACAGTTCATCAACTTTACTAACACCTTTCACCCCAACCTCAAATTCACCTGGACCATCTCTGATACCTCTCTCTCCTTCCTGCACTTCTCTGTTTCCATCTCTGGTGACCACCTCGAAACTGACATCTATTTCAAGCCCACCGACTCCCACAGCTACCTCGACTACACCACCTCTCACCCACCTTCCTGCAAGAATGTGATCCCCTATTCTCAATTCCTCTGCCTCTGCCGTGTCTGCTCCCAGGATGGGGCGTTCCATTCCCGAACATCCCAGATGTCCTCTTATTTCAAGGACCACAACATCCCCCATTGGTGGTCGAAAATGCTCTCGACCGCATCTCTTGCGTTTCCAGCATCTCTGCCCCCTCCCCCCTCCCCGCAACAAAAACAAAGATTGAATTCCCCCTTGTCCTCACGTATCACCCCAATATCCTCCGGATTCAACGTATCATTCTCTGCCACTTCCGCCACCTGCAATCTGACCCCACAACCAAAGATATATTTCTCTCCCCACCTCTATCTGCGTTCCGTAAGGACTGCACTCTCCACAACTCCCTTGTCCGCTCCACACTCCCTGCTAACCCCACTATCCCCAACACCTTTCCCTGCAACCAGAGAAAGTGTTACACCTGCCCCTATACCTCTCGCCTCACCTCCATCCATAGCACCAAACAAACCTTTCACATCAGACAGATGTTCACCTGCACGTCTGTCAATGTGGCATACTGCATCCACTGCTCCCGATGTGGCCTCCTCTACATTGGTGAGACCAAGCGGAGGCTCAGAGACTGCTTTGTAGAGCACCTGCGCTCTGTTCACGACAAACGACAACACCTTACAGTCGCGACCCATTCTAACTCCCCCTTCCCCTCCCTGGGTGACATGTCCATCCTGGGCCTCCTCCAGTGTCACAATGACACCACCCGGAAACTGGAGGAGCAGCACCTCATATTCCACCTTGGGAGCCTGCAACCCAATGGTCTCAGTATAGACTTACCAGTTTCAAAATCTCCCCACCCCCCGGCCTCATCCCATGACCAACCCTCCCTCTCATCCCCGCCTCCTTGACCTGACACAACCTGTCCATCTTCTCTCCCACCTATCTGCTCTTCCCACCTCACTGACCAATCCCCACCACTCCCTACCTGTACTCACCTATCACCATCCCACCTACCTTCCTCATCCCCACCTCTCCTCTCTCAATTTATTTCTGAGCTCCCTTTCCCCCTCCCCCATTTCTGAAGAAGGGTCCCAACCCAAAATATCAACTTTCCTGCTTCTCTGATGCTGCCTGGCCTGCTGTGTTCCTCCAGATCTACACTTTGTGTCCAGGATCTTGTATGTTTCAACAAGATCACCTCTAACTTTTCAAAACTCCAATGGTTAAAGACGGAATACTTTCACCCATTGTGGCAATATCATTGGACTGCAATCAGAGGCTGGGCTAATGTTCTGGAGAAATGTTTCGAAATCCCACATCCCATGCAAGAATATACAAAAACTTGGATTTTCTAAGTGTCTTGCTGTAATCTCCTTAATAATTAATTGTAGCAATTTTCAAATGATAGATGTTAAATCAGTTGGCCTATAGCTTCCTGCTTTTTCTGGCTCCTTTGTTTCTTGAGTACAGTTTTTATATTAGCAATATTCCCATCTACTGGCAATCTTGTCAAATTTAAGAAATCTTTGAAAATTTAATGCATCTACTATCTCCTGGCCACTTCTTTTAAGGCTCTAGCTAACAGGCCTTCTGTTCCTGGGGATTCGTCAGCTTTTAGGTTTAATACTGTTCCCAGCACAGTACCATAGTGATGAGTTTGGCTATTTGACCCATCGAGTATGCTCCACCATTCGATTATGGCTGGTATGTTTCTCAACTCCATTCTCCTGACTTGATCACCTTACTAAAATTCTTGCTCTCATTCACCTCACCATATTTGAATATCTTTGGGAAATTTTCTTAATTTTGTACAGTGCACACAAATTGATTATCATTCACTACCGTCAGTACTCCCTTGCTTTCCATTATCTGATCCCTTGACTCACTCTGTAGAGTTTTAGTCACTGTTTTCCTAATTAAATATTTCCAGAAATTTGTAATATAAAATCAACATTTTGAGCTAGCTTTCTGTAATATTCTCTTCTTTTTCAGTTTGTTTTTGCTGGTTTTTAAATGTATCGAATCTTGTGACATACCACCAATCTTAGCTGATTTCTAAAAAGTGCCTTTCGCTTCAGTACCATCCTTATATTCCTATATTAGCCACAGATAATGCATCCTTTTAGAATCTTTCTGTCTCACTGGGATATATCTTTAAAAGTTATTAAGTACTTTCTTAAATGTTTGCCACAAATTCATTACTTTTTTTTTAACCTTGTAAGCTAGTTTCTCAGTTTTCTTCAGTGAATTGTGCCTTAATACTCTCATAATTATGTTTATTCTGGTATAAAACACCAGTATGAGAGATTCATTCTTCCCCCTCAAATTGAATTCAAAATTCCAATCTAGATATCCGTTAGCATGAGAATATTAAATAATACTGTCATATTGCTCTTTCATAGGTCCAGAGCAACCTTGTCCCTGGTTGGCTTTAGGATATATTGAATATACTGCTCTAAGAAATTGCCCTAACTATCCACTATGACCCAATTTTCGCAGCTATTGTTGTCAATCTGATTTGCTCAGTCTAAATACGTGTGGATGTAATTCATGATCATGCGCCCCATTTATCTCTCCCTGTATGCTATGTCGTATGGTGTAACTATTGACACAAGCGATAAACTTACTCCACAAATGACCGTTATCATTTCTTTTCTCCACCCAAACTGACTTTACATCTTGTTTTTAAGATACTTTATCTCTATTTGTATAAATGACATCCTTGTTTAATGAAACTTCTAATTTTATTTTGAGACATCGAGTAACCTTAGATATTCAGATCCCACTCTTAGTCACTCTGCAGCTATGACTCTGTGATGGCTATCAGTTCAAGATATATATTTCTATCTGTGTTAAAAATCACCCATATTATTGTGAATGTTGCATGCATTCAGATACAGAGTGTTTAACTTTGCCGTCTGTTCTTTTTGCAGTCTCTGGCCTATCTCTTCAGTTCATACACTCTGAACCTTCCTGAGACATGCTGGTTAACATTAGCCAAATTACTACGGTGTTGTATTACCTCATTTTCTCCCTTTGATTTACTACAACTGCCACACGTAATCCGTTCCTCAGCAATTAGCAATTGTAATTTCACTTCCATCATCCATGTCAATTTATTCATATTATATATAGCAAATAGTTATGGCCCCAGCTGTGGCCCTCAACTAGCTGCAGGCTGCCATCTTGAAAATGACCTTTTATCCCAATTCTCTGTATCCTATCAATTAAGCAATCAATCCTCTATCCATTTTAATATGCTGTTCTGTCATGTACTTGTTGAACACATTTTTCAGAGTCCAAATGTATCTACTGGTTCATCTTTATCCATACTGCTTGTTAACTCCTTAAGGAAAGCTAACATGTTTATCAAGCATGATTTCCTCGTCATGAATCCATGCTGACTCGTCTTGATTATGTTATGTATTTCTAAAAGCACAGCAATTGCATTCTCTCCAATAGACTCTCAAATTTTCCCAATAACAAATGTTAAGCCAACTGGCCTGTTGTTAGCTGTTTATTGTCTCCTTTCCTTTTTGAATAAGGATGTTACATGGGTCATTTTTTAATCCTCAGGGACTTTTCCAGAATCTAAGGATTTTTTGGAAGATTACTGCCAGTGCATCCACTATGTGTGTAGGTGCATCCTTTTATTATCTTGAAATGTAATCCATCAGGTCCAGGAGATTTATTGGCCCTTTGACTCATTAGTTTCGCAAGTAGTTATTTTCCTCTAGATATGGTTATTGTTTCTATTTCCTCTCCCCCTTTTCCCCTTTAATATTTTTAGAATGCTGTCAGTGTGTTCTACCATGAAGACAGATGCAAAATATTTATTCGATTCCTCTCCCATTTCCCTCGGTCCCATTATTACTTCCCCAGGCATAGTCTCTCAGAGCACATTGTTCTCTTTAGCCTTTCTCTTCCTTTTTGAATATTCAAAGAAGATCTTGATCCCCTTGATCTTGGTTTTACTTGAAAATGTACCCTCAAAGTTTATTTTCTCCCTCTTTGTATTCTTCATGGTCATCTTCTGTTGGCTTTCAAGAATGTGCCAATTCTCTACCTTATCGCTCAAGCTTTGACATTTTTTAAACTTTTAATTTGATGCTATCTTTAAATTCCATGATTATAATCTTCTTCCTAAACCTTTCTTTTCCACTTTCCCACCAAGTAATCACTTACCAGTTTCCCTTCAATGTCAGGCTTGTCTTTTTTTCTTAGAATGCTCTGCAGCAACAGAGGTGTTTAAGGACATTTTCCCCCCCTCCCCCAACCTTACCCCCATCTTCCCTCACCCTCTTGTCTAGGTGCTGCTGACTACCTGTCTCAGGGTTCCTCTCTTATCTGGTGTTGTTTCAGTGGACTTGATTCTATTGTCACCACTTTTCTCGACCAATTGTTTGACTAACTGCTGGCTGCTCTTGTCTCTGAAAAGCTAGTAATATCCTTGATTGCTAACAATTCTCTCCACCACGAAATAACAACAGTAAGTGCTCAAAATCTGAAAATCCAATTTTCTTTGATAATACACAGAGAGAAGTACACAGATAAGTATTTTGGATGCAAGAATTGAAACCTGATAGATATTCAAGCTGCTTTGCAGAAGAGAAAAGAGAAAAATAATAAACACAAAGACCATACAGGATGAGAAGATAGTATTCCATTCACAAGATGAATGATAATGGGTCTCTGGAAACTCACTAAACAGGCACTGGGATAGTGTGATAGCATTAGGGTTTTGAAGAAGGGTCACAGGACTCAAAAGGTTAACCCTGTTTTTTCTTTATAGATGCTGCCAGTTTCTCCAACAAATTCTGTTTGTGTTCGTTTCAGATCTCCAGCATCCACAGTTCTTTGTTTTATTTCAATTATCAATTAAATATTGTCTGGCTTGTCGCTCCTAATGCCGGTCTGCGCAATGATGGTGAAGGCAATATTCCTCCTGCTAAATGTCCTTACCTTTTTCCTTGGAAGATTGCTGCCCGTCTTCCAGCTCTTCAGGGACCATCACATTCCATCTCTGTCTGCTCCAATTGTGCAGAGCACAACATCCTCAGATTATTTATGTGGCACACTCTGTTCGCAGTGTACTTCAAGGCTCATAGACCAATTCAAACATTGGAACTTCAATGTCATTAAGTCTATTGTCTGCTCCACAATGGTCCTGTCCAAAGAATGGGCTGCATTGCATCTATACTCTACCTCAAATGGGTGTTTTGTAATGGAGTCAGCAGCCATGTTTGCAGAAGGTATAACCATTCTTGTAAGCCATCCAGCCCATGAAATGAAGCAGAACTAATGGAGTTCTCAAAGACACAGGCACATGCAATGTTTTGCTATGCACAATGCGGGCACATGGTGTAGATGTAATATTGACATAGGTTAGCAACATATCTATCCCCTTCACTGATGATTGCTGACAACTGTGAAAAGCCTGGCTTTGAGTCCATGCTAAACAGCAAGGCAGGACAGAAGTACTGGAAGCATTTACATTTGAAGTGAGATGACAACGCGCAAAAGGGCAAGGCAGAGATGCTGTGAACATCTAAATGTGCAGACTGAGAGGATACTAAAAGAGCAAGTGAGGAGCCTTGAAGTGCACCATGGTCCACTCCATGAATGGGTACCTGTCCCTGTGTGTAAAGTATCCTAGCAGCACTGAGTGCGCTTCAAATTGCAGGACTGAGGTGGAGAACTGTTCTGTAAGTGGATCAATGATGTGCCCTTGTGATGTGCTGAGGCTGGCATGTGTTCAATGCCAATGTTCGCAGGTGAGGTTTGTGGCAGTCGCTACCCATGGAGCATAAGCTGAGCTTTTTGGGACTGCTATCCAGAATGGAAACCAGGAACAGGAAGCAGCAAGCTGGAGCCACATGGTACCTACTCTGACTTTCAATTTGGGAATTGTCGTCAGCTAGTTCCTATCCAGCTACTGGGAGAATAGAAAGCAGTATTTCAATGAGGCAAGATGAGACTTGTTCAATAGATGGTGTTACATACCTCTGGATATGTGACTTGAACCTGTCTCCTACCTCAAAGGTAAGGACATTACCACCGCACCATAAGAGCTCGTGAGGCAAGGTTAGATACTTGCAAATGCATGCAAAAGGACCTCCACCTATTCACTAGTGAGACTCTCATCTTGCTCCTCAAAACTTAGTTTCAGAATCTGACCCCTCCCTACCCCACCACTCCACCTGTAAATTAAAACTCACCCTCAACTGTGTCCACTCTGGATGACTTTCACAGGTGGACTACATTTACATGCCCATAATTATCTGGAAAATGGATAGGGAGTGGCAGCTAGCCCCAGGCATAATGGGAATAGGAGTCTAGGTACTAGAAAGTTGCTAGTTTCTGGTACAAAAGAGAATTTCACGAGCAGAATTAGAAAAGTCCAGTGAGGGGGTGCTTGGCATGGTTTTGCAGGACATGGGGACAGTCCAGAACAATGAAACTTGAAACTTTTAACTTTGCTTCTGAACCTGTGAGGACCATTGCACCTGTTATTCATTCTCAAAAAGGAATTTAGAAATCTTAGGTAACAAGGTGTAGAGCTGGATGAACACAGCAGGCCAAGCAGCATCAGTGGAGCAGGAAAGCTGACATTTCGGGTCTAGACCCTTCTTCAGAAAAAACTTCAGAAATCTTAACCTTTTTGTCTGGACTGTGATCCTCTTCTTCCTGTATTCATTTAAAGGAAAGTCCAAAGCCGTTTCCATACCCAAGCTAGCCTTACAGATGAATTAAAGCTTCAGATTAGTACATTTAATGATAAGACTCTGTTGTACAAGGCAGCTGGCTTGAACGAGTTAACTCTATAGCTTTGGAATAGTTCCACCCATTGCTATATAAATGACTGTATCTGGGACGATCCAGACGGTTCTGATTTGTTGTTTGTTAGTTCTAGCATCTGAACTCATGTCCTATAGACCTACTGGCTATGTTATAAGAAATATACTCAATCCTCATTATCCACTGACTCGCTAGCCGCTGGTCTGAGTACTCATGAAGTTGACCCCAGACTTGAACTCTCGTTTTCCCCATTGTCTTAACTGGCCTGCCTTGGTTAATCAATTACAATCCTTCACAGTACACAGGAGAGGAACGTAGGTTATCTCCTTTTTTTTTGTTAACCACAGGAAATCTATGCTCCCATCCCCCTTGGATAATGAGAAGTGAGTGTAACAATATCTCTTAGTTAATGGAACCAGGTGCCAGCTGCAGGCATTGCTTACAACAGATCCCAAAAGTGTGTGCCTCTGCTGCCTGCTCAGAAGACTAGTTTCAAATTGAAGATGACAGAATCAGTGCGAGTTACTGGCAGATGCTATCCTGCCTGTTTTTAGCAATCCATCTGTTGGGCAGATAAGGTTAAAATAGTTTGTGCAGTTCCAGCAATGGTTTTAAAACCTATTCAGAATTCAAAATGGGTACAGGTTCCTTAGCCCCTTAATTCTGAATTGCCATTTCAATGGGGTCTTGATGGCTTTGTGAATGGAATCCTGTAGCGCCCATATGCCTGAATATCATTGGTTAATAAAAATAATCTCTAGTTTAAGAAAAGCAATTGTCTCAGCATCAACTACCACTTCTGGAAGAGATTTTCACACTGCTACAACTGTTTTGTTGCAGATAGAAGCTTTTTCCTAATATTCTGAAATATGTCTGGCTGTAATCTTTAGGCCATATTGCCTAATCCAAATTCCTCAACCAACAGAAATTTACCCTTACCATTCATTTTATAACCTGATATCTTAATAACTTCATTGAAATCACCCCATAATCTTTTAAATTCCCAGGAATTCAACACTGGTTTCTGTAACTTTAGCCCTGAAGTCCAGTTTTGATGTTTGGTAAAGCTACACTGCACTCCTTCCAAGACCAACATTCTGTTGGCCTTTTATATCATTTTTTGTATTAGTCCAAGACATTTTAGTAATCTATGTTCCTGCAGGCTGTAATAAGTCTCTTTAGATGTTTACTGCTTCTAGCCCTTCTGTATGCTGCTACTTTCTCACTTGTAGAACAATGTCGAAAGCAAAAGATAGATAGGTCGGCATGAGTGGGGGAATTACTTTGCAGTTCTCTGTTCTGGGGTAAGGTTTCATGCTTGGATACATCAGACCATGAAGCACTCTTGCAGCCTTCCAATACTTTATTCCTCTTTCCTTTTCTCCTGCCTTCCGAATGTAGTGCTTAATCCCATTCACTTGATTTCTTGCTGTTTTACTTTTACACTTTCTTGTTTGTGCCATAGATTAGATCTGTGCATTGCAGACGTTTGACAACATTATAGGAACAAAAGACTGCGTCAGATTATTTTGCGATAGTCAATCCTGTGCAAAATTGGTGTGATTTAGGGGAAAAGGTAACAGCAAAACTGATATTGATTTTCATTTTATATTTACACTTCAGAAACAACTTGGCTCATAATGCTTTCATTTACTGGAGCAGTGTACAGCTTTCAATGGAAGCAATCATTGTTCTCAACACTTGGTTGTAGATTGACTGCCAGACACAGATGTCAAGATTGATATCAGTACAAATGGAGACACTTGTGAAGGGGCAGTTTTCATGCCATCACAAAAATAATTAAATTCCTCTCAATGCATCCGTGAAATAATCTAGGAGTGTTTTTTTTTAAACACAAGAAAGCACTGTTTCTTTCACTTTGTAAAGAGTCACTGCCTATTGGTAATTATGTTGTGGTCAGTCTGTGGCATGTGAGCATTCAAATATGTTAATGCATTTGTAGGTAACTTGTTTGTTTTGGCGAAGGCATTACTGTACTTATTTTAAATATAGCAGAGAGTTTGCAGATAGTCTGTCCTAATATTGGGACATTGGTTAGCTCAGTTGGTTGAATAGCTGTTTTGCAATATAGATTAACGCCAATTGCATGGGATAAATTTATTTGCAAATTAGCAACTAATGGCAGCATACAAGATAAATATGTATGAGCAAATTAATGCAGAGGCTGGAATCTGTACTGAAAACAACAAATGCTGGAGATCACAGCGGGTCAGACAGCATCCATAGCGAGAGAGCAAGCTAACGTTTTGAGTCTAGATGACTCTTCATCAGATGAATATGTATGTCATTTTGTCTGCTTTCCAAGCTGTCACTTCGATTGTTTACAAGATTTCCATTGAATTCCCTTGGTTGACCCTTTCCAAAATGTATGAAAAAAGGCTCAGGATTCTCATAGCACAAGAATATTATCAGTGGCCATTTCTGGCATTCATAATATAGCATCAAAGAGAATGAGCAAATACTCTGAACATTGCTTGAATTTGAAAATACATAAAAGGCAAATTCTGCAACCGAATCCTTTTCAATGATTTGAAACATAATTTCAAGAGCACCAAACCCTTTCTTTTGGTTTAACTCTCGCTGTAAAATTAAGGAGTTGAGCATTTAGTCGTTTTGGGTCCTACTGATTCCTTCTCACCTGCCACACTTGTGCACATATTGAGGGACTTATACTAATTAGTTATGTGATTCTTCTCACTTGGGTTATAATCAGATGTTCTACTGTATATATTTTCTAATGTTTGAAGAACTTATTATTATCTGTCCATGTAACAGTCTGTCCCTAATATGTCACAAGAAATCTGCTATGATTTTCAATGAGGCATCTATTTGGGTGTATGAATAGGAAGGGTTTAGAGGGATATGGGCCAAATGCTGGCAAAACAGGACGAGGTCTGATTGGGATGTCCGATCACTGTCGATGAGTTGAACCAAAAGATTTGTTTCTGTGCTTTATGACTCTATGACTGGTAGCTAGGTGCTCATAAACAGCACCATCCCAAAAGGCCCATGTCTACAGTGTTATGAATCAGATTATAAATTTGTTGAGTGACCAACAAAACCACCAATATGTCTCTCATGAATCCAGTTCTTTTGGACAGGTGGATGCGCCATGTCAGCAAATCACTGATATTGTAGATTTTGTTTCACACCGTGATGAATTTCTGAGGATTTTAACACACAAATTGTCAGGATCAGGCCTTGGTGATTTTAAACCAATGGCCTACCATTTCCGTCATGTAAGTCTCAAATGCTTTCCATGGTGTTTGGGAGTTAGTGCGTGATCAGTGGATGGAGGGTGATTTCAAGACACAAGTCAGTTTAGCCAGAGACTAAACTTTGAGACAGCAAAAACTCTCTGCATCAAGGCCCTTTAAAACTTGTAGGGAGAATGCTAATTCCTTTCTAATCATTCAGAAAGAATGATATGGAAATTAATACCTCTGTTGGAACTGAGTGATTGTAATAATCATAAATGTAACTGTAGGTGGGAAGGATCATCAAAGTCCTAGCTATTGCTTCAACTATGGGTTAATTTTTTTTATCTACTGATATGATAAAGGGCTTAAAGGTATTATTCCATCATTGAGTGTCTGTTTTTCATTACTCTCGATTAAGTATTTATGCCAACAATGCCCCATAATATTTTCACTGGGGTGAAGTGAAAGAGTCATAAACATTGGACTAATGTTTAAGCTTTCTACTTTGAACACCCCATTTTATTGCAAGGGCAAGATTATTGAATTTGTCACAGAGAAATGGCTCACCATGTTAGGATTAGTACCTTCCTGCAATTCCGCGTGTGGGGGGTTAATGATATCCTGTCAATAGATTGAAAAATATTAAACTTTTGTCAGGTTTAAGCAGCAGGGAATAGTGAATGCTTCATTGGGAAGTGTTAATGGTGTCTGACCAGAAAGTGGGAAAAAAAGGATTGTTTTGTTCTGCTACGATGGTTACTCCACTTTAATGATCTAGTACAGAACATGATTTACTTGAGAATACTTTGACAGTCTAGATTAAAAGGTATTGTCCTTTTTGTCTGCTTCAGTAATTTTTAAGCTCATGTTTCGAGGTGTAGAAAGAAACTATGTGGAACAGCTTACACAGAGTGAATCGTGGAGGATGGAAAGATTAAGAAGCAATTCTTAGGGGCTTGATGAGTGAGAAAATTAGTGAGGGAAGTTGTAGGTACTGGAGTTTTGTGCATATTACTGGTAATAGAGTTCTTATAAAGGATAGAAACATAGAAACTGGGAGCATGAGTAGGCCATTCAGCCCTTCAAGCCTGTTCTGACACTCAATATTATCATGGCTGATCTGTCTATCTCAATGCTGTAATCCCACTTTCTTCCAATATCCCTTGATGCCCTTTAAATCTAAAACTTTATGTATTCCTTCAATATGCAGTGACTAGGCCTCCACAGCCTTCTGTGGTAGAGAATTCCACTGGTCAGCTTGCCTTTGAATGAAGATATTTTTGCTCATCTTCATGCAAAATGGTCTACCCAATATCCTGAACTCCAACTGAGATTTCCTGACCAAGGAAAACATCCTCTTTGCATTTAGAATGTCCAGCCCTGTTAGATGTTTATACATTTCAATCACATTTCCTGTCATTCTTCGGAACTCAACTGAATACAGGGTCATTTGCACCAATCTCTGCTCAGAGGACAGTCTTGCTAACCCTGGTATCAGCCCTCATGAATCTTTGCTACATTCCCTTTATGGCAAGTATATGCTTTCTTATGTAGGGAAAACAAAATGACATGCAGTACTTCAGCTGTGATCATACCCAAGGGCCTGTATAACCTCTGAATTCAAATCCTGTTGCAATGAAGGTCAATAAACGATTTGCCTTTCTAAATGTTTGCTGTATCTGCCTGTCTACTTTCATTTATTGTTGTATAAGGACACTTCAATCCCTTTTTGCATCCCATCCTTTCCAATAGCACTTTTTTTCTATCTTCCTTTTCCAATAGTGGGTCTACATTTGCTACCCTCCAGTATGTAGGAACTACTTCAGACTCGATGGAATTTTGTAAGATGACCACCAGTGTATTCAATATTTCCAGGACAACTTCCTTCAGTATTCTGGGAAGTAGATTTTCATGCTGTAGCAATCTGTAAACCTTTAACCCCATTAATTTCACCAGCACAATTTTCTTACAAATACTGATTTCTTATCATTCTGCCGTCTCATTAGATCCTTGCTTCCCTAACATCACTGGGTGGTTATTTGTGCTCTCTTTTGTGAAGACAAAACCAAAGTATATGTTCAATTATTCGACCATTTCTATTTTCCACATTATAATTTTCCCGGCTTCTGACCATAAGAGACCTACATTTGTCTTTTTCTAATCTGTTTCTCTTCACATATTTAGAGAAGCTCTTATAATTGTAGAAGCTTTTTCAGTTAGTTTCTGTGTTCCCTACAGTTTTATTCTCATAGATTATTTTCTCCCTCGATCAAACTTCTTATCCTTGTTTGCTTAAATCTAAAATGCTCCCATTTCTCTGGTTCACTTATCTGGTAATTTTGTAAGTATCCTCTTTGGATCTAATACTATCTATAATTTCTTTTGTAAGACATGGTTGAGCTGCCTTTCCATCTTTATTTTTGTGCCAGAAGGCAATGAATAATTGTTGTCATTTACACACATGTGCTTTAACCATTGCCTCTCCACTGTGAAAATGTCTAGTATGGTCTCAAATCAATTTTTCATCTTATTGAAGAAGATGTCATAGTCACTCTTCTTTAAGGGATCCCCATTTCCAATGATTGTTATTTAATCTTTTCTCATTGCAGAGTACCCCAGTCTACAGCAGCCTGGTGTCTTGTTGATTGCCTAATGTATTGGTCGAAACAAGCCATTACATGCACATTTGGGAAATTCTCCTCCACAATGTCATTGCTAATTTGATTTGTCCAAACTATATTCAAATTAAAGTCACTCAATGATTATAGTTGTACTTTTACAACATCCATATTTGATTTCTCACTTTACACTTTGTTTGATTCTATACTATTGTTTGGGGGGCTATGGGTAACCCCCAACAACATTTTCTGCCCCTTGGTGTTTCTTATGTTGATTCTAATTCATGATTTTCCAATCCAATATTAGATTGAAAGCTTCCAAATCCTCCAGGACATTTAAGGGATACCAGTACATCTACAATCTCTGCAGCTGCGTCCCTTAATATCCTGGGATGCAATCCATCAGGAGCAGGAGACCTATCAGATTTTAGCCCTATTAGTTCCCTGGCATTTGACCTCCAGTGACCGGTTTTTATATTCACATCTTCCACCCCCACCCCACCTCCCCAATAACCCCTGCTTTTTACCCTTCAGGTATTTAGTGTTTTGGAGATTCTACTACTGTCATCTGTTAATGCAAAGTGGGTAATACAACTATTGCAATTGACACAAGTGGGAAGATTTCCTGAGCACAGGGGGCATGCAAGATTAATGGTGTTGGGGGTTGAGGTGGTGGGTGAGAGCAAGTGGGGAAGATGTTGTAGTCAATCATGAAAGTGGTGGAGCATAAGCTTTAGTAGGAACTGGTTACAGGAGCAGAAAGAGTGAGTGTGAGCTATCAGAGAGAAGATGGTGGAACTTCTCGTGCAAAGTGGGGAAGGACATTGGCCTTCCTGAAGTATTGTGCATTCCTCCAGACAGCTTAATCTGCCTTAACCTGGGTGACAACCTTGGACCAACCTGGAATGGTCTGGTGTCATTGGCAGGACGAACAGGACCTTACCCACAAAGTAAGGCACTTATTGCTCCCTGTCTGCAATGCCTTGTAGATGGTGAACAGGCATTAGGAGTTAGGAGTTATGAATTGAGCTCCTTTCTCATTCTGAGGATCTGACCTACAATTATAGTCACAGCACTAATATGCTAGTCCAGTTTAATTTCTGCTCAATGATGACTCCCTAGGATATTGATAGTGAGGTATGCAGTTGAGAAACTTACCCAGTATTCCAACTGTCTGTTTCCTGTCACTTAACCCATTTCCTATCCATGCCAGTAACTAGCCCTCAACTCCATGGGCTTCCACTTTAGCTAACTGTCTCTTTTTGGAACTCTATCAACTTACTTTGGTCCACCACTTTTGTCAGTTCTTCGTAAAAACTCTAAGGTTTTTCTGGCATGACCTGCCCTTCTGTATTGTTGAGGGCAGAATGCAGGCAAAGGATTTTTCTCCACTCCTCCACAGGTTTATTACTTTCATTCTTAACTGGTTCTGTGTGATATACCTCTCAGTCTATTTGTCATCTTCATATGGGGTTGCTAGACTGAAGCTTGTTTGCAGTGACTTTGGAACTGTTGCCATGGATCTTTTTGAGGTCAGTGGATCTCTTAACAGCATATCCTTCCCACTTGCTGCATAGCATCAAATAAACTTTGAAACAAAAAGGCAAATTTTCCAATAACTTATACATTTTCTGCCCATTGACAAACAGGTTCAACATCCTCCAGCACTTCTTGGTCTCAAAACTCTCATAATTTTCTCCTTTTCTCAAATTGTCTTCCTTCTCATGAATCATGAATGTACATTCAGTATTAAACCTTTGTCCCATGAAAAAATGTCTGCCTTCAAAGTGCATTTCCATTTGTGTGTTGTAATTCAGTGGAGTTTCATATTTTTAAAATGGGTTTGCAAACTGATAATCCAGCTCATTTTCCTCACATTGACAGTTTTGTATGTATAATCTAATGTACTGAACAATATATAAAGAATGTGATATATATGCAGTAGCTGATGCAATATTTAATAGGTATTTTGTGTTGTAGTGAAATGAAATCAGATGAATTCCATAAAGGGTGGATGATGTCTCCGACCGGAATACAGCTTAGGTAGCGAACATGAAAATTTACCTTGATGCTTTTATTTTAACTTTTAAACCTTTTAATCCTCAGAGGATCTTCAATGATATTAATAAAGTGAGGCTAGTTCATTTTAATGCTGTGCTCTTCTTAGCATTTCATCTGAATTGAAATTATAATTATGCTCACATCTGTTGATATTGTTTTGTGTCACATGCTTCTCAATCTATTAGACATCTTCACCAGAGTCACCAGACTGAAATTGTTTGAATCAGTGCCTTCCAAACTGGGCCTTTTTTGAGCATGAGGTCCTTTTGAGGTTTCACCACAGTATGCTCATTGCACCATGCAAAAAAAAATACAGATCCTTTTCATGGGCACAGTACTAAGTAAACATCGGACCAAAGTGACAAGCTTTCCAATAACTCAGATTTTTTCCTGTACCTTTGACAAACTGAGGATTTTTATCTTCTCTCCCTGGATAGTAATCAGGTGGAGAGGGAAATTTACCCTCAATGTTTCTGTTGCCAGGACAAATTTCTGCAGTCACTGTATTCTACTTTGTTACTGATGCTGTCACTTGGAAGTTTTGGGACAACGTGTATTGGATGGGTGATAATATTTGGAGGGTTGCTCATACAGAAAATGTAGAAAACCCTGGTTTATGTCAAAACTTGTCATTCATTTACACTATCAATGACAGTAAAATTCCTAGTGGCAGAGTCTGATCTTTTCTATCATGGTTTATATTACATAATTAATTAGATACAGTGTTGTTCTTACCTTTCCAACATTAATATTACAGTACATCTCCAACAAAGATTCTTGACAGTTTTTATTTCCACATGAGTAACTGCTGTATGTGGCCTGGAGCATTAAATAGAACAAGCTGTAGGTTGAAGATAGAGCTCCCAGCTCAATCATCTGGAAAAGTCATAGCTATTTAAAAGTGATTAGGCAAACTTTACTCAATGGCCTTAAAAAAAAGGAATAAAAATGCAAGTTAATTTTATTCAGGGCATGCTTTTATAGTTCATTCTGCATCATAATTTTAAATTAACATTGCTTTTCTTGTACATGTTCTGCATTGAAAGATAGTTAAAACAAATCGGCAAAAATACAAGATAATATTTTATTCATATATTGTTTTCTTTATTTTTTTTTAATATGCAAATATCTCATAGTCAACTTAATTAGAAATTATTTGCAAAACAATTTTCAGTGTCTTGCATTCCAGACTCTTAATAAACCTTTTCTGTTTAGTAACCCTGTATCATCCTGTCAGTTAGTTGGATTTTGTCTAAATGCAGAATGACTAACAGCATGAAATGGTTATGCTCTGATGAAGGAAAAATGGGATCCAAATGACCATGATATTGGGAATGGGTTTTACAGGTTCATAGCTCATCTGCAATGTTTCTATGTAAACATTTGTTTTCTTACTTGCAGAGAAAAATGGAGGTGAATCCAGGTTTTAGAACCAGCAGACTATTGGGATGTGTGCATATTCAGCAATCTTTTGACTACATATGTAAATAGTCAACTGTTAATATTCCACATTGTTCTATCTATACTTGATTATTAGCATGATGGAAACTGAGATAATAAAACAGCACTTGAGTACAGTCCATTCCTTTTGAGGAGATATGCATCAAAGAAATGATTTTCTGGAATCTGGCTCTGTTGAATCAGACTGCATTTTTCATAAACTTCTATATACCAACTGAAAGGTAGAAAATTATTTCTCACCCTAAATAAATGTAGTTACATTAAGACACTTTGATGATGACGTGAGAATAGGAAAGGAGTTGTAGTATTTTTTTTGTTTCAATTTTCTTGGCAGAAAATGTCAAAGGCAACACAATTTTAAATTGTGCAATATAATTTTGATCTGTCATTCTTCATAAAAACAGATTTATTATAGGCTATAGATTTCAAGGAAAGTCTTTATTCCTGCCTCCAAAATAACGAGGTAATGGTACCATATTGTTGATATCATGAATAAAAGCATTGTTTTTGACAGTAAAGAGATGCTGATACTTTCGCACATCGCAGTTGCCAGTACTGATAAAAATGATTTTCAAGCAGTTATTATACTGTGCACCTAATGCTGTTAAACTGTTTTACATTGTTATAACACCTTCTGCCTCAATTTGTAGGGCAACGTTGAATAGTTAGTTAGTTTAAATTAGTTTACATCAGTAGCAAATGAAGAGGATCGAAGGTTTAACAGAGGACGTGTTTAATTGGGTTGTTCTAACTAGAATGCCACTAAGTAGGAACATTTTGTTTGGATGTTCAAACTAATTGATCCTCTCTATTGTACATGCTGACCCAGGTGTAGCCTTCAGGCCAACTTTCAGTCCAGTTAGCTTTTCTGACCTTCAATGTGGGGAAAATTGTTTGTATTCTTAAAGCCAATTCGTATTGCATTCATAGACACCAGCCAAAAATGGAAAATGTATGTTCACAACCCTGAATATACACAAGGCCTGTAATTGGCAGAGTAGACTTGTTCCTCCAATCTTTAATCATTGAAAACTGCTTAATGTTAGCTGGGCCTCAATAATCAAGGCAAAGGTAAGTGGAAGATCAGATGATTGGTCAGCATAAAAAGATTGATGGCAATTGACTAGAAGGCGACAAGAGAAATACTTTAGAATATGAGAGGAGGCTAGGTAAGAATGTAAAAATGGAAAGTACGAGCTTCTGTAGGGATTCAAAAAGGAAAAGATTAAAGTGAGTGTTGGCCCTTTGGACAATGAGAATGGGGTGTTAATAGTGGACAATAATGAAATTAACAAATATTTTGCTTTTGTTTTCATAGTGGATGATACAAAAAAGAACATTCCAAATAATAGGACTGTAAGTTCATCAAGCTCCTCTCTCCCTTCCAACTCCTGAAGGGAGAGAGGAGCTTGATGAACTTACAGTCACCAGGAAAGTGGTACTAAGCAAACTGATGGAGCTAAGTGCTGACAAGTCCCCTGGTTCTGATGGACTTCATTTTAAGGTCTTCAAAGATATGGTTAATGACATAGTTAATGCATTGATGTTAATTTTCCAAAACCTTTCATCATTCTAGGAGATTCCATCTGACTGGAAAATAGCAGATATAACCCCTCTGTTCAAGAAGAGAGGCAGGCAGAAAACTCAAAACTATAGACCAGTAATCTTGACATCTGTTGTGGGGAAGGTATTAGAATGGACTATTAAACAGGTTTTTGTTGCTTGGCAAACATTGAGAGTGCACACTGTTTGCTGATGAAGGATCAGCCCTCTGACTAACCACTGTCTCCTGTTACTTGCATTATTCTTCATTGCTACCAAACATGACAAGCTGCATAACAAGTCTGTGCTAACAAAAAAGAAAGCAAGGGCAGGCAGAGATGCTGTGAATGTCCATGTAACCTCAAAGTGAGTGAGTATTAAGAAAGCAACCTAAGAGCCCAAAGATGTATCCTTTTTGATGCATAAGAAAGGGGCACTGCAATGTAAGTTGTTGTTGATTTTACTTGGTGCAGTTCTGAAGTTTTACACTGAATTAAAAATGAGTCCCAGTATACCCTGATGAAGTGATGAAATGGTGAAGCTGGTGCTTTGCCTATCTCACCTCCATGCATGGATGAAACAGGTGGTCACTGCCCATGAAGTAGCCCAGAGGTGTTGGGGAATGCTGGAGAAGTTGTCAGTAGGTTGTAGCTGCTAGGTACATGCTCAGATTTTCATGTCAGGAATTGTTGTTGTCTACTTTCCATCCGCTGTTTGGGAAAATTGCAAACTGCATATAAATGTGGCCAGCTGAGGTAATAATAAGATGCTGACGCTTCTAAATTGACCATTGGCCACTCACTAGTGAGATTCTTGTCTCACTGCTAAAACCTTGGATGGAAAATCAGACACTGTTTGCTCCATGTCAAGAGTCTCAATTTTTCACTTCTCACCATATTTTGCCACCAGACATGCCATTGTCCATGACATTCAGGAGCTGGGAAGATTCTGCCTCATTAATGTGAACCAAAATAGGGGGAAAAGAAAGTGGGGAATAAAAAGAATAAACCAGAATAAGAAATTATCCATTTGTTCCAGAACTTTTCCATTTTGTTCCAACAAAATTTGTGTCAGAACAGTAAATCAGATCATTATCAAATCAACAGACAGTTTTACATCATACCTGATTTATTCTGCCATTTAAAGTGTGGAGTTAAACTGATTACTGACAGGACTATGAACTCAGTTTGCATGTCTCACATGAAAAATTCACCCCATGATCATCAAATACATTCTGTTTTAGTTTATCTCGTATTGAGATAATAGAAACATTTATGGCATCCGAGAGAAAAGGGAGACAGCATCTTCACATGTGACCAAAAGTGGGACTCAGGTTGGTTCTTCTTTTCTGCACATGGTCTAAGAAACTTAGATCTACTCAGCACTGTGACTGACTGCTCAGTGTGAGCAATTGCTGTTTGCAATATCACCATATAAAATCAGCTGAGGCAAGCCCATTGTTGGCTAATCTTTAACACAGTAATGAATATATTATTCCATTAAATCACCCTGACATGCTATTTTCTTTACTTTTGAAATTAGTCACTGGTCTTTAAAAAAGGATTTCAGAAAGTGATTTGTTTCAAGAATGTTGGAACCATTATTTTGTTATTCTTGTATTTTTCTGAATGTGAACCACACTGCTTATCTTAAAGCTGTTTTGCTCTCATAGCTTGTGTCTTGAGAAAGTGATCAAAGTCTGCCGATCTTTTTGAGTTTGTTTTAAAGTGGGTTCGAATATGTGGTATCTCGCCATGTTAGTTTGACCATTGTGCTTGCAAGATGTTCTCTGTCAGAACTACAACAATAATTAAAACTATGCTTGTCTTGGCATCACACCGGGGAATATTTATTGCTTTCTGATAAATAAATGTTAGTCAGAAAACCCAATTATAAAATCCAACTTAAGACATTTAGAGAACTAGTAAAGTATCTCACCTTAAAGGGAAATACTGCAGATGCTAGAAATCTGAAACAAACACAGACAACATTTGAGTAAATCAGCAGGTCTGGCAGCAACTGTGGAGAGAGAAACAAAAGTAATGTTTCAAATCCAGTGTGTCTTCAGAACAGTTCAAACCCCTGGAGATATCAGCAACCTGGCAGAAAATGGGATCTTGCTTAAGTGATGCCTGCCTGGAGGTTCTCCTCAAATGTTGTCCAGAAGAGAAAAGACTTCTTTGCCCTAAGGGTAGCAAGAACAGGCCATCCCTTCTGGATGTAGGTGACTGTGGAGGTCATCTACAATGAACAACTCAAGCCAACCTGACTCCAGTGCTGCTAAGTGGATTAATGATATGCTGTACTCAGCAAGGATACGTATTACCGTGTATTCAATGCTTCATGTTTCTGTGAGAGTGAGTTAGTGTTATAAGGTTGCAACTGCAGGGGACTGTCACACAGGAGGTTGGGTGCTGTGTTTTCCAAAGAGACCTCCTGTCCAACATCCTGAGGGTTATCACTGACCAGAAACTCAACTGGACTCCCTGTAAGAGCAGGCCAGAGGCTAGGAATGGTGCGTTGAATAACTCACCTCCTGACTCCCCGTAGCCTGTTCACCATCTGCATGGCACAAGTCGGGAGTGTGATGGAATACTCCCCATTTGTCTGGATGGATGCAGATCCCAGAACACTCAAGAAGCTTGGCACCAACCAGGACAAAGCAGCCAGCTCGATTGGCACCACATTGGCAAGCATACACTCCCTCCATCACCGATGCTAAGTAGCAGCAGTGTGTACTATCTACAAGATGCACTGAAGAAATTTACCAACGACCCTTAGATGGTACCTTCCAAACCCACAACCACTTCCATCTAGACGGACAAGGACAGTAGATACCTGGGATCACCAACATCTGCAAGTTCCCCTTGAAGCCACTCACAATCCTGATTTGGAAATGTATTGCATTCTTTCACTGTCACTGGGTCAAAATCCTGGAATTTCCTTCCTAAAGACATTGTGGGTAAACCTGCAGCATGTGGACTGGAGCGGTTCAAAAGACAGCTCACCAGTGCCTTCTCAAGGGCAGTTTGAGATGGGCGATAAATGCTGGCTCAACTAGTGACACCCAAGTTCCACGAATGAAAAAAAAGTGTCTATCATGTTACTGCAACTACCTGTGTAACACTCCTGCAAAAAACAGTGATGTTGCCTCTCACATCTTCCTAGTTTCACACTAAAAACGTAAAAGAACTACAATACACAGCCACTCGTGCAACATCAGGTCACTGACTTTTCATCACAAATCAGAGAACATGCATATCTGACAGAATTTGTTTGGGATGAGGACCACAAACAATTAGTTTCTCAGTTGATCCCCTTCTTTCAAGATCAGTCCAGTTTGCCTACCCTATTCAGATTTGTTCATGTGAAAAGTGTAGCTGCCTTGCTTGAGTAGGCTTGTTGATCCATTCAGGCATCACCTCTGACATTGTAGGCATTTAACAGCATCAAGCTTGACTCTGACTTTTGTAACCTGATTGCCATGGAGCAGCTTCACCCACAGCAATGTAAGCATTTGTGCAAAGAGCATATGATCATATGAGTTAGGAGCAGAAGCCTGCAGTAGGTGCCACGAGCCACTCCGCTATTCAATAAAATCATGTTTGTGCTTGGAATTCTACATTCCCATTTATTTCGGTAATATTTGATTCCTTGGCCCAACATGAATCTGTTTAACTCTGCCTTAAAAATACTCAGTTACCCCATCTTCACTGCCTTCTGACTCAGAGAGTTCCGAAATCATAAAACCCTAATTTTTAAATAGTGCACCTCATTTTGGACTCATCCATGAGAGGAAACATCCTTTCCATGTACACTTTGTCAAGACTGTTCAGGATGTAATAAATATTTCAATGTGGTCACCTCTTACTTTTCTAAACTCTAATGGAACCAAATCTAGTCTGTCTACTTTTCCTCACAAGACAAGCTGCACATTCTAAATATCAATTTTCTTAACTGCCTCTGAACGATCTCAAAATGCTTTCACATGCTTCTTTAAACAACGTGACCAAAATTAACTGCACAATATTTGTGTTCTGGTCTCACCAATGCCCCATATAACTGAAGTGTAACATCCTTATTTGAATGTAAATTCTTTTTGTAATAATAGATAGCATTCCATAGCCTTCTTAATTACTTGCTGTACTTGCATACTATCATTTTGTGACTTAAGCATTAAAATATATAATTCACCTTATGCCTTAGAATTCTGCACTTATTATCTATTCAATTAATACTTTTTTTTATTCTCCATGTCAAAATGAACAACTTCACATTTTCTCACATTATGCTCTACCTGCCAGGTTTTTGCTTACTCCCTGTTATAAAGCAGATGTTGACCCCCCCCTCTGAAAACTAAAACCGAAACACCCAAAGAGGAGCATCTCACCCTGAAATCTGTAAAAGGCATGTGAGAAGTGGTGTAACCTGCCTTTCAGCAAATTCTAGTGGTTAAAGAAAACAAATTCCTGACATTCACTTTACAATCAACAAGTAACGATTCATTTATCTAATTCTAACAGTCAGCAAATTAACAAAACTATTAACAAATTGAGTATAACCCCTTCTAACTACTAACTATTCCCAAGTAAAACATTATTTCAATGGTATGCAGTTTCCATAAATACAAGTCCCACTTCTTTAAAAAAAAAATTTGACTGCCAAAATTACAGCCAGGTTACGTGTCTTCCAGAATGTTCTGTGCCTTCTCCATCGATTCTTCTCTCAGGAATGTTCACTAATTGTACCATGAGTACTTTGTTATTTAAATGGTACTTTCTCTAAGACATAGAGTAGGCGGTGCGAGCCAACGATTCTCTCTTGAGAGCTGAGGGCTGTTAACTCTGGCAGATGGCAGTGAGCTCTGTTGTTTTTGTCCAACTGCTCCCTTCTTTTATATCTTTGATGGCATATCAATTTCTTACAATGGGATTGGTCCTATGAAGTCAAACGGTCAGATTTAAATTTAATTGTTTTTGGTATCTAAGTGCCTGGTTCAAATTGATTGGCTAAATTCAAAAACTTGTTGTCATGGTAAAACTGTTGCTTGGCCTTCTAACTGTACAGCCTTTCAATACAAATATTTCAATTCAAGTGCTCTCTGCGTACTTTCAAACTTTCAAGCTGCTGCTCACAGACATCCATTTTACATGTCTAAGCAAACAAAAAGCACATCATATTTTAAAAGGACTACACAATGCTTTCCCCTTAACATTTTACAAACACCAAATTCTAACTTCCTGCCTCCCGATCCACAAATACTCTACCCAACTTCGTAACACTCCCTCAATGTACCTATGTCCATCTGCATCTTTATGTCCTCTTCACAATGCATTGTTCTACTTGTTTTCATATCATCTGAAAATTTAGCGACCACTGCTTTGCTCCTCTCATCTAAGTTATTGATATCAATTGTAAATAATCGAAGCTGCAGCACAGACCATTTGTCACTTCTTACCAAAATGAAACAGGTCTATAATTACATATTCAATTTCTGTCAGCCAGCCCGTCTTCTATCCATGCTAATACAGTATTACCTACACCATTATTGTCTACTTTATGCATTAACCTTTTCTGAGGCACCTGGTCATATGTCTTCTGATACATGTATCATGCCACACAATAAAATAAAAATAATACTTGTGTAGGATTTGTTTTTGCACGTGGCTTAAAAACAGTGGGGAAAAAAAATTATACAATGAGAGATACCACTTTTGGTTTGTGTTTGTGGCAACACAAGCGCACAGCTCATTCTCATTGAGATGACTATTAACATAGTGATATGAACTTCCCACCATGTGCTGAGTAAAAGGTAAGAAAAGTAAAGGAAGAGAAATTGTCCTCCTCCATCCAAAAAATGTTGTCCAGTTTCAAAATATCCCCACACCTGGCCCCATCCCATTGTCTAATCCTCCCGCTCATCCATGCCTCCTTGACCTGACACTTCCTATCCATCATCTTTCCTGCCTATCCGCCCCATCCTCCCCACTGGCCAATCCCCACCATCCCTACCTGCATCCACCTACCGCTGTCCAACCTACCTTCCCCCGCCCCACCCCTCCTCCCTCGATTTATTTCTGAGCTCCCTTTCCCCTCCCAAGTCCTGATGAAGGGTCCCAACCTGAAACATCGACTTTCCTGCTCCTCTGATGCTGTCTGACCTCTTGTGTTCCTCTAGCTCCAGCATCTGTGGTTCTTGCTATTTTAGAGGAAGAGAAGTAATGGTTCAATTAAAACCGCAGGGATCAGAACATTTGAAGATTTACATCCTTTCAGAGACAAACTAGAACTTGCAACCAGATATCTGTTGAAATTTCCATCAATAAACTTTGCCTGGAGGAATGGCACTGTTTCGCACAGAAATGGCTGGGGAGGAGAAATGGGTGTAGAAAATGTGGAGAAACGCTTTTATCAAGATTTTTTTTTATTAACCCATAGGTCTCACTATTATGAAATGTTTTCTGAAAGGTATCTCAAAGTTTGAAATATTGAGACGAATTTCTGGAGTCACAAAAATAATCAAGAGTCAAAATATGGCCACACCCAGATAGACAAAAAAGATGATTAAGTATTAATTACTTGACAACAGTTTACTTTAGGCATCAGACAATAGTTAATCAAGTTTGTGTTTACCTGTTGTGAGAAAAAAATTGTTAGATTATTCCCCATGCGAATGCCTGTGTTCCATGTCCTCATTAATCATCCTTTCCTTTAAATCTTTATCTGTCACAGACAGTCAGTCATCTTGTTGTTGTGCATTGAGCAAAAATTAGAATTTAATACAGTCTCACTCAAATTCCAGGGCTGATTTATTCCCTTGCAATGAGAGGATGGCCCAAACTGTTCACCTGTGAGTGGAGCTTACAGAAAATATCACTGTCCCTTTCATTTTAATATCTGCTATGCTTGTTTTTTTTTTCCCGTGACAGGATAATAAAGCAGGTCAATCATTCATTTCAAAATTGACACAGAAGTGCCCTTTCTAGAATCCATCCATACCAGCCAAAAGGTTTCAGATAAAGCCATTCTGTCTGTATAATTCTGTCTTTTGTCACAGTCGATATTCTGTTCAGCTGAGCAACAGGTCAAATACTGAGTGACAGATTTATTCACTTTCAATGCACCTTAAATTTCCAACAGCACCATGCAGTACAGATTTAGATTGAATATCTCCAACTAGATCCCAGTTGGCTAAGCGAACTTGATTTCCAGAACAGCAGAAGATTGCTCTGATTTAAAAGCGAAAGCTAGATTTAAAAGCGAAAGCTAAATTTAAAAAGTATAAATTAAAGCCAGGTTGTGCAAAGAATGAACAATTGAGGTACAACTGATCCCTTGAATTCAGGCTTATACATTAACATTTTTATTGACCATTTATGAGAGCAGCCACTATTATAAATGTATTGCTGATACCACTTCATTTTCCCCCCATTTAATCTTGTGAGAACTGAAATAACGTATTGTTAAGCTGCGCTGTCTTTCCAATTTTATGAAATTAAAATACAAAAGAAATAGTCAAAGCTTTAAAGATGAGGAAGATAAAATGAAATTTTGGGGTGATGTTTGTGTCACTTGGTGATACTTACTGGGATAATTATCATTATATTGAGCATGAAAAATTGAGGTTGGTTGGCTCACCGAGCTGGTTTGTTGTTCCACAGACGTTTCGTTACCGTGCTTGGTAACATCCTCAGTGCAGCCTCTGATGAAGCGTCGGTTTGTTTTCCCGCCTGGCTTTTAAACTCTGGGGTCCGTTGCGATGGATTGCCTCACTTCCGGGTTTCCTCCGTATTGGAATGTATATGGGGTCGAGTTCGAGTTTAAAAGCCAGGTGGGAAAACACACCGACGCTTCATCAGAGGCTGCACTGAGGGTGTTACCAAGCACGGTAATGAAATGTCTGCAGAACAACAAACCAGCTTGGCGAGCCAACCAACCTCAACACCCACAACCCGAGCTACAAATCTACTCCAAAACCTTAGAGCGTGAAAAATGTTTGGAAGGGTTCTAACTTACAATGCCATTGCACTGCATGTTGTTGAATATTTGGATAAAATACTTTGTTTGCAATTATATGGGACAATCTCTTTGTTGTTATTTATTCTCATTCAGTTTGAATTAATGTTGCTGTCTTTAAAGCCACATGTAGCTCAATATTTCCAGTTCATTGTCTTTCACCTGTACATTTGTAGATTCAACTATGTCATGTCTGTTGTTTCTCTAATAAAAATCAATCCATTCATAATACTCTTTCATAAATGTTGGTATTATTAATGAATGGTTATTACACATGAAGGCAACTTAACTGTAGGTACACTTTAAGTTTAAAATGTATGTTTAAGGAAATGTTAGCTTTTAAGGCTTGCTTCGATTTTATTGACTACTGCTTTCCATACTGATTTGTCATCTGATGATCTCATTGTCATCTGTTTAAAGCCAATATTTTCTGGAAGAAAAGTATTTCAAAACTCAGTTTCCTCTTTTTGCTTTCTCCTTCCGGCTCCACTGAATAAATAAAGGTGCGGCAAGATGATTACGGCAATGAGGCATTCATTGTAATTGACTTAGGTTACACTGTCCCTACTTTCGGTATGATATGATGTAGTCAATTGTTCCTTCAAATTGACTGAAACAAGTGAAGCATGTTGCATGTACTCTATTACAAGAATATAGCTCGGCTCATCTGGTCACAAGTAATTGTGGTATCTGCATTCCTGTTAACGTAGACATGCTGGCTATGCAGTGCATTATCTATATGACACAGTGATCCTTTGAGTTTCTGAGATAGTCAAACCAGCCAGTATAACTTAGTGAAATACTCTACATTCACCCAGTAGCACTTTATCTGTCAACATGAAAAAATGAACTGTTCCTCGTAGATGTCCATGAGTAGGAATAGCAGTAAATCATTCATAAATATTCATAAGTTATTTGACACCTTGAATCATGGGTTCCTGTATCATAATCTTACTGAATCTTCAGATCATAATCTTTTGTAGGTCTCAATGATGTCAATCTGATGAAAAATTATTTTGGATGTTTAAAAATCAATATCAAAGTATTCACATTTTTCACACATTCCCTTTGGGGAATAAAACCTATTTTTATAGTATACCAAAACTCTTTTTACTGTCATTTTATCATCTACAAGTCGAATTCTTGCTGTGTTATTAATATTTCTGCTCTACTTTTTAAGTTGTATTTCGGTTAGTCAATAGTCACAAACCCATGGTCTCAAGCTGAACAGGATTTTCTCAACATTTAAACAGTTGATTGTTCACATTTTGGCATATAACCATTTGCCAGCCTTAATACCAACTCTCATTGAGTTATTACTCCAAAATACATGGTGCTGTACTTTTCACAGCATCCCCCTCGATTGCAACTAGTAACATGTTTCAGACATCTGTCCCTAATTCCCTTTACTATCTATGTTATTAGTCGAAACTATCAATCTTTGTTGGACTGATACAATGTTTGAACTCAATTCATAAGGCTATATGTCTTGGTTTAGAAGTTTTAGAATTAGTATCCATCCGTTATATAAAGTATAAAATATTTAAATTAAAAGAAATGCAAAAAGGATGTATAAAAAGGTTCATGTTTCCTATAGATCTAAAGACAGTTCATGAGTCTGGAAATCTTCAAATGCAAATATGCAACAGAAGTTGTTGTTATTGAGCAAGAGGTTTGAGAGTTATGCTCAGGGCAAGGAAGACAATACATAGAAGAGGAAAGATAGACAAAATCACAATGCTTATAGTGAAGATGAATGTCAGAGATTCAAAATCCATTTGCATTGTTGATACAACAGGAAACATGTCCGTTATCTCACAAGGTTCATTCGAACAAGGACAGGGGTAGGTCATTGGCTCTTCAAGCCTACTTAGCCATTCGATGAGATTGTGGCCAATCTGGTTATGCTTTCAACTTCAGCTTCGTGTCTGATCACCATTACCTTTGACTCCCTTGCTTGTTATAAAGCTATCTTACTTGGCCTTGAATAAATTCAGCCTCCATCACTTTCTCAGGAGGAGAATTCCACAGACTAATGACTCCGTGAGAGAAAAAAAAGTCCCCATCTCCATATTAAAAGGGACACATCTTATTTTTAAAATGTTTCCACTTATTTTAGTCTCTACCACAATGGGAAACAAGCGATCAGTATCCACAGGATCCAGTTCCCTTAGGATCTTGTATGTTACAATATGATCACTTCCCATTCTTGTAAGTTGTACAGCCACACAAGTAATAACGGTTAAAAAGTCCAAATCAAAGGAGATATCAGGACAAAATACTTATCAGAAAATAGGGGAGGCATGTCAGAAGGGCACTACAATTATTATGGTGATTTTCATCAGCATATTGACTGGACAAATCAGATGGGCAAGAATAACATGGAAGACGAATTTGTACAGTACATCAGGAAATGTTTCTAAGAGCAGTATGATGTACAACTTACCTGGGAACAAGCTGGTTTAGATCGAGTAATGTGTGATGAGGTAGGATTAGTAAGGTATTTCATAGTTAAAAATTCTCTATGATAGTGATCGCAACATGATAGAATATCAAATTCATTTTGCGAGAGATCAAATCAGCTAATTTTACCATAGTTCTATTTGTACAGAACCACTGTACAATCTGCACATTAGCCTCTCTGCTCCTATGATGCTGCTTGGCCTGCTGTGTTCATCCAGCCCTGCACCTTGTTGTCTTGGATTCTCCAGCATCTGCAGTTCCTACTATCTCTGACACGTCCAGAATTCAAGTAAATATTAAACTTGTCACCCATTGGTTCAGAATATATTACCTACTGTCCACTGTTCTCCCTCAGATTGAAAAACATAGCCTAGTTAATAGCCCTGTTTTAAACAATTTATGTCAGAGTACATGATTACTCAGGAACTTCTCAGTTATCTCAAAATGTTAAAAACGAACTCTTATTGTACAATAATTGAAATCTTAAGACTTTTTGTCGACTTTTTTTTTCCATATCAGTACTTATAGTTGTGTATGATCATCTTTAATTGTCCCATTGAAATGAGTAGAAGCATAAAATTGGCAATGAAAAATAAACCATTCTCTAGGGTATATTCTGTCTAAACTCTTGGTAATTGCAGATTCAGATATTATTTTATGGTGATTTTCTGAAGTAAATTATATTGTTTAAATCAGTTTAAGTGAACTCTCCAAGTATAATTTCACACCCAGTTTGATATTTTCTGGTTCATTCTGTCTACGTACATATATAGCATTTTAGTGCCATAATGAAAATATTGGAAATGGACTTGATTATCCTATTTCTTCACGCAACTATAATCAAAATGGTAAATTACTTTGCTTATTATAAAACTGTGATTGTTCAAAAATTGTTCTGAACGGACACATAAATTGCGTTAATTTACAGTGTTGAGATGGAAATTTTCATTTCAGTCTTCAGAATTACTTGGTGTTGTATCATGAGGCTATCATTAAATAAAATTCGTGTGATTGGTTTCGCTTATGTTAGCTGAGCATGTAACCTTGGATCAGACTGTCTCTAAATCACTTTCTCTGTCTTTCACTTCATACACAAACCACACAGGTGTTTGCACCCTTTTTTGAAAGTTTTTGTGGTATTTTAATTTACAGTGACTTAATTATTGCATTGAAACTTTTCTATTTCTGCAGACATTAAATGGGATCACTGTGAAAACAACTGGAAGACATGAAATCGGAAAGCCTTTAAATAGGCACAGGGATCACAACATATGATTAAAACAAAGCTCATTAAAAGTAGTGTGAGCAAAATGGCAGGATTGTGTTGCTTGGTCATGTAAATGATTGCTGCCTGTAGCCACTGCTATGTTCAGTGGTCATTAGCTATTCATTGCCACTAGTCCATACTATAACCTTCCAACATCATTTAAGAACTAGCTCGCAAAGCTTGAAGCTACTTTAATTTTGTCTCTTATAAGGGAATTGCATTTTGGCTGAAGTAGGTGTTCTTAAATTGTCTAAGAGCTTGACAGGTTTAACGCTGAGGAGCCCCTTAAAAAGCACCCAATCTGAAGAAGTCATATGGACTTGGCTGAAGAACAGCTCAGGATCGCCAAGGAGCAGGACCTATCATTTGCTCATTCCTCATAGTGTTTCAAATAGCATGTCTGGTGTGAATGTAACTTGTACATAGTTACTATTGTGTAATAAACTACATCTTGTAATCAGCCTAGACTACCAACTGGCTTTCCTCCACCACATGAGACCAAAAATAGCCTGTAGATCTCTACCTGGAAAGAGGATGATGAGCTTCTTCCCACACTAGATAAATCTACCCCCCCACCCCCCCCACCCCTGCCCCGAGAACAAAACACAGTGACCAGCCAGCATGAAATAGAACAAGCTTACCCTGTTGCCATGACATACTGCAGGAAGATTCATTTTGTGGACCGTGAAATTTCTGTTCTTCAGTGGGATTGATTGCCTGGCAGCTCCAGCAGTCCCAGATAGAAACCACTAAAGGATTCCCAGACCCAGATAATTAGGGAACATTTAGTCAGGAAGCTGTTTGGTGACTTCGGAGTGGGAGACAACAGATGTGGAGGGGTGAGTTATAAAGTCTGTGTGGTGAGGAAGTGCTGTCATTAGATAGGATGCCCTGATATGCAAAAGGCACCCACTGAAAATAGTACCCTCCTTGCAATTTTGAAATATTGTTAAAATAGCTTACTGCCCACTCCTGTACATCTGCCAATACCAGCCACATTATGATGTGGGCAGGGTAATACTGAAGTTATTTGAACATTTAATTAACTCCATTGCCCCGTACTTACATGTGATGAGTAGGTTACTAATTTCAGCATGCACCCATCCTCTGCGGGGGATGAACTTAAGGATGGGCAGAAAGGTGGTTGGCTGATAGCACGCCCTACTTTCTGTTCGTCCACTGAAACACACACCCATGCAATGTCCAATCTATGGAGTCAGATGCCCAAGGAATGGTGTGATTGTCAGCAGATAGTCATAAAGGTTATGAGTTAAATAGATTATACCTTCACACTCCACACTGGAAACAGAGTGTACAATTTGACTTTGTTTATGACATTTGGGAGAGAATTCTGTATGAAAATTCCAAAATAAATGTCGTCCCGGGAGTGTTTTTGACATGTACCTATCAGTGGATATGCAAGTGAAATACCCCAGTTTTAATCATGGTATTATGATTGTCATAAACCAGAGGACTTTTAAATGATTACAGCATTTTACCGAGTATTAAATGTTAATGATTTTGAATGTATTATTCTCAATCATAAATTGAAGATGATTTTGTGAAGGTTGACCTTAAGTGTGTGAAAACGTCATTGTTGTAAGGCATCACAGCTTTGATTTTCTTCTCTTGTTACTCCGTTAATGCAAATGATTGTTTCTGAATAGGCTCTATTTAATTCCAATTGTTGTGGCAACTCAGACTGGGAGAGCACTATCCTTGAATTTTAGAATGATCCCATCTCATTAATTTGCATTCCTATCCTGACCTTTTCTGTTCCTTCTTAATATGAGAAACTTCTATCAAATGCATTGATAATAGCAAATGGCAGCTGGAGTAACAAATGAAGCAAAAGGTTGATACATTCTTTAATTCTTTAGATTTCTCTCACAATTGTGAAATGGTTCAGAATTTAATTTGCCTCATTTAAATCACTTTTTATCTCAACCACTTCTTTCTACCCTGTCAAAAGCTGAAAAGCTTTTAATATGTTAAAAACCTTTTTGAGAGGTATCTTTGCTTTTGTCCAATGCAGCTGAATGAAATCTCTATTGATAATATTTCTATTTGAATATCAGGAGTGGATAGGCATAGAAAGATGACAAAACCTTTCATTCAGAAATAGAAATATGCAGAAAATGATCTTTTAATATGTGATAAATTGCATTGCAAAAAAGCAATGAAAAGACTTCCAGTCTTTGAAAGCTTTTACATAATAACTACTTACGCACTAAGTAAATTACTCAGTGGACCCTAAGTGAGTGGAAACATGTTTTGATGTTTTAGAATGAACATAGATTAAATACCTATGAGTATTTTTCCATCAAAGTATTTTTCTGCCTTCATAATAAAGATCATTTAACATCAACAACAACAACAACAATGCTTGTATTTATATAGCACCTTTGATAGAATAAAGTACCTCAAGGCACTTCAAAGGATTATTACTGAATTAAATATGATGAAATATGTGATATAATAGGCCAGTTGATAAAAACCTAGTCAAAGAGGGAGTTTTTAAAGTCCTTAGTGTCTTAAAATACGAAAATGATTTAGAGGGAAATAGAGTTGCAGTGGTGGAATTCCAGAGCTGATAAGCATTGGAAAATAAGGAAGAAGAAAGAGATGAATCTGGATTTTGTATTCGATATCCTTCAAATTTTGAAACAGATTTTTCATCTATCCTAGCAGTAGATTTTTTCTTTCAGAAAAGTTGGATTGGAGATTGTCTTTCTCTTAGAATGTAAGACAAAGCAAGCAAGATCATGGAGGTACATAGCGACAAAACAATCTTCCTTTTTAGGACATTCAGTGGTGAGGGTAAGTATATGTATACTTCACAGTACTACCAAGGGTCGATGAGCTGTTGACACAATGTAAAGTTTGAAATGCTAATCATTATTCCATGCAGCAATTTTAATTTCTTCAGCAGGAGCACCAGCTTGTTTGTATGTCGTGCTTTGGTACACCCAGTCCTTATGTTGGCGATGACTTTGTTAAGATGCACTCAATTTTGGAAGCAAGCAAGAATGATGTTGTTGAGAGCAAAATAAAGACCCCTTATGTAGATTTCATCACCAAGCCTAATATTTAATACTAATTCATTGTTTTGAAACAAAAGCAAAAAACAATCTCCCAATCTTGGTATTGCTTTTGTTTGTGATGGTCATGGAATTTTTTTTATCAAAAGTAGGCTGAAGCATTTCGTTCATTGCTGTTCAATCATGCCCTAAGATTGTCATCAGCAGAAAGTCTTGCTTTGTTTGCTTTTCAGCAACAAATATGCCAAAATGTGTTTTTGCCATGTGATAATGGAATCTATCACCCTGAGTGGCTACCAGTCTTCAAAGTCAAAAATAAGTACTAACTTAATTTTCTGAATGCAAGGGTTACTACACCTGTGCCTGCCACACCATCTCTTTGAACGCAGAGGCAAGTGCAAAATTGGGATTAAATTAGTGAGTGGGTTGGTTTGACAGTGTGAAAGTAATTTGTTGATGCAGTGGATCTTGGAATTGTTCTAGCCATCACTATGCAATGCTAATGATACAGCAGATGTTTGAATTTATATATGCAAGATTTCTGAACTCTAGGTCTAAGCCATGTTTTTTCACTTTAAAGTACATTGGGGAATTGAATCTGCATGGAGATTTTGTAAGCAGCTTACAGAACTAATAAAGTCACTGGTGGGGTTATGTTGCGTGGGTAGATAAAGAATGGCTATCCAGGCCTGTTGGCCTAATTTGATGCTATAAGTAAACTAATGTACGTTTTGTCAGTGAGCTCCCTGCTAATAAAAGAATATTGATGAGGTTTTAAAGGTAAACAACGGGCATTTTTCACAATCTTGAATTCAGTTTTTGCATTGATACTAGCAGATGATTTTGCTTGCAGGAACTTCATAAGACAGAAGAAATGCTTGCTTTTGTATGTGATGGTCATGGAGTTTTTTTCTCCAAAAGTCAGCTGAAGCTTTCCTGTTCAACCATGCCCGATCATCGTTATTCTTGTTATTTGAGTGCTTTTTGACAACTGACTAACCCTTGTAAGTCTGTGCTGACAGTAGGGAGCAAAACACACCTGATCCTAAAGCCACATCATAATATCAGTCACCCTTGTGACCCTTTTATCTGTCATACTGTTCCTATTTGGTGAGAAGCTAAGAGTTTAGGCAACAAGTGGTAAAATGAAGGTCATGCGACATAAATTAAAGACAGATTAATCCAAAGTGCCTAAATTTGGTTGTTTTCAGGTTTCTATTTTAATTTCAGACTCATGCCTACTATAGATAATAACAACATGACTGGACTTGCTTCCATGTTCTTCTGTAAGATGTGATAAGTTAATCTATTTTACTGTATAGTTTGTCATTTGCACAAGTGATATATAAGTATGTGCATTTTCAGGAGGGGTTATAAATTCAGCTTGCAATTGCAAAGTGGCAATAGTAATGTTAACATTTGCTACATGGTTCAGCTTTATGAAATGCCATTCTCACAAATCATGCAAAGTAAGTTTGAAGCCTCAAAAAAGATAAATTTGGAAGATTTGCTCTACTGCTGTGACAAAAATAGTTGCTAGAAAATTAACAGTCTCTCACTTTATGAAGTTTCACAGAGCTTATCATCCAAAGATTCTAAAATCAACAAATGTTAACAGTACAGTTTTTCACCATTGAAAGTGTTGACAATATAACAAAATTTTGCAGTGATTAAGTAGTATTACAGTTGTACCATGCAGGTTTTAAGGACTTTCTTTCTGTAGGCTAGATTTAAAATGACACAACTAGCCTTCACATTTAAAGTTGTTTGATATTCTAATAGAAAGATTTCAATTTCAAAATGACGCTTCTCTGGCACCTCAAATCATTTGTAAGAAACATTGATAACACACTTTGAAGATCTGTAAATAAGTAGATCTATATTTAGAAACTGAGATTTCACCTTCAACCTGTTTAGAAAATAAATTGTCTCATGCTATTCAACTGTTTTGCTGTCAGCGTTCTTATGACTGTAAACTTTATTTTAAGAAAGTTGAAAGGTTATTTCTATTATTGGCGCTAAGGCATCCCAGTGCCTTCAGAACCTATTCTGCGGTATTCTGAAGCAGCACAGTGCAAAATGAAGTCAAATATGCATTGTGAGAAATGTTTGGTGGCGCACAAGGCTGACAAATTGCATCAAAAACATGTAACTTACAACACATTTAAATTATACAGTTTTCCTGATTTCTTAACACTGTTGGTCATGCCATCTTTGGATAATTAGGCCCTTTAGCTCTTTCTTCTCCTTTAAAGCATTCAGTAAGACCTACTTTTGAAAGTTATCCTTAAGGGAAAGAAACTTGTTGTCATTACCCAATCTGGCCTTAAGACCAGAATGTGACTTAAGACCACTGCTAGGTAATTGACTCTTGACTATCCTCAAGTAACCCAGTAAGCAATTCTGTTGTCTTGAGGGCAATTGAAGATAAGTAGTAAATTAAGGCCTTGATAATGATGCCTGCATCCCATGAGTGAATAGAAGTAGCTATGATGGTATTTTCTAAGGTTGATTGGTGTTCATTCTGAAACCTGGGGACAACTTGCTCTGTTAAAGGCACAAGCTGTTGTTGATTTTAATCAAACGTGGGTCCCTACATCACAGGAATATTTATGGGGGATCGGAACTTAATTGGGTGGAAAGCAAAAATTCAATTTGGTTACACTTGGTTAAAGTTCTGCTGTTAAGTACTCAGAACTTTTCAAACAGGTTGACCCATGATTGGGA
>NC_063342.1:47337932-47393638 GCF_021869965.1 Rhincodon typus | reverse complement strand
TTATGGGATGGGCTGGGGGTTATAGTATTGTGGAGATGAAGTGATGTGGTTTGGGAACCATCAAGAAATGTGACAATGGTAATCCAGTGTCATTGTTTGTTTAATGCTTTGGCTCCCTAGCTGCTGAGCCAGACTGGCAGTTTAAAATAAATCCAAATTTTGCATCTTCTGAGTCGTATAAAGGCAACATAGTGAAGAGAAGGAAGAGGTTCATCAATATAGTAGTCAGCAGTGAAACATTACATATGCGCATATGGTGAATGCCTACTTGTCTCCCCGCTGTGACACAAATCTCAGAGAGAATGTTGAGTTAGAGATGCATATTAAAAGATGCACACATAGGAAAAAGCTTGATCAGAATGCAACAAACTTCAATCAAAAGCAAGGCTGAGATGAATATATGAAGACTCGAGCTGAATTTATGGGAGGTTATAACCCTTGTGTGCGAATTATCTTTCTTACTTTCATGAGAATGTCAGAGTGAAAGCAGATGGAATAGCAAAGCAACAAATTGAACTCAAGATATAACTTGAATATGTTTTGTTGTTAGAGTAATGGAGTTGTAAATACAGTAAGCTTGCTCTTTTTTAAAACAAGGGGGGGTGAGTGGTGTAGCATTCTATGGTAATTGATCTGTGCTTGATTATCTTAGCTTGTTTGTAGAACTTTGCACATTGCTCGATTTCTTCCTCCTATGCGTGGAGCAAGTGAGTAAAATTACTGACTCCATGGTCAGTGGAGAGCCAGGCTAAAATCCACAAATCAACTCTTCAGCAACCCTTAAAAAAATGTCTTTCCGCATCAAAAGAGGATGCTTTGCTCAATTGAAGGGTTTGAAGTCAGATAACACCAGGTTATAGTCCAACAGATTTATCTGAAATCACAAGCTTTCGCAGCGTTGCCCCTTCATTAGATGAAGTGAGAGGGAGCACACAGGCACAGAATTTATAGGTAGAGAGATCAACGGGCAGAAAGATCATACAAATGGTGTGAGTGGAGTGTCAACATGTTGAACAATAGGTCTTTGCAGGTGATTAAGAGTGTGAGACAGTGTGAGTAAAGTGTCAACCGCTGATTAACAAGTGAAGGATGACCTATAATCCAATTAAATGAAGCAAAGAGATGGTTACAAAAAATTAAAAATAAGATGGTACTGGAGACAAACCAAATAACTGAAAAAACATAATAGGTGTAAGAGTTGCATGCTGAAAGTCTTACCAAAGTAATAAGTAACCCAAGCCTGTACAAACCATTTAAGATGCTGCATTGTTGTATATCTCGAAGACAACCTTGGAGGACACGTACCTGAAGATAGGAGGCTGAATGACCTTGACCACTGATGTGTTCCCTGACTGGGATGGAACATTCCTATCTGGTGATTGTTCCACGTCTGCATAGCAATATCAACAAATTTCATCCCACCATCAGACTTACCATGGACTACTCTTCAGAATCAGTCTCATTTTTGGAGAGATGCATCTCCATTACAGCCTCAGTACCTCACTCTACCACAAGCCCAGGGATAACCTCATGATGCTGCACTTCTCTAGCTTCCACTCTAAACCTGTTAAAGAAGCCATCCGCTATGGACAAGCCCAGTGCATACACAGGATCCGCTAAGATGAGGAGAAACGCAGCGGACACCTAAAGATTTTGAAGGATGCTGTCATAAGAAAGGAATACAATGCTTAACTCATTGATCACCAGTTCCAACGTGCCACAGCGAAAAACTGCAATGACCTCCTCAGAAGACCGACGCAGGAAAGGACCGATAGAGTACCCTTTTTTTGTACAGTACTTTCCCAGAGTAGAGAAATACCCCATGTTCTTCACAGCTTTCAACATGCCATCAATGATGACGAGCATCTCACTGCGATCATCTCTACGCTGCCACTTCTCACCTTCAAACAACCACCAAACCTTAAACAGACCATCGTTCGCAGCAAACTACCCAGTCTTCAGGACAACGTCTACCACAACACTACGTAACCCTGCCATGTCAACTTCTGCAAGACATGTCAGATCATTAACATGGATTGTACCATCCTATGTGGAACACCACCCACCACGTACATAGTAGATACTCGTATGACTCAGCTAATGTTGTCTATCTCATATGCTGCAGGCAAGGATGCACCGTTGCATGGTATATTTGTGACACCAAGCAGACGCTATGACAACGGATGAATGGACACCGTGCAACAATCTGCAGACAGGACTGTTCCTTCCCAGTGGGGGAACACTTCAGCAGTCAAGGACATTCAGCCTCTGATCTTCGGGTGAGGTCCTCCAAGGCAGCCTTCGAGATATACAACAACACAGAATCGCCGAGCAGAGACTGATAGCCTAATTCCGTACCCATAAAGATTGCCTC
Source organism: Rhincodon typus (assembly GCF_021869965.1). Classification (NCBI taxonomy): domain Eukaryota; kingdom Metazoa; phylum Chordata; class Chondrichthyes; order Orectolobiformes; family Rhincodontidae; genus Rhincodon; species Rhincodon typus. Next base: position 47,391,264 of record NC_063342.1, on the reverse strand, counting down.
AACTGTGATCTTGGGTTCATGCTGCACTACATGCAACCCCACCATACTGTTCTGCATCTGTAAAATATTCCTTCCTGTTCTGTTCTGTTTTGACACTTGATATATTGTTATGGTCGCTCTACCTTAATTAGTTTATTCAGTTTTGGATTACTTATTACTTTGGTTTGACTCTCGGCATACGACTGTTATACCTATTATGTTATTCCAGTCGTTTGGATTGTCTTCAGCAACACCTTATTTTTAATTTTTTGTAATTATCACTCTACCTCATTTAATCGGATTATAGGTCATCTCTTCGCTTGTTGTTCAGCTCTTGTCACTTCACTCACACCATCTGACACTCTTGATCCCCTGCAGAGACCTATTATTCGGCTTGTTTACACTCCACTCACACCATTTGTACGAACTTTTGATCTTTCTGCCCATTGATCTCTCTGCCTATAAATTCTGTGCCTGTGCGCTTCTCTCTCACTTCACCTGATGAAGTGGCAACGCTGCAAAAGCTTCTGATTTCCAATAAAGCTGTTGGACTATAACCTGGTGTCATCTAACTTCTGAACTTGTCTACCCCAGTCCAACACTGGCACCCCCACATCAATTGAAGGGAATGTTGTGTCTGCGGAAGGCCATTCCATCGATGAATGGTTTGCCATGTACAAATTTCTTGCAAATACTGATTTATATTTTATTTAAGGGAACACATGACAGTTAGTGTCAAGCCTTTCCTGGTGGGTGAACAGGTGATTTTGTATTCCCTCCCCCCAGTTCCTTATGTTGAATGCTTCAACATGCTTCTTCATGTGTTCTGTTGGTAAGTAAAAAGCCCATAAGGATAATGATGTCTTGATGAATGAGCAAAGGAAAGAGCCATGCTTGTAATCAGTTATGACATACGGTAACTGAAACAAATGATGCAAGAGAGTTTGTCCTGAGCTTTTGGACAAAGCGCCCATCTATGATCTTTTTGGTTGTCAATAAGCCCTTTACATTTAAGAAATGTTACCAACAAACAACTTTTAATAATTTATTTTTCACTTTAAAGTGGTTCACTACCCCACTCCTGTTTGCCTCATGATTCTGGGCTAAGTATTTGCAGAAAAAACAACCATACTATGATGAGTGTAGTTTACTATTTTCATTTGTTTCTAATACATACTATTTAAACTGCTGTTGAAAAAATAGCGTCTGTGCTGAAGGGAAGTCTTGTTCTTCATTTTAATTGGAAAGACACCAGTTTCTCTTGAAAAGTACTGTAGCTTTTTGAGACATGGTATGGTGATGTGTCAAAGTGGAAATAAAATGGTTGAGTTGATTGATAACTAAATTACCTTGTTTGGTACAAATAACTTTTCCACTCTTGAGGGATGTTTGATTTGATTTTAGTTTTATTGTCGTGAAAAGTGTATAATGTCATTTTATGAAGGTACCTAGGTACAAAACTGAGGTACAAGTAGTAACATAGAGAAACAGAATTAAAACTAAAGCATTAATGTTGTTTAAGGTTTTAGCAAAGATTTGCAGCTTGGATTGTGGGTGAGGTTGTTGACTTGCTCGCCGAGCTGGCTTTTTAATCGCTCAGATGTTTTGTCGCCGTGCTAAGTAACATCATCAATGAGGTCTCTGATGAAGCGATGTTCTACTCTGCTTGGAATTTATATTGTCTGGTCCGTTATGGTGAGTAGTGTCATTTCCGGTTTTGTTCTGTATGGGTTTGTATATGGGATCCAATTCTATATGTTTGTTGATTGCGTCATGGTTCTCAACCCATTATGCAACCAACAAACATATAGAATTGGACCCCATACAGAACAAAACCGGAATTGACACTACTCACCATAACGGACCAGACAATATAAATTCCAGCGGAGTAGAACAACATTGCTTCATCAGAGGCCTCATTGATGATGTTACTTAGTATGGTGACGAAACATCTGAGCGATAAAAAGCCAGCTCGGCGAGCAAGTCATCAACTGCATTACTGTTGTTCTCAGTGTAAGTAGAAAAATAAAGAAATAAAGTTAAAAGTTAACATTACAGTCCTTCCTATTATTAAGTGGAAAAATAAAGGATTAAAATCCATTTTCTTACTGAAAACATTTATGTTAGAACCCAGTGTGCAAATTAAAAAGGGAACTTTTAAAGGAAGATTGATTTTTACTAATGAACTTGAAGTTAAATGGAATAGAGGATTTCTGGGATCTTGTAATAAGTGAAGGCATGTTCAGTTTTTTTTTTTACAAAAAGGCATAAATATCATTGTAGCAAATGCTTCAGGCATATGACTGCTGACTTCAGTAACTGAATGTCTTCATTGAGTTGCCAACTCTAACCGGGTATATTCCAGGAAACGTCATGGTATGGTCTCCTAAGGTCACCTGCTGCTCCCCAGATTCATGCTGCAGGTCAACCAACATCTTGAAGCCCTGCATCCCCGAGACTTTTCAAGGTGTCCTTGTTTTGACTTTTCAACATTTGGTCACGTTGGTTTGGGTCATTCTCTTAGTTAACATCTGTGAAAGTTGTAGATCAATCTTTTAAAAGGTGTTTCTGTCTGAGAAACCATGATTGGCCAACAGTGATCTTGATGTTTCCTATGCATAGGATTCATAGACATTCAACAGCAAGTAGCTCAAAGCGCTGGAGAAGTACCAATAGCAATGCCTTCACAAGATCCTACATATCTGGCAATGAAGAAGATGATCCAATAACTGCATTCTCTCCCAAAATGAAATCCCCAGTATTGAGGATATAATCACTCAAAACTAGCCCATCAGCAAGTCACCCTTCATTTAGTTGTGCACCGTACACTGGCTGTGGCCGGCTACCTCGGAGTCAGTCCCTTAAACTGAGGAGATTCTAAATTCCCTGGTCAGCTGGGGCTTCCTGATTGGCCCAGGTTAACAACACCAATGAAGGACCTCATAGTCAACGAGGTCCACATGGTTCCAATCATTGCATTCCACCCCCTTCCCCCCAAAAAATTCAGTGATGTTGGTCTTTCTCTATTAGCTGTTTCTATAACGTGTTTTGCCCCAGGTCCAGTTCCTCTGACACAGGCAGTGTGTATCAGACTGTAGCCTGTTTCTTGCATGCGGAGTGTCTTGGGAGGGTTTTCTCCTCTTCTTCTGGAAGCATTGATATCAAGGCTACATCCATCTAGGACTCCAAAGTTTCCTCGACACCAGACCGGGGTGGGGGATGAACATCTGCGATTTCTGCCTGGCCTTCTGGATGTTGTAAGGGGCCAGCTATGTTTTGCTCTTGCCCTGTTTGTGAGGTAACGGCTTTCAGATGGTGTACATTTTTTAAGGACTGCCTCGCCTATCTGAACTTTTAAGTTATGGGAGCTGACCTCGCGTCCACCTTATCTCGGACCCACATGGGGCCATTTCCATGGGTCCAGCACCAAACTTTGTCCCCAAAATTAACTTGTCTCTCTCGCTAAGATGAGATGTATAGCCAGCATTGGCGTTCCTGCTGTTTTTTCACCCTCCCCCCCCTCCCAGGTCTGGGAATATCATGTTGAACCGAGTGCAGAGTCTTTTCCCCTGATCTGAGGAGATATTAAATCCCCTATTTATATTGGTCACCCAGGATTTCCTGATTGGCCTGGGTTAACAATTCCAATCAAGGACCTCTTAGCCAGCGAGGTCCACCTGGTATCAATCGCTACACTTACATAAAATCAAATTGCTGGAAAGAGCACACAGACTCCTGAACTCATCTTTTTGGACCTTTCAAGTACTACCTGCACTCTACCTGATGTAGTTTGCAGTTCACAAATTGGACTTTTCAGCCATCTCAGGACCTATCAAACAAGAGTGGAAGCAAGTCTTTCTCAATTCCAAGAGACTGCATCAGAAGGCAGCAAAGGAGATAGTATATTGTCTCTCACATTAATTCAATTCATATGCAGTTCAACTAAATACTTCAAAAATTGTCTTTGTACAAGATTATGGCAATGTTGATAAAGTGTAAGAGCCAGTCAGGTTGGAAAGCAAATTATCCTGTGCACCTGCTAAATGTTAACATATACATCACACAATCAATCAACTGTGTCAAAACTGAACAACACCACTTATGCACATAAATGATGGAATTTTTTTTGAGAGTTTTTATATTGATTTTGAATTTTAATCTAAACCTTGTCTGACAGTTTAGGGTCAGAATTTAATTTTGCATCTTGGCCAATTTTATCTGGTATTGAATTTAATTTCACACAATTTCTCCCATTTTCTTTTGCACTTTTTAAAAATGTATTTCCACTTGATAGTAAGAACTACCAATGCTGGAGTCACAGATAACACGGTGTGGAGCTGGAGAAACACAGCAGGCCAGGCAGCATTAGAGGAGCAGGAAAGCTGACATATCGGGTCGGGACCCTTCTTCAGAAATGGGGGAGGGGAAAGGGGGCTCTGAGATAAATAGAGAGAGGTGGGGTGGGGCTGGGGAAGGTTGGTGGGATGGTGATATCACCTGAAATGTCAGCTTTCCTGCTCCTCTGATGCCGCCTGGCCTGCTGTGTTCCTCTAGCTCCACGCTGTGTTGTCTTTTTCCACTTTATAGTTGTTTTTACCTTTTATTTAAGCCTTTGTCACTGCAAAAAAAATTCAAAAATGATAATGCACTTATGCCTAGAAACCTTAGTAACCTTGATTCAAGTATTTTACATGACAAAGAATTGCAGAATTCTGAGAGTTACAAGTGTATTTACAATCTCTTGAAGCTTTTCTACATCTGTGAATCAGAACTTACGTCTGAACAAAAATCCTTTTTCCAAATTAGCCATACTCCTGACTTTCAGTCGTACATATTTGGCCGTGTATTCTCAATCTTGCAATACCTGATGCCTCGTAATATTTTAAAACTGAAAGAAGAAGCGTCCATTTCTTTGGATTCTAATTGTTTAAGTTGTTTTGTATTAAATTTAAATGGGTGGTGATGGTGGAGAAGTACAGTGAAAGATGGAGTGGAGAAAAGAATGACATGAGAAAATAAATTGTTTTTAAAAGGGGAAACAAATTAAGTGCAATTTAATCTGGGTCAATGGCAAGTTATTTACTTGAAATTTAGAATTGCTTAAGGGGTACACCTTTTTTTAGGCATCTAAGTGGTCAATATGCTTAGATCGCATGCAGAATCTTTCCAATTTTCATTCAGTCAATTTCACTTTGTTTCAATTGGTTGAGTTTAATATTGAAATGGAGATTAAGACACAATCCTGCATCCAAGCACATCATTGTGCAGTACCTTTAATATTCTGTCTGGCTATGGTATGAAAATCTAAGAATCAAACACAATTAGAACAATTATGGCCATGTTACCTTATGGGAAACCACTTACTTTTGACACAGTAAATGCTAACTATTGTAATGTCTTCTTCGATAATTGCCGTAGGACAGCTCTTAAACCTTCTCCATATTTGGAATAATAGTAACTTTAATAGCTCCCTTGGTATTACATTATTCTTATATTAGAATGGAACCTATTTCAAATCTCAGGATTAAATGGCTCTTGTGACCAAGCTTCCCTATACCAAATTGCTACTGCTTTTCCCATGGCTGCATTGTAAGGAGGTGAGATACCCTTAAAGCAAAGTCCATTTTTATAACTGTATGGCAGTTGATCTTGCTGCATTAATTTTGAGATTATGTTACAACCTGACTAACTCTGTCCAGCTGCCTCATTTCTGAATGCTTTGCTACCAGTAATAGTTGTCAAAAATAGAACATTTAAACGTAGGTCTGGAGAATTTCGAAGCAATGCAAAAGAAAATTGGTAATACAAATGTCTGTTCCAGTTTAAAAAATAAAACTATGTCAAGTTTGGAACCTAACATTGCTATGAAATTCTGAAAATTATACCGTGAATATTGAATAAAATATTTGGAACAATAAACAGAGCAGATTGATTCAGGATATCATAAATTTCAGGTAGAAAGTTATGTGAATTTCTAATACAGACAGCTTGAGAGTTCTGGTAAAATATGATGCTGCTTTGTTGTTAGTAAGCACATCTTCTCTCATTTAAAGTATGTGGGAAGTCACCTGGGAGTAGTTTGGGAATGATACTTATGTTTGGCAAAGCATCTGACCTTAATTTGGAGCCTTTCTACAGTCATATTCTTGAAATTTTCCTAGATAACCTCTCCTGGTATCTTGCATATTTGTCATTACATCTCGTACTTGGTAAAGTTTGACTAATTACCACCAATATTCTTTGCCTTTGCTTTGTCTTGGGCCTATCTAGTGATTAATCTTGGAGGATACAATATTATAGAATATCAATAGAAGAGGTGATGATCTTAAATAGCAAGAAAGTTTTTTGAATGATAGCATAAGTACAATCACCCCCGATCAGGCACAATTACTAAGACTTTCAGGAGCTGGTTCACATACATCTGCTCCCTTCAAAAGTGAGAGTTGAATTCCTTGTCTCCTTTCACAGGCTATGTGTGACATCAGTAGAATAGATACAGCCAATGTAATATAAACATTAACTGCTTCAGATTCATTACAGTATACAATAGTATCTGATGTTTGGGTAGTCAATATATGTCATTGTACTGGATACACTCAAGTCTAAGAATTTGTGGTATTAAACAAATCTTAACAATTTGTACCCAGTGTGAAAATGGCCCTTGTAAATAAATGAACCTCTCGACTCTTGACTGATGTTTTTTTTGTTGCGGTAGTTGAAAAAAAATTATACTTGCACCAATTTTTTTTAGTGTTAGCAACTGGTTGGGAAAAACAATGATATTTTGTTTATTGTTGCAGAACTATATTATGCACGTGAAAAGTATGTAAACCACATGGAGAATTCTGCTAATAATCTGGGAATGATATATTGTCGAAAATCATTCTAGATTTCACAATCAGCTTTTACTTGTTGCTAAATAAGCAAAAAGTCAATGATAAACATATTTTGTTTTATCCTGTTTTCTATTTGAATGTGCAGCACATTTCCTGAAAGTTGGTCAGAATCAAAAACAATCAAAGGATTTATTCCTCACATGAAAATGACCAATACTATCCAGTATTATTGAAGCTTGGAAGCACGACTGCTGGAGGAACTTTGCAATTGTTACTGTTGTGATTGGTCCTTGGGTGAGGATCCCAATTGATTTTGATTCCAGATCGGATACCGTGAATAGTTATGCTCTTGGATGAGGAAGGATGAACTGGATCTCATTTTTAATTCACCTTCTTTGTTGATTGCTTCCAACAAGGTTAATTTAACATCTTTTTCCTAATGCAGACTTGTTTCTCAATCCAAATGTATTTATACTTTAGAAAGAGAAAATTAACCAGGCTTTCTTGAATTCAAGAAAAGCTGTGTTTATTAGCTATTAAATGCGAGAAAAGGTAGTAAAACACAACCCACATACACACAGATTAGAAATTTAAATTGAGTAGAAAGACAGGAGTTAAAAAAAGACACAGGAAATAGTCTTTGGATTCCATATCCATAGAAGCCTACAGTGTGGGAACACATTATTTGGCCCAACAGGTCCACACTGATCATCCAAAGAGCATCCCACCCCCACCCCCACATTTCCATGGCTAACCTACCCAACCTGCACATCCTTGAACACTATGGGCAAATTAGCTTGCCCAATCCACCTAATTTGCTCATCGTTGGACTGTAGACACAGGGAGAACGTGCAAATTCCACACAAACAGTCCCCCAAGGCTGGGATTGAACCCGGGTCCCTGGTGCCATGAGGTAACAGTGCTAACCACTGAGCCACCATGCTGCCTGCTGGATTCCATGAAGAATAGATTGTGGAACATGACAACAGGTAAGATGGATGATACTGGTCATGTTGGTGTGTGTAATGAAGCAACTGATTTTGGGATACATGCTGTTGTAAGTTAAGTAACAATTTTCTGTCCTGGTGCTTTTTCTGTAGTGACTTCATTGGCCAGCCAGTCTTCCAGCACCTCAGAGCAAGAGAGAATCTTTCTTTTATCTTGAGTGAAAGGGTTCTAATGACAGTCCTTGAGCCGTAATCTTCGTAGCACACTAGCATTTCAGCCCCCTAACACACTGAGACTCAGGCTGCAGGAATATTTTATATCTGGTCTTGTGTATTTCTGAGAGAGTAAAACACAAACATATTGTCTGAATCGGGTCCACAATTCAAGACGTAACCCACATAAGAGATGGCTTTCCTACTGAAAGGAGTAATTCATATTTTTTCTTGCATCTCTTCCTTTTACGTTGTCTGTTTTGAGGTTTCTCTGACACTTCACAGGTGTGACATTCCATGGGTTCACACAGGACTTTCAGCAGACAGTGAATTCCATTGTCAGGATTTAGATTCTCATCCATTCTAAGCTCTTTTTCTAAATGTTATTCAAGGAGCTATTACCAAAGCACCAAATGATGACAAGGCTGGTTTTAAACATTATCCTCCCTGACTCAATAGAGGTAAAGGTATTATCGACAATCAGTTTCAGTATTGGTGGATGAATTATATTCTTTCACATTCAAACTTATTGGAGTACATTTATCTGCTCCTCTTCTTATCTCAGCCACAACCTTCATTTTTGATAGGCTGCAGTTGAAAGCAAGTTCTGAATTTCAATATAGTATTCAACACTCTTATGGTAGCATTCTATCTTTCCTTCAAGTTTCTTTTGGCACTGTTTATCAGAGTCATGACAAAGGATCGGAACCTTGAAGTTCTTATGGATACATTTACTTTTTAATTTCAAGATGTGTCTTTAAAAAGTGGGCTGCGGTAGCCAAATGATGACAGTGGATGTAAATTTATTGATTTAAGAAAGAATCAAAGGACTGTGATGCTGAAAATCCAATCAAAGACAGAAATTGCTGGAGAAGCGCAGCTAGTCTGACAACACCTGTGAAGAGAAAGCAGAATAAACATTTTGGCTCCAGTGATCCCTCTTCAGAACTGGTTATAGCGAGGAAAAGGTTGGTCAAAATGCTGAAGATGGTGTGGGGAATGGAGAAGGAGCCCAGGAAGAGAGAACAGCAATTGGGTAGGCAAAGATATGGGAAATGGGTAATTCACTGATTGCTTTGAAAAGTTCTGGACCTATGGATGTCAGATCTGTACAAAGCCAGGATAACTTCAACCAGAAAGATTAAAAAGGAGGAGATAATAAGCATTTGACTACCTCCCTGCCCCACTCCCACCCCTCTCAGCAAGAAGCCATCTCTGCAGATATGGTTGCATTTTAGATTCACAGAGTTATTGTAGCACAAATGAGTCCCTTCATGTTGCACCTGCACCTGTCATCAAACACCCCCTTTTATTTTAATCCCAGTTTCTAGCACAGGGCCCATAGTATTTCAAACATTGCTCTAAATATTTCTTAAATGTCTTGAGGATTCTACCTCTACCACTCTTTTCGGCAATGATTTCCAGATACCCACAACCATCTGGGTGAAAATATTTTTCCTCAAACCCCTCTAAACCATTAAACTGTGCCCCGTGGTTATCGATCCTGCACTAAGGTGAAAAATATCTCCCTGTCGCCCCTGTCTATGTCCCTCAGAACTTTATGCACTTCAATCAAATCTGACACGTAGCCTTCTCTGCTCTAAGGAAATAACCTCAGCTTATCCAGACTCTCTTCATGGCTGAATCGTTCCAGCGGAGACAACATCCTGGTGAGTCTGTTTTGCACCTTCTCCAGTGCAATCACATCCTTCCTATAATGTGGTGACTAGAACACCACAAAATACTCTAGCTGTGGCCTTACTAACGTCATTTACAGATCCATTATAATTTCCTTGCTCTTGTATTCAATGTGTTGACTAATACAGGCAAGCATCCCATTCCTTAACCACATTTTCTACTTGTCTTGTTGCTTTCAAGGATCTGTGGACATGCGCACCAAGGTCCCTTTGATCCTCTGTACTACTTAGAGTCTTTTTGAAGTACACTACCATTTGAAGTATACTCCCTTACCTTTTTAGTCCTTCTAAAATTAATATTTTCTCACTTGTCTGGATTAAATTTCATTTGCTACTGTTGAGCCTATTTGGGCGAGACTGTAGGTTAATGCTTTCCTTCTCCCTATTTACCATACCAACAATTTTCATGACATCTGCCAATGTACTGATCATAACTCCTATATTAATGTTGAGATGATTAATGTACACAAAAAACTGCAAGGAACCTAGTACTGAACCCTGTGGTATACTACTGGATACAGGCTTCCAGTCACAAAAACACCCTCCAACCATTGCCCTACATTGCTTGCCAGTAAGCCAATTCTAGATCCAATTTGCCAAATTGCTCTGGATCCCATGGGCTCTCAGCTTGTTAGCTCATTGCTCTGTGAGACCTTGTCAAAAGCCTTACTGAAGTTCATGTAGACTAACAGCAACTGCACTACCCTCATCTACATACCCCATCACCAATCCCGAAATTCTAATTTGTTAGACATGATCATCCCCCTACAAAGCCATGCTAACTATTATTAATTAATCCTTGACTGTCCAAGTGGAGATTAATTCTGTCTCTCAGAATTCTGTTCAATAGTTCCCTGCCACAGATGTTAGACTCACTGAAACTAAAGACAGAAATTCCTGGAGAAACTCAGCAGGTCCAGTAAAATCTGTGGAGTTAGAACAGCTCAACCAAATCCATCTCATAGCCTTTTTGGGTCAGTGACCCATCTTCAGAAATGTTTACTGTGTTTTTTCTCCACAGAAGATGCTAGACCTGCTGATTTCTGTTCATGTTTCAAATTTCCAACATCCATAGTTCTTTGGTATTTTTGTTACATTTACTGGCCTGGTTTATCCCTGTCAGCCTTCTTCAATAATTTACCACAGTAGCTGTCCTCCTATTCTCCAGCAATCTTCCTGTGGTCAGGGAGAATTTGAAAATCAATATCAGTGCCCCTGCACTGCTCCCTTGCATCAGTGCTGCCTTGCCTCCCACAGCAGCCTCCAGTAGATCTCATCTGAGCCTGGGGAATTATCCACATTTCAGGGCTGCTAAAGTGATAATACCTCTTCCTTCTCAAAGTCAATTTGATCAAGTATATCAGAGTCTCCCTTCTCAAGTTCAATGCTTACCTCTTCTTATTAATGGCCCCACTTTTTCCTGATTAATCTCCTGCTGCAATTAACTTACAAAACACCTTTTGATTCTCCCAAATGTTACGATAAGGTGTTTATCAGATGATCTCTTCTTTTTTTTCTAAGCAGCTCTGTGCACTTTCTGTACCCTTCTAGGGCATCCACTGTTTTGAGCCATCAGTATCTGCTACAGGCCTGGATTCTTTTCTTAGCCTAATCTTGCACATGCCTTGATATCCAGGGTTTTCTCGACTTATTGGTCCCAACCTACACTTTTATAGGACTATTTTGGTCCCTCACTTTTATCCTTTTGAATATCTCTGATTTATCTTGTGAGTAGCTTTTACCCTTCTAGATTTTCACAAAAAGGAAGTTAAAAACTGACAGCATCCCCTAGTCTGTGAGTATTAGTCTCCTGAGGTACTATTGTGTGATGTAATGTGTTGTGAAGGTCACAGCTTGAGAACAGACGTAATACATGCTTGCACAACAAATAGAGAAAGGGAAATACACCCTCTAACTCTGGGTGCTGCTGGTTAGCCGCAATGAAAAGAACCAGAACAAAACCATTTCAATCCACATGCAAAGGCAAGAATCTTGAAATTGAATGCTCAGTTACCAACAGCAATGCAACCAGTATTATCCGGTATAATAGCTGCAACCACTCTTAATATAAACTCTTAATGAGCAACTCAGAGACTGATCTGTATACCTGTGTTTTTTTAAAACTTCTTTTGGACTCTTCTTATTTCTAATCTGTGTGTGTGTGTGTGTGTGTGTGTGTGTGTGTGTGTGTGTGTGTTTGTGTGTGTGTGTTGCGGTATGTTTTCTTTCTCTAGCATGTAATAAATTCACTCCTTTGTTAACTTTGTAAATTCTGGTTCACTTGGCTTCCTTGAAAACAAATTGATTTGGTCTAGCAGACAAGTCGGGATTATGTTTAAATTGGCCTTGTTGCAACCACCAAGGTAACAGGTGAATACCACAGTGGAGCCATTGTATCCTCCACATCTGGGAACTTAAGGATTTCGGGTATCCAGTGTGGAATCCAATCAAATTGTTGAGCTTCACCCAGGAACTTCTTACAACATGATTGTACTTGTTTTAGATTCATAAATTGAGGACAAATATACGTATCAAACTCAATGATTGCCGCAAGGTTGTGTCTAGTTGTAATTCCACGAGTTGAATACCATCGCTATCACTGGTGGAGCAAGCTAATGAATGACTAGATTCCTCCTGCTTCTATTTCTTGTGAACTTATTGATTCAGGTGTGGCACAAGGAGAGGGAATACTTTGACAAGACACTCAAGTTTTTAAATTGTTTCTCTATGATAAATTCATTCAGCATTCAAAAAATAGTAAGTTAAATCCAGTCCTCCAACTATTCATACAGGAACCAGGATCTCTGAAATGCACAACTTCTTCAAGCTTAGTGCAGTGAAATTTGCTGCAGTATCCCACAATTCATGGTTTGCCTTACATAATCAGCCATGTTTGCAGGGTGCCTGTGGTGTCATATTTTGTTACTAATTTGAAATAGTACAGCATAGCTGAAGAACTGAAATAACTTTTTTTTGTAATTGCTTACACTAATTGGTCCAACCAGCTGTTAAAAACTGTACCTTTTACATCACCAGACTTCTTGTAATATTTATGCATATTGCTGTGATTGCAATAGATTTTTAAATTACCAAAAGTTCTTGTAATATTCATATCTCAATTGCTCATGAGGTGATGAATTTTTAAACTGCTTTGAAGCATTTAACCCTTTTAGGGTGAATTGCTCATTTATTTTTCTGGGGAAAAAAGTCAGTGTGATTACAATGCTTACTCTTTTTTGGTAATATTATCAACAAGAGGAGCTTCACCTCGACATTATTCAAGGGAAGCTACAATAAGACAGTAAAACCTTTGCAAGTATTAAGTAGAAATTATTGTTCTCATTCACATAAAGATAGACAGTGAAGAGCTGTTGAAAATGATAGAGTAATTTTGCAAATAAATAATGATCTAAATGGTGTCAAATGGCATAATCTAGAAGTAGAGAATATGAATGAAATGCATAACATTTTGTCAAAAATATCATTATTTTCCAGTATCCACCTTTCCTGTATAATTTGGAATTTGCCTCAGTTGTAATACTTTCCCCTGAATCAAATGATCTGTGTTGAATCAAGATTTGTGTACATAATACCATGTAATGGTTAGTCACTCTGCAATACTTAGGAAGTTCACCATCCCCAAGGATGAAATGTTGAAACCAACTCCCCATTCATTTGCCTGCAAATATCAAAGATTCCCTGGTAATCTTCTCATTACCCAGCACATCATTCATGTATTGCAATATGATCGAGGTCGGATTAATTGGTCCTTCAATTTAGTGATGGCCCATCGTTTTTGCAACACTTGCGCTATTGTAACACTACAGCTATGGCAAGGAATTCTGATGGTACAAAAGTAAAAGGAAATTATGAAATAAGTGATTGATGTCTTTAATTCTGCTACAATATATTTCCCTGGGACTTCCATGCTCCGGTTCTTTTAACCCCTACTAAACTCAGATTACATTTCATGTGCCCCACTAAAATCAGTGGTGATTGCCAATTTTTTGCATTGAAGCCAGTTTTTATCTGCGACCACTTAAACTTAAATATTGGCAACCTGGCAACAGTATGTTTGACTCCAAAGTATATTCAGTGAATCAATTTTTCACTTAATGACTTTTAAGTTACACACTGAGTACTTGAAGCTTTGACGATGAGATTATATTGTTCAGGGTAAAATTAATCAAGGGCAAAATACCAGAAACATGATTTCATCAACTGGTTTATGGTTGACAACTTATTCAATTTTTAAACTTAATCTAGCTTCAGAGAACATCAGTTAATGGTCATTCTGTACAATTGTATTTCTTCCATTTTATTTCTTCAACTTTTGCAAAACCTTGCAGCACGACCACTCAGTGAAAGTAAGCCAAACCACTGAAATGGAACACAAGCAATGCACAATTGACCCATGCTTGTTCTGTCTGAGTAATATGGAGAGAACCTATCTCATGATAGCTACCCAATTGTTTGATTATAGTTTGGAACCAGTGCTAAATGTATTGTTGAGTGGATTTTGGCCTGAACATGAAACACAAAGCATGAATTCAAGATATCCTGTACTTCTGAAACGCATTTTAGCTTCAGTTAATTAGTAGAAATTATTCCAAATGTAATGTGATTTCATCAGGACACAAGAATCATTTTATCTCTACAGTGTGGAAGCAGGTCATTCAGCCCATCGAGTCCACATTTACCCTCTGAAGAGCATTCCATCCAGATTCCTCCTCTCACCTATTACTCTGAATTTCCCATGACTAATGGAAATGATGCATTTCCCATGGCTAATCCACCTAGCCTGTACATCTCTGGACTGTGAGAGGAAACCGAAGTACCCAGAGGAAACATAAACAGACGTGGGGAGAAATTGGAAACTCCACACAGACAGTTCCCTGAAGCTGGAATCGAACTGGGTTCCTGGCACTGCGTGCTAGCAGTTCTAACTACTGAGCCACCATGCTGGCAGAGATCCAAGTTTCTTTAGGAAAGCAATGGAATAATTTGATACAGACGTATACAAACAAGAGCTTGTGTTTGTTGCCAAATTCCTTCATGTTGATTCCGGAGTAAGTCTCCTCTCAGGCCTGTGGGTGACGCATCTGCTGCTATAATAGTTGCAAGTTAGGGATCATAATGTGCAAGAATGTCTATGAAATATGCATATTTTTGACTTGATCAAAGGATATTCATTGATTGTCAATCCAACACCAATAAAGTCCAGGAGGTGTTTAGCAGTTTGCACCCCTCATTTAGGGAAAGTTTGCCAGAATCCACTGTCCACAGCCAGCTTGGTGAAGATTGTGTTCTTCTAAGAATAACTGGACTGTTTCTGAGAGGTTACCGTTGAATGTATCTTTTGTATTACCTCATTCAAATGTGTTAAATTAGGCAAATCCTAATGATCCGTTTGACTTGGGAACTGGTGCAAAAATACTGTACCATGGCAGGAGAAGTAACCTCCTGTTGAAGCATTGCCTCAACCTTTGTTATTACCCTTGTTAGAAGTTTTGGACCTTCTCTAGATGTGAACAATCAGTTGGCCATGGTGTCTGGTTTCAGTGGAATGTACACAATGTTCAGTTTTCCCAGTTCTCATGAAAAGATTTCCTTTTTTTTTTACAATGATTTGTTAGTTTCTGTTTGTTGACTTCTTCCACATCAAAAATGAATTTGAAGCTAAGCAGCCTTTTTTGCTTATCAGTGAACATGGATGTCAATGGATAACATACAGTGCTTTCAACATTTCTTTGTTTTTGTGTCTTAATGTTGCCTGAAGCTGACCTTGGACATTAAGGCTGATTCCACCTGGCTTTATAATTTTCAAATTAAAATTGTACAGATGAAGACTGTAGGGAGTTTATTTTTGTAGCCATTTAAAGCTATCTGCCAAAATTCCAGATGCTGTGTTTAATTTAAAGTATGTGCGTTGCGCATTGTTTATTGCCTTTGATATTGGCATTCCAATATTGAAATCAGTTCTTGGAGAATTTTTCCCAGAAGAGTGATCTCCTGTCGGTCTTAAAGACAGTTGCCTTGTGTTTTGTTAAGTGCAGGCTTTTTGAAATGATCTGCTACTATTATAACTTAAGATTTTGGGTGGAGCTTTCTGTCATTTCTTGGGCCTTAGAAAATGATGGTTGAAACCTTTTCTGTATATTTTCACTGTTGCTGTTCTGGAATGCATTCACTCCTGCACTCTCTGAGGCATCCTATCTGGCCATGGTTGGTTGTCCAAATGCAGGAGGTACAATTGAAAGATTCTGTAAGCAGGTGCTCCTCTAATCAGATGCGGTTCCCTCCTATATTTGTTTCTGATGGGCCTGAAGCCTGCACGCCAGGAGTACAAACATCAAGTCTGTGGAGCGAGGATGGATTGCTGTGTCAGTGCCGGGAAAAGAGCTTGAGTCAAGGAGCAAATTGACCAAGAGACAACGTTGTCTCCTTTATGTGTAGACACAGCTCTCTGAAGTACTGCAATCAAGATGCTAGGACAGACTTCTGAATGTGTGTGGCTATGGGTGAGAGTGAGAGAGTGTGTGCAATGGAGGGAGGGTGTGAGAGTCATTGTTAGGGAGGGAAGGGAGAGATGAGACATTTCTTGTAAATTCTATTAAGGATATTAAATGCCTTGTCGTTTGAGATGAATAGATGAAGTGAAATGAAGTTCTAAGGACTGAATCTATTTTTATTTTATGGCTGTCAGTATTGCATGTTTCATGGAGGGTTTCTCTCCATGAGGCCGAGCGTGTTTTCCCACCACTTTATCAAACTCACCTCATTAATTACTTACTCCATCCCTATGGTGCCTCTCTCATCTAACTTAAGCCCCATTATACCAGTAGCCCTCGCTGTAATAACTCACCAATGCTCAGACATCCTGAAATGAGTGAGCACCCTTGGCTCCAGCACTATTTTAAAAACCTGTTGTGCACCCAGACAGTTGGCCGAGAGTTGCCCTGCAAGGATCCTGACATTTACACTAGACATGACAGACAAGGGGAAATTAACACCCTGGGCAGAGGCATGGAGGTCATGGTGGACAGGATGATGCCCAGGCAGGTCTGTGTTCTTCTAGGACCAGCAGAGGACGGCAGACCATGTCAGGATGGTCCAAGATGGCCTCACCGTGGTCTTTGCAGTCTCATCTGTGTGGACAAATACACAATACTGAAGGAAGAAGGATAATAACTTCTTTCACTGTATCGTTAAAAGTGATAATATTGATCTCCAAGACTTCACACTCGCTTCATCTCAGCTACTGTACCGACATCTCACCAAGGCTCATGCTGTATCACTCTCACCGTTGCTTGCAAAATCTTCCCTGACTCATTCTCACTGACTCCACACCAGATACCACTCAACATCCATGTCCTCTGCACTGCCTGAACACTGACTTTGGACATCTGGCAACCTGAAACAAAAGTAATAGATGTACCATTCAGTTTCATTTTCTTTAATACCTGCCTTTCTGTCATTCCTGGAGGAAAGCAGCCCACAGTAGGGCAGAACAAGTCAGGACAGTTAGTGTGCTGCATGACATTCTCTGCCTCACCCCTTAAGAGGAGAGTATGCTGATTCTGACCACTCTCAGCAACCGACTGACTACATCAAAGCCTCGGGGACCTCTGACCAATGCCACCCTCCTTCACGTGAAAATGGACCTGCTGACAACTATGATAAGCTTCCTGGCTTTGTGTCTGTGCTAAATGACACAGTAATACAGCAGTACTGCTGAGCTTGTTATTTGTGGCTGTTGGGCAAAGCACAAAAATGCGGGTCCAGGAAGAACTGCTGTGAGCATCCAGGGAGCTCAAAGCGAGTGAGTGCTAGGACAGCAAGCGAACATGCCAGAGATGTAACATAGTCCAGCCCAAGAGCTGGACGCCCCTGTCCTTAAGCACAAAGTGTCCTTGCAGCAGCATTACAAAGATAGTTGCCGTTGCCCTTTGTGGTACCGCATTTAAGTGCAAAAGAATCCTCTAAGTTTGAGTTTGATTTATTGTTGTCACATGTCACATGTTGTTTTGCATGCTGTGCAGGCAGATCGCATCATGCAAAGTGCATTAGGGTAACAGAACAGAGTGCAGAATACAGTGTTACTGCTGCAGAGAAAGTGCAGAGAGAGAGAGAGATGGATACTTCAAAATTAACATTTGAGAGGTCCATTGAAAAGTCTGATAACAGCAGGGAAGAGGCTGTTCTTGAATCTGTTCGTTCAGGTATAAAGGTTTTTATATCTTCTGCCCAACGGAAGAGGGTGGAAGATAGTATAATCAGGGTGGGAGGGGTCTTTGATTATGTTGGTTGCTTTTCCAAGGCAGCAGGAAGTATAGAGGGAGTCAATAGACTGAAGGCTGGCTCGCATGATGGACTCGGCTGTGTTCACAACTATCTGTAGATTTTTGAGGTCTTAGAAAGAGCATTTGCCACATAACGCTGTGATGCATTCTATGGTGCATCTATAAAAATTGGTCAGTCCTTGTGGACATACCAAATTTTCTTAGTTTCTTGAGGAAGTAGATGCTTTGTTGTGCTTTCTTTATTATTGCATCAATGTGGGTGGATCAAGACAGATTGCTGGTGATCATCACTCCCAGGAACTTGACGCTGTTGACCATCTTCACCTCCGCACCATTGATGCAGACGAAGGTGTGCCTTCCATTCCATTTCCTGACGTCAATGACCAGCTCCTTTATTTTGCTGACATCAATGGAGAGATTATTTTCTTTACAACATGCCACTAAGCATTCAATCTCTTTCCTGTCTTTTGTCTTGTCGTTGTTTGAGATCTGACCTGCAACAATGGTGTCGTCAGCAAACTTGTAAATGGAGTTGGGGTAGAATTTTCCCGCACAGTCGTGAGTGTGTAAGGAGTACAGTAGGGGGCTGAGTACACAGCCTCGTGGGAGACTGGTTTTGAGGATTATCGTAGAGGAGGTGTTATCACCTGTTCTTACTGATTGTGGTCGATGGGTCAGGAAGCCAAGGATCCAGTAACAGGTGGGGGAACTGAGACCTAGATCTTGGAGTTTAGAGATGCATTTGTTTGGAATTATGGTTTAGAAGTTGGAGTTGTACTCAGTAAGTAGGAGCCTGATGTAGGTATCCTTGTAATCTAGATGTTCCAGGGATGATTGTAAGGCCAGGGAGATGTGGTCTGCCATGGACTTGTTGCAATTGATGTGAGCCATGACTAACCACTTGAGTTCCTAATTATGGAGGTAAGAGCCACTGGGAGGTGATCATTGAGGCACGCTTCATGATTTTTTCTTTGACACGAGGATAATGATAGTCTTTTTGAAGCAGGCGGGGACTTCAGATCATAGTAAGGAGTGGTTAAATATGTCAGCAAATACTTCCACCAGCTGGTCCGCACAGGATCTGAGTGCTCAGCTGGTGACTCCATTTGGGCCAGTTGCTTTCCATGGATTCACTCTCAAGAAGGCCAATTTAACATCTGTGATGGTGGCGGTGGGTACACATGCATCTGAGGCTGGTGGGACAGGTGACATTGTTTCGCTGACCTTCTGTTCAAAGCATAGGATGCATTGAACTCGTCAGGTAGGGATGCACTGTTACCCGTGATTCAGTTTGACTTTGATTTGTAGCCCATTATGTCAAGTAAGGCTTGCCACAAACGGCGGGTGTCTGTGTGGTTAAGCTTAGTTTGGTATTGCCTCTTGCTGTCTCTGATGGCCTTGCGATGGTTGTACCTGGATTTCTTGTGTACTTTAAGGTTGCCAGACCTGAATGCCTTAGACCTGGACTTCAGCAGAGAGTGAACCCCCTGGTTCATCCATGGATCAGGGATGTACCATGAGGGTTATTTGAGGCTGCCCAATGTTGGATGTCAATGTTGTTGGACATGGGTTTTGTGTGGCTGTTGTCTGTGGAGCATGCCTTGAAATCTAAGTGTCTGGTGTTCAAAATGGAGGCTATATGGAGCAAGCACTGAGCTAAAGTTGCTGGGTAGCCGTTCTGATTTCCATGTTGAGAATCCTCTCTGGTGGTAGGATAGAAAGCTGTGTATTAATGAGATGAGATGAGATCTTTAGTTTATAAAGTTGTTAATAAGCAAAGAAGCAAAACATTAGTCCCTTTTTTCACAATTTCATTTCATGGTGAGTTCATCAAGTCACAAGACAAATGTGGGTGAGAGATTCCATTTAACCCGAATAACTCGCTATCCTATCACAATGTCGGCCTTATAAATGGCTTCTGAATTATTGTCTCCATGACCCCATCCAAAAGCACATTATATGCACATTACTTGTTAGGTGAAACAGTTTCTTCCTGACATTAATCTGGACTTTCCTCATTATCAGTTTGCTGTTTGCATCAGTGTTCCATTCTCCTGCAATTATGGGTGAACTTGAAATATTGCCGGAGCCTAATCTTTTCTATTTCATTTTGTCATGTTCCTTTCTCTGTAAAACACTTTCACAATCATCTTTTGAAGACTAAGGGATTTCAGCCTTTCTAAAATACCCTCAAAACCGCGTCCTTTGACACTATCGATCAATCTGGCACCCTTAATCTTACTCCTCCCAATGCGCACTGTTTTACTTTTAACTTGACATCAAATCAAAATTATATTTCATGGTATGTATTCAAGATCTGTTGTGCATTAAAGCATTGATGTTTTATACTTTTCTTTCCTGATTTGACAGTACAGCTATTTGCTTTGTTGATTGCTTAACTGCAATGCCTTGACAAAATTAGTTTTGACTGCTTAATTAAATAGAGAAAGCAGCACATTAAAGCTCTGTGAGAGTAAATAATCAGCACCATTCAAAATTGCTGCAGTGTTAATTCCATAATTCGTTAAAATAAAATGCATGCTTTATTCTCTGCTTCTTTTCTATAAGCCTGAGGTGAAATTTCCAGTATGCTGTGATTTTAAAATAATTAATTTTAGTTCTTGACTTGGAATGAGTACTTTAAAGAAAACTCTGCAATCATTGCCCGACTGCAGAAGCACTCGCAGATTTATCTGAATTAGGCTATTATTTTTTCCTATTGCTGGTATTTAATTCATTGCCCGAGAGAGTGGAGATGAGGTGTGGGTAGAAATATTGAAAAATGGCAATACATTTATATTTGTAAATCTTGATAAAGAAAATTTACCTCTGATCAGTGCAACCTTAATTTAACTATCCTGATGAGGATACAGCAATCGAATTCCCAGGGCTAAGTGAGGAGAGAAAGATTGTCCATACCTCCGCTTCTTGTCAACTCTTATGAGCCTCCGTTGAAAATGTCTTTGTGTGAATATCAGATGATCAAGGTCTCTTGTGAAGCTTCTTCTTCCAATGTCTATCAAACAGCACTTTCTGTACTGGCCTCTACATGAAAAATGTCTGATTGAAGCCACAAATTTCTATTAATCTACTAAAATTTGATCTTGTAATTGGCACAGCCAATTAGCAAGTGAACAAAAAGGTTATTTATTAAGGAAGATTTGTGGCGTCCTTGAATTAATCAGGATAATTTTCAATTTTAGTTCTTTTCACTAATTTATTATAGGGGTGCAACAGAAAATGTCAAAAAAAACACCATATTTGATTTAATGAAATGGTGGCACTTTTGATGCATGATGATGTTAGGTGTTCTAGCATTCATTTTTCATGTTTTTGGAATTATGCATTTATCCAGACCTTTGCCATTGCAAGAACTGCACAGGGCACTTCTGGAAATGCTATAGAAATGTGTCAGCAAAGACAGACTGGTGAAGGCAAGACCAAGTGGCTCCTCGGAACCTAACCTAGTCATTCTGTCCTTTACAGCTATTCAGGCAGCGCTGGCATGAACATTAAAATCCATCAAATGATCTTTGGCATGATGGTGTACTGACTTGTCTGTTAATGGAGGATAGTAGGTAGTGATGAGGATGAATTACCCCTGAACTTTCTTGGTCGAAAAATGAAGTCTGATATTGGCGTAGTAATTTCTGAGTGTTGTAGATTTATGTTGAGGTGGCCAAGGGTTTCAGGTGATGGGCAGTTAATGCATGTGCTCTGCTTGACACTAACCCTAACCCTATTCCTAGAGGAGGTAATGGAGGAAACTGTATGGACGGCAATGCTTCTATTGCTTGACGTGTTGAGGAAAACTCTTCCAAGGACCAGCCTCCAGTATTAGAGAGGAATTCTTTACCTAAATGGAATCTGGCTTTTTGCAATTTTGTTGATCAACTTTGGAGATCATTAACAGGCAATGATAGACTGCAATTGAAAGTAATTAACATTGTCAGTATCCATTTTCTAATGACCTGTATAAATCCATTGGTCCCGTGCTTATTTTGTGGCTACGATTTTGGAAACTTAAGTTATTAATTTTCGTCTTACAATGTGTCATGATGGAATTTGAACTCCCAATCTCTGAATTTGATAGTAAGCACCATAACTACAACATAATTCTTTTATTCTTGAAATTGAATTCTTCACAACAAAGGTGCATTGCCTAAATGTTTTAGAAAACATTCCATAGTACTTCACAGAGCAATAAAAATAGACACTGGCTGTAATTGGAAGAGTTAGGAGTAATGATCAAAAACAAGTTGAATAATTAGACTTTGTGATCTTAAAAACACATGGAGACTTTTGATCAGAGCAGAGTTTCTCCAAGGATTGTAGATTATAGAAGAAGTAGGCAGCCTAGGTCAGGATAACAGTAAGAATGTTGCAGTTGAAGTACAAGTAGCAATGTAAGCCAGATGTGATGGACAAATGTGAAAAGGGAAACAGATGGCATACATTTTAATAATTTGAAGGTTATTAAATGCAGCAGAGCGCTTCGGAAGGTGGCAAAGACACCATTGATGAAACTAATTCTGGAGATGACAAGATGTGACTTGGAGTTTCAGCTATCGTGTTGTAGAGTGAAGTGGAGAAATAAATAGAGAATATGGAATTGCATGAACGTTAAAGCAAACAGAAACCAGATCGTCTGGGCATATATCTGTGTAAAATTACAAAATAAGCAATTGGTGTCACTTAAGGATAGCAGATGAGATCACAAATGTTAATATAACATGGAAAAATTGTTACCTTCAAGCTGCCAAAAATCCTTTTTAACTGTGTGGCAGAAATGAAGGAGACTATAGATTCAATTATGTTTCACAACTAGTTTCACCACACAAGAAATTAACCGTATTCCCAAGAAAGTAATGAAGTAGTTGATAGATTTTAATTCATATTCAAAACAGTATTAGGCATTAAAAAAGTCATTTAGGTGTCATAGCATTCAAAGATTCATAAAACACGAGGCCCAAATAGAATATTCAGATAAAGTACTTACAAAGTAGGGGCTGCTATGGCAGATATTTTGTTTATTGCACATGAAGACTGGAGCAAGAGACTCATAAACTAATTGCTGTGCATGAAAAGGTCTGAAACAGAAAATGTTGAAAGATTTTAAGAAAGAGGCAGTGCAGAAACTGAAACCAATAAATTTAAGATAACGTGAAAAACATGCTGAACAAATATATCAGAATTCTTTGTGGGTATAATAGACCTACTGAATGAGTGTAGGGTTACGGTTATTATATAACTTAGTATTCTCAATAGGGATTCATGGCTAAAGTGAAGATTCAAGATGAAATTGTAAATTAGATTATTAATTGGCTAGATAATAGAAAGCATAATGTAGTTATCAATGATAATAGTTCCTATTAAGCAGCTGTGACTAGTGGAACTCTCCAGGGATCAGTTTTGCAACTCACGATATTCAAAATGTTCATTAATGACCTTGACAAAAGGTGTGCATGGAATGCCTTCTCTTGAAATGATACTGTATTATGATAGCGTTTGGAGTTATAGTACAAGGATTTTGTTTGAAGAAGCACTTCAATTAAACATATGAACGTTTTGTTAGAATGTATGGGTATAGTTTCCAAAACAAGTAGTGCTGAAGATTTAGAGATAAATAACGGTCACAAGATATGTATGGGTGACAAAGCCCATCTTAACTTAGCTAGTCAGATGAACCAGAACTTGACTAATTCTTATCTAATTTCTGCAACCAAATTATTTCTTTAATTATTCAGGGTTTACCACTTGAATGCTTCTATGACCAGACCCTAGATGACATTCGCTAAGTTATTACACTTCCAGGTGCGATATCCTAAATTGGCAAGCTCCTGGATCAGGAGGGTACAACTATCTCCCCTTTATTTATTCACTTGCTCCTTCAGTTGGTTGCAACACAGTTAACTTAAACACTTTTCTCCCAGACCAAATAATTCTATGAAGAGCATATTTAACCAGGATTTCTAGAGTTACCAAAAGAGAGTTTACTGGTCATTAAAAGCAAGAAGAAATAATAATGATTCACATGCACACACAAGGAATGAGAAATGAGTCCAAAAATGTTAAAAGATAACAGATATATTGTTCACTCTCTCATTTGTGAACAGTAGACAATGGAATGCTAAACAGCCCATTTCAATATTCTTGCCTTTGCAAGTTAATTGAAATTCCTTTGTCCTGTTTGCTTTTGATTGTGCTTGCTGGCTAGCTTGTTTCTAGCACTCAGGGTGAGAGATTCTTTTACCTGCAATGCAGGGGTAACTTGTGGGTGGTTCCTCGAATATAACTTTCACAACACATGAGCACTTGAACCCAGGCTACGACTGATACCTCAGTTCACCATCATGCCTTCTTCCATGCCACACAAAGACTGGGGTTGAACTGAATTTTAACCATTGTTCTTTGATACTCTTGAAATGAGAAGCCACAAACATGTGATAAATTTTGGAAGGTCAAATTTGAATGCAGAATACGGGATTAATAGCAGGATTCTTAGTAGTGTGGAGGAACAGAGGGATCTTGGGGTCCATCGATCCCTCAAAGTTGCTACCCAAGTTGATAGGGTTGTAAAGAAGGCATATGGCATGTTGGCTTTCATTGGCAGGGGAATTGAGTTTAAGAGCCGCGAGGTTATGCTGCAGCTCTATAAAACCCTGGTTAGACGACACTTGGAATGTTGTGTTCAGTTCTGGCCGCCTCATTACAGGAAGGATGTGGAAACTATGGAGAGGGTGCAGAGATTTACCAGGATGCCGCCTGGACTAGAGTGCAGATCTTATGAGGAAAGGTTGAGGGTGCTAGGGCTTTTCTCATTGGAGTGAAGAAGGATAAGAGGTGACTTGACAGAGGTGTACAAGATGATGAGAGGCATAAATAGAGTGGATAGCCAGAGATTTTTTCTCAGGGCGGAAATGACTATCACAACGGGGCATAATTTTAAGGTGATTGAAGGAAGGTGAAGGGGAGATGTCAGAGGTAGGTTCTTTACACAGAGCGGTGGGTGCGTGGAATGCACTGCCAGCAGTGGTAGTGGGGTTAGATTCATTAGGGACATTCAAGCGACTCTTGGATAGGTACATGGATGATAGTATAATGTAGGGTATGCAGGCTAGTTTAATCTTAGAGTAGGATAATAGATCGACACAACACCGTGAGCCGAAGGGCCTGTAATGTGCTGTACTGCTCTATGTTTGTTCTTTGTCAGTCATTCAGACTGCTGTCTTTTCTTTCATCGTGTTTGCAGTCAAAAATAACTCTCAGGAGACTGCAGGCGAGTTTGTTGTGCATTCACCCCTTTTAAGTTGATCCATTTGAAGCTTCTTTGTCATCTTTTCAGGTGTGACATTTCAGGATCCTTCTCTCCTGACTGCTACTTAATTTAGCTCCACTGATATTTGCTTGGCTTTAGAAGCCTTCTTTTAAAACGAAAGCACACCTGGAATTAAAGGTTCAATAAGTGATTGGGTGATCCAAGGTTATGTTCCATGACCATGATGCCATCCTCAGAATTACATTTTGAATAACCATTAGCTGGTAATGCAGATAATTTTTTTAGATAAATATTTTGTTTTTCTTTTAGATTTTAAGGGCATCAAGGGGTATGGGAATTACTTTATCTTATCTCAACACTAAACCCTTGGGTGCTGTATTTAGTACCGATACAACTCCCTGGACCAGTACCAGTTGGTCTCTCCCTCAACTAATTTCTTATTCACACCCAAGTTTGCACTAACTCTTCATACTTATAAACTTAACTCAAAACTGGTTACATGGAATTTATCAACCAGCATAGCATTTATTACACTTGACTCGGGTGGTTATTTCTTCAAAGAAATACAAAGTACTGGTGAGATAGGATCTTTCTCCTCTAAAACCATGCTACTTATTTGGTTACTATTAAATTGATAATGTTCAGGTGTTCCTCTGATAATCCATTCCACTTAACATGAAATTGAGGTAAAACTACTAGAATCCTGAGAATCCAAACTAAAATGGGAAAATGCTGGAAATTGCAGAATCGTCAATCTTAAAATGAGATTCTAACTGACTTGCTGTAAGTCTCCAATATTTTTTCTTTATTTCAAATAAAATGAATATAACTCGAAGAAAATGTCATGCATATTCAGTAATGAATTGATGAGATTATATCAAGACGTTTTATCAAGTTTTGACCTATTATCAAAGATATGGAACTCTCAGAATTCATTTGGAAACTAAAGTTAATGGAAAGAGGAGAAGGAATAGCGATTCATTTGACAAAAATGTGATAGAAATGAACCGATCTGTGGAATAAATAACTTCAACCCAAGCTAATGAAGGAATATGATTAAAAGATGAAGTGACCAAAGATCACATTTGATTAATATGTATTTACAATTGTTAACATTTGGCTCCCCCACTATTCCATCCACTGTAATCTGGGTAATAAGCATAAAATTCGAGTTAAGAAATGTCATTCAGCTTATCAAATCTCTTCCTTTTAGTAGCCCTGTGTTACAGCATACAACTCTACCTTTTGACAACCTCAGCTGTGCTTCCTTAGAATTTTGAAATAATCTGCCTAGCATCTTACTAGAGGGATGTAGCACTCAGGAAAAGAGAGGAATGGATTTGCTTGGGATTTCATGATACTAAGTTTCCCATCACTTTTTAGGACGAATGGCTGTTTGTGAGATGGCAGATAGAAATGAATGGCTGTAGACTTGTATTCCAGTATTAGAAGTAGCACTGGGAAAGAAGCAAATGAACAAGAAATAAAAATAATGAATATAGACTTGATGCCTTGTTACAAGGACACAAAATTATTTAGTGCCATTCTTTGATTTGCATGTAAATGTTGAAGAAATTAGATGAACAAAATATAATTTTACAGGATATATCTTTCTAGCTTTGCAGAGTTTAATACCACTGCCAGAGATGGAAAGCAGTTGCTTACTACACTGTACAAGATATTTAGTTTTAGCATAAAATTTTGCAAAGTTACATTGGCAAACATTTGGAAAATCAGAATTTTTTGAAGGTATGTGAAAGCTTCTTTGGATGTTTTCTTTTCCCCTACTGACATTCTCCACTAAACCTTTATATCTCTGTGTCTGTCTCTCCCTCCCTATATACAGGCAATGCCCACATCCCATGAATAAATAAAACAAATGTTATAATTGTCACTGCTCTGCCTGAATTTCCTGAAAATATTTTCCTGCAGACAGCTGTTTAGATTACTAATAAAAGCTGTAGGCAATATCATGCACAGTAAATAGATATACATCAGTTATATCCAGACAGCACGCAGTAGGTGAGAGAACTGTTAAACATTCCGTCTAGATTTTCAGACAGTTGCAGACTATTTGATGAATGGATGTACAATTACTTTGGAGCTGTTGTAAGAATGTTTTAAAAATGAGTAGTTGGTCGGCAGATGTGATTTGCTATAACATTAGCTACTCCGGAAGAAATAACACAGTGATCCTTAAGATGAATTAGCATTAGACAATTAGTCTCTTACAATACTCATATGATGTAGTATTTCTAATTGATCATGAAAGGAGTCAATTTATTCTTGCCATGGCCAAATCATAATAGCTAGCAAATATTGCCATTCTTTCATTGGATACACTTGTAATCCATGATGTAGAACTATATCATTCCCATTTCCTTTCTACCATCTTGTATACACCCACTGCTGTTAGTAATGTTACTCCTAGAAAAATAAACAAGATTATTATTCATTGCAACATATTGATTAAAGTGAACAGCTCAACTCAAAGGAAAAAAGAACTGCAAATGCTGTGGATTTGAAATAAAAATAAGAATTAGATGAAAAATCACAAAAAAAAATGAAAATGCCTAGTCCTGGCCTGTATGGAAGAACTGGGATGGTTCCTTAGAAAAGCAGTATTGAGCCTTCTATTAAATGAAGTAGAATGAAAATTGTGGGTGGCGGGCAGGTTTGTTACAATGCGGGAAGAAATATTTTTGATCATAATACGCTCTAATTATGTGTTCTAAGTGAGAAAACAATGAAATATATCTTTATCTCAAATCTAGCCCAGAGGAATGTGATTTCAGACATTAATATGTTAATATAAGCATTTGATGTGGAGGTGTGAGTGTTGGACTAGGCCGAACAAAGTCAGAAGTCACACGACACCAGGTTATAGTCCAACAGGTTTATTTGAAAGCTTTTGGAGAGCAGGCCCTTTGTCCGGTGATGTGGGAGAGCAGAGCACACAGACACAGAGTTTATAGGCAGAGAGATCAAGGACACAGAGATCAAAGGATCATATAACTCGTGTGAGTGGAGTGTCAGATGATAAGTCTGTGACCATGAGTGTTAGACAGTGTGTAAAGTGTTTATAAAGTCAATGTCAGTGCTGTGCTGTCATGACAATCAGGCAGATCCACAGAAATATACAAAAGGTGACATCTCAGGTCAGACACTGAGTTGTAGGTGTGAGGCCTTGTTCAGAATCTTTCTCAGGGTTTTAACCTGGAATCAGGCTGGTTTTATTCCTCAAACTGGAATTTATAAGATGCAACACTGACTGACTGTGACTATAAATTGTGTGTTTTTTGAACAAAATAGAATGTATCTGCAATTAAACAAATATTTTGGATGAAATGATTCACCCAGTAGATTTACATATGTTTGTGTGTGTGTGTGTGTTTGTTATGAGAGAGAGAGCCTCGATCTTTGGGTAAATGTCCTTCAAGGTGGACTCCAAGATACATAACAATGCAGAATTGCCGAGTGGAGACTGGTAGACAAGTTTCATACCCATGAAGATGGCCTCAGCTGTGATCTTGGGTTCATGTCACACGACAGGTGAACCCATCACACTGTTCTGTATCTGTAAAATTTTCCTTACTGTCCTGTTTTGACAGCATCACCTTGATAAATTGTTACGATTTCTCTACCTTAACTATTTTGTACAGTTTTGAATTATTTATTACACTCACTAACACGAAGTGTCGCTCACATATTTTCTCACGCACACTGGCACACACGCACACTGGCACTGTCTCACACACATGCTCTCTCACTCACACACACACACACACACACACTCTCTCTCTGTCTCATGCACACACACTCACACTCACCCTCTCTTTCACACACACACATAAACTCACACACATAAACACAAATCTATGACATGAATCATTTCATCCAAGATACTCATGTAACGCGGCCAATGTTGTCTATCGCATAGGCTGTAGGCAAGGATGTCTGCTGCGTGGTATATTGGCGAGACCATGCAGACACTATGACAATGGATGAATGGACACAGCGCAACAATCACCAGACAGGAATGTTCCCTCCCAGTGGGGGAACACTTTAGTGGTCAAGGATACTTGGCCTTGGGTAAACGTCCTCCAAGGCAGACTTCAGGATACACAACAATGCAGAGTCACCGAGCAGAGGCTGATAGCCAATTTGGTACCCATGAGGATGGATCTTGGGTTCATGCCACACTACAGGTGACCTCACCAGGCTGTACACTCTCACACACATACACTCACATACATGCATGCATACATACACACTCCCTCACACACTCTCTCATGTGAACACACACACCGACTATCTCTCTCCCACACAAACGCACACTCTTTCTCTCTCTCTATCCCCTCACTCCCAAACACACACACACACACACACACACACACACACACACACAGTCTCTCCCTCTCACACACTCTCTGTCTCCCACACACACACTTTCTTTTTCTCTCCCCCACCCCACGCGTGCACACACACACACTCTCCCCCCTCACTCATTCACTCACACACATACACACTCTCTCTCCCCCTCACACAGACATACCCTCTCTCTCTCCGCCCTCGCATACACGCATTCACACTCTCCCACACGCACGCACGCATATGCTCACACGTGTAAATCTAAGGGGTGAATTTGTATGTGCAGATACATTCTATTTTGTTCAAAAAGCACAAAATTTATAGACAGCCAGTCAATGTGGTGTTTTATAAATTTCTACTTTAGAAATAAAACCAGTCTGACTCCAAACGAAAACACAAACAGATTCTAAACAAGGCCTCACACCTAACATGCACTGTCTGACCTAAAATGTCACCTTTTCTTTACACTAATAAAACTTTACTTCTTTCAAGACAGTGACTTGAAAGGAATTTGGGAATTTACATATACATAGTAATCAATTAAAACCTTCTCACTGATTAAAGATGTGACAGCATCTTAGGTTTGCTTAATACATCCACATCAGTTGTGTGATCCTTTGATCTTTTACTTATAAATTTTGTGTTCTGTGTGCTTTTTTCTCACTTCACCTGACGAAGGAGCTATGTTACAAAAGCTTGTGTTTTCAAATAAACCTGTTGGACTATAACCTGATGTTGTGTGAATTCTGACCTTGTCTACCCCAGTCCAACACTGGCACCTCCATGTCATGACCAGTTGTATGATGTTTTGATCTCTGTGCCCTTGATCTCTCTGCTTATAAATTCAGTGCCTGTGTGCCCTGCTCTCTCACTGCACCTGTCGAAGGTGCTGCACTCCGAAAGCCTGTGTGATTCCAAATAAACCTGTTGGACTATAACCTGGTGTCATGCGACTTCTGACTTTTACAAGCACTTGAGCAGCGAATTGACAGCATTTGAATGTTTAATTATTTTAATGGTGATTCATTTCAAAATCACCTTTCTCTATCCCTCCCAAGTTAAATGAGATTTTAACTTCATGTAATCTTGTAATGAGCAGTACAACAAAAAAAGCTGGAAAGTGGAGTTGCAGTTCTGTGATACTGTTTATCTATCAATCCAACTTTACAATTCTGTATGGAAATGTGTTTAATTCCCATTGAACATATTGGTCAACTCAAACCTCACAATAACTTAAAAGGCAAAATAAAATCAAATTTAGAACATGTTTGCCAGTGCTGAATTTCCAAAACAAAACCGTGAAAATGATCCAGTCACATTGCTTGATTTTGTTCATTAGTGCTTTGAGCAGCTATACTGATTCCTCATTCATTCATTAGAAATGAAATGTATTACCAGGTAAACATATTAATAATGCAGAAATTCAACAGGAGTCACTATGCTTACCCATTCTGTCTTCCAAAGCTCAAAACAATTTTTGACATAACAAGGTGCAGAGCTGGATGAACACAGCAGGCCAAGCAGCATCATAGGAGCAGGAAGGCTGACGTTTCGGGCCTAGACCCTTCATCAGAAATTTCCATTTGCTTGGCCTGCTGTGTTCATCCAACTCTACACCTTGTTATCTCAGATTTTCCAGCATCTGCAGTTTCTAATATCTCAAAACAATTTTTGTCTTTTCTGGTATGCCAACTTTCAGGAGCCTTGTTGCCACCTGCCTTTGGAGAGTTTGGATCACCCAGCTGGTTATTGACCTTTTTTTATGCCCTCCCAGTACATGCTACCTGACTGCTTCTCAGTGACCACCCCTACCCCGACCACTCCTCATGGCAACTGTTGCCCTTTCTGCCCAAAGATCTGTAGCTT
This sequence comes from Rhincodon typus, assembly GCF_021869965.1. Taxonomy (NCBI): domain Eukaryota; kingdom Metazoa; phylum Chordata; class Chondrichthyes; order Orectolobiformes; family Rhincodontidae; genus Rhincodon; species Rhincodon typus. The sequence goes on along the minus strand of NC_063342.1, from coordinate 47,359,773 downwards.
TGGGTTGGCCTGCTGAGTCACCAGAGACACACAAGTCATTGGCAGATTCATTCCAGTTTCAGGAAACTGACATTCATGATGACTGTTCCTTAGTCTCCTGCTGTTAGCCCTTCAAGCATGATTTTTTAGTCCTCTGTGTGTCCATGCCTTCATGCCGGGAGTTTCTGTTTGATGTGCTACCATTTGCTTTTATTTATTTGTTCCGTTCTTCTGTGCCTCCCTTGCTGCTATTTGTTTACTTTGCCCTTCTAAAAACTCTGAATCTTCCGTTTGTATGTTTGCTTAGTCTTTCCATGTCTCTGCAGGTGCTGTTAGATTTATTTTCCTCTTCTGAAGCTGAATTGCTTTCATTCATTTATTTAACTGTTTCATACCCTTACTTGTTTTATCCCCCCTCCAGCACTTCAGGTTCAATTTCTTTATTTGGTTACTTCCTCTAAGTCTCGGTTGTAGTATATTTATTTGTTTTTGAGGCTGCACTGTGGCTATGCTGTCAGTTTTTCTTTCACTGTATGCAGGCTGCCTTCTAAATTTGACTATTGCCTACCATCAACAGTCCCCAAACCCGTACATGAATAACTGCTCTGTGTGAATTGCAGAAGGACACTCACCAGCGGACATCTTTAAAAACAAAAACAGAAGTTGCTGGAAAAGCTCAGCAAGTCTGGCAGCGTCTGTGAAGGAAAAAACAGAGTTAACATTTCAGCTCAGGTGACCCTTCCTCAGAACTGATGGTAGCTGGGAAAATGTCAGTTTATATGCAGAAAATAGGGAGGGGGATGGGGTAGGGAGTAAACGATAGGATAAAGGATGGAGCCCAAAGAGAGAGAAGAGCAGTTGGATAGACAAAGGAGTTGATAACGATCTGGCTAGGAGGGTGAATAGCTGTTAATGGGGACTGTTAGTGACTAACAATAGATAGTGTGTAATGGCAGGCTATGTGATAACTAGGAGACAGTATGAACTGCAGATGCTGGAGTCAGAGATAAGACAGTGTGGAGCTGGAGGAACACAGCAGGCCAGGCAGCATCAGAGGAGCAGGAAAATTAACTTTCGGGTCAGGACCCTTCTTCAGAAGAAGGGCCCCAACCTGAAACATCAACTTTCCTGCTCCTCATATATGTGATAACTAGACCTGGTATGTGGGGTAGGGGCTAGGACATGGGAGAGTTTAGGCATTAAAATTATTGAACACAATATTGAGCCCGGAGGGCTGCAGGGTTCCCAAGTGGAAAATGAGGTGCTGTTCTTCCAGTTTGTGTTGAGCTTCGCTGGAACACTGAAGCAAGCCAGAGACAGAGATGTTGGCCAGGCAACAGATGGTGTATTAAAGTGACAGGCAACAGGTAGATCAGGGTCCATTTTGCGAGCAGAACGTAGATGTTCTGTGAAGGGGTTACCCAATCTAAAGTCCCCATTAACAATTATTCACCCTCCTAGCCAGATCGTTATCAATGCCTTTGTCTAACCAACTGCTCTTCTCTCTCTTTGGGCTCTATCCTTTATCCTATCGTTTACTCCCTACCCTATCCCCCTCCCTACTTTCTGCATATAAACTGACATTTTCCCAGCTACCATCAGTTCTGAGGAAGGGTCACCTGAGCCGAAACATTAACTCTGATTTTTCCTTCACAGATGCTGCCAGACCTGCTGAGCTTTTCCAGCAACTTCAGTTTTTGTTCCTGATTTACAGCATCCACAGTTCTTTCGGTTTCCATCTACATGGTTGTTGCTCTGATTGCTGCAACAATAATATTATATATCAGTGGTTAATTTGAACGATGGCAGGAATTGTTCATGGATAAAATCAATGCTATCCCTTTAACTTTCATTAGTACGCTGAGATATTTCCATTTTTTATTTTCAATAAGTCACAAGCATATGTGGTTTGTGGGGATACATTTCAAGATAGTTTTGCCATGCAAATACTCAATATTGAAGAGTATGGTTGACGGAAATTCTGAGAAATAAGCTGTGTTGCTGCAATATATCCCAGACTGTGCACATTGCAGAGTACACCAATGGTAGTGATGGAATGGAAGTGGTGAATAGTTGAGAGACTGGTCATTTATGATGTCCGAATGCTGGCAGTAGAGGTCCGATCAGTAGTGCTGCCTTTGAAGGTCAGAGTTACAGAGTTTAGCATTCTGTTGTTGATGGTCAATCCTGGCAGTTATGTTATCTGTCACTTGTTACAACAATCTTGAATATTGCAGATTGAGTTGTAGGTTATCATATGCTAGTTCATTATTGCAGGAGCAGTAAATGGAAAAAGTTGCTTTCAAATCAACAGTGAGTGATTGCATTTTGACTTTATGACAGAGAGACAAGGCACTGCGTAGAGAGTTCCTCTGTTGATATTCTGGGGCTGCGATGATTGGCTACACCTGCAATAATCTTGACCTAATTCTTTGTGCTAAGTATCTTATGTAGTGAACTAACAAAGAATTTTTAAAAATCTTATAACCAAATATTCAAACATATGAATTAAGCAATAAGGTAATTAACCCCCTCAAGCCTGCTATGGAATTCAGTAGGATAATGGCTCATCTCGTCATGATCTCATTCACACTTCTGCCTACCCCTGATAACCGTTCAAGTCCTTGCTTAACAAGAAACTTTCTATCTCTGTTTTAAAAATAATCAAGGTCTTGTTTCCACCACCTTTTTAGGAAGGGAGTTCCAAAGACTGTCAATGCTTTGAGAGACAAAGCCATGCCTAATCTCTATTTTGAATGAGCAACCCTTGATTTCTAAACAGTGACTCGGAGTTATAGATTGTCCCATAACAGCAGACATCCTCTCCATATCTCCCCTGTCAAGACCCCTCAGCATTTAATCTGTTGCAGTTGAGTAATTCCTTACTCTTCTAAACTGAAGTTGATACAAGCCTAGCCTGTCTTACCTTTCTTTGTAAGGCAACTCACCCATTCCAGGTCTAGGAAACCTTCTCTAATCTGCCTTCAATGTATTTACATTCTCCCTCCAATAAGTTGACCAATAGTGTGCATAATACTCCAGATATGCTTTTTCCAGTGTCCTCTGTATCTAAAGCATAACCTCTCCACTTCAATGTTGAGTTTTCCACAAGATAAATAACAACATCCACCGGTACCCCTTTATCCATAGTACATGTTACCTCCTCAAAGAACTCTAATATCTTGATCAAATGTGATTTCCTTCCAAAAACTGTGGTAACTCTGCCTGATTACCTTAAACTTATTCAGTTATCCTGCTATAATTTGTTTTTATTAATAGCTGCAAATATTTTTCGAGAACAGGTGTTGAGCTAACTGGCATTAGGTTTCCTGCTTTCAGTTTCTCTCCCTTTTGAGTGAAGGAATTGCATTCACAACCTCTGAACCTAATGGGACTATGCCTGAGTCAAGGGCATTTTGGGGAATTGAAAGTAATCCATGAACTATTTCACTAGCCGCTTCTTTTAAAAAGACTCCAGGTTGAAGTCCATCAGGACCTAGGCACTTGTCAGCCCACACCTCAAACAACTTACTCAAGACTGCTTCTCTGGTGATTATGATTTTTCTGAGTTCCTCCCTTGCTTTCATTTCTTGATTCATCATTCCTTCTCGGAATTTATGGTGAATATTGGTACAATTCATTTGCCGTTCCTTAGTTTCTGTTATTAATTCTCCAGTGTGAATTTTTATGGGACCAACATGCACTTTTTAAACTCTTTTCTTTAAATATTTGTAGAAACTCTTACTATCTGTTTTTTATATCTTTCATTCACTTTCCCTTTGTACACTATTTTTGTTTTCTTTCGGAGGTAATTCTTTGCTTTTTTTAATATATTCAGTCTGACCTTGCGACCAGCCACCTGTCTTTCCACAATTATGTGCTTTTACATTAAATTTAATATTATCTTTTACATTTTTTAGTTAACTACTGATGGTGGGTTGATTCCTTGAAATTTTTCTTAATTGTTAGAATGTATCTATTACCTATATTCTGAAATATCCCTTTAAATGTCTGTCACTGGAACCTGATGGACCAAGCCTTTAGCCACATTTGCCAAACCCCTTCAGCCAGCTCTGCTTTCATGCTCTTATAATTGTCCTTGCAAAACATTTTATCTCCAAGTAAAGGAATTTTTTTTTAATAAAACCTAACCATTTTGTAAAGTTCAACAATTGTAACACTTACCTCTTACCTATCTAAGAGTTTAGTACTGTTATTACTGCAGCAATTTTGCCACATTGTGCTGAGATGAAACATATTAATCTACTTAGATCATGTCTCTGTTGAAGCATTATTTTCTTGCAATATCTCTACTTTGCTATTTATTCATGTGTGGAAGACGTAAGGTAGCACCTATTGCTCATCATTAATTGTTTTTGAGATGATGTCAGTAAGGAATGTTCTTGAACTGTGAAGTCTGTCATGAAATTACTTCCACCTGGTGTTGTGTGATTTCTAACCTTAATCATACAACACCAGGTTATAGTCCAACAGGTTTATTTGAAGACATAAGCTTTCGGGACCTCTCTTCTCCTTCAGGTGTTAGTGAGAGAGGTAGTATCAGACCCAGAATTTAAAAGTAAAAGATCAAAGGGTCGCACCACTGATGAGGATGTATTAAACAAACCTAAGATGCTGTTAAATCTTTAATCAGTTAGAAGCTTTTAATTAATTAATATGTATATGTAAATCCCTGACTTCCTTTCAAGTCACTGTCTTGAGAGAACTAATGGTTTTATCAGTGTAAAGAAGAGGTGACATTTTAGGTCAGACAATGCATATATGGTTAGGCAGGGAGCTGAAGGATTTTGATGTAGTGATTTGGGAATGGTATGATATTTCTAAGTCAGAATGGTATGTGACTTGCAAGGGAATTTGCAGATAATGGTGTTCATATCTCCCTGCTCCCCCTGTCCATTTGAGTGGTAGAGGTCGCGGGTTTAGGAATTGTTATTGAAGTGACCTTAGTGAGATGATTATAGATGGTAGACACTTTAGCCATGTTGCACAAGTGGTGGAGGGAGTAAATGTTTAAGGTTATAGATATGCCACTAATTAAGAGGCACTTAATTAATTAAGCACTTGTAAAATATTTATGTTCATAAGGGATTAATTGAAGGAATTTCACAAGATTGACTTCTTTTGTCATCAATAAGTGTTGCTCTTTCAATAGTGATAGCGTCAATAGACATGATCAGAATGCCTCCTGAGATTTACTGATGATAGATAACAGGTGAGTTGACATGGAGATGGAAGGACACTGCCTCAATAACTAAAAGTCTCTTAGGCTGCTCGTGGGGCACTTGTACAGACATCTGATCCAGCCTGGCTCCATTTTTAAAGTTTTGATTTATGGAATCAGGATTTCTACCACCTGTGCACATATGATTCAAGAATGACAATCAACATTTAAATCTCAGTTCACTGCCTTTTTACATTTGAAATTGAATATAAATGAATTACTTTGTTTGCAAATTAGTATGTGGAAGGAGGATGATGTTTTATGTACCCCAAACAATTACAGTCTGATTTGTGTGAATTCAGAGCAACCCTTCACCTTCCATTGTTTCTGTGTTGTATTTGTTACGACTAGTGCAGTAGAGAAAGCAGGGCTATGTTTATGGATATCAACAACACAATTGTGAAAAAGAAGCTGTACTGCTTGGTGCTAAGTTTTTGAATACATATTGTACAATAAAAACAGTTGTGAGGAATTTGGGAGATGAAATACTATCTAGGAATTCTGAAAATGTTAATAAAGCACCTGATCATTTTTTGAACAAAAACAGAAGTTGCTGGAAAGGCTGAGCAGGTCTGGCAGCATCTCTGATCAAAAATCAGAGCTAACGTTTCGGTACTACCAGACCTGCTGAGCTTTTCCAGCAACTTCTGTTTTTGTTCCTGATTTACGGCATCTGCAGTTCTTTTGGTTTTTATCGATCATTTTTGGATTTTTTAAAATTAAATTCCTCTAAGCTGCCTAATGTTAATATTGCTATTACAATGACATTAGTGCCTTCTACATGTAATGGTGCAAGTCTTTTTCACTGTTTCCCTTGCTTCATGCTGTTTTGTCTTCTTTTTGTATGGTAACTGCACAAATGTATTTCCCAATTGATGTGAACTCCTTTAGCAGTCAAGACAGAAAATATTCATACAGCACTTCACTAACAAAATTAAGTCTGTGGCATATCTCAAAATGGAAAACAAAATATTCATCTTATCAAATTACAACAAGTCAAAGGTAGCAGGTGGAATGCTTGGATTGGCACAGTTCAGAAAAATAACTGTTGTTTGACCTCAAATATTATACGAATATATATATACAAAATGTAATAAATGAGAACATATACTTAAGGATCAATTCATTCTCCATCTTATGAAAAATTGAATTAAGGAGCCATTAAATTGTTACCAGTTATTTAGCACATAAATCTTTATTTACATGCTATTTGTATCTGGGAAACCCTGAGTCAAAACTCATCTTTCAATCACTCCAAAAAAGACATGATTTCTTTTTAACCTTTCCCTACAAAACAGTCAACTGCCCTTCTGATACAGAAATGCAAATGGATTGCAGATTTCCTTCATGCAGCAATCTGGCCTCTGCTGTATCCATTATCAAATGAACAATCATTTCTGATTCTTTTAAAACATCAGAAGAACTGCAAAGCTGAATAAATTTAATAATGTCCCACTGATAATTGCACAATGTTCAGTATTGTTTGTAATTGCTCTGGTACTGGGGCAGACTATGCCCATTTTCTCAAGAGTAGATGAATATGAATCAGCAATTTCCAATTTCCATGAGCTGAGTGTAATAACTGAGACATTTCATGGACTAACTTGCTTCCAGAAGATCACATATTTACCTAAAATGGCTAAGCAATCACCTTACCAAAGATTAAAGCAAATTCAGGATCCTAATGTGGATTAAACAAGTGCCAGAACTGAAATTACTATTTTATATAAAGATACTGGAATCAATTAAGAAACTTGTACCTTCTATTTTAGTTTACACTTGCATGAAACATGTACGTAACAAACATGTATAGGCTGCCTGCAACTATCCAGCTTGAAAAAAAACAATGTTGCCAGACTCAAGCATGGAAATAAGTCATATTTCTTCAGTAGCTTCAGTTGGCAGAACAGCAGACAGAAGAAAAAAATGTGAATTAGTCATAGCAAAGACTGAAAGTCTGTCTCTGTCCCTTTTCATTTATCACCTTGAAACCATTGCCAGTCAAAAAGCAAATTGGAGAAACAACCATTAACTGAAAATTCGAAGATAGCCACAGATTTCTCTACTCCTGAAGATATAAAACAAACATTAAAAAAACTGTGTCTCAGGTCAAAATCTAATACCTCCAGGACTCTCAGGACTTTTAAACTTTATAATTTTTTCTCTTGCTGACAGTAACATACACTTTTTTCCAAAACCTTATGCCCATGTTTGATATGTTGATTTTTTTTTTCCCCCTACTTAGTAAATAATGAAATTCCCTGCTGACTCAAGAAAATCTTGTGATTGACTGTTCAATTTTTATTAGTGTTATGCTTTGAAGTGTGACATCTGCCTGCTAAAATGATTTGTAAAAAATTATGATCAACCAAGATGGAATTAAAAATTGAGAGAAGCCGAGTCACCCCTCATGATCTGATCATGATATTACATGCATAAAGATCTGGACAACATTCAGGCTTATGCTGATAATTTGCAACTAACATTTGTACCGAACAAATACCAGATCAGGACTATCTTCTGCAAGAACAAATCTCACCATCTCCCCTTGATATTCAATGGTGTTACCATCACTGAATCTTCATCATCAATATCCTGGGTGTTAATGGGCAAAATCATTCTTAGATCATCACAGCATCTCCCACAGTGATGCAGCCATCAAAACCACAGAAAAGACCTCAGATAAGTCTTGTGGAAGTTACATTTATACTGAGGACCCGGGGAAAGAACAAGACAGGAACATTGAATATTTCATTTATGAACTTGTTCAAGCAGAGTGTTAATTCCAAATAGGGCTGTGGATTCTGCAAAGTTGTTGAAACATACTTCTCTACTTGATGAATAAAAAGGGAATTAAAAAAAGAGACAAAATAAATGTCAGAGCTGCAGCTGAAATGCCATAAAACAATTTCTGTAAATGCAAAAGAAACACAGGAAGGTGCTACATTTTTGAATCTCCACATACAGTAACATTACAGTGGCAAGATTTTTATATATTCCTTCAGTATCAATAACATTTGCAAAAGACAGCAAACGTTATATAGATGAGTACCAAATTCCCAAGAATGAATTGTAAGACCACAGATGCCCTATCAAAATCCAGGCTTTTAAAACAAATGGTGGCAATATGCTTTTTAGAATTAATGCTTGAAGATCCAAATAAGCAGATAGTCAAAATAAAGATACCTTGGGAAATGAGGGATTACATGGAATCAATATTTTGAGCCTGTCTCAAGAGGACCAGAGAGTTCTTGCTAAGCTATGGGGAATGTTAGAAATGAGCTTCATATTAAAGCAAACTTCAAAATTCATCCTGTGGAACTGATGTTTTGCAGGTAACAATCAAAAAACAATTGATCAGTTTGTCATTAAGTACTGTGACAAGTGGAGTATGATGATTTTTCACATGCTGAGCTTTCTGCATGGATAATGGAAATAGTTGTAGCTTTTATTTTACCAAAGTCTTTTTTTTTTTAAAAAGATCTCTTGAATAAAAAAAACGTTACTACATATTTTCTGTCCTCTTTAATCAGTGAAGTCATTGTAACCAGAAAATAGCAGTTGCACACATTAATTGCAGTGTCTAGTAATGGTGCAGTAGTCAGGATGCAGGAAACAAGGAAGGTGTATGGTAAATGGGTCTTTTGCATTTGCCATGAAGCTGCCCTGCATTCCAAGAGCTTTACAAGTCAAGCAGTGCACAAGGACGCTGGGCTTACCAATGCAAGAAATCTGCCGAGAATAATGGAATGTGCCAGAGACTTGCATAATGGTGTTCTTTAAGGGAACCATGCTGGGGCTTTAGCACTGAACCATTAACCATGTATTAATATCTTGGGTGAAGGAATAGAGTGCTGCATATCCACGTGAAAAGCTGCTGGGGGAGAAATGTATCAATGGTTTAAGATGAATTTGCGTAGCACTTTTGCCACTAGAAGTGGTGAAACTGCAAAATTTGTCACTTAGTAAATTTGGAAACAGAATATTATGCAGTTTAGAATATTAAGTTCCAAGGGATATGAACTAAGTGGGTCAAACTATGCTCCATGGAGTTCAATATAAGAAAGTTGGAGATTGTTTATTCTGATGTTGAGGAAGACAAATAGAATATTTTCTTCATGGTGATAGGGTAGAGCTGTGGATGTGTAAAGATATTTGACTGCGTGCATAGATTGTTAAGCTAATGCATGTTTACGGCAACAAAATCCAACGTAGAATGTTATTCTTCATACAGTCATATAGCACAGAAACAGACCCTTCAGTCCAAGTCGTCCATACTGACCAAGTTTCCCAAACTAACCTAGATCCATTTGCCTGTTTTTCACCCATCTGAAAGGAATTTGAAAAAAGTAGTGAAGAACTGATACTTCAGCAGTGCAGGCCTATGGTTAAAATCCTTACAGGATAGAAGAGAGATTATTGACTTGGGAGTGGCCAAGTTTCAGATTAATTGAAGCCAATATTGCAGATAAAGAGGTCATTTGTCAAATGTGTCCAAGCAAGTTTCCTAAATCAATACGTAGAGGGCTGTACTCGGAAGGGTACGAGGTCATGCAAGTGACTGAAGTGTCAGTCAGAGAGCACTTCGGGTCCAGTGACCATAACTCACTTCGTTGTAACATAGTTATGGACAAAGATAGGATAGGTCCACAAGTTAAGGTGCTAAACTGGAGCAGGACCAATTGTGGGGCCATTAGGCAGGATCTAGCAGAGGTCAATGGGTGAGTCCGTTTGAAGGGAAAGGGAGTCTTTTAAAAATGTGATATCAAGAGTCCAGGGACAGTATGTCCCTGTCAGGGTGAAGGGAAAAGTTGGCAGGTTTAGGGATCCCTGGCTGACAAGGGATATTGAGGCTTTGGTCAGGAAAAAGAAGAAGGCATACATTGGGTTTAAGCTATCAGGCTCAAGTGAATTCCTAGATGACTATAAAAAGTGTAGGAGCGCACTTAGTAGGGAAATCAGAAGAGCAAAAAGAGGGTATGGGATGGTTCTGGCAGATAAGGTTAAAGAAAAATCCCAAGAGGTTCTATAGCTATGTTAACAGTAAGAGGGTGGCCACTGAGAGAATAGGTCCCCTTAATGATCAGCATGGCCATCTATCTGTGGAGCCACAGAAGATGGGGGAGATTTTTAATGAATTATTCTTCTCAGTGTTTACTGAGGAGAGAACCATGGATGCTAAGGAAAAAAGGGAAACAAAGGGGGATGTTTTGGACCACATTCATATAACCGGAGTGGAGATGTTTGTAGCCTTAAAGTACATTAAGGTGGATAAATCCTCTGAGCCTGATCAAGTCCATCGTTGGACATTGTGGGAGGCTAGGAAAGAAATTGTAGAGGCCCTTGCAGAGATTTTTGCTTCATCTTCAGCCACTGGTGAATTTCTGGAAGACTGGAGAGTGGTTAATAGAGATAGCAATGACAAGTCGGGGAACTATAGGCCAGTGAGCCTGATATCAGTGGTAGGCAAGTTTATTGGAGACGATACTGAGGGACAGGATCACCCAATGCTTGCATAGTCAAGGTCTGATTAGGGATAGCCAGCATGGATTTGTGTGCAGGAAGTCATGTCTGTCAAATCTTCTACAGTTTTTTGAAGAGGTAATGAAGAGGATAGATGAGGGTAGTGGAGAGGATGTTGTCTTTATGGACTTTAAGGCCTTTGACAAGGTCCCGCATGGCAGGCTAGTCATGAAGGTTCGGTTGCATGGGATCCAGGGAGAGCTAGCTAATTGGATTCAAAATTGGCCCATTGGTGGGAAGAGGGTAATGGTTGAAAGTTGTTTCTCGGACTGAAGGCCTGTGACTCGTGGTGTGCCGCAGGGGTCGGTACTGGGACCTTTGTTATTTGATATTTATATAAATGATCAGGATGTGAATATACAAGGCATGATTAGTAAGTTTGTGGATGATACAAAATTAGGAGGTATCATTGTTAGCAAGGAAGGTTATCAAAAATTACAGAGGGATCTTGATCAGATGGGGAAGTGGGCTGAGGATTGGCAAATGCAATTCAACACAGATAAGTGTGAGGTGTTGCACGTTGGAAAGTCAAACCAAGGTCGGACCTGAGGGGAAATTCTTCATGCAGAGTGGTGTGTACATGGAATGGCATGCGAGAGAAAGTGGTTGAGCTAAGTACAATAGCAACATTTAAGAAACATTTGGATAGGTACATGGATGGGGGAAGGGTTTAGAGGGATATGGAACAAATGCAGAGTGGGCACCATGGTCAGCATGGACCAGTTTGAGCTGAAGGGCCTGTTTCCATGCCGTATTACTCTGTGACTCTATTATGGGTGCAAATTGCAAAATCTTGATTTGTGCTCTGTGACTTTGAAAATTTAGAAGGATAATCAAATAAAGACATTTAAAATTGTAAAGCAATTCAATTAACAACAGCCCAATGATGCTGCCACATTTTCCATTGATATCTACTATAAAGAGAGAGAGCTTCAGTGATATTGGTATGAAAGTAAGGAGTAAAACGCAGAATCGTACCTTGCCAGTTGCTGAAAATCTTTGAAAACTGACCTCAGAGCCTCCTCCAGTATTACTTGTAGGCCAGGTGTCCAAAACCCTGGGCAACATTTCCTTCAGTTTTTTGTGAAAAGGTGGCATGTTTCCACCCAATCTTCACCTATTCTGTGAGTCACCTAGTGTCACTTCCTCATGCTATCTAATAGCTGAGCATACTGAAGGCAGTGGCAGTACCTGTGGAGAAGTAAAAGCAAAAATATCATTATGGGGCTATGAGCTATAAGGCATTGTAGATGAACAGTTTGCTGTTATTAGTTATAGGTTAATTCATTGTTTCATTTTTCTTTTGAGAGTCATAAATGAGGCGGCACCATCAAGTGCAGCACTGATGGAGCTGATAGTCTTTTCTCGGCTTTTTTAAAATGTGCATTCATCTTTCAGAGAAGCCTAATTTCTGAAATAATTTGAAGTTTGTTACTCAACTTATCACTTTTATTCTGACGTATGTTGTCACTGCTGTTATTTTGTTGTCTCTGATTTCAGTGATTTAGATCTCTTGGCTTGCCTTGTCCTGTTATGTTTTTCATTCTGATTATAATACTTCATTTATGTGGCATCTATCTTGTCAAAATTTCTTGAAGTGCTTCACACACAAATTTCTTTTGGAGTACTGTGGCAGTGATTATACTGGAAAAGTTAATTATATCACTGAGAACCAAGACATCCTTTGCAAAAGCACAGCCACACAACATCTCTGAAACATTCAAAAACAACTGAATTAATTGTGAATAAATGAAGTCTTCATGAATCCATGCTTGATTGGAAAGGATCTTTCATATTTATTTATGCTTGAAGGAGGCAAACAGTATGTTCTTCCAAGGTTCAATGTTTATTTCTGCTCATTGTTCTTTTTGCATTCTCTACATACAAGCAGTATTTTTTGTGTTTAAAGCAAATTTTCCATTGCAAAATAAAGGTAGTATTCTCTGTTTCCGAGTTTCAAACAGTAGACTCCTTGCTGTGTCCTTGACCTGGATACATTTTAATGGCAGCCAAATCTGATTTGTAGTGGGTTGAATTATGATTCACTTGGATCTTGAATCACATGCAGCTAATTAACAGACAACTGCATTGTTTGGGTGTGGATTATACTTAGTTCTAGTTTTATAAAGTGGAAGGAGATAGATAAATCACAAATGGAAGGATGAAGGTGACTGAAATGACCTGAATTCTGTTGGTGACTAACACCAGTACTACTCAGGATGCATAGGGCATCTTAACCTAAGACTTACGCTGCTCAATGCTATTCATTCTACTGTTTCACTTAAAGTCATAAAAAACAGGAACAAGAGTATGCTGTTCAGCACCTTGAGTCCCGTCCTCCATTCAGTAGGATCATGGCTGATCAGACATTCCTCATGCCCCTTTTCCTGTCCTTTCCCAATAAAGCTTGATTCCCCAAATGATCAAGAATACCTACCTCAGCCTTAAAAATACACAAGGACTCTGCCCCCCTCACAGTTCTGTGGCAAGCGGTTCCTCTCAAACTTTTGAGAGAAGAAATTCCTCTTCATTTCAATCTTACGTTGTCAACTCTTTATTCTGAAATTATGGCCTCCAGTTCAGACTGTCCCATGAGGGGAAATATCCTCTTAGCATTGAGCCTGTCAGGCCCCTTAAGAATCTGATTTCTTTCAATGAGTAGAGTCCCAACCTCTTTCATCTTTGCCCGTAAGATAACCCCTCCATCCCAGCAAACCTTCTCTCTTCTCTGGACTGATATTTAAATAATTTTAAATAAGGGGACACAACACTACTCCCAATGTGGCCTCACCAGCACCTTGTATATTTGCAGTAAGACTTCCCTGCTCTTTTACTCTGGCCTCCTTGAAATAAGGGCCAACATTCCATTAGCCTTCCTGATTTCCTACAGCACCTGTGTGCTAGCCCTCTGCTTTGTGTACTTGTATTACTATCCCACAGGCATTTCAGAGGGGCCAACAATCAACTGCTTGAATAGCCAAGCATAAAACCGCAGGATAGAATAGTTGCAAGGGATACCCAACCTCAAACTATACCTACAGCAGAAACCTCGGAGAAGGAGGAAAAATAGCGGTTTGCACTGACTTTGTAGAGTTTCCACCAAAGTTAGTGAGAGATAAGGAGACCCCAAATGAAACTGTATCCTGCATCTCTTTGACACTTGTGCAATCAAACATAACTGGTTATTAAAATGTCCTTATAATTAACAACCTGCATCATTTTATTATAGTGTTCATGGTGCTTACTAACTTTGGATATTCCAATTTGAAACCACAAACAGAGGTCTTGTTTGCAGAGTGGGCATTCTGTTGTCTACTCTAAAACTCGTGGTGAAGGCTGACACACTAATTCTGGTCATTTGGCTAAGCATTGGGATGGCAAAGAATGCTGATTGAAGTCAGTAAAGATATTGATGTCATTAAAGATGGAGGCTAAGAAAGAATATTGGACAGAAAAATAATCTATTAAATGAAAGAGTCCATTATTTTCATTAATCTCTTTGCAAGAACAGACCATTTTACTATGTTGGAATTGCAAAGATGGTTACTTTAGAGCCTTGTGAATCAGCAGCAGAGCGAAAGAAATTCAAGAAGACGTACATTTAAACAAATGCATTGCTTTCTCCTGAAAAAAAAAGACAAAATTTGCACGAGTTGTCAAACTGGACGTGAGTGGCAACAGTAGGAAGTAACCAGGATCCAAGTACAGATTGCTTAGCTCTGGTCAGTGCTCATCACCACCTTCCAGTGCAAGCCCTGTAACAATCGAATGTTAGCCTTATAAATTCATAGACATACTGTCGAATCAGGTGAATGTTCTGAACCAAATAAGAAAGATTTTGGGAATTTTCCTTTGTGCTGTGTTGAAATGTCATTTAGGACTTTTTCAGGTTGTGCCAGCCAGCACGGGCACGTGCAGTTGCAGTGAACAGAGAAGGTGGCAGTGGGCAGCTCTCTGTTCAGAGCAGGAATGTAACATGTTTTGTGTGTTTTTCTAATAGAAGAGCTACTTTAGTTTAGCTTGTTTTGAGGCAGAACATCTTTTTTATTTTGGAAACACATGTGACGACAGGGAATGGCTGATCCCCTCTGATAATTAAACTAAAATACAAGCCCCAATCTGTTAAGACAGGAGCAGGAGATCCTCTCTAATAATGAGACCCAAAACACCCAGAGACGCTCATCTTTCCCCTCGTAATCCAATAAAAGAGTGGTTAAAAGAAAGAAAATCCCTGATCTCCATCTTACAAATAACAAGAAACATTTTTTTATTTAACCCAACAATGAACGAATGAACAAAGTTACTAACAAATCAATAATTACCTCCTAGACACGAACAGCTTCCTAACTGGTCTAAATTCTGTTGGAATGCTGTTTAAATTAAAACAAGTCCCACTAATATAATCTCAATTAATAAGAAGCAATAAACTATAACTTAATCTCTCCATGTTTGCGCAGAGGTCTTCTGGAATCTTCTGTCATCTCCACTGTCTTCATGAACGCCTTTCTTCTGTCAATTCTGCTGTAATTTCTCCTGTGAAGGCTTTGAGCTAAAATATCATGGTATCTTTGATTAATTCGATAGGCTTTCTCTGAGAGCGGAATGGTACTAACTATGGCCGTTGGCTGTTGGCTTTCCTGAGTTTCCAAATGCCCTCATTTTATATACCCCTAATGACATAATCAAATTCTTATAACATGATTGGTTTCAGGTTGTCAACACCATCAGATTTAAATTCAATTGGCTTTCTGTAACTAGGTGCTTCATTTAATTTAATTGGCCAAATTCAAGCTTATTGTCACAACATCAAAACAAGACTTTTCTGAAGAAGGGTCCAGACCCGAAATGTCAGCTTTCCTGCTCCTCTGATGCTGCCTGCCCTGATGTGTTCATCCAGCTCCACACCTTGTTATCTCAGACTCCAGCGTCGGCAGTTCCTACCGTCAAAACAAGACTGCTGTTTTGCCTGCTGCCTGTAAGGCTGTTCGGATGCACTAGTTTGGCTTTTTGGGGCTCGCTCGACTGGCAACTTCAGCTGCTCCTTACAAACATACGTCTTTTAAAATATTTCTAAGTATAGACAAAGCACAAATCTCTTAAAGAAACCAGACATTTTAGCTTCCTGCCTTCCACTTCATAATTACTCTACCCAACTTGGTAACACATATCAGATGTGTTAAACAAGGAATAATTGAATTGTCCAATCTGTTTTTGTAATCAGGCGAAATTCTACAATTTTCCCGAATACTTTTCTGAAATACCTCCATAAAACTTGGCCCTTTGCTTTTCCCTTAAAACAGAATAAGCACTCAATATTTTCTGAGATAACCATTCATATTCCAAAACCCAGAAACAATGTAAGGTAAAGGTGAATGAAGAAGCAAATTGTGGTCAATTATAAACTATACTTTAAGCTTTAAATAGGATGTACAACTATACAGATCTTGCAAATTGATTTGGCAATCCGCTTAGCATATATAGATGTATATTTTTGTATATATTACATATATCAATTTCAGTCACAAAGTCCTTGAAAACTTGGTTTTCCTCACAATTCCAGCTCCTCTTTTTCTAGCATGTTGTCTGATCCCCAACTGCCAACAGCTCATAACTAAGCCACGGTCTCAGTAAAAATGTCAAATCTGTGACCAGCACTGTCCCGCAAGAATCGGTGCTGGGTCCACTGCTTTTTGTCATTTATATAAATGTTTTGGATGTGAACGTAGGAGGTATGGTTAAGAAGTTTGCAAATGACATCAAAATTGGAGGTATAGTGGACAGCGAAGAAGGTTACCTCAGTTGAATCAATGGGCCAAGGAGTGGCAGATGGAGTTCAATTTAGATAAATGTGCGGTGCTGTATTTTGGAAAGGCAAATCAGGGCAGGACTTACACAGTTAATGGTAAAGTCCTCGGGAGCGTTGCTGAACAAAGAGACCTTGGGTTGCAGGTTCATAATTCCTTGAAATTGGAGCCGCAGGTGGACAGTATAGTGAAGAAGCCATTTGGTATGCTTGCCTTTATTGAGTACATTGAATATAGGAGTTGGGAGATCATGTTGAGGCTGTATAGGACATTGGTTAGGCCACTTTTGGAATACTTTGTTCAATTCTGGTCTCCCTGTTATAAAAAGTATATTGTGAAAGTTGAAAGGGTTCAGAAAGGTTTACAAGGATGTTTCCAGGGTTGGAGGGTTTGAGCTACAGGGAGAGCTGAATAGGCTGGGGTTATTTTCCCTGGAACGTCGAAGGCTGTGGGGTGATCTTACAGAAGTCTATAAAATGATCAGGCGCATGGATAGAGTGAGTAAACAAGGTCTTTTCCCCAGGGTAGAGGAGTTCAAAACTAGAGGGCATAGGTTTAAGGGACCTAAGGGGCAACGTTTTCATGCTGAGGCTGGTGCGTGTTTGGAATGAGCTGCCAGAGGAAGTGATGGAGGCTGGTACAATTACAACATTTAAGGGCATCTGGATGGGTATATGAATCGGAAGGGTTTAGAGGGATATGGGCCAAATGCTAATAAATGGGACTAGATTTATTTGGGACATCTGACCAGCATGGACGAGTTGGATCAAAAGTCCCGTTTCCATGCTGTACAGCTCTAACACTCTATGTTTGCAGAACCTCAATGCAGTCTGATGACTGAAATTTGCAAATGTTATATTTAAGTAACAGGAACAACTACTGCAATTTTGAATTTACTTACTTGTAGCTTCCAGTTCAAGTCGCCATTTTCTTCAACTTGCCTGTACTGCATTACTGGAGTCAGGAACAGCTCTTGAGCTCCAAGGGCTTTCTGTGCCCTTTTGTATGATTCAGTTAGATTTTGTTCCCCTGGCAGTTTTGGTTTCTTGTCTCAGCTTTATTAGAAATTGGGAAAGTCATTTCCTTTCTCACTTTCCCTTTACGCTTTCTATTTTTGGTTCGGATCTGTCTCAAAGCATATAAGCTGTGAAGCTACAGATTCCATTGCACAGGCATCTGTTATTATTGAGATTTCTCCACGCACCACTGCTCTTTGTGGAAAAGAATGCCTAATCTCAGAAGTACAACAGAAAGACTCTGGGAGTCTCAAAGACTGTAGGAGTGGATGTTTAAAATAAGCGAAGGGTCAAAATAATTTCTCATAGTGCTGGAGGCAAACAATGATTGTTTACAACAATCTCACTGGAGTTGAGACAATTTCAAAACTGATATTAAGAACAAAGAGTCAAAACAACCAATGTGTTGACTTCATTTTCTGAAGAAGGGTCCCAACCCGAAACGTCAACTTTCCTGCTCCTCTGATGCTGCCTGGCCTGCTGTGTTCCTCCAGCTCCATACTGTTGTCTCTGACTCCAGCATCGGCAGTTCTTACTATCTCCCCCATTAACTTCAGTTTGCATCTTATGTATCTTAATTGACAGAGGGCAGGCCCCTAATTAAAAAACAAATCATTTTACTTTTGCAAAATAAGTGGTATTCCCTTTAGCAACCACTTCTGACTCCTCAGAAACTATGTAATAAATAAAAATAATCAGACAACATCAGAAGCAAAGTTTGTGAAAGTTTTAATCTGCTGGGTCAGAGGTTCAAAGAATCACCCAAACAAGGATAGGGGAGTTTCACATTGCATTTCTTATAGAGAGCCATGTTGGTCAGAATATTAGGACTATAATACTGTTATCCAATCTCTGACCATGCTCCCTTTGAACAAATTGGGTATTATATAGGACATAAAGCTGGGAAACAGTTTCTGTAATAATCAAATGTTAACAGCAGGTGTTGCTAGTGAGCCATTTAAGTAAGTTCTTGGGGCGGTGTCCAGCTTTTCTTGAGAACACACCAGGTATCTCAATGTAAAATCATTAAACCTTGACTTTTTGATTAATGAATCAAGATTGCCTTAGTACATGCAAGGAAGAATTTGAACGCAAAGTAGTGGTGCCTATTTATCGTGGTTATCAATGACTGTCTCAACCTATATGTTTTAAGTTTGGTACTGTAAGCAAATCTCTGCTACTGCTTTAGAGACATGTGCAAATATGGATGGCTCCAAGTTTGATCTGTGCTCAGCACCAGGCAATTCACCTTAACCAAGACATTAGCCCCCCTCAAATAGGCCATGAGAAGGAATGCTATGATTTTTACTCCCAATTGCCTTGCAATCTTAACTGTACAAGTGAACACTGGACAGATTTGATGCTCTGCAGAGGCAAATAGCTGGCTTGCACTTATTGTTTGGCCTTGCATTATTAATGGCTGCTTTGTCAAGGCCTGGAGGTCTGAAATAACTTATTTTAGGAACAAGATCAACCAATTGTTGGACAAATTGAGTAATTTTTGAGGAATGCTAAGGAATGCTTAGCATAGTGTTTGTTGGTCTCCATTGATAAAATACAAACAAATATAGAACTGTATTTCAGGATAACTGCACCCTCGAGAGAAAAAAAATTGGTGCAAGAGTACGAGTAAGCTGATTCCTATTTATTTGTGGGGGTGATGATGAGGTCAGAAAAACAGTAAGCTGGTTGCCAAATGTTCGCTGAAAATGGGCGATGAGGAGTGAACTCATGATCATAGATCATAGAATCCCCACAGAGTGGAAGCAAGCCCTTTGGCCCAACAAGTCCACACCAACCCACAGAGCATCCCACCCAGACCCATTCCCCTATAAACCCACCTAATCTACACATCTCTGGGCACTATGTGTAGTTTAACATGGCCAATCCACCTAGCCTGCACATCTTTGGACTGTGGAAGGAAACCGGAGTACCCGGAGGAAACCCACACAGACACAGGGAGAATGTCCACACAATCGCCCAAGGATGGAATTGAACCCAGGTCCCTGGCGCTGTGAGGCAGCAGTACTAACCACTGAGCCACTGTGCCATGATTCCAAACTAGAATTTGATAATTATCTACCTATATATGCATGGCAGAGAAAGAGAGTTTCACTGTTTCTAAGGATTGTGCATATCAAGTTATATGGAGTAGCACCTGTGCACGAAATCGACTAAAATCTTAGGCAGGAAGATAATGTAACCCCTTTAACAGTTTATAATTCTGGGACTGACACCAGATGGATTTCTAGCACCTAAACAGGGGCAGGCTTTAAAGCAAAGTAATTTCTAATCCCTGGCTTCAAAATAAAAACATTGATTACTGTTGAAATAATCTTCTTACCATTTCTAAATATCCAGAGAGACCTTGCTATCATTTATCTGCTCAGGGGTAAATCTTGAGCAACAGAACAG
This sequence comes from Rhincodon typus, assembly GCF_021869965.1. NCBI lineage: Eukaryota > Metazoa > Chordata > Chondrichthyes > Orectolobiformes > Rhincodontidae > Rhincodon > Rhincodon typus. The sequence continues at coordinate 47,339,794 of NC_063342.1, read as the reverse complement.
TTTTAAAAAAAACAGATTAATTTTGGAATCAGGTGTTGACATGTTAAATGTACCCAAGTTGACCTTAAATTATTATCCTTCTTAAAATCTTGTGCTGGGAAAACAGATATCACAAGTATGTACATTGGCTTGAAACAGGCCTTAATGAAGAAATCAAGGACCAGGATTGAATAGCCTGTCTGTTTGTAATATATACATACCTTTTCATTTAGGTGGCTATAAAGAGAACTAATTTTTATTCTGAAATTTACATGGCAGTTTCTGCTAACTACTGTATAAATCTTACAGTTATAGTCTTTTAAAATAGCTACGGATGAGATAGAACTCTGATTATTTAATTTTTCTTTAAAATGTACAACAGCATGGTCAACCGATCCCACTGGTACATGACCGATAAAGGATTAATAGGATGCTTTACTCAAGAAGGGCACATAATCATTTTTACTGAAAGATGGTCTCAGTTTGATCAGGTATAACCCATCTGCACTGCTGTGTGTTACGCCTAGACTTAGCAGGATAAAATTTAAAAGGGCAGGACTTACATTTTGTGTTACATAGGCAATTATGTCATTCAAAATTAATGTACAGCATGTACTTTGGCTTTTTGAATGCAATTTCTGACATCTATAAAAATTCACTTTCCCAATGCTTTTTTTTTAAAACTTCATGACAGCCAATTCTTTAACAAGGTGGATACAATGATTAAGGTGCCCAGGCCTACCACTGCTGTGACTGTAGGCCTGGACTGAGAGTTCCAGGCTTGTTAGCTTGCACCTAAACTAACCTCTCAAACATTAACTGTGTCGAGTTTAGTCAGATCATGCTGAGGGTGCATTGTGGAATGCTTTGGAGAAGCACAGCATCACAGCCTGAGGGACGAAAGGAAAGAAAGAAAATGAAATAAGCTTGTTATAATTGTGTATTCATATCCTGTAGTTCTGCTATCCCCATCTAACTTAAATAATCTCTTTACTTCAATGTCATCCTTTCTGCTCACTACTATAAAGACGGCTTTGAGTCTGCTCTTAATATTCTTTACTGCACTGAAAAACAAGCTCAATTCTGTATTTGTATTTTACATAAATTGTTTGGCTTATGTAAGTGACAGAGCTGTATTTTTAGGCTGCCTTTAAAAATGGAACAATAAGAATGTCTTGCATCCTAATGCATTCTCCATGAAAAATAAATAATGTTTGGTTTTAAATAAAAGGGTTTCCAAAATAACATGATTTGTGAGCATTGTAAAGCATTCAAAGTCTTGGATAAGTCAGTAAATGTTGTTCTCACTGAAGTGGAAGAGAATAGCACCAGATATGGAATACTTTGAACGAATCTTTTGCGTACAAAGAGTCGACTTAAGTACAAATAAATTGAAAAGCACCAGTCAATGTGAAGTATTCTTGTTGCATTGTTGCATACTGAGATATATCTCTAAAGAGGCACGAGGTTCCATTAAATTGCAAGGAATAATAATACAAAAACCAAATAACGTAGTAAGAAAACAGTCTGAATAAGGAGGATAGCCCATGCAGCAGTTTGAAAACCTGTGAACATAAATAAACTGTGAGAGATGAGGGGTTGCCATTTTTAGGAGTGGAAGGAGAAAGGGACTGGATAAAAGGGACAGGGGAAGAGCACTTGAAGATACATTTAATGCTTTTAACAATGCATTTAACTGCAACCTCAAGTGTGTCTTTCACTGCAACAATGTGACACCTACAGTTCACATAATAGCCATCTTTTTCAACATTCTAGCTGAGACTGCCAATTAGTGTTGTCTTGGATCAGAGATAGGAGGAACTGCAGATGCTGGAGAATCTGAGATAACAAGATGTAGAGCTGGATGAACACAGCAGGCCAAG
>NC_063342.1:47313309-47337532 GCF_021869965.1 Rhincodon typus | reverse complement strand
GTGTGTGTGTGTGTGTGTGTGTGTGTGTGTGGCTGTGTGTGTGGGTTGGTGACCTGCAAGGACCTCTCTTTCACTATTTCACATATCTCATATAAACGTGCAATATAGGAGCAAGAGCAGACTATTCAGCCCTCAAACCTGCTCTGCTATTCAATCAGATCATAACTATAATTGACTCTACAGCACAGAAAAAGATTCTTGAGCCCATTAAATCTGTGCCAGTAAAACAACCGCCTAATCCCAATTTCCAGCACTTGGCCCATAGACTTGTTTGCCTTGGCATTGCAAGTGCACATCTAAATACTACTGGTATGTTGCAAGGGTTTCTGCCTCTACTACCCTTATAGGCAGGGAATCTGATTGGGTTTCCAATTCCACATTCTTACTTAACCCCCAATAACCCTCGATTCTCCTGCCTTGCAAGAATCTCTCTAGCTCTGCCTTAGAAATATTCAATGACCCCACTTCTATTGACTTCTGTGGCACCGAGCTCCAAAGTTGCACAACCCTCTGAGAGAAAAGAAAACCCCTCATCTTTGTCCTAACAGGGTGTCCCCTCATTTTGAAACAGTGCCCCAAGTCCTGAACTGATCCACATAAGGGAACATCCTTTCTATGTCCAGCTTCTCAAGACCATTCAGGACCGTATATATTTCAATCAAATCACCCCTTGTTCTTCTAATCTCCAGTAGAAACGAGCTCAGACTGTCCAACCATTCATCATAAGGCAACCCACTTATTCTAAGTATCCAATCATATACATGCTGCCCCGGGCAATACCATTCAAAACAGAGTATCACTTTCTATGCTCTAATTACACTCAGCTGCACATCAGCCTAACCTCCACCTGTCTCAATCCCTCCACTCCCTCCATCAAATGGGAGGCCATCAGTTAAAGCAAAGCTCTGTGGCTTAAGGACGAACTGGAAGAATGGTACAGGAGGTGATTAAGTGGGTGAAAGCAGCTTGTGCTCACTGAAGGAGCTCCTTTCTGCGAAAGGTTTGACATGACTCAGAGATAGTGCATGTGCTCGGCCGGTTAAATTAGTGGCTGATGCTGAACTGGGAGGAGACAGTGGAATCTCAAGAAACATCGCTGTAATGACAGAGAAGTGGGTAAAATAATAGGACAGGCCAATCAAATACAGATGGATTTTTTTATGCTAAATGCTGCACATCAGACAGACAAATTGATAACACATGAATTCAGGAGTAGAGCAAAAATTGACAAGGAAGCTGGAAGAAATTTGGAAGAGAATTCCACATATTCACAACCCTTTGAGAGAAAGACATTCTTCCTGATCTCTGTCTTAAATGGGGAACCAGCTCTTTTAAACCGTATCCCAGATTCCCAGATTCTGCCAGGTGAGGAAACATCTTCAGAGAATCCACTTTGTGTGGCCCCCTCAGGACCATACATGTTGCAATGAAATCACCTTGCATTCTTCTGAACTCCAATCAGAACAGGTCCAACCTGCTCAATCTCTCTTCATAAGATAAACCCATCATCCCAGTCGAGTGAATCTTCTCTCAACCATTTAATGCAAGTGCATGCCTCCTAAAGGAAACAGACCAAAACTTTAGTTCGTTAGGCATGGCCTCACCCTGTACAGCTACAGCAAGACCTCCCCACTTTTAGTCTCCGTCCCCCATGCAATTAAGGCAAACATTGCATTTGCCTTATTAACTACATGCTGCACCCACACATTGACTTTCTGCAATTCATGTACAACACCTGTAAATTATATTCTTCCTTTCTATTCTTCCTGACCAAATCAGCAACCTCACAGTTGCCAATATTTGTATTCTGTCTATATCATAAGAACATAACATAAGAACATAAGAACTAGGAGCAGGAGTAGGCCGTCTGGCCCTTCGAGCCTGCTCCGCCATTCAATAAGATCATGACTGATCTTTTCGTGGACTCAGATCCACTTACCTGCGTTCTCACCGTATCCCTTAATTCCTTTATTGTTCAAAAAAAATCTACCTTTTTTTTAGAAACATTTACTGTAGTAACTCAAATACCTTGGACATTTATTTTTGTCCTTTTATGGAATTTTACAGCAACAATTGATGTAGTTGTTGCAATAGCTTCCAAAACAAAACCTCAAAGTGGGGAATAGATCATACTGCATTACAATTAAAAAAACTTCAACTGGAAAGGCATTTTTTTTTTAAGTTTCTCAATGCTCAGTCAAGGAGCTGCTGCTGTTATCATTCACTTATGTATGTCACCACTTGGCTACATTTATACAGAGGGCAACATTTCTTACATGAAGCCAGTTTATGTAACTCTTTGAAAAATGCCCTATAGCTTTGGATTCTAAGCACACTTAAATCCGTGGGCTTAAAGGAAAGACTTGGATTCTTTAATAATGATTGACATTGTTGATTACTAGTTTGGTTCCTCCTGTAAGGGGATTTGTGATGATTTTCTGCTATACCTGCTATGCGGAATCAAAATTTTATATTATACATTTAAAGGAATCAGACTAAGTAGTGAATTTGATGGAATAGAAATAGTGCTGAATGAGTGACAGATACCAGAAGGAGAGCAATATTGGGCTAGTTTTTACTGTCAATATCCAGTTACGAGCAGCAAGTGATAGTTTAGGTGTACTGTCGAAGACAAAATGAACAAATTTGATTTTTTTTCCCTTTTCTGCACTCATCTTTTGAGTGTGATGACAGTTCAAGAGAATGGATATTTTTGTTTACATTTTGCATTCAGTGACAGCTCTTAGCACATCCATGTCAATGCTTTTGATTGAAGTGATTGTACAATTTCAATTTTACCAAGCTAGAGGAGGATGCATCACAAATATAAATCGATAGCAGGTTTTCACATGTCATTTTGGAGACAGAATTAAGTTCACTGTCAACGGCAATACTATATAAGAAAATTTATAGCAGAATCAGAAATGAATTTTTGGGAAGTTTGTTTTTTTTCTTGAAAATGCTAAATTATTAACAATTCTGACCTTATCGGGAAAGAACACTACTAGTGAATTCTTGGTAAGGATCTTTCAGTAAGAAACATTTAAAATGGCAACTACATGTGCTGTTAAAAATATAAATTTCTTGATTCTTGTTCTGGTCTCCCTTTGCTGGTATATATGTATAGAGGCCTTATCAGTGTGTCTGCTGGTGTGCGGCAGCATTCCCATGTTAAAGGCATCTACCTGAAGCCTTAAGAGGGCTAATTGAGGAATGCAGTTTTCAATTCATGACATCCCCATTTTACGCAATGTGAGGCAAGGTATGTTTCAGTAATTTGTTTCCAAAAACATAAGCAATACACTAAAGCATGACTTGAGCACTTGAATATTAAACTTCACCAGTAACAATAGTACATAAGCAAATACCTTACATTGATTTAGTAATGCACTCAGTCGTATATGATGAAATGAAAGATTTCTTCAACAATTGAAATAGTTTACTTTGTAACGTAATTACATTATCATTTAAGTAAGGTTCCCTCATGAGAAGGATGTTCATTCATGTTCTTCATCTGAACCGCTGCTGTCTAAATGAGATTCAGTGTTTGAGAGAGGTGTTTCCAGTGCTTTGAAGTGTGATGCATGTTCTGTGATTTGTGAACCAAGCTTAGTGATGATCATTGATCCTTTTGTGTTGGTCGAAGGGAATTGTTCACTTTCCAACATGAACCTTTATTTCTCAAATACTTTATCTCCTGTCTTTAGTGGCATAGCTGTGTATTTCATAGATTCTGAGAATTCCTGCAGTGTGGAAAGAGGCCATTCGGCCCATCTGCACAGCCCTTCCAAACAGCATCCCACCCAGACCCCTACCTCATCCCTGTAAGCCTGCATTTCCCATGGCTAATCCACCTAGCCTGCACACCCATGGACACTGCAGGCAATTTAGCATGGCCAATCCAGTTAACCTGCAGATCTTTGGAATGTGGGAGGAAACCGGAGCACCCGGAGGAAACCCACACAGACACTGGGAGAACATACTTGCTGCTGCTGGGACCTTTGCAGATTTGTGCTGCCATATTTAAAACCTGACTGTGCACCAGGTCAAGCATTGTCAAGTCAGGAATAGTCCTTCACAGTATATTTAGTGGAGGGAAGCTAAAAAGATACATTTCTAAGGGCACATAGGTGGCACAGGTAATACTTAATTACGTAACAAGATTTTTTTTTGGAGCAGCTTGTGGTAGAGGCATTAGAAGAACAGGCAATTCTGTATTTGGTGAGGTGTAATGAGGCAGACTTGATGAGGGAACTTAAGGGAAAGGAACCTCTTGGTTGGTGGGGTGGAGGTGGGGGGGGTGGGGTTGGGGGGAGGTTAGGGGATGGTTGTGGCCAACACAGGATACAATTCACGCTGCAGCTTGAGAGGGAGAAGCTGGTATCAGATGTAATTATATTACAATCGTGTAAAGGGAACTATAAAAACATGAGAGAGGAGCTGGCCAGTGTTCACTGAAGGGGAGCCAAGCAGATGGTAGAGGACCAATGACAGGAGTTCCCGGAGGTAAATCCGGAGGCCAAGATTCATCCCGAGGAGGAAGAAACATACTAAAGGGAGGACAAAGGAAGTCAGGGACAGCATAAAAGCAAAAGGAAAAACAGAGTGAAGATTAGTGGGAAGCCAGAGGATTCGGAAACCTTCAGAAACTAGCAGAGGATAACAAAAAAAAAGCAATAAGGGGGAGAAGATGAAATATCAGGGTAGCTAGCTAGATTTATAAAAGAAGATTTCAAGAGTTTTTTTTTAGATACAGAAAAGGTAAGAGAGCGGCATGAGTGGATATTGGACCACTGGAAAATGGGGCTGGAGAATTAGTAATGGGGAATAAAGATGTAGCAGAGGATCTCAATAGGTACTTTGCACCAGTTTTCACAGTGGAAGACACCAACAACATCCACTAACTCTGTGAGAGCCGGGGGCAGAGATGAGTGCAGTGGACAAAGCTAAAAACAAAGTGCTGGGGAAGCTGAAAGGTCTGACGATGAATAAATCACTCACACATAATGGACTATACCCCATAGTTCTGAAGGATATAGCTAAAGAGATTGTGAAAGCATTGGTGGTGATCTTTCAGGAATCACTGAAGTCAGGGAGGGTCCCAGAGAATTGGAAAATGGCTAATGTAACACTGCTGTTTAAAAAGGGAGGGAGGAAGAAGTCAGGAAGTTATAGGCTGGTTAGCCTGACTTTGGTCATTAGTGAAATTTTCAAGTCCATTGTTAAGGGTGAGACTGCAGACTACTTGCAAGTGCATGGTAAAATAAGGCTGAGTCAGCATGGCTTTGTGAATGAGAGGTGATGACTTGCAGAAAGCACAGAGTGGAGCATATTAGCATTAATTTCGAAAGGACTAGAATACAAGAGCAGGGATCTACTGCTGAAACTGTATAAGACTTTGGTCAAGCCACATTTGGAATATTGTAAGTGGTTTTGGCCCCAGTATCAAATGAAGGTTGTGCTCACCTTGGAGGGGGTCCTAATAGGAGAGTCTAGGACTGGAGGGCAAAACCTCAGAATAAAGGGATGATCCTTTAAAATTGAGATGAGGAAGAATTTCTTCAGGCAAGAGGGTGATGAACCAGTGGAACTTGTTGCTGCAGAGGGCTGTGGAGGCCACGTTTTTGATTGTATTTAAGAAAGAGATAGGTTCTTGATTTGTAAAGGGATCATGGTTACAGGAAGGAGGCTGGAGTATGACTACATATTAGCCATATTAGCCCTGATTGGATCATGGAACAGACTTAATGGACTAAATGGCGTAATTCTGCTTCTATCTCTTCTACTAGTGAAAACATCATCTCCACATCCACTGTATGCAGGCCTGTCAGTAATATGTAAGTTCCAAAGAGATCCACCTATCCTTATAAACTCCATCCAGTAGATACCCCAAGCTCCTCATAATTACAAACTCTTATTCCTGAAGCTGTTCTTGTGAACCTTGTGAATCCAAGGGCAGTACATCCTTCCTTAGATATTGTCCCCAAAACTGCTCACAATATTCTAAATGCTGTCTGGCTGAAGGCTTATGCAGTTTCAGCAGTAGACCTCTGCTTATGTATTCTAACTCTCTCAAAATATCTGTAATTAAGATGGCAGTGACAGAGGAGGCAGCACCCGGATTCCTGATCTTTGGGCTTGTCCACTCCATCTGCGTTTCTTTTCTTGTTTTTTTTTCCCTTGGTAGTTTTTGCTTTTACTTATCTCCTGGGGAGAGCTCAGTTGGCATCATTGATGGAGACAGAAGGCAGCTCCATTGGGATCCAGATCCAGAGCCAGAGCCAGAGAATGGCAGTGGCTGGTGATCCCGGAGCAGGAACTCTGGCAGATGGTGGCGAGGAGGCGGCTGGCAGAGGTGTGAGCACAGGAGCTAGCAAAAGCGACGTTGGCGAGTTAGGCCCAGTGGCGACAGATAGCACCTGAGCAACGGCGACTTCGACGTTGATTAGGTCCGGTGCTGGTGGCGGAAAATCTGTGACAGAAGGTTTATGGACTCTCTTCAAGCTATATCTTTCTTTTATTACTCTTAAATTATTCAGAATGGCACCCGATCATGGCAACAGTTTTTTGTTGTAATTTACTGTGTTTTTTACTGTAAAATACACGCGACAATAAAATCATTCATTCATTAGAATTAGGTTTATTTTCACATGTACTCAAGTACAGGGATACAGGAGTACAGTAAAAAGTACAAAGTTGCCATTCCTAGCACCATCCTGGATACAAAGGTACCAAGGTACAAAATAGAAAAATAAAGAAATAAGTTAAAAGTTCAACATTATGGTTCTCTTCTCGCCATGGGCCTGTAGTCGTTCCATGCTGGCTTTCCCCATGAAGGCTTGCTGTTGTCTGCACTGGGCCCACACTCCCCACGCAGGCTCACTCTCCCCTGCACTGGGCTCACACTCATCACGCAGGCTCACTCTCCCCTGCACTGGGCCCACAGTCACCACGCAGGCATGCTCTCGCCCGCACTCCCCACCCAGGCACACTCTCCCCTGCACTGGGCCCACACTCCCCGCGCAGGCATGCTTTCCCCTGCGCTGGGCTGTGATCCTTACCGCCAACCGTCATCCAGGGTTGCCAGCTTGCTCAAGAGCCTGGGCGCTGCTTACTCCGCTGTCGTCATCTTAACATTTGTACAGTCTGAATAAGGGCCTCAATCATTTACATCATCATCCATCTGATGAAATTGCAGCTACATGAATGATGTCACCGTTACTTTAGTCAAAGCCTGGGTAGCATTATATCAGCACTCTGCATCATTGAGGCAGTTGTGCAATTGTGCCACCAGTCATGGTTGTAGTCCTTGTCCCCCAGAAAACTGCCTTTTGAGGCACCTGGGCCCACACATGCACCAGATACAAAAAATGCGAGAGGGTGTAGGAGTTGTGGCCACTGCTAAGGTAGTCGGCACACACCTCCAGGAAATGGAAATAGTGATCACAGATCATCTACAAATTCATGGAATGAAACCCCTTCTTGTTGATGAATTCCACACCGTTGTGACACATCCCTCTCTGTGCAATGTGGTTACGGTCGATGGCCTCCTGCACCTGGTGGAAGCCAGTTACATTCCCAAATCCTAGTGCCCAGGCTGCAGCACTAACCTTATTATGGGGAAACTAAATAAACTGTGCATGCTTGCACTGTTGGCTTGGTCATCTCACTGATGAATGTATAGGTGCACGACTGAGAGATTGCAAACAGGTCACTCTTCAGTCCCTGGAAGGAGCCAGTCATTTTAAGTTCAAAGCAGCTATCACCTTTAGAGCCAGTGGAAGAGGATGACTTCCCACTCCTGCAGCGATCGCCTTGGCTGCTTGTGCTGGCCCTACAGGACTGACTGTTGTCCACTCCCTGGACTGAAGTCAGACATACCCCTGGACTGTGATCTGCCTAATCAAATGACTGACCATAGTCAAACCCCTGCACTGATATTGTCAGGACTCCTGACCAACACTGGTACTCCCCTTGAATGTACTGAGCACCAACACTCACCTGCTTTCCAATGCAACTATTTGCTTGCATAAACATGTAGCACCTTTGCTGTGCAGGCAGCTACCACATGCTGTAGGCATTCGATTGGCATGTTGGTGTGCCAGTCACCAAGATGTGATTCACCCACCCTCTGGACATATCTCGTACTGATGAGCATGACAAGCACCCTGCTTATGTATCCATCGAAAAGATATTGTCAATATGCAGTACCGGTAGCGTTTAGGCCCAGCTGAAGCACCACCACATTAAAAGGCATGGCATGGTAATGCATTGATATTGCAAGCATGGAGGTAGGTGCGAAGTGAGTGAGCACAAAGAGAACAATCGAGTATCCCTGAGATGGAGCCTAGTCCATCCATGAGCTGGGCCCCTATCTCTGTGCACAGTCCCCTTGCTGCAGCTTTCAATGCTAGTTGTCAGTGCATCCTGCAATGCAGTTCTGTCCTGAAGCATCTTGCAGTCGGATTGAGGGATGCACTGAGGATGCAAAGAGGTTGGCAATTATTGGATGCTAATGTTTGTGGACTAGGGTTGGTGCTCATGGATCATGTCCTGAGATGCTGTTGTATGTTGATCAACATGGAAGCCTTTCCCAGGCAGTGTGAAGCCGAAATTATCGGGCTTACATTTTGAGAATTCTCAGCATCTCGTTTGCTTGCAGGAGGTAATGGGATAGGAAGGTGCATATTAATAAGTTGTGATCTGCAGTCAATAAGATTGTGAACGAGCCATAAACGTCGTTAATAAGGAACTCTCCACTGCCAAGTGAGAATCTCATCTTGGCAACTGGAACTTAATTAAAGGATGATTGACCTTGCTTGACTTTTCATATGATTCTGCCCCATTTCTTGCCATAAGCCTATGTCCAAAAGGCATTCAGGCCCTGACAAGATTTCACCTAGTGAAATTACAAATACCCCATTGTAGCTTTCAAGACTGTAATGAAGGGAGCCTGGAGCATGGTCCCTCCAGTATCTATCAGAGAAGGAAAGCAAGATGAAGAAAACAAATACAATCTTCATGAAAATAATTAGTGTGTTTTGTTGGTTTTGTAATGTTTTATGGTTTTGAGATCTTTGAATTAGAAGAAGTGTATGGGATCAATTATTACTGTAAGCAAAAATAGCCCAAAAGCTGGAGTCAAGAATTGTGCACAAGTTATGCTCTTTCACTCCCTCCCTACATGGGCCAAATAGCACTACATTGTCCTTTCTGAACATTGTTTTAATCATTGAAGAAGGGTCACTGGACCCAGAACATTGACTCCGGATTCTCTTTGCAGGGACTGATGGATCTGCTGAGTTTCTCCAGCAATTTCTGTTTTTGTTTCAGATTTCCAACATCTGCCTTTCTTTGTTTTTTTTTAATTGTTCATTCTACCTCTCGTATTAACCTTGTCAACACAGCGTTACTGAGTAATAGTTATGCACAGTAATGTGTTGTTAAGGTTCTTTTGCTGTCACTTCTGATTTATCAGCTATAAAAATGAAAATAAGCAGAAATTGACAAGGAGCCAACTTCCTTTCAGTATGATGTTTGCCTTGAGGGAAATCTCCAGCATAAGTAACTTTACAGTAAAATTGTTCTGAAGTAAGTAGTTTATAATTTTCTTCGTAATGACTGTTAGAGATTTTCAGGTCTTTTGATTACATTGTCAATTTGGAATGTACCGGGAATTACTGCTGACCACAGCAGCAAAATATACTCCAGACAGTCACATAATCTGTCATAAATCCTATATCAAAACATCCTTCCAGATTTGGTCATTTATTATATTTTTCCTGAATATACCAGAACTTGATATGTCATTGACATCAGCAGTAGAATAACCTAGGATTAAAGGGTTAGATTTTCTTGACAGTAAAGTAGTTATGATTTGATTTATTATTGTCACATATACGAAAATACAGTGAATAGTATTGTTTTGCATGCTAACCAAACAAATCATACCTTACAAACCTTTGTAAGCAGTCTCTTATGTGAAAATAGTATTGTGTGTTTCACAACATGTAGTTAAAGGTTCACTACGACAGCTGTTACTTGAATGATCCAAAGCTGAAATTGGAAACTTCAAGTATGAGTGTGCATTCTCTGATAGGTAAACCTTTCTTCCTTATTCACTATAAGAACATAAAAACATGTTTGGCCCCTTGAGCTTGCTCCATGATTTGGCTATCCTTCAGTCAACATCCTGTCTGATTCAACCTTGGCTACACTCAGTAATCCTGTCTTTACTGCTCTCAACGGTAGACAGTTTCAAAAGTGAGTGATCCATTTCTTCTTCTTAACTGAGAGACCCTTTATTTTGAAATTGTGTCCACGATTTCTATAATGCACGTGAAGAGTAGCATCCTTAGGATCTATCGTGTCAAGCCCCTCAGAAACTCATATGTTTCAATAAGATTCTCTTATTATTTTAAGCTTCAATTTGTATATGTGCAGGTTGTTCAACCTTTCTTCACAACATGGTGTCTTCATCCCAGGAATCAACCTAGTGAACATTCTCTAAACTGATTGATTTATTTATTGTCACATGTACCGAAATACAGTGAAAAAACTTTGTTTACGAGCGGTACAGGCAGATCATAGTAAGTAAAGGATGTACAGATCAATAAGACTTCGACAAAGGCATACAGGTTACATTGCACAGGGCGCGCACTGGGCAAGATCAACCTTAGCAATTTCAGTGTTATTTGAGGCTAGAGAGTCCATTCAAAAGTCTAATAACGGCTGGAAAGAAGCTGTTCCTAAACCTGCTTGTGCGTGTGTTCAGGCTTCTGTATCTTCTGCCTGATGGAAGAGGTTGTAGGAGATCATTACCAGGTTATGATGGGTCTTTGATGATGTTGGCAGCCTTTCTGCAGCAGTGAGCTGTGTAAATGGATGGAAGGTTGGCTTCCGCGATGGTCTGGGCTACACACACCACCTTCTGTAGTTTCTTACAGTCCTGGGCAGAGCAGTTGCCATTCCAGGCCATTATGCATACAGACAGTATGCATCTGTAGAAGTTGGTGAAGGATCTTATGGACATGCCATTAAAAAGACCAAAAATGTGCAACATAATCCAGCTATAGTTTAAACAGCATAGTGCTCTGTGCAGTTGTAGCAAAACTTCTGTCCTATCCCACTTACAATGAAGGCCAACATTCCATTTTTCTTCCCAGTTATTTGCTGCGCCTAAGTAGTTGCTTACTAGGATTCATGCACAAGGACACTCAGATTCTTCTGCAGTTTTTCTCTATTTAAATAATATTCTGGTTTCCATTCGACAGAGCAATGTAGACAACACAGAGTTGTTCTGGCACAATGAGTGGTATCCTGCCTCTTAATCAGAAGCTCTGAGTTCGAATCCCATTCCATGACTTGATGGCCAAAGCAGGTCATTTTATAATGTGGCTAAACAGATTTTCCACCTGCAAATCCTTTCAACCTGCTGATATTGTTTTTAAGCAGTAAATTCTTCAAAATGTGTTTTAAAACTATTGTTAATTGTGGAGATATTTTTAAGGTGCATTTATGGAATGGCTCTTAAAACAAATTTAAAAGCTGTGCTGCCTGACTGTTTCTCATGACCATTTAGAGAATATAGACACTGCAAGTCTTTTCTCAGATCTCTATCTTTATCAATAACATAAAAATGGTACTTCAGGATGCCAGTCATGTGCAAGTACATTTTTAAATCAATTTCTTTTTTTAAATCATGATTATTGTTTGATGGCTCACACTTCATCCAGTCAGTAGTTGTGCCATAAAGACTCAAGAGAGTCCTGAAATTGATGTCCGTTTGGTGTTGTGTTAGATTTCAGTAGAATGCTAATAGTGTTCTCTCCTCATCTTGTTGCCACTGGGTGAGATGGGAGCAAATTAGCCTGCTCCAAATAGTAATTTAGCAACTCTTGCTGGAAGGTGTGTGGTGTAAGAACAGAATTGTGGACAACTATAATTGTTACCTCTGTCAAAGTTCAATGTCACTCAATATTCATTGTCATTGTTCAAATCTTATAAAATATCCACTTAGGTTTGTATGCCAGGGAAATAATCAGCTCCCGAAGAGAAGAAAGGGCAGAATGTTGAGGAAATAAGTACATTTCCAGAATTGAGGAAAATAATGCAGGAGTAGGTCATCATAGGGGCAGCTCATTAATGCAGTTTCAATTAAAATGTATAGGTGAATAGCTCTCCTGGTGATTTATTTTTAAAATAACTAATGGATTTCCCATGGTGTTGCTCATGCCATGTGGATACAACAGAGTACCTTTGACATTGGCACATGGGATCAGCAATAATGAATCGCACAGAAAGGAGATGAGTCAAAATTGGAATAGTGCAACAATATCCAATCAGGGAGGTGATAACGACATTGAGAATCAGTGTTACTAAAATAGTTGATTTTTAGGAGAATAGCAAACTTGGATTGGAACAGAAAACAACGTTGACACTATAGAGGTAGGGGAATCCTGTGTAGGCAAAGCTTGTTGAAAAGTGTAATGGGTAATTTAAAATGGATAGAATTTCCAGCTATAAGGGTACAGTTATATTACAGTTCAACCTTGCATCAGAAGTCAATCTAGAACATTTAAAGCATGCTATTCCTGTCTGTTTTAGGAAGGGGAGTTTAAAACTTTTTTTTTAACCATGGTCCTCATTTAAGTATCTGAACACCAATTTTACTGATCATTTACTTGGAATGATAAATTTTAGTTGCCCCTGAAATTCTTGCAGGTTTCTACATTTTTATAATGTTATTACAGATACCTGGGGATTCTTTTGTGACCATGATCTAACCCAATGTTTAAAGTATAATTGCGGACTGTAAAATCAATGCATAAGAATTTCATTCCAGTCACCCAAATCACTGAATTAGATTGGAGTCTTGAATTTGGTTATGGGTACAGTATTTATATTTTACTGGAATCCTTTATCAATGTTGTATAGTAGCTTTGCCTTAAATCTTGACAGCTACTTTTGCTGCAACAAGTGTGAACATGAGCACTGACTCTTGAGTCGTGGTAATGCAAGAGATTTAATCCTTGACATGTATGGTGCGTACTGAGAAAGATTCTGCTGCTGAGAGTCTGTTGTATCATGTGATGCAGATTGAAAACAAAGATAAAAAGTTCACACATGCATTCAAAGTTTCAAACATAAATTATGTGATTCTTTTTCTCGGAAGTTATGAGTGGTTCACTGCGATGACTTTCCCGGTCCAATGTACAATGATTTTCAATATCTCAGTGGGAAAAAAAATTCTTGTTAAATGTATCGATTCATAAAATGGAACCGGCAGCAATTTGAGTTGACATGGAATGTCCAAAAGATATACACATGTACTGGGATCTTCCCTCAAATTAACTTGTCAAGAACTGGCAATGATAAGTTACATCAGCCACATCAAAGTCAAGGAGAAATCAGGGACTATGTGTTAAGTTTGTCTATCTTAAAGTGACAATAGTGAAAATGGGCACAGCACTCTTGCACCACTGCTAACATTTTTGATATCTGCACAATACTTCAAGATGTGCTGACCAGCAATATGTGAAATGAAATGAGCATTTACAATGCTACATCTCATGCCATTATCTACACTTGTGAGTTAACTTCTATTAACTTGTGCTATCACATCACTATATTTAAGATTCTATATAAAATTCAGATAAAGTTAAGAGAATAACCTCATAGGTTTTAGAATGAATTATTTGGTAAATTGTAATGGTCAGCCAGAGGGCAAACAGGCTTTTTCCTGTTTCACAGACCCAATGTAAAATTGAGCATTTCAGGGTCAGGTTATGCCTAGGCAGGCACTGACAAAAACATCGACAAAAATTGGAATTGCTGGAAAAATCTCAGCAGGTCTGGCAGTGTCTGTGGATAGAAATCAGAGTTTAAGTTTCAGGTCGAGTGACCCTTCCTCAGAATCCAGTACTGAGGAAGGGTTACTCAACTCAAAATGTTAACTCTGATTTCCCTCCACAGATGCTGCTAGACCTGCTGAGCTTTTCCAGCAACTGCTATTTTCATCTCTGATTTACAGCATCCACAATTCTTTTGGCTGACAAAAAACAGACTCCACTCAATTACATCAGTCTAACTTCTGAAGAGCATCCAACTTGTGATACCTTTAATTTTTAAGTAACGTTTTTAATTTTAATATCAAGTACAAATAGTTTGGCTCTGCGAATCTATACTAGTTACTTTCTTGAGACTAGCTACATTTTACATAAAAACATTACAAACATTGGACCAAGGAATCTTAAATATTAACAGTCGGGGCTGAATTCACGACAGCCCTTGAGGTAAAAGGGCAGTGTGGTAAGCCTGCACTACAAATCCCCATTATAAAATTTAAATAAATGTCATGCCGTTCATTGTACAATCTGTAATTATGGAACAAATACAGGCCAATGAAAATTCTTAAAGAATTATTCAAAAGAAAAGAAAATTGATGAATATCTATATAGGTCAAACTTGAAAGCCTCACATTGTTTATTTGAACAGCATAATGCACTGGTGAAAGAAAACATAATCAAAATAGTCTAATCATGGATTGTTTCCATGCTGCCTTTGAATAGAAATGAGAAAAGGATGCACAAATAACATGTATATGTGTACAAAAGTTATTTTCCACAGACTTTTGAGTCATGCTGGATGTAAATCATTATTTATCTAAAGTGATACAATTCATGATGAAGAATACATGTTGCACCATTGCTCAAAATTAACCGTCTTGAATTGGCAGCTGGTTTAACGTTTTGCCCAAATTTCAAAAATTAGAAGTGTAAAACTGGTTGCTGATTTGTGTTCATTTATTTTGTGTTATCATCCACAGGTGAACCTGCCCCCCAATCTCCATCACTCCACCCCATATATCCTTTACATATTAAAATTCTAGCAGACCTGTTATGAAAGATTTGGAAGATTGGATTTGACAGTCCCTTTTCTCAATGCGGAAGATCATAGTTTAGATTCCCTCACTGAGGGAAGGTGAATTAAAAGTTTACTTGAGCAAAAAGTGTTATCCCACAAAGCTTAAAATCATTCCTTTAATTATTTCAAGCGATCAAGTTCAAATGGCTGATTCGAAATTGACCCCTTGAAATAGTTAAATGATTGAACGTTTGAAGTTTTTGAAATAATTAAATGACTTGGAATGCTGGAAGTTTTCAATTAATCCCTGACTAAAATTCAGTTTTGTGTGCTTCTGTTTCCCTCACCTACTATCCATGCACAGATGCCTTTCCTCCTTGGAATCTTCCCCATGTATCTTTAAGCCATGCTTCGATAATTCATACACTAGGCTGTAAAACGAAAGATTAAATAATTATTCAAAGTTGAAATAACACATTCAACCTATGAAACAAAACAATCTCTGGCAGCTTTTCTTTCCCTCCTGAACAGCTCAATTTGCTGCTTTCTCCAATTATTGTCTTGATGCTTAGTATGCAATAAGGTCGAACATTTCTATTAACTGCACAATTTGTGAACCAACACTTCTGAGTACGTTTATTTTCAACTGGAGTATAAATTGTAGTTTACAAAAATGCTCCTGAAACATTTCAGCAATTGTGAAGAATAGAATGCACTTTGAACTGGTGGTCAGTTGTACAAAGGCAGAAATGAACTTGAAAGATTGGCATGAAAGATCTGAAACGCCTAGTGCACATGTCAGCTGCCTCTTCCATTAGCTGGGAGGACAGGCTTGATAAATACTATCAAACTGTCAAATGTTATGGCTCTGAAGCTTAGTGCAACATGTTTGATCGGTTCAAGTATTGCATCAAGTTATATAGTTCACAGAGCTGGACACCCAAAATCCTGAGTTCTGCCTCTTAGCTGGAGACTGTATGCTATGAGTTAATGATTTGGAGAGTCAGATTGGTTAATATTGAAGGTACAATGTGGACTTAAAGTGAATCTGCAGAAATCTTATGCCCTGTTGGATTGTCCTTTCATGGATTCCCACCCCACAGGTATTTCATTTGGCATCAAAAGTTAAGGATTCAAAACATAAGCATTGTGACTTATTTGTTCTGGATTAATTAAGTCTTTGGTCATTTATCATTGTACCATGCTTAACAGATTTGGTGTAGATATTGATTTCAGCCAGCAAGCTGGCAAAAACCAGAAAGAGTGATTCTTCTATTGGAACTTGGGTCTAATTTTCATAAGACCTTTGAGCTGCAGGTGACTACCACATGCCCCCTGGGCAAGTCTTCAGCGAAAAACATAACAAGGAGTCAACCTTGTGATTACATAGAGGTGTACTAAGCCCAACAGCAAAATGGTTTCATTTCATATCTAAAATGACCATCTTTTATTTCATTCTTTCAAAATAAACAAATATAACTCAATATTGATATGACAAGTTTGAACTTTTACTGCTGGCAACAGGCCAGGCCTGTAGAGTACACATGTTGAGAAATCACTCTCTCAATTCCTCATTCATTAAAATATATTAAACTAGGAAGTAGCATGAACTCCAAAATAATTGGCCTTATTTTATGTGCTTAAATTGGCATAAAAGTATTCATTCATATATTTTATATACTATTATTTTTCTTATTTCATAATATTTAAATACAACAACTGTTTGTATTCATGTAACACAAGACCAATCATTAGAAACATTAATTATCAAACAAAATTTGACAGAGATAATTAAGGAGATATTTGGACAAATGATCAGAACTTTTGTCAAAGTAGATTTAAGGAGCACCACAATGTGGCAGAGACAAGCGGAGAGACAGAGAGAGACTTAGGGAATTCCAGAGCTATAAAGCTTAAGTAGCTGAAGGGTCAGTTACAAATGCTCGAGAGTTTCAGCCTACAGATACTCAAGAAGTCTGCAACAGATGAGTGAGTGCAGATAGTTCAGAGGGTTGTGGGATTAGAAGAGATCACAAAGATTGGAATGGATGAGGCCAAGGAGGGATTTGAAAACAAAGCTCAGGATTTTGAATATTATCGAGCCTGCATACTAGCAGAAGTCGGTAAAAACCCCTTCTGATGAGGAGAAACTGCTTTTCTTTAAAAATTGCAATTCCTTTCAAGGAAACGTGGAAAGCAGGCTATCAGCAATGATTGAAATGTTCTAAGTGGATCAAGGGTCAGAAAGGAAACATTTAGGGATGATGAACATTGTATTAGAAAGTTTAGACTGTCTATGGAAAAGAACAAGGAGCAATCCAAAATAAGAATTATTTATTGGTAGAGAATGAACTTCAATGTGGGATAGATGAGATCAGAACTTTAACAAGAAAATCCTTTTCCTCCTTCAGGTTCAAGTTAAGTTCCAATTCAATAATGATTTCTGCCTTCTAGCTCCTAATTTTAAGTCAACCACAATTCCTGTGAAACAATTCAAATAACTCAAATTGTCCTTTATTCAGTGTTTTAAAGAGACAAAAAAAAAGTCATTTTCTTCCATAAAGACTTGAACATGAAAATTAGCCATACTGACTTCCCACTGAATAATAACAAAGCTAAATGGGAAATTTTGTAATTTTTGTAATGTTTCCTTTTACCTGCTTTAAAGTCTCTGGGATCTCTCTCTCTGATGTGTATTCTTTCAGGCGATCCCTGTAGAAATTGGTAATGTTAAAAATTGGTTTCTGAAACAAGTAAACTGAAGAACCAATGAACAAATTTAGATATGAAAGTATGGATGTACAGATTGGGAGTTTTTTTTCTCCTTTCTTCATTCATGGGATGAGGGCGTCACTGACTAGGCATCATTTATTACCCATCCCTAATTGCCCAGAGGGCAGTTAAGAGTCAACCACATTGCTGTGATCTGGAGTCTCACGTAGGCCAGACCAGGTAAGGATAACAGTTTCCTTCTGTACAGGACATTGGTGAACCAGATGGGTTTTTCCAACAATCAACAATGGATTCACGGTCATCATTAGATTCTTAATTCCAGATATTTTATTGAATTCAAATTCCACCATCTGTCATGGTGGGATTCAAACCCCAATCCCCAGAATGTTATCTGGGTTTCTGGATTAACAGTCCAGTGATAATAACACCAGGCCATCGCCTCCCCATAGTAGATCACTTGGTAATTTGAATCTGCACCACAACTGAATAAAATCTTGGTTGATGTAATTACACCATATTTCCGGTAACCTCCAAAAACTTTACTGTCTTTGCTTATCAAAACTCTTTCTCCTTCCGGCTTAAAAATATTCAAAGACTCTGCATCCATTGCCTTTTGAGGAGGAGAGTCCCAAAGATTCATGCTCCTTTCAAAGAAAAAGAAATAATCTTTATTTTAAATGGGCAATCCCTGATTTTTAAATAGTGATCCTTGAATATATCCTTTGCACACGCACTATGTCAAGACTCTTTGGAGTCTTGTATGTTTCAATCAAGTCACCTCTTAGACTTCTAAACTCCAGCTGATACAAACCTAGCCTGTTCAATCTTTTCTCATGAGACGCTGTGCCAATTCCATGTATTAGTCTAGTTAATCTTCTCTGAAATGTTTCCAATGAATTTATATCCTTCGTTAAATAAGTAGTCCAGTTTTGTACACAGTGCTTTCACCAATGTCCTGCGTAAATGAAGCAAAATCTCCCTATTTTTGTATTCGGTTCGCCCCTCAACAAATTTTGTTAGCTTTCATAAATTACTTGGTGTACCTGTATACTGAACCTCTGCAATTCCTATGCTTGGACACCCAGATCTCTCTGCTTCTGTATTCACCATTTAGATAATGTGCTTGTTGTTAATTCATCCATGAATATTTACCAACATGATGCTAATTTTCCAGACCCGTACCCACACACTTAACCTATTTATATTACTTTGTAGCCTCCTTATATTCTCTTCATGACTTACTCTCCTCCTTGTGTGTGTTGTCAGAAAATTTAGTAACCATACCTTCAGTGCCTTCATCAAAATCATTTTTAAAAATGTCAAGATTTCAGGCTCCAGCACTGATACCTGTGGCACATCATTCATTGCATTTTGCCAAGCAGATAAAGACCTCATTTATATCTACCATTTGTTTTCTGTTAGCTAACCAATCCTCTATCCATGCCAATACATTAACCCCTACACTGAGCTTTTTATTTTCGACAATAACATTATATTATACAATACCTTCTGGAAGTCTAAGGACAGTGCATCCCCTTATCCGCACAACATATTACTGCCTCAAAGGGCACTCTCAATTTGATTAAAAGTCATTTACTTCATAAATATCTTGAATTAATGTAATGCACTGCTGTAATGTCTTCAATGATAATTTCTAATCTCTTCCCCATGACAGAATTTGAGCTAAGTAGCCTATAGTTTCCATCTTTATTTATTCTTCTCTTTCTGAATAATACATTGCATTCACTTTCTGCTGGCCTAACATTTGTTATGCCAGTGTAGATAAGAGTTGTGCATGGTAACCCTACAGAATCCCCATTGTAGCAAACTCTGAAAGAATTACCTGGGAGATTGAATTTACCCTGGGCAACTCCTCTATACCTAAAGCCCCCTAAAAGTTTCCATTTAAATTGGAGCCTTCTTGATGAATTTAAGTAAAATAGTAACTCAGAAAAAAAAGTAAATCATTAAATAAATTGGTTAACTCCTGGGTAACCATTTAACAGGCCCCATCATTTTTCTTACATACCCCAAATGCACCTTACACAACCCACTTACACGCTGTAGACCCTGACTCAGCACCAACTCCCCCCTCCCAAAAAACCCTGGAGACCTGACCTAGCACGACAACTCTCATCAGACCAGCCACCACCACCCTTGCTCCACTGAATCCAGTCTAACATCCCCACCTAACCCTGACTCAAACTGAACTTGTTGGATGGGATATGACATAGCTGTTAATCCTCTCAGTCAACAGCTCCCCCCACCCCCAACACCTCCGACATCACTTCCCCAAGCCACTGAGCCCAACCCAACTATCCAACACCTCCTTCTCAGCTCTCTACTGACCCTATTTCTACTACACACCTTCACCTACTCTGAATACTTTACCCTATCCCTCCCCAACTGGCACCCTACTTTCTTGGTGCCCTTGGATGCTATCCTCTACTCATCTGACATCCTACCCTAGGACCCAGCACCTCCACTGCTTGTATCCTTCCCAGCTAGCTTAACACAAACCTGGCAGCCTGACAACTTGACCATCTAGCACCCTACTTACCTGGCGCACCATTGCCCCACTTCCCGCATCTGGCACCTTACCTTCCAGGACCCGAGCAGTACACTTGCGCTATATACTGACTGTTTGACAGCAGCTGTGAAAATGGATGTCAAGGCCTTAACAGTTCAGAGTATGCCTGCTGACTGCTGTGAAAAGAGAGCCGTCTTTGCTTGCTTCCCTGCACTATAAACAAACTGTCGGAATCAAAGAATACCTCCTTATTTTTAAGGAAGCCCTGAGCAGAATCTCCTCCCAGAAATGTGAAGCACCCTTCTCATGTGAAAAAGGAAGGGCCACAGTAACGATCTGCATGAGACTGGAAAATCTGGTTCATATCTTCCAATCAAAAGGAATCTTTCTTGAATCTGGGGAGGTTTGGAAAATTAGTGCGCCAACTATGTTACCAGCCACAGTTTTCTAAGAACAGATGTTGAAATCCACCAGGACCCAAGGACGCAAAACTCAGTCAGCAACAACTTTGGTCCCATATACGCTTGGCAGAAATTATTCCAAGCTATAATTTCAGGCCATTAATTCGTTTCTGAGAATTTACTTTCGTTCTGGATTTAAAGGGATTTTCACAAATATCGAGCTCTTATTGCAATGCAAAGTTCATTTCAATGGTTTCTTGATGATTTTAGGGACATTTGTCTACAATGTATTACAATTGAGTGAAGGTAATTGTAAAGATATGAGGGAGGAGCTGGCCAGCGTTATTTGGAAGGGGAGCCTAGCAGGGAAGACGGTGGAGCAGCAATGATGGGAGTTTCTGGGAGTAGGTTGGGAGGCACAGCTGAAATTCATCCCATGGAAGACAAGGAAAACATGGCTGACAAGTGAAGTCAGTGACAACATGAGAGCAAATGGAAAATCCGACAATGTGGCTTAGATTAATGGGAAGCTAAAACATTAGGAAACCTTAAAGACCAGCAGAGAAAACTAGATGACAATACAAGGACATGCACAGAAGTTGAAATGTGAGGGTAATCTGGCTAGTAATAGAAAATAAGATTGCAAAGTAATTTTAGGTATTGAAAAGATAAGGGGGGGCAGGAATTAATGTTGAATCACTGAAAAGTGAGGCTGGAGAAGTAGTAATGGAGAACAAAGAAATGGTTGAGGAACTGAGTAGGTACTTTGCATCAGTTTTCACAGTGGAAGACACCAGCAGTGTTCCAGAACTTCAAGAGAGTTAAGGCACAGAGGTGAGTGTAGTTGCATCACTAAGGAGAAAGTGCTGGGGAAGTTCAAAGCTCTGAAAGTAGATAAATCACCCAGACCAGGTGCCCCACAGTTCAGAAGGAGATACCTTAGGAGATTGTGGTGGCATTGGTGGTGATCTTTCAGGAATCACTGGAATTGGGGAGGCTCCCAGAGGTCTGGAAAATGGCTAATGTCATGTTTAAGAAAAGAAGGAGGCAGAAGGTGGGGAATTCTAGGCTGGTTATGCTGACCTTGGTTGTTGGTAACATTTTTGAGTCCATTATTAAGGATGAATTGCAGGATACTTGTAAGTGCGTGGTAAAATGGGGCCGAGTCAGCACAGCTTCATCAAGGGGAGGTCATGCCTGACAAATCTGTTAGAATTCTTTGAGCAAGTAAGAAGAAAATTGGACAAAGGAGAGCCAGTGGATGTGATCTACTTGCATTTTCAATACGCCTTTTACAAGGGGTCACACAGAATGTTCCTAAATAAGACAATAGCCCATAGTATAGGGGCCAAGGTACGGTTGGTATAAATAGAGGATTGGCTGACTGGCGGAAGGCAGAGAGTGAAGATAAAGGGGTTTTTATCAGGACGACAGCCTGTGACTAGTGAGGTTCTGCAGGGCTTAGAGTTGCGACCACAACTATTCACTTTATACATTAACGATGTGGACAACGAAACTGAGGGCATTGTTATTAGGTTTGCAGGTGACAAAGATAGGTGGAGGGACAGGTTGTATTGAGAAAGTGGGGATGTTGCAGAAGGACTTGGATAGGCTAAGATAGTAGACAAAGAAATAGCAAGCAGAATTCAATGTGACAAATTGAGGTTATGCACTTTGGTAGGAAGAAGAGAGGTGTAAACTGTTTTCTAAATGGGGAAAGACTTTGGAAATCTGAAGCACATCATCGTTCATGATTCTTTTAAGGGTAACATGCAGGTTCAGTTGGCAGTTAGGAAGGCAAATGCAATGTTAGCATTCATTTTGAGAGGGCTAAAATGCAAGAGCAGGGATGTACTGCTGAGGCTGTATAAGGCTTTGGTCAGACCACATTTGGAATGTTGTCAACAGTTTTGGTTTCTAAGGATGGATGTGCTCTCGTCGGAACGGGTCCAGAGGTTGTTCAGAAGAATAATCCCGGGGATGAAGGGCTTGTGATGTGAGGAGCGTTTTGAGGACTCTGAGTCTCTACTTGATGGAGTTTAGAAGGATGAAGGAGGCAATCTGATTGAAACTTGCAGAATACTGAGAGGCCCGGATAGGGTGGATGTGGAGAAGACGTTTCCATTTGTAGGAGATATAAGGATTTGAGGGTACTGTCTCAGAGAGAAGAGACAACCCTTTAGAAATGAAATGAGGAATTTCTTTAGCCAGAGGGTGGTGAATCTGTGGAATTCGTTGTTGCAGAAGGCTGTAGAGCCCAAGTCATTGAGTATCTTTAAAACAGAGATAGATTCTTGATCAGTGAGGAGATTGAGAGTTATGGAGGGAAGGCAGGAGAATGGAGCTGAGAAATATTTCAGCCATGATTGAATGGTAGAACAGTCTTGATGGGCTGAATGGTCTAATTCTGCTCCTCTATCTTACAGTTTTACATGTTTTGTTATCTACAGTTTAATATCAGTTTGCGACAGTGCCTAAATTTAAAAACAATACCAATAAAATATGATATTAATCCTTATGTCTCAAAAATGTGCAAAATGTAGATTGACTGCGAACTAGACTTGTTGAATTCTTCCCAACCCATTGTAATGTTAAAAATAAAACCAAGGATCCATTCAAAATAAAAATCAGAATATAGATGGTTTGGAAATCATAGTTATGATCATGAGCTTACAGATAATGATGGAAATTTTGAGAAGCCTCGCAGACAGGAAGCTTGGAGAATGTGTTTTCATTGTCTTTTTTGTTAAGAAGAAAGTGAGAATGCATGCCACACAAATGCATACTCATCAATGTGATACTGCTTATTTCTATTGATCAGAAATGAATTAAGAGAGCCGAAAATATTTCTGTTTCGTCATTAAATGTGAATGGTGTTATAGCTGGTCATTAATCTCATTTAAGATTTAGATTTTCTGTCCAGGCATTCACAACATATATTTTTGTGTTAATCATTTCAGGTTGCTGAATTTTCTTCAGTGGTCTTAGTGACTTCACTGGAATATTTTCACAATGAATTGAGCAAAGTGCATTTGTTCAATTCATCCTGCATTTGTGTGAGATTGGTTGCTAAGGTGCCACACTAAGACCAAAAAAAAAGTATGAGATTGAATGTAATGCGTGAATCAGATCCTTTGTAGAAGCGTTGGGTTTTAGAACTGACTCGAGTGCTACACAACTTGAAGCTCGAGATGTAAGATGTTGCACACAATGCAAGATAAGTGTTATTGATTTTGGTTATTTAGTTCAGGTTATATTCTTGATTGTTGCTCAGAGTTTTGAAGGTATGACTTAAGCTTGTTAATGCTTGTCTCCTGCAGAATAGCTGTGAACAAAGCAGCCGATGAAGTCACTTTGTAGGAGCAAATTACTGCAGATGCTGTGATCACCAGCATTTGTTGTTTTCAGATTAAGTCACTTTGTTAGTTGCCAGTAGGGGTCACAAGTGAGTGGAGTCAATAATTCCTATTTTTTTTTCCTTTTTCTCATTAAATTTGTTGTATATAACAGAGTTTTTAAAGTCACCATAAGTCTGATTGGACTGGCTGATTTAATGGAATAATACTTTTTATGTAACACAAAAACAAAATACTGTGGATGCTGGAGGTCTGAAATAAATTTTATGTAACTGTACAACAAAAATGATTGTGATCACTTTCAACAAGGTGCAAGGCTGGATGAACACAGCAGGCCA
>NC_063342.1:47284168-47312909 GCF_021869965.1 Rhincodon typus | reverse complement strand
ATTTTCTGAAGAAGGGTCCTGACCTGAAACATCAACTTTCCTGCTCCTCTGATGCTGCCTGGCCTGCTGTGTTCATCCAGCTCCACACTGTGTTATCTCAACAAGTACAAGCACGTGCTTTTGGAAAAGTGTGAGTTTTCCTGAGTAATGAGAGGATTTGTTTTTTTGCTTATTGGCCATAATCAATGTACTATACTGGTTGGAAATTGCTCCAATAAACTCTTTGAACCATCTCTTTGATCATTAACATTCTGGATAATTTATTTTTAGATAATGGGATTTATGGCAGATTTCTGTTTCAGACAATACAGTACAGTTTATTTCCAGTTAGTTTATGGAATTCCTAGCATGCTGCAGTATCCACAACTATATTCTCAACTCAATGCTTCTGAATCAGGCTTGCTACAATGTTCCACTGAAGTTTGACACAAACTTGAGGAACAATACCTTATTTTCCACTTCGGTACCTTGTAGGGATCGATACTCAGCACTGAGTTTCAGCTCATCCAGCTGTACACCTTGTTATCATTGAGTTTAACAATTTCAGAGTGTGAACACCACCGTCCATGTTTGATACCCATCCCCACATTGTATGGGTTGCTCCCAGTGCAGCAATCCATTTTCAACCACTCACAGTTCCATTATCACCTATTTAGCACTAACTAACATGATCACCAATCCCCTTGACTGCTTTCCAATTCTTTTTCCTCTCCCCGGATACCATCTCCATCTATCCATCTCACTCCTCCCACCTCAAACCATCCCCATCGCTTTCATAGCAAAAATACAGCCTTTTCCCAGCTTCATTTCTGATGAAGGGTTGATGTACTCAGTATGTTATCTGTGCTTTTCTCTGCCGAGCTGCTGTCTGACCTGTTGAGTTTCTCCAGCACTTTGTTTTACAGACTTAAACTTTGCTAAGGTGAATGAGATAACCCAGATACCATTGTTTGCTACAGTTTCAGAGAGTGTTAAAAACATAGCTTGCTGGAAGTAGAAAAGGCTTCCTTTGAGGGGTCACATTCACTCACTTGTAAAAGGCAAGTGATCAGGGTGTGTGCAGATCAATAGCAAGCAGAGAAAGGTGAAAGGCATATTGTCAGAGTGTCCACAAAGTTCCATCATTGAAATTGGAACACAGCAGGCCTCCTAACATAACTTAAAATATTTAACCAGCATCCAGAGCTGTGGTTACTGGGTTCAAGTATGGCAAAGGTAGAAAAAAAAAGACAATAGAATTTGCTCAGCAATGAAGAATGAAGGTTTATACAGACTTAACATATCAGGGCTACCAGCCAAATTGTTACAGGTTCCTGAAATGTTTGAGATACATTAGAATACCAATTCAGAGAGAGATTAAACTTTCATATTCATTGACGAGAATTCATTTTGTGGTAGACGAGGTTCCGTGCAGAGAAATGGAGGTACAATTCTAAGAGGGTTCCAGGAGAAGAGGGATATGGGAATATATTTGCGCAGATTATCAAATTTGGCGAAGAGGTAGATAGAGCAGTTAGAGGAGCATACAGTGTTCTCGATTTTATTAATACAGTCGTAGAGTAAAAGAGCAAGGACATGATGTTGAACATGTATGATGTACTTGTTAGACCTCATCTCGAGTAATGTGTGCAGTTGTGAGTGCCACATTATAGGAACAATGTGAATGCATCAGAGAGATGCAGAAGTGATTCACAAGATTGATTCAAGAAATGAGAAAATTCATTTATAAGAATGATTGAAGAAGTTGGGACTGTTCTTACAGAAAAAAAGGCTGAGAGAAGATTTGATTTCATCAGCAAAATCTTGAGCAGGCAGGATAGAATAACAGGAAAAAGCTGTTCACATTTGTAAAATGAACAAGAATGAGATGGTTCAGATTTAAAATGATGTGCAAATGAAGCGAGGGTTATGTAAGAAAAAAACATTTTCATATTGTGAGTGGTTAGAGTATGGAAGTATGCACTGCTTGGAAGTGTGGTGGAGGCAGGTTTAACTGAGTCGTTCATGAGAGCATTGGATGATTATTTGGATAGAAGTGGTACACAGGAATATGGGGAACATTCAGGAGGTTGGCACTAGGTAATAGAACCAATGCAGGCACGATGGTCTGAAAGACAACTTTAGGCGCTGTAGCAATTTTGTGAATCTGAAATGTCATTTAGACCGAACCCAACAGAATCCATAGATACTTTATGAATAGCTGCAGAGAAAAAGGCTCATTATGTGATTTTTCAGATTGGAAGCTAACAAATAAAACTGTTGAGTTGATAATCATATACACCCCTGTGAAAACTTTCTGGATTTTTTTTATGGAAATAGAAGACTTGTAACATGAATTTACTACAAAAGGATGTATATATGTATGCAGTGATCCTTGCAGGTAAACAAAGCTTACAGGTCTTCACTATAAGCTCAGCAATTGACACAACCACTAAAACATATAGAAAATATTGCTTTCTGCATACATCAAGGAAGTGGTCACATTTCAACCTATTTTGCAAATCAATTGAATTTGATTAAAGGTCTCTCTCTGTTGCACAGTCCAGTTACTCAAATATTGAGTAATAAATACTAGATTTAGTTTTTAGATTCATATGTTTTCATTCCTATCTTTGGCAAAGATTTGTGGTAGAGATTATAACAAACCACTGGAGATGATTTAGCAAAGACCATTGACCGGTGCAACCCTAAGATTGCAGCACCACCTGATAAAGGTCTGAAGCTATGTCTGTGAAATTATATACAAGCTATGCAAGGTAATGGTCACAGCGGATACACTTTGCAGGCTATCTGCCCAGTGGACATAAACAATATACCTCTGGCATCTATAAGTTGGCTTCATTGCTATCAAACTTAAAGATGTTCTCCAAACTGACAGTGCATTTTGCACCCAGATGCTAACAGCTTTAGAAAAGATACTGGAAAATATTCCATCATACATAATCTTTGGAAAGTCATCTTTGAAGAATGCCCTGATTCAATTAAATGTTTTTGCCAGGTGTCTCCTGAGAGATCATTAAAAGAAGGCTGGACATCATACCAGAATCTTTGTAACCTGATATTCTTCAACAACTTTATTCCTGACATGTTGGATAAGAAGGCTTTTAAAAGGCTTGGTATGTTGGCCAGTTATCAGCAGAATCATTGTTAAGAATTACAGGAACATCAAGAACATACGCCAAGTCAATACGAAGAACCATTGATACTGTATTAAGTCCCTGCCCATCTTTGTCCAAAATTACATCCAACCTCTTGACTACTTCACCAAGTGCACTATTATTTATCAATTGCAAAACATGTCAAGCACAATTGTCCCGCACATTCAAAGCTCCACTTTTAGATAAGTTAGCATCCCTCAAGTGATCATTGTAGACAATGATCTGAAATATATTGGTCACCCATTTAAAAAAATGTGTAGAATGGAGTATCGATCAGACTACAACTTCTCCACAGGTCCAGCTGAATGCATGATTTACACAGTCAAACATCTAATCCTTAAATGTAGACAGACCAGGCAAGATCTGTTCATTGCAGTTTTACATTCTGTCACTGGTGGAGCTAATGTTTGGCAGAACAATGTGTACCAATTTATTGGCTCATACCCAAAGTTCTCTTTTTAACACTTGAGAGCTGTAAAGCTGCAAATGAAGACAACCAACAAGCATGATAAAAATGTGGATACAGAATTGTAAAAAGTACAAGTGAGGCATTTGAGAATCCATAGAAATTATATGGCAAGAAGTTGAGGAGATAATCTGCCCAGAACAGGCATCCTATCAGATCCATACACATAACAAAACAATGGTGAAATGGAACAAAGGACAAACTGCACTTGTTTCAGTTTCCCAGTGTCTGTTGTACCATATATAAGATCATGAACACAAACAGGAATGACCGACAATATCACTGACAACTGGCCAATCATTGGTATCTCCAGACAAACTGTCACAAGATCTGTATGTATCAGCAGATTACTGATACATTATGGAGATGCATAAGCTTACTTGCCATGGTAAATAGTTCATCTAACAAAGGTAGCGGATGTTGTATGTATACCTTGGCTTTAAGAGAGTTCACTCCTCATGACTTCATGTGCTATGTGTATGCAATGTTGTGACTTTGTCTGGCTGTTAGTCTACTCTGGGTCTGCAAGCTATACACACACAAATCAGTTGTTTGCCATAATGCTTGCTTCATAACTCATAATGTGTTTTACTGTTTTAAATAACTAACCCACCAAGTTGATTAATCCCTGATGAGTGGTTGATTATTAGACCATTATTATCAACATGACAGTTCCCAGCTTCACAGGTCTCTCTGTTTGCAGCTGATCACTGATGATCCCATCCTCCTTGTATTATCTTCGAAAACCTCATTCATCTCGTCAACGCCAAATTATCTTTAACACCAGTCTTGCTATGAGGTCAAATTACAACAGCTGATATTAATGCTATATAGACTGAATGTACTGAGCAACAGAAAACAGAGAACCAATTAAATGCAAAATCATAGGTGAACATTACCCTTCTCTCCCTCAGGAATGAAAGCTGTGTGCCTTGGCTGAAGACAAGCTGCCCAAAATTCAACTGCTTGAAGTGGACAGTTTGTTTCTGTAGACACAATTGGTACAACGGTTTGTTTATATTATTAAAGTGAGGTCTGGGGCCAAAGTTGGGCCACAATAAGGCCTTCTGGCGACAGCACAGCTCCATGTACATTGTCACTTATAGCCCTGAAAATGGGACAGAACCAGTTTATATCCTTTAATGTAACTGTTAACATTTCAGTGGGTAAGTGAACTGAATCCAGTGATCTCATTGATCACAGGCCCTAACTCCTGGAGATGTTTTTCTATCAGAGTGTGCATGCTCAAGGAACTCTGATGCAACTGTTTACTAATGCATGCAGTGTTTGAGAGTACACACACTGTTCTAAAATAGGGAACCCCAAGTTGGTTAAAATGTTGACCAATGATTTTGCATTTAATTGGTTCTCTGTTTTCTGTTGCTCAGTACAAAATGACTGCATTCAGCCCATATTGCAATATTATCAGCTGTTCTTGTTGGGCTTTTTTCAGCAAAACTGGTGTCACAGATAATTACTGCTAGATTCAGTCTGCATCAGTCATTCACCACTGAACACTCCGCGTTTTGCGAGCTCAATTCACAAAAAAATATTACTTTTGCCAAAAAACAGGATTTAACTTTATTCCTCACTTTAACAGCTTGGTAAGTTTCTGCCTCAAAGCACAATTCTGTTCTCTGGGTTGAGTTGCCTCAGATGGAGCTGTTGCCATGGTGATGGAGTGGTATCAGACCTTCATCAAGCTTGCTGCCAAAGGGGTGGCTGTGGTGGTGGGAGGGTGTGGGGAGGAGTGGGGGATGCGAATGGTGGAGAGGGTGGTGGGGGGAGGTGAATTAAAAAAAAGCGTGAGGAGAGAAAGCAGTCAATTCACGCTCAGAGCATCGCTTCACATATCTCTTACAAGTGATGCCTCTGCTGTCAGATTAGTGGGCACTCAGCTGGGGCTTGGAATTGCAAAGCTTGCGATTAGTGAAGACAGCTTTAGTGTTGCCACAGTGTTTGGGAGAGCTTTCTCTCTTAGTCCGGCTCGTTCATCCTGTTCTGACAATGGTATCTCGGGGTCCTTTTTATCAGCGCCCACTACCCGTAATCCTTCTGAGATTTCTCTGCCTTCTTCCAACAGGACTGCCGGTTAGAAGCGTGGACTTCTCCAGGGGGACGGACAACATCACCATCAGGCAGGGAGACACGGCTATCCTCAGGTAGGAAACGCAAGTTAATTACATGCAATGAACTACAAACAGACTCATTGATGTCCTGTTGCTGTTTTGAACCTTTTGAGGGAATTTATTTCAATGGCTTGTTTTTTTTAAAAAAAAACTAATCACAGGCTAAGGATCTGAGAGGTTTCCAATCGTCTCCAGTGTTATGCGGATCTGATTTTTCTGTTTTGCAGCTGGCTTACAGCCTTGTTTTAAAATGTTGGGTTGACAGTTTGAACAGTATCTTTTAGCACATAAAGAAATGCAAAGAGGATCTAGATGCGTACACACTCAGGTATTCAAAGGGTTATATAATTGCTTGCTGAGAACCTGGAAACACACAATGTACAGCATAAAACTGAGTGCTTTAGAGGAAACATTGGGAGGTTTTTTTGATCATGTTCTTTACAGAAATTATTTTGACGATGCTGTTCTACATAAACGCTGTGATGATCCTAAACATGAATAATAGGATCAAAGTAACTCTTTCTTATCCAAGTGCTTTTTAAATAAAGGTTAATTCCTTAGTTCTTGCACTCCTTGGCAGCAATGGGTTTTGCATTTAACTGTTGAAGGAGCAGCTTCAAACATACAGTCATCCGTGCAGCACATCTCATTTAAAATGATAACTTATACACTGAGACTAGTACAATGTCAACATATATCGTATGTGTGAAACAGTCTGTGTGCTTATGGTGGAGACAGAGAGGAGGAAACAAGTCATGAGGATTTTTTAAATGGAATTAAGTAAAGAAATTAATGATTTTAAGCTTGATTTCCCCTCTCCTAATAACAATCTAGCGGGTTCAAAAATGTGCATGTATAGTAATCATATTTGGATGCTTATGTACCTTTACGTACTTGTGCACCAAATGTCCTTTATTGGTTTATCCTCCTCAGTCCAGTCGACTATTAAAGATTGAACAAAATGAATAGTTGAAGTTATCATTAATCCAAAACACGATACTGTGGGGGAGGATTCAATGTACTATCATGGCACGGTCTTGCCACTGAACAGGTGTTGAGGGGGAGGAGAGAGCCTGTACAAAGTTTTTATTTGCTTATTAACCCTTTCATTACCTTTAAAAATATATTTTGTTGCGCATTCTTTCTGTAATAACTTTAGTTTTTATTGTTTCTTCCTCTTTTCTCAGTTGCTGATTTATTCCTCTCTATTATTCAAATTTGCATTGGCTGCATTGGAGGATTTCTGCAGATTATTTTATAGGATATTAGATTTAAAAGCTGGAGTTTTCAAACAGAATGTGGACGTTAAATAGCTGTGGCAATATGCTGCATGCACATTTATCTGACACCAGAATGGCGCTTAAAGCTTCAAGCACTTAGCGCATAGATCGCACCCCATTTTCTCCCTTCCTTTTGATTCATATTAAGTTGCAGATTTATATGGCTGTTGATACTGCTTCATTGCAATGTGCAAGGGCCCATCCTTTATATATAAGCCCGTTTTGAGTGCCAGCCATTCAGCTCTGTGGTGCATTGCAGTCACACCTGTCCATTGATGCACATGTCCAGGAGAAGTTCATAGTTTCTCATCAAACATGAAAATTCAATTTGATGTGTTTTGCTCCATCTTTAACTGAAGGACAGAGAGTCACCACCTCCATCTTAAAGTTATAATTAGGAAAAGACTATGGTGTAAAACTCTTTGTTTCTTCTATGGACATGTGTCATATATTAGTGTTTAGATTATATATTTG
Organism: Rhincodon typus; assembly: GCF_021869965.1. Taxonomy (NCBI): domain Eukaryota; kingdom Metazoa; phylum Chordata; class Chondrichthyes; order Orectolobiformes; family Rhincodontidae; genus Rhincodon; species Rhincodon typus. The sequence goes on along the minus strand of NC_063342.1, from coordinate 47,305,402 downwards.
TATACAGTCAGCATTCCTATAACACAAAAATAACACTTTTGAAACAGCTTTCTTGGCTAAAACAGTGAAATGGGAGTGGGAAGTGGAGCTTGTTTTTTGACTTGTAAACAGTTAAACTTTAGTTGAGAAGGTTTTCTGCAGGGACATGTTTCTGTTTTATGGTAGCCTTTACATCTTATGTGTCAAAATTAAAATAGAAACTGGAAAAAAACCATGTCTCAGAAAATTTAGTGCCTGCTGTGACCCAAGCATTTCTTAGCTGTTACACTGGGACGTAAATGCAATTCAGGACAAGCTGTTATTGACTCTGCTGGAAAGTTCCATGTGAAGTGAAAGTGCAGCTTTAATCACAACTTTGAAAAGATCCCATGTTGCTTCAGAAAAGCAAGCTGTATTTTGAAAGAACTAGTGAGCCCTCCTGACACCATCCCATGTCAATCACTCAGTATTTTGTGATACAAAGGCAGATCACCCATTTCCTAGATTTGATCCTTGGCCGTGGTAAATTAACTTAGTTGTGGTTAGCTAATACAGCCAGAGACAGAGTGTTGAGACTATAACCAGCCTCTCTCTTCATGGGATTGTTTACGGAGCTGGGAAGGCAATCACCTCAAATATCTGATTCTGTTCATTATTATTAATTGCTATTGTATAAAACGGATGGAAAGTCAGAAGGGGGCTTGGCTAAATTACTTCACTTTGAAATAGTCTGTCACTGGTTACCAGCTGGGATCATCCATGATGAACAAACACACACTTTATGGAATGACTGAAAGTTAGCTAATCTCGACTAAATGTACACCAACTTGTATTGCAGCCTTCAAGGGTAGAAGGGAAGAATGGCGGTGTAGTATTTAAGGTTATATTATGTGAAATTCATTCAGAAGAGGTAGCAGGTTCTTAAAGTTATGCTGCTATTCATTTGACGATCTCAGATATAGATAATCAGGAATGAAATGAGCACATAGCCACAATATACAGATTTATGGTTTCTCTTCAATTTTCTTCATTTGAAATTTGAAAATACACCTCAAGATACTAGGTTCTGCATGTCCCAATGTCACTCTTAATCACACTGACAGAGAATGCATATTAGTTGTACTCTAGGGAGGATTTGTATACTGTTGTGACCCTTAGCGGCTGCCTGTAGTATTTTGTAGTGGATGGAGGTCATTCATCTATATAGTCTAGCTACTGGTGATGCTGAGAGTCTGGTAAAGTTAGCAAAGAAAATGTTTACTCGATTTAGCACATTATACAGGTTACACAAGAGCGTTCATATCTGTCCCTTCACAGTCTTTGCCTCTATCTCTCTGTGGGACTGTCCATGTGATTGTCTATTTGACAGCATCACAGTAGGTGTTGCTGATCATACTTGACCAGATGTTAACCCTTTCAGGCCGGTATACAACACTTACTACTTGAATGCTTTTTGGACAAGTGATCTGCCAATGGTGAAGTGGTGGCAGCAACTGATAGCTATAGGTTGCTGGCTGTCTGCTTGCTCTCAAAGGCAATGTCCAAAAGCCAATCGTAAATACATGAAAATTGATCTGAAAACCAATGACCTATGCATACACACCCTGCAATAGAAGTTGGATGGGGTGAGCATGAAAGGAAAATGTCAGTTTCATTTGGTTAAATTTAAGAAACCTATGAATAATGGTTAAAATAAACATGATCCTAATCTGGCTGCAAGTACATGAGGATCGTTGTCCGTTTGATGCCTTCAGCAGAGAAATGCTGTCAGCTTGCTTGGGCATAAAAGCCAGTGACAACTCAGTGACTCAGCAAAATTTCGCTTGATCAAGCAAAGCTCCCAGATCAAAAATCGAAGCCCGTTAGGAACAGTTTAACATGAGCTGTACTGTTATAACATGTGATTTTCTTGTCCTGAAATTAGTAAATCTGGTTTATGACAGTTTTTTCCATTGATTATAATGATGATGCCAATGAAAACCATAGAAGTGTTAAGTATGTATTTCCTACGTTGACTGTTAATGTTATGTGCTAACCCTAGATTTATTTGCCAAATTTACCACACATTTAATAAAATCCTCATTTTGAGTAGACTAAGGGACCAGATAAAAGATTTAGATTGCAAACAATGAAATAAAAACTGTAGTCTGGACCCAAGGATATTAGGGTGAAGATAGGCTGTGTTGCTAAAGGCCATGACAATCCCTCCCTCATTCAACTTGGTGGTGAGAGTGGGCTGTAAGGTGGCGATGAAGGCAAGAGTGGGCCTTTTGCATGACGGCTGTGGAGACAGCTTCCTAGGAGTCCTAATGATTGGAGTAGGGCCTGCAGAATACTGGAGACGGGACTCGGGACTCTGAGATCTGGACTTTTCTTTTTTTCTTGCTTACCTTTTGGCTTTGTTAAAATTTTTAAAATTCTGTTTTTTGTAACCAAGTTGGCACCAGTGAACGGCGACTTTGTGCACTTTTCACTGTACTTATGTATTCCTATACTTAGTACATGTGACAAATAAATAAATCTAAACTGTAACTTTTTGAAACTGTTACCATTCACTAAAATTCAGTGTAAGGAGGAAGTGGTAAACTGCCTATTTTGAGTTAACAATTAAGTAATAAATTTTACCCTGAAGTCAAATATAGAGCATGGATTAAACCAGCTCCTTCTCCCCAGCCCAATATTCCTGTGCCGATCCTAACACCTCTCAATTTTACTCCTGGCTGGTTCTAAAATGGCTGCAGGGGTGCTTGGCAGCCTTTGGTATTTCATCTAAAGGGCCATTCTTAACCCTGACCGAATCTGGCAAATGGTTTTGTCACAACAAGAGTGTAGTCAGGGATCAGGTATTGAATCCAAACTTGTCCTCTATTGAATTATGAGAAAAATGATCACAATCAGAAACTCTGACCAGTTTATCTGTCCGAGCCCTGAGTCTGTGAGGCTAACTACACTTGTGGCAGCTGCAATTACAATTGAGGTCAGTTAAGTCAGCATAGATTGAGGTCTTTTGAACATTGTCTTCATAAATGAAAGATCATAAGAGGAGTCGAGTGACAGCAGAGCTGGAATGCAGATATTACTGAATAGTATATAACTGTTGTAGTTATAAAACGTTTCAATTTGTTGTATCCAACTTTTTGAAAGCCTCTTTATGTTTGGTTGGGAATTTTGCAATTGTATGCTGACAATGTGGTTGCAGTACCATGTTGTTCAAATGATTTGCATGTATATGCAGCACTCCCTGTTCACCACGATATTGCAGTGAAGCCCTGTGGTATGGTATATTGTGATGATCAGTGCAAATTCTGCTACCAGCATTCACCATGGGGAATATACTGGGCTTCAGTTCAGACTGGTAAAAGGAACACTGCTCAACAATAACAATAACAACAGCATTTATATAACACCTTTAGCAGAATAAAAACAGTAAAAATGTGACACTTCACATCACTGTTAATAGTACCCAAAATAAAACAGTCCATGCTTTTGTCTCCAAAATTGTGCCTCGAACACACTGCGATAGTTTCCGTTCAAGATGGCAGCGGAGTAAGACTCCTAAGCCAGAGCTGACCTGCTCCATTTGCTTATTTTCTTTTTGTCTCTCTCTTTTGCATTTTTTTCCTTTTTCTTTTTACCTCCTGTCCTTGGGGAGCACCAGTGATGCCTAGGGTGGAAGCCAGTGCAGATTCCTGGCCTAAGTGTGGACTCCCGGCCTCAGCATGGACTCAGAGTCCCAGCCTTGAGATGAAACCTGGCGCAGTCTGGATTTGAAGGACTGTTATTCTGAACTTTTATTTCTCTATTTTTTGAATTTATTGCTGGACTTTTTATGTCTTTATTTTTCTAATATTTTTTCCCTATGAACTTGAACTTAAGAATCTGTACCATATCCAAGATGACGCCATAAGTGACAACTTGTAAATTTTTCACTGTACTCATGTGAGTACATGTGCTAATTGAACTACCAGGCCTTGAACTAGCAATACAGCAAAGCAACCAGACAGACTGAAAAACATGAAAGTATGCAGACATATTCCTGTACCACATTGATGGAATGCAGATGTTGAATAAGTCAATGTCTATCTGTAACTAATCATTGTGAAATTTTCTATTAACTTTTATTTACGCAAGATATTATAGTGTATAATACAGTGATATTAGCTTTGCACATTTGTAGCTGTGCATTTCTGAGATAATATCATGAATTGATAATTGTTTGAAATTGTAATTTAACACGATTGAACTTGAGATTATTTGACCTTATTTGTCAATTGGATGGTTGCTGCACTGACCACTGTTTATTCCCAACAAAAAAATGTTCAAATATGGGGGAAATGAAAACAAATTTTAAACGTCTTGTTTGTCATAATGTCATTCAAGTTAAAGCTGCAGACTTGAAATCAATAAGAATGAAAAATTACAGCTGGTTTGATATGCCCTCAGGATGGAAGCAACAATTCATCATAAATTTTTACAGTTGTTTTCTCACAATTTATACTCCTAATATTTGGGAATTGTCGTCATGGCTTCTCTCTGTTTTGACTCCTGTGCTTGAATATATCTTTAGTTTCTTGATGGTCAGAATTGGCTGCCTGGTTCAGGGTTTGCCCTGGTGTGATGATGCTATAGCGTTAAAAGGTGTACTTTGACCTTTTTTCATGAAGAAATGTTGAGACTAAGGTATCAAGCAGTCTGCTCAAAGCCAACAAAGTTAACAGCTCGTGACGCTTCTTTTTTAAGTTGGTATAATAGAAGCAGCTTGAATGGTTGGGGTCAAGCACCTGCAGAACCAAGATTTTAGTTTTAGCTTTCAGCAGTTGCAGGAGTCTTGAAGCTGGATGTGGAAGCTGTTATTCCTGTGTCTGTTACAGCTAAAAGTTGGGATTATCTTCCTGTTGCTCGAATTGCATGTGAAGCAATGTATTGTACTGAATTTGCCTTTGCCAAGGGTTTGTTTATGGGATGTTACTATGTTGGAAGAGTTAATTATTAATTTTGTTATGTATTTCGATAGAGTTACAGCTAAGTTGAGTTTTTTCTCGTGTTTTTAGTTTTTCTGTATTTTAACTGTAGTGTAAAAATAAAGTGTGTTTTGCAATTTGACCAATAAAATTGTATCTGGAATCCAATACCTTACACTTATCTTTAAAATTAAGAAAACAATTAGGGTCTAGGCTGTCTTCTTAATAGGTTTTGAGGTGTTTTAACTTTATCCATAATATCGAGTCGAGCAATATGAAATTTATCTAATAATGTAATTCAACAACCTTTTGACTTTGCTTGTTGCTATTCTACATCATTTGGATATTCAATACCAAATCTTCCAAGACATTTCAGCTTTGTTGTTGAATATCTGAACACCGTAGATAGAATAAATGTACCATTCATTTTTTTTTCCTTCCTCTGTGTAGCAGTTTGTTATTTGTCTGTATTTAGTTTAATTTGCCATTGCTGTCTTGACTTGCAAATCTTGTTCAACTCATTTTATAATTTATGAGCAAGCATACTCCTTCCTCGGAAGGTATCCTTTGCCAATTTAATCACTTTACATTGGGTTTCTCAATCTATTTTCTTAATTCAGTTGAAACACAGTTGTGCTGTAAGAACTTTATCCAGATATACCACAGTCAGTATTATCCACACATTCTTGTAGTGTTGTGTGTAACTCATCAGCCAGTTTCATATACATTTCCAAGGTTTATCCTGAATCCTTTCAACTTTGAGTTTAATGAATAGTGTTCACTAATCCCACTTAAATTGTAATTTCCGCAAAGGAATCAAGGAATTGGTCTCGGCCTGAAACGTCAGCCTTCCTGCTCCTCTGATGCTGCTTGGCCTGCTGTGTTCATCCAGCTCTACACCTTGTTATCAAGGAATTTGGATTTGCATAGATAACACAGTGTGGAGCTGGAGGAACACAGCAGGCCAAGCAGCATCAGAGGAGCAGGAAAGTTGACGGTTCGGGTTGGGACCCTTCTTCAGAAATAAATAGACACTCCTCCTCTGTCTATTTATTTCTGAGCTCCCTTCCTCTCCACCATTTCTGAAGAAGGGTCCCGACCCAAAGCGTCAACTTTCCTGCTCCTCTGATGCTGCCTGGCCTGCTGTGTTCCTGCAGCTCCACACTGTGTTATCTTTGACTCCAGCATCAGCAGTTCTTACTATCTCATTTGGATTGGCATAGTCTTTCTTTTTTGATCTCAAGTTGATTCCTGTTTAAAGAACTGATATTGTTCAGTTGTTCGTCACGCTTCATCCCGGTAATCATGTGCAGTATTTTACGTGGAATATGATGCATGTGTTTTTTCCACCTCTTTAAATATATGGGTACCATATTAGTCCCATTCTACACCCACTTCGACCAATGGTTTAAAGTTCAATGTTTTAATTGTTCTGTGTTTGATTCTGCTAATTTGATAACTGATTCCTGTGTACTTAATAGCTATTAATGTTCTAATGTTCTAGAACATTAAGAAAATCCACCAAAGTTTTTGAAGGGATCTGGAAACATGTGTATTGAATATGTGTGAAGTTCTCAGCTGTTTAAAAGTTCTGTGTGTAAACTGTTTGGATATAGAACAAAAGTTATCTTTACAATGTTCTGGAACAAATCAAAAGTGCAGCAACCTGGTGCACACATAAAAATGGCACCCTCTGAATGACCATCGCTTTTTTTTAGTACCCTGAGCAAAATATTATTTATTCCCTGGAATGTTATGTGTTTTGAATCCAATTAATCTGTCCAGGTCCTGCCTAGCATTGATTTTATTCATTTTATCTTTGTTTTGACAGAGCATTTTGATCATGGCTTTCTTTGTAGAAATTGGTGGAATTATTCATCTAGAATAATTTGATATTTATGCTTATCCACAGATTCAAGCCTGAATGCATTTTCTTTGATTCTCACCTCTTCTGCCACCACTATCCCATTGCCTCATGATACTACATGTTTTTATGGCAATACTTATCTGCTGTACTTTTATTCAAGTCATACCCCTGAGATTACAGTTTGATATACAGTCATACAGAATGGAAACAGACCATTCAGTCCAACCTGTCTGCGCTGACTGGATAATCTCACCTAGTCCCATTTGCCAGCATTTGGCCCATATCCCTCTAAACCCTTCCTATTCATGTACCCATCCAGATGCCTTTTAAATATTGTAATTGTACTCAAGTTCACCACTTCGTCTGGCAGCTTGTTCCATTCATGCATCACCTCTGCATGAAAAAGTTACCCCTCAGCTCCTTTTTTAAATCTTTCCCCTTTCACCTTAAACTTATGCCTGAATTCTTGTGTTCATTCCCAATGGGTCCCTTTTGTTTTTTTACTGTATATTTCCTGCTCAACAAGCTTGACTTTTGTTTCCTGATTTTTTTTTTGCAGCATTTGTTTAATTTGAATTTGTTGGTATGAGAATGAATTTCTTCTACATCTGTAGCACCTCATATTTAAAATAATCCACTTGCCACAACTGAAACTTATTAGACCGATTTCTTCAATATATTTGCCGTAGCTGTTCCCTATTTCCTTGCATTTAACCATTTTTAAAAATGTGTTTCTGGATCCTAGTCATAGATATTTCTGATTGCCAGTTTGTTTGAATTCCTATAATTCTGTAGTTGTTGTCCCCACTGGCAACACTTTTTGTACCTTCTCTGGATCATTAAATATGAATACTGGAACAAGATGTGTATTGTGCATTGAGACTTCATTATGCATTGGATCACAAACATTATCGATCAACGCTGATTCTAAGTAACATGAATTTACCTGGTTTATATATATTTTAATTCTCCATTCAAAGCCATGTATATATTCTGACATACTTCTCAATTGTATCACAAAACAAATTGTACTCTTTGTGATGGCCCGATGGTCGGTAACTTATCTTGCAAGTATAATGATAACCCAGTGTATATAGGTTTATAGTTAAAACTTTAAAAAGTTGGAAATACTTAACAGGTCTAGTATCATAGAGTTATAGAGTCATACAGTACAGAAACAGATCATTTGGTCTAACCAGTCCATGTCAAACATAATCCCAAACTAAACTAGTCCCACCTGTCTGCTGCTGGCCCATATACCTCCAAACTTTTCCTATTCATGTATTTATCCCAAGTGTCTTCTCTGGAAAGAAAAGTAGAATAAATGTCAGAAGCTTGTAGAGCCGATGTCTCATCAGGCTGCTGGAGATCTAGCAACAGCCTGTATTTCCTAATCCATTGAAGCCCCAGCAAATTTCATGCCCGTCAGGCATTCAAAAGATGACCTTTACCTTAAATTAGGCCCCACCCAGTTAGAGCCGCCAGCCCATCAATGGCCATGGCTAATGCTGGGAGGACATCAAGGATTGCAGAGGACCAAAACGTAAGCTAAGTGATTTATGGGAAGTGGGGTTATTTCTGGTACCACTGGTCACAGGGAAAGGGCAGGGGAGTTGGAAGCAAGAACAGAGGCTGACAGGAAGGGGTGGGAGGGGGAAGTAGCAAAAGATGACACAGTGAAATGCAAGAATTATTAAATGTTAATAGAATTAAATGGAATGATAGTGAAAGGCCAAAAGGAACAATAATAGGTCAAGTAAAGAAACAAATGATGAATCTAGTATGATTTAAATAACAACATCAGAATCCTTACCAGTACCTGGTATCTGAAAATAATTGGAAATGTGTTCATGATATAAAATCATTAAACTTAGTGTTGAGTTGGGAAGGTTATAAAACTGTCAAATCAAAAGATATTCTTTGTTCTTTGAACTTCATTAGGACATTATTGAGGCTAAGGTCAGACAGGGTGTGTGAGTAGTATCAAAGAATTAAACTGATAAGTGACTAGAAGCTTAGGATCATACAGAAGTGTCCACCAGCATAGTAAACCAATTTGTGATTGGTGTCTCCAGTGTAGTAGGGTCTGCTTCATGACCACTGAACACAATATACTTTCTTGTTTCATTTGGAAGGAATCTGAGCCTTATGAAAGAAGGGGAATGAAGGATATAAAAGAGCAGACGTTGCATCTCCTGGACTTGCACAGAAAGGTGTTGGTGATAGAAGTGGGGTATTGGGAAATAAGTATGGACCAGAATGAAGTGGATTGAATGCTCACTTTAGAATGCTGAAGGGGAGGGAAAGTTGTGTTTGATGTTAGCGTCACATTGAGATTGTAGAAATGGCAGAAGATGATCTGTTAAATGTGGAGGCTAGTTGTTAGATGGTAAGGACAAAAATTCTTGGAAGGAGATGAAGGATTGAGAACAGAAGTGCAGACATGAACTTATTGAAAGGCCTTTTTTTAAAAAATGTGATAGACAGGAATTCACAAATGAGCAAAGAGAGAAACACATTGAAACCACTGATGTCAAAGATGTTATTGTCAGAATACAGGTGTCTTTTGTTCCATGATCTGTCTGGTCTGCAAGTCTGTTTTGTGCCTGCCTCCTCCTTATATATTATAGGATCATGCAGTATAGCCCTTCAACCCGTTGAGTCTGAACTAACAAAAACTGCTCTAAGTCTCCATCAGACTCACTTTCCAGAACTTGGCCCATAGCGTTATGATATTTCAAGTGCTCATCCAAATACTTTTTAAAGGTTGTGAAATTTCCCAACTGAACTACCCTCCCAGCCAGTGCAGTACAGATTCCCACCACACACTTGGGTTTGCTTCAAATCCCCTCTAGACCTCCTGCCAGTCACCTTAAAATCATGCCCCCTTGTTATTGAACCTTCAATTAATGGATATAGCTGCTTCCTACTCATCCTCTCTATGCTTCTCATAATCCTATACACCTCTATCAGGTCCCTTCTCAGTCATCTCTAGGCTGAAGAAAACAACCTGAGCTAATGCACCCTCTCTCCATCGCTAAACTGCTCCATCCTAAACAACATCCCAGTGAATCTTCTCTAAACCCCCATCAGTGCAATCACATCCTTCTTATATAGCAGAAACCAGAACTGCACAAAGTGCTGCAGCCACATCAAAAGTCTTGTACAGCTGTAACATGAGCTCCCTGCTCTTATAATCTGCACCACAAATGATAAAGGCAAATATCCCATATGCTTTCTTTACTACCCTGTAAAGCTGTCCTGCTGCCTTCAGGGATCTGTGAACGAGTACCCCAATATCCCTATGTTCCTTTTAGCTTCCTAGTGTTTTGCCTTTCACTGAGTATTCCCTCGTCTTGTTACTTCATCTGAAGTGCATCACTTTACAGCAGCCTGGCATATAACTCATCCAGGACTGGGTATTTGTCCACTTTTCAGCCCACCAAAACCCCCAATATCTCCTCCAAAAACACAAATTGCTGGAGAAACTCAGAAAGTTTGGCAGCATTTCTGGTCAACACTTCTGTCTCGGGCCTGCCTTGGCACTCCAATGAGGTTCATCAGAAGCTGGAAGAGCAGCATCTCATTTTCTGTGTAGGGATCCTGCAGCCTTCAGGACTCAATATCACGCTCAATAATTTTAGGGTCTGAACATCTTCTTCCATGTCTTTTCCACCCCCCCAGACTCTATCACGTGAGCTGTTTACAGCACGACCAACCCATTTTCACCTAGTTACAGAGCCTATTAGCTGCATTTCTGTCTACCTTGTTCATCATTATCCATATCTTTGCCTAACTGTATTTCTGTCCATTTGGGCTCCATCTCCACCTATCACTTACTCCTTTACCCCCCCCCTACTCCTGTCTTAAGCATATGTATAACCCTTCATAACCACTACTAGTCCTGAGGAAGGGTCACTGGACCCGAAACATTAACTCTGCTCTCTGTCCATAGATGCTGCCAGACCTGAGTTTCACCATCAATTTCTGTTTTTGTTTCAGATTTCCAGCATTCGCGAGTCTTTGTTTTTTATATTACTGCAGTATCTCGCCACTCCAATGTCAATCTGCTCAAGAACCTCACAGTTCTTTTTCCAGAATTGTGTATCTATATCCTCCTCCTCCAAAGAGAATACGGATGTCTAAGACTTAGTTAACGCCCTACCAATTTCCTCCAGCTCCATGCAGATTGCTCCTTTGATTCCTAATGGGCCTTACTCTTTCCCTGGTTATCCTCTTGCCATTGATATCATTATAGAATATCTTGGGATTCTCCCTAATCTTACCTGCCAGTGTTTTCTCATGCTGCCTATTTGCTCTCCTGATTGCTTTCTTAAGTTCATCTTCTCTTTCTATACTCTACTCATACCTCCATTGATTTGCTCCTTTTGTACCTTTTGAAAACCTCTGCTTTCCTTCTTATCCAGACCTGAGTATTTCTAGACATCTCGGGTTCTCTGAGCTTGCCGCTCCTACATTTCACCCGAAAGGAACCATGTTGGGCCTGTAAAATAGTAAAGTTGCTCTAGTCCCACTGGACTATAGGGCTACAGTATCATTAAAGAAAGATGACTGGCAGTGTTTTAAACTGAGGGACGCAATACCTCAAGCGAGGGGAGACACTGAGAAGGAGAGTCCTTCATGGTAACCTCAACTAGTGTGGGAAATGAACTCACTCTGTTGTTATCACTCTGCGCCACAAACCAGCTGAAGAGCCAACTGATCTAATGCTCTGTAACCCATCTTACTGCAAAACTCATTTAAACTCTTCCCAACGTCATTAGCGAAACCACAAAGATGTTGGTTCCATTCTGGTTCAGGTGTGACTGCCTTGCTTGTACAGGTCCCACCATTCCCGGAAATGGTCCCAGGGATCCAGGAATCTAAGACCGTCTGTCCTGCACCATCTCTTGAGCAACATATTCATCTGTCATATTCTCCTGTCACTGAATTTGCCAGCACATGGCACCCATAAGTAATCCAGAGATTACCACCTTTGAGGTTCTGCTATTTAGTCTGCTGCATAGCTCCCTAAATAATTGGTGCAAGGCGTTCATTCCACCCCTATCATTGGTACCATTGTCTCCAACACCCTCTGTCTTGTCACCTTCTTCTTTCATGATGCCCTGCAGCTACTCAGTGACATCCCTGATCCTGGCACCTGGAATGCACACACATCCTGTAGTCACATCTGCAGCTGCATAAATACTTGTCTGTTCCCCAAACAAATGAGTTATTCTTGCTCATGCTTTCTTCTTCCTCCCCTCCTATACAGTCAGGCCACTTGTGGCCACAGAAACTTGGCTCTGTCTGCATTCCCTTGAGGGCAAATTAATGCCAGATTAATATTTGAGCAGGACCTAGGGAACTGCTGCACCTCCTGCTTGATGGTTGCCCATTCCATCCTTTCCTCTAGTCTCTTGTGCTATGGTGTGACCAGCTCTTTAAACATGCTGTCCATGTAACTCTCAGCATCATGAAAATGCTAGTGTCTCCAGCCACCTCTCGAGCTCCAAAACATGCAGCTCATGTTTCTGCTGTTGGGAGCACTAGTATTTGATAAATGTGGAAGTTTAAGTGTTAATCACTTGCCTCCCACACTTAACAAACTGCCAGACTCCATTCTCTGCAGATTGCACCTTATAGTTTAATTATTTCCTATTTCTGCCTCAGTGTTGCTTGCAGTTTTTTTCCTTTATTTATGTAGGTTTTATCCATGCATACTGTAGCAGGTCTTTCTTAGCCTGATTGGATTTGTTGTTACTTGCAAATTCACAGTGGTGTCCGTGTACACGTGGTGCTGGTAGGGTCCCTGACTTTATAGATGTGACAGGACAAACAATTCACTCAGCTGACCTCTCATGACATGACTTAATCTTGAACCTACTGACTCTTACTTGCTAACATTTCTAATTATTTAATCTTGAAGATCCTCCCCTTACCTTAACTTTCATCTCCTTCCCTTATTCTCTGATTTTTACTTAACCCTTGTCCTTCTCAGTTAGTCTCTTAATAATCTCCCAGCTTTTGGGCTTTGATTTGCTCCAGCCCGCACTGATCTGTGAAAGTAGTTAGGAAATCAAGACAGCAAGAAAAAATAAAAAGCTCCCTCCCCTCCTTCACCAAACTCCCACACTTGCCAAACAGTGACATCCCACGGTCTGTGGGTTCCACTCTGTGCTGGTTGCACAGAGGCCCTTTTTTTTAAATACTCTGCCTCACCAGTTTCAGGAACTGGTTCAAACCAGATTAACTAGGGCTAACAGTTGACTGCCTTGCAAATTCACACTGTACTGACTGCTGCTTGTTTATATCTTTTTGCTAACACCTCCTTTCTTGAAAATCTGGTATTGTATCGTAAACCATTGCTCGTCATCACCTATCTTTCAGGTTTGAGCTACTTGTTATATGTATGCTTTTTTAAAGGCCTCTGAATTATTTCTCCCAAATTAAATTTTCTCCTATACTGTTCCTATCCCTGATCCTCTACCTGTCTTCTTAATTATTTCCTTTATCTATATATTATAGTTGATGTGACTTACTTAGAAAAAAAGTGAATTAATTTTAAAAGCCTCAAGATGTCTCTGAGAAACTAATAAAGTGCTTTATAAATATAACACTTTGTTTTTGTATTTGGGATTCTCCTTGGGATTGCAAATCTGAACCATTAGCTTAGAAAGGAACATCAGCACATTTCTGTTTGTGTTGTTCCTGGGCATGTAATTTGTAGTAGTCTTGTTTAAAATAATCCTTTGCATCTCTTGCTTTACTTCTTTTCTTTTAATTGCATTTAACTTTGACAAATCACAACTTAAATAACACACAAGATTTATCATTTGTTCATAAATGCTTAAATTGAATTGTAAAGATAAGTCTATTCTGTTATTGAAAGGATTCTGTTTGCCTCAGCAGGGTACCATGAAATTCAACTTTGAAAGTTTTGAAAAATGTGCCCTCATGAAGAGTCACAGGACTCGAAACATTAACTCTGCTTTCTTCCCACCGATGCTGCTGGATTTGCTGTGTTTCTCCAGCAATTTCTGTTTTTGTTGAAAACTTTACATATGAAACATAACATGAAACTCCAAATTAGTAAACCAAGAATTGAAATCAGTCACGACAGAAGCACCAAAAAAAAATGTCAAGAATAATGAAGTATGTGGCCTTGGTTTCAGGACTATTTCTCAAAATCATGGGGTTTAATTTTACACCTTGCTCCCCCACAGGACCCATTTCTCTTAATATGGTGGGTCCCCACTGGTCTGCCCCTGGGCCCATTGAGAGCCTTGAATTGTAAGTTACTGCCCTCAGTGAAAGTGAAAGCCCTCAATCTGCCTCAAATGCTATAGACACTCGACAGTGGCAGGCAGGTGACAGAGGAAAGGCATTTTTTGACAACTTTGTTGAAGTGGCAGGATCACCAGAGCTCATCATTTTGAGGAATGCTCTGTGCATCTCTCCCAAGATGTAAAGCCCTTTGATTTTCCCACCCGGTCTCCAAAACCTGCCTCCTGCCCCATGACTCCCCAACACAAACACCACTACCCCCACCGCCCACTAAACCACCCCCATTCCACCCTCTGTCTGTACTTGATACCTGTCTGCACTAAAAGCTCAGGTTTTATTGGAGTTTGGGCCCCAATGATGATTTTGTTGCAATCCTTGCCGTCCCCACTCTTGAGATCTGCCATTTCTGATACTGTATGAGCTGCTGACCAATGTCAAGGCTGTGAATTCCAGTAAACCGACAGGTGCAGGCCTGATCCTCAGCTTGATTATGCCACTCATACATGCTATCAAAGTGGTACAGTTTTTTTTAAAGTATGGGTTTGAAACCAACCCTCCTCATTAGAGGTGGTAGGTAAGAGCAAATAAGCAAGTAGAGACAGGTTCCCCACACCACCACCACCCCCCCCAACCCCCTCCCCACCCCTAGTGAAATCTCAGCCCAAGATTCTTAGGTTTAAGACTGAGGAATGTCAAACCATACAAGGTAGACAACACATGAATAGGCCATTCAACTGAACCAATCCATGTCAGAGCTATTTCTGTTAATGGGTAATGGGCTTCAGAAGTTCCAGAATTATGTTGTTGCATACGTGACAGGGCTGTCAATCAATACAGAAGTAGATTAGTCCTGTGATGGGGTTTCCTGCTCCTACATCCAGATGTAACACGTCCACTTTCAGTTTGCTCTGTTGTTGCTTTTCACAATGTGA
This sequence comes from Rhincodon typus, assembly GCF_021869965.1. NCBI lineage: Eukaryota > Metazoa > Chordata > Chondrichthyes > Orectolobiformes > Rhincodontidae > Rhincodon > Rhincodon typus. The sequence goes on along the minus strand of NC_063342.1, from coordinate 47,290,376 downwards.
CCATTTATGGCCAATAAAACAGTCTAAACCTGATATAACATACTTGCTCAGTGGTGGTGACAGCAATCAATTGAGAGATAAATGAAGTAATATTCTTTCATGCTTCCAGTCTATTGGCTGACAGTCATTCGAGGAGTATTTCAAGATGAATACTGTGGAAGTAAAAGAATTCTAGCTAATTTTGTGGCAGTAAGTATGGAACTATCATGAAGAGACTAAGGTCATAAAATAGGAATATTCAAGGACAGCGATCATAAAATATTCTGATAAATAGCAGACAAATGAATTCCATGTTCTGTACTAAAACATGCATTGTATTCTTTACAAATGTTTATTTTTAAACACCGTGAGATTGATTACAAGTTTGGTGTCAACTGTAGTGGGGAGGCAGTGGTAATATGGTAACAGTGGCAATGTCATGGGACTAATAATGTAGAACATCAAGCTAATGTTCTGAGATCATGAATTTAAATCCTACCATAACAAATGGTGAAATTTGAATACAGTAAAAATATGAGATAAAAAGCCACTGTAATGGTATGCCAATATGATTGATTGCCATACGAAAATCAACTTACTTTATTAAAAATCTTTTGAGGAAAGAAATCTGCCATATTTACCTAGTTTGATCTACATGTGACTCCAGACCAACAAGAATGCAGTTGACCCTTAACTGCCCCCGGGCAATAAATGCTGGCCTAACCAGTGGTAGGAAGGATAAAAAGCAGAAAATTTTGTTATTACATCAAGAAGTGTATTTTGTAGTTGCATTCCTGAGTAAACTGTTTCAGTGGTATAGCTTTTTGCTTTACAAGCAAGAGATGTGACTATTAGTTATTACTGTTGAAAATTGAAAATTCAGGTCTACCTCAAGACAAATGTAGAGTAAAACCTCCTTAGTCTTCTCCCCCAACATTGAAATGTGCTTGTGAAGAAATTTGTAAGTAGTATACCAAAAACCTACTTTGAATGCTTGTATTCAAAATGTTAAACTTGAGGTATAGTGCTTCAGAAATTAGTGCAGAACTATGCAAGGGCACAGTTGAGATTTTTATCGTCAGCTGAAATATTTTTTCGGCAGATTGTGTTTGTCATTGACATGTATCTCTTAAATGACAGCAACATGAAAGGAGCATGACCTGCAAATGCAGAGGGCATTAGAAATCTAACTTTCAAATATATCGGCTCTGTACCTATTTTTTTGGGTGTCAAAGCACTGAATATGCCAGTTGGTGTGTACAGTCATTCAGTTCTAGGAGTTCATCATATGCCTCATGGTAGACAAAGAGGTGTTTGATCCTTTGCAGATGCAAATAAGGCTTAGGATGCCTGTTTGCTGCTCTGTTTACAAAACTGACATGATCTGAATGTACCCAAATGTTTGGCCAACCACTTTCCAAAACTAATGGAAAATTGTGGTCTAACTAGTGGTTGGCCCTTGGAGGAAGCATTTAAGCCCATCACCAAAACTGTAAGCTTGTCAAAGGACCACTCTTCCAGATTAAACTGCAGTGCTAAGATTTGTTGCTTGTTTCAAATAACTTCAGTCCCATCTCTCCTCCTTCCCTAAACTCCTGACAACACCCCCCTCTTTCTGATGCTTGTTCACTTCTGATCATTTCCACCTTCTCCTGATAAATATGTTGCAATCCAAAATCCATTGCTGATTCACAAGTGAGCAGACCGGTGTTGCTGAGCATGTTTTTACTGCTGTGAAAGGCAGAGAAAATGCTGTAAATTTTTAGCAGTATGTGGAGACAGAAATAATCAACATTCCATGACATTTAAGTAAAACCACAGGTTCAATATTGGGGCCATCAGCCCAAAAAGGAATGAAGTTGTAGTCTGTCAAGAATATAACTGAAGTCTCACTTTACCTCACACTGATTGATGCTTATTTCAACTCATATGACCAGCAACAAACTGACAATGTACTTTAACAATATGGTGTACCTGTTTGGAAAGGTAAATTTGATAGCTGAATTTTCAATAGCATCTTATTTTTACCTTATACTACTTTGTTCTATTTAAGTAGAGCCATTTTTGCATACAGTTCAAACCTAATCCGTACATTTGTCCCTTATCATGATGTCTTTTTAAAGTCATCAAACTTCTTCCAAAGCCCCCTGTAATCTCTCACAGTAGTCAACATTGAGTTCACTTGATTCATTATGTATTGCCACACATACTGCCTCCAATGTGACTTGTTGAGCTGTCTTTCCGAACTGAAAGGTCACCCAATTCTCCAATCTGCTCTCTACAAGAGCCTCTGAGCTTTTTCTTAAGCGTTCTGCATGCTCCACAGCTGGATATCTAGAGTTGTCATCAATTATACTGCTAAGTGGTGTTTCACCTTAGAAATGTTAAAATACCATTAGTGCTGGTTGAATTGTAATTGATTTCTGTTATTTCTATGAGCAGAATTGTGTTGCAGAAAATTAACCAAAGCAAAATCAGTCATAACAAAATTGTGTTTTGATTGCAGTTTGTTCAAATATCTAGGAAAGAACTTTTAATTCTGCTTCCAGAAAAGAGGAATATGCATCCCAGTGCTACATTCCTGCTTCATTTCTGGATTTATCCTCACGCTGCATTGAGCAAAATAAATTTTTTTCTTAATATTCAGTTACTTTCCATTATCCAAAGCAGAATGATTTCATTTAACAGGAAATCTGTAATACTTGCTTGATGGAAAACAGTCACTTATCATGGTGCATCACCCTTTTATTAAACGGTCAAAATATATCTAAAGTTTTCAGAGCATGCAACTGAACTGCTTGTTTAAATTTGCATGTGGCAAATATAAACGTTTCTACTCCATCCATAAGGAGTCAACACTTATTTCCAGCTTCTGAACAGACTGGTGGCACTGGGAGATACTGTGTTGAGCAACACTGTGGCAGAAAACAGGTATCCAGAGTAACTGGTATAACTTGCACTAGCTGTTGTGTTCTGCCAAGTTAAGAGAACAGAGCTGTCCTATTTACACTGCAGTTGCATTGATGCAGCTTCAATCAGCAGCAACTTCACAGCACAGAAATAACAACTCCGATGCTGGGATTTTATATTGTGATCCAATTTGCCAACATCACCGAGTTGGTATTAATATTGTCAAGATCTGATGGGATAGTCATTCTGCTCTAATATCAGCCTGAAATTTAAATTATTAATTTTGCAGTGCATCGGGGATTCAATCTATAACTTTGAAGTCTGTATTCAATGATGCTTTTACATTGATGACTGTTTATACAGCAAATGGTACTGCAGAGTTGAATCTGTGCCAGCTTTATTTCAAAATAAAGCATTCAGTGTAAACAGGACATCAGATGGTTGCTAAAGGACCTTAATACCTTCTTTATAATTACAAAAGAAGGTTGGATTTGTCCCAGACTGGTTCTTAGTTTGCTGCTGTAATCAGAACCAATGAAGTTCCAGACCAGCATAAGGCCAAAGGAATTCAAGTTAGAAGTAGATTATTGTATAAGTGCAATGTTTTTTAACTCCCTAGGCTACCTCAAGATATCTCATTTCTCTAGTATTGGGCTGTAAATGAGACAAGTTGTTGAATTGTTCCTCTGCACAATACTTTATTCAAAACACATCACTCTGATTACACAGTCAAGTCAAATTACCATGTTCTGTGTCGTGACTATCTGACAAACCAAACTTGAAAGCCAGTTTTCAACAAATCAAAGGATGAAATTAACAATGTAGAAACCTATTTCTGGAATTAGCAGTATAATTCCCAGGGAGAAAGGAAGGCCAGTAAATACGTAGTCTACAGAAAACAGCACTAATTTTGAGGTAAGGATAGAAAAAAAAATTACAGATTAAGGAAGAAAGGAGAGCAGAGCAATGATTTTTAAAATATTTTATTTCATGACATTGTAATTCTTTAATCAAGAGTTTGATAAATCCAATCCTGTCAGCCATGCAAATGGAATTATTAGTTTGCTTCAACATTACCACGTTTCATCTTTTTTATTCATTCATGGGGTGAAGGCATCGCTGGCTAGGCCAGCATTTGTCGTCCATTCCAATATGCTCAGAGGGGAGTTATGAATCAGCCACAGTGTTGTGAGTCTGGAGTCATATATCGGCCAGACCAGTTAAGGATGGCAATTTCCTTCCCTAAAGGACAGATGGGTTTTCCCGACAGTCGACAATGGAGTCATGGTCATCATTAGACTCTTAATTCCAGATTTTTATTGAATTCAGATTCCACCAGGATCGAACCCAGGTCCCCAGAACATTACCTGGGTCTCTGGATTAACCGTCCAACAATAATATCACTCAGCCATTGCCTCCCCAGCTGTGACTTTAAAATCTGAGGACAGAATTATGACAATATGCTTTCTTAAAAATTTAACTGTTTAGGATTAGGGGAGGCAGCAGCCTCATGGTATTATCACTGGACTATTAATTCAGAGACCCAGCTAATATTCTGGAGACCCATGTTCAAATTTCACCATGGCACCATGAATTTGAATTCAATTAAAATCTGGAATTAAGAATCTAATGATGACCATTGTCGATTGTCAGGAAAAATCCATCTGGTTCACTCCTGCTTGGTTTGGCCTTCCAAATCCATAACATGTGTTTGACTTTTAAGGAATGCGCAATAAATGCTGGCCTGGTCTGTGATGGCCACATTCTATGAATAAAGGAAAGGATTATGTGGATAAATTAGGGAATTAATTCATACATGGATATTTAGTGTTTTCAATTGTGCTAATTATTGTTGGACGGTTAATCCAGAGACCCAGGTAATGTTCTGGGGACCTGGGTTCGATCCTGGTGGAATCTGAATTCAATAAAAATCTGGAACTAAGAGTCTAATGATGACCATGACTCCATTGCCGACTGTCGGGAAAACCCATCTGAGCACCAAGTTCATTCAACTGATCAGTGTAGGTAATGGCAAGTATCTGTTCATAAATCTTACCATCAAGATTCGAAAAGATTGAAAGCATCAAATTAATTAAAAATTCTTCACATGAGATTTATTTTTTTCACTTTGCCTCAAGGACAGTCTGAGCAAAAAATGGAAAAAATTCTTGTTGATGTAGGAAAAGGAAACAGGGTGCTCTTTTGAAGTGCAGGTGGTGTTGCATCAGGGTTCCTGGCATCATTGCCTGAAGGGAAAAGAAATTAAGTGCTTGCATTTTTTTAGAAGCAAGACTGACATTTATATTGAATTTTTAAGCTCCATTTTGTTTTGATGTTTGAAAGCTTTTACATCCAAACTAAATATTTCTGAATTATAGTCACCATTGCAGCTGAGGAACACAGCAGGCAATTCACATGCGGCAGGTTCCCAAGAAGGGCGTAGATATGGTGAATAGCAAGGGTATTTTCCTCTAGGATAGGGGAGTTAAAAATTTACAGAGGGCACAGGTTTAGGATGAGAGGGGGAAGGTTTAAAAGGGACCTGAGGGACAACTTTTCCCAACAGAAGGTGGTGCATAAATGGAAATGAACTGCCAGAGGAAATGGTCGATGCAGGTTCAGTTGCAACATTTAAAAGACATTTGGACAGGTACAAAAATAGGAAAGGTTGAGATAAATATGGGCCAAACACAGCCAAATGGATCTAGTTTAGTTTGGGAAACCTAGTCGCTATGGATGAGTCGGACTGAAAGGTCTGTTTCTGTGCTGTATGACTCTATGACTCCATTAGCAACCATGACCAGCTAATCTATTCTCCGTAATGTCAAATATTAGCCACAGCAGGTGGACAACTGTACTGCTCTTCTTTAAAATAGCATTGTGGAAATATATACATTCAATTAAACTGAAGCCTATAGATCCTTTCATCATATCATCGAGAATATGCTAGCAGAAATTCAAGAATCTCTCACTTCCACACATCAGCCTAGATATTTGAGTTTGTGACCTGTAGTGAGCTGTGAACCCACAGCCTACTGATACAGAAGTAGGAGTGCTACCATTTATACTAACTTTGATATCTTTTACGATCTAAGATCATGCTGTAAAGTCAAGAATGAAATTTTGAAGATTGTAATGTAGGAATCACAATAACCAATTTATTCACAACAGGCTGCCAAGCTTGTATATTAGGATTGTGCTAGGCTAACACTGCTGATTCCTGATCTGTCAGCCTAAACGGCCCAAAAATGAACTTATCACATTGACTGAGGACAAGCCTTCCTAGCCATTCACGTTTAAAGCAAGGTGCAGAGCTGGA
>NC_063342.1:47244773-47274168 GCF_021869965.1 Rhincodon typus | reverse complement strand
ATGTGGTACACTGCATCCGCTGTACTCGTTGTGGCCTCCTCTACATCGGGGAAACCAAGCGGAGGCTCGGGGACCGCTTTGCAGAACACCTACGCTCGGTTCGCAATAAACACCTGCACCTCCCAGTCGTGAACCATTTCAACTCCCCCTCCCATTCCCCAGACGACATGTCCATCCTGGGCCTCCTACATTGCCACAACGATGCCACCCGAAGGTTGCAGGAACAGCAACTCATATTCCGCTTGGGAACCCTGCAGCCCAATGGTATCAATGTGGATTTCATAAGCTTCAAAATCTCCCCTCCCCCTACCGCATCCCAAAACCAGGCCAGCTCGTCCCCGCCTCCCTAACCTGTTCTTCCTCCCACCTATCCCCTCCTCCCACCTCAAGCCGCACCCCCATCTCCTACCTACTAACCTCATCCCGCCCCCTTGACCTGTCCGTCCTCCCTGGACTGACCTATCCCCTCCCTAACTCCCCACCTACACTCACCTTTACTGGCTCCATCCCCGCCTCTTCGACCTGTGTGTTTCCTCTCCACCTATCCTCTCCTCTATCCATCTTCTATCCGCCTCCCCCTCTCTCCCTATTTATTTCAGAACCTCCTTCCCCTCCCCCATTTCTGATGAAGGGTCTCGGCCCGAAACGTCAGCCTTTCTGCTCCTATGATGCTGCTTGGCCTGCTGTGTTCATCCAGCTCTGCACCTTGTTGTCTCTTTTATCCAGGTGTTCTTTTTTTTGTGTGACAGACAAAAGACAGGGAGTTGACTCAGACTTTTCTCACCAACCTCTTCTTTATTTAACCATATAGGGACCAGTACTCAATAAAAAAAAACATCCATTCGTTGCAATATTTACTTCTTAATTCATCTAACTTAACTTCAGCTTGAGTTCACTTCATTTAACTTCACTTTACCTTACTTTAACTTAACCTGCATTTATCTCGAACTCGATCCTTACCTCTGTAAGTTTGGCTCGAAACAAATACAACCCCAATTCCAATGAAGTGGCCAACTTTGCTTGGTGTAGATCTTGCCTGTAGTTCTTTGTCTTTTCTGAAGATAACTTCAAGGCACTTGCTTTGTGAATGTTGAGCTCAAAAGCTCACTCCTAAGAATCCTTTGTTTGCTAATGTTTATCCCAAAGTGTGCTTATCCTTCTAGAAACTTCTCTGCCACTTGGCCAATGATATGACCAGACCTGATTGCAATCTTCAATCCCAGCCAATGAAGTTCATTGGGAAACAGCTCTCAAACGTTTGTACCAAGTCATAAACAGCCACATTCCATACTCTATATAACATAAATAGTGGCAGTATGTCTAGCAGGCCGCCATAAAACCTCCCTTATTTGGTCAACGCAGGAAACCGCAGGTTACAGCTTACAGGACAGGTCACAACATGTCCTGGCTTCAGTTTTAATCAAGGTTAGAGGTTAAATTAGCTTGACCAAAATTCCCAGTGTGATTGATTGTAGCCCTTAAACAGTCTTGTAGCCATTTCTACTGCTGGCCATCTGACCACACAGAAAAAAAACAAAGATTGGTGTCAGCATGCTGGCCTGTACTAGCTACATTACTGGCTTCCACGTCAACCCTTAATTATGTTCAGTTGAGGCATTGATGATGGTATTGAATGATTATTTAGACTGAATTAAAATGCAGGGCTATGGGGGAAAAGCAGGAGATCTGCAGTAAGTAATGATGCTCATATCAAGAGCCAATGCAGAGTGCATGGGCTGAGTGGCCTATTTCTGCACTGTAACACTTCTGTGATAAAGTAAAGTTTGATTCTTTCTCAAAATAATTGAAATTCTGACAGAATGTCAAAGGAATGTCAATCCATTATTATGTTTTGTTTCCATGTATATTGTACACTTTAAAATGTCAGAATTTTTTTCTCTTGTTTTTAATTTCTTGTTATATTTAAGTGTTCCCTTCCCTTTTATTTGTTGCTGCAGCTTTAAAAGTAGATGTTGGCTGCTCATTGTTTTGTTGTTGCTTTAGCTTTTGTTGTAGCTTTTGTCTTATCTCTTTCTTTTCTTGCCGAACCTTTATAAATTGCAAGCATGGAGTAGTGAGTTTCTCGTCTGTTTGCGGCATTTGTGCTGAAGGAAATAATGACGTCACAATTCTTTTCCGAAAGTATTTTGTGCCCTTGGCAGAATTAACATATCTGGACCCAGGTAAGGACTGTTTAGTGACTGGAGATTTGTGTTGGTGCTTTTTAGAACTTTGTTCCTGGAGGTTTCTCACGTTGCAAATGTCTTTCAGCAAATTTAACTACTTTCTTTTTAAATTGGAACTGACCTGGACATCTTATAATCTTCCATTGTCATTAAGGAGAGCGAGCTTCAGTAAAGTTTTATAGGCTTTAGTTCTGGCTATAGAATTTAGATGTAGTTGTAACCATTCATCACTGTATCGGCGCTTCCGCGTGCTCCCACAAGGAGTTTGAACAGTTCATCAACTTTACTAACACCTTTCACCCCAACCTTGAGTTCACCTGGACCATCTCTGATACCTCTCTCTCCTTCCTGCACTTCTCTGTTTCCATCTCTGGTGACCGCCTCGAAACCGATATCTATTTCAAGCCTACCGACTCCCACAGCTACCTAGACTACACCTCCTCTCACCCACCTTCCTGCAAGAATGTGATCTCCTCCTCCCAATTCCTCTGCCTCCGCCGCTTCTGCTCCCAAGATGGGGCATTCCACTCCTGAACATCCCAGATGTCCTCCTTTTTCAAATTCCCCCCCTTCAGTGGTCGAAAATGCTCTCGACCGCATCTCTTGACCCACAACAAAAACAAAGACAGAATTCTTCCTTGTCCTCGCGTATCACCCCTGCCATCTGCAATCTGACCCCACTACCAAAGATATATTTCCCTTCCCACCCCTATCTGTGTTCCATAGGGACTGCACTCTCCATGACTGCCTTATCCGCTCCACACTCCCCCTAAGCCCACCACCCCTGGCACCTTTCCCTGCAACCGGAGAAAGTGCTACACCTGCCCCTCCACCTCCCCCTTCACCTCCACCCAAGGAACAAAAAAAACCTTTGACATCAGACAGAGGTTCACCTGTACATCTGTCAATGTGGCGTACTACGTCCGCTGCTCCCGATGTGGCCTCCTCCACATTGGTGAGACTAAGCAGAGGCTCGGAGACCGCTTTGTGGAGCACTTGCGCTCTGTTTGTGACAAACGACAACACCTTCCAGTCATGAACCATTTCAACTACCCCTCCCACTCCCTGGGCAACATGTCTATCCTGGGCCGCCTCCAGTGTCACAACGATGCCATCCGGAAACTGGAGAAGCAGCACCTCATATTCTGCCTTGGGAGCCTACAGCCCAATGGTCTCAATGTGGATTTTACCAGTTTCAAAATCTCCCCACCCCCGGCCTCATCCCACGACCGACCCTCCCTCTCATCCCCGCCTCCTTGACCTGACACAATCTGTCCATCTTCTCTCCCACCTATCCACCTCTCCCACCTCACTGACCAGTCCCCACCACTCCCTACCTGCACTCACCTATCACCATCCCACCTACCTTCCCCAGCCCCACCCCCTTCTCTCTATTTATTTCATAGTTCCCTTCCCCCCTCCCCCATTTCTGAGGAAGGGTCCCGACCCGAAACGTCAGCTTTCCTGCTCCTCTGATGCTGCCTGGCTTGCTGTGCTCCTCCAGCTCCACACTGTGTGTTATCTCTGACTCCAACATTGGCAGTTATTACTATCTCTAGTTGTAACTTCAGCTCTGAACTTGGATGACTTGCTGACAGTTTGGAAAATGAACCTTTTATAATTGCCAATCTGCAGTTATTTTACAGTCTTCAGCATCCATTCACAGCCACTAACTAAGCCATTTCCATCCAGCTTTTAGTGTCCACTTGTTGCCACCATTATACCACTTGTAGCTAACCACCTATTAGTCTATATATGTACTACAGATAGTCAGATTATTGTTAAAAGAGATATATTGGAGTGACAATAACACAATATAACACACGTTATTGCACATTGCACACATATAACAGACTGAATGAAGACAAAGACATTTACTACATTACAGAGTGCTTGCAAATAAGACAGGTACTTTTACATCAGACCATCACATGTTGTGATGTCTTGTTACTGTCTTAAAGGTACAGGTCTGTGTGGTCTAGGATGTCATAATGTAACAGCATTAAGACAGCCTTTCACCAAGTTTGACACCAATATGCTCTTAAAAAAACCGAGTCAGTGGCAGACTGGGTGACCCTTTTGCAGAATACCTACATTCTGTCCGTAAAAATGATCCTGGGCTTCTAGCTGCCTGTCACTTCAGCACAGCATTATATTTGTACACCAATATTTCTGTCTCAGGCCTGCTGCAGAGATCCAGCAAGCCTCAGCACAAGCTCGAAGAACAGCATCTTGTCTTTCGCTTGGGGACCTTGCAGCCTCTCGGACCCACATCAATTTCAAGAACTTTAGAGCCTGAATGCATTCTTTCATGTTTCTCTTACCTACCCTGAACCCAGGTCCTGTCATGACATGGGTTCATTTCAGCACAGCCAACCCATTCTCACCCACTCTTAGTGCTTTAATCAATTTACATTGGTTGTTTTCAAAAGAGCCTACCCTTTCTGTCCAGTTCTGAGCCCTCATGATCACTTATTCAGCTTCTCTTAGGTCCTGGCTAACTATAAATAATCCCCTTGCCTGTCTATCTGTTTCATATATCTGTCTCTGTCTGGGCCTCATCTCCACCTATCAGCTGTCCCCCCCAGCTCCCCTTGTAATTCCTCAGGTACTGCCCTCAGCTCAACCATATTCAGCTGCTTCATCAATGACCTTCCTTCCATGATAAAGTCAGAAGTGATTATTGCACAATTTTCACCACCGTTTTCAAATCCTGAGGTGTTGAATGTCCATGTCCTACAATAGATGGACAACACTTATGCTTGGACTGATGAGTGGCATGTAATATTTGATATCCTCTTCGGCAGGAGGAATAGAGATACTAAGTATTTCTTAAATGGTGAGAGATTTGGAAACTGTTCACGGACAGTGGTGCTGGGTGCCCTTGCATTTACGATGTAGCTAATTAAGCCCTGGGATGCCAGGACTGTCTTTGAAGAGAAATTGAGCACACTGGACCTGTAATATTTATGGTTTAAAAGAACAAAAGACACTCTCACTGAAATTTATGAACTTCTCAAAGGGCAAAAATGGTTAGATGCAGATAAGTTGTCTCTCTGGCTAAGTGGGTCGAGAATCACAAGAGCCAGTGTCAGACTAAGGGAAAAGCCATCCAAAATTGAGATGAGGAGGAATTTCTTCACTCACAGTCCAACTTGCTTCAAATTCTCTACTCTGGAGGGCTGTAGGAGCTCAAATTGACATTCAAAAGAGATCAATAGATTTTTAGATACCAACAGCATCACAGAATATTGGGTGGAATGTGACAGTGGTGTTGAAGTGAATGATCAAACATGATCTAAAATGCAAGGATATACTTAACAGGCTGGATGACCTACCCCTGTTCCTTTTTGCACCATAAATTGTCAGGTATTGACCTTCTCCAACGAGGGTCAAAGTAACCATCTTCCCATGACATTTAATCATATTACCATCATTGATAGCCTCACAATCAACATCCTGGCATTATCTTTGACCAGGAACTGAACTGGACCAGTCACATTAATGATGTACCTGAACAGGTTGAAGTTGAGAACCTGCAATGAGAAATTCACTTACTGCATCGCAAAGCCTTTACAAGATATAAGTCAAGAATGTGAAGAAATAGTCTCCACTTGCTTTCAACTTTTGCTACCTCCACCACTGATGCACAATGCCAGTAGTGAGCGTTGAGGTGCACTGCAGGAATTCACCAAGATACTTCAACAGCATCTTCAATGTTCAGCACCATTTGTGTCTCATCAGATACTGAAGCAGTCAGTGTCCAAATGCAACAGATGCTGTCTTCCTTGATTGCTTTACAGTTTTTTCTGTGGGATGCGAGCACAGCTAGATGGGCCAGCATTTTATGTCCATTCTTACTTGGTGACAGTAAGCCATCCATGTGATGTAGATACACCACAATGTTGTATTTTGACCCGAGCTAGCCATACCCACATCTCATAGAAGAATTTGTACAACAATCCAAGGAGGCAGCATCTGTGGAGGGATAAACAAAAAAAGGTTGATGGACTTTCATCGCAATTAGACTCTCAAATCAAAGTGGGGAAAGTGATGGGTGTAGGTAAGTGAAAACATAACAAAAATTAAGATTTAAGGGAGCAATGTGGTTGGAAAAAAAGCGAAAGAAGTTGAATAACGTGAGGCCTTGATTTCTCAGCGGTATTGAAGTTACTGAGATTGACACCCGAAAGAAAGTGAAGTTTGCTGTTGAGGTGGGATACAAATTTGGATCAGGTCAGTTATGGATTACAGTCAATTGTTGCTAAAAATGAGAATGCCACATGCATGTTTTAGATCAATATGTGAAGTTAAGTGTGAATCTCTGAATATGGTGAAGGCAATGCTTTAAGTAACATTGAACAAGGAGATTTGTGAACAGAGATAGTAGGAACTGCAGATGCTGGAGAATCTGAGATAACACGGTGTAGAGCTGGATGAACACAGCAGGTCAAGCAGCATCAGAGGAGCAGGAAAGCTGACGTTTCGCGCCTAGACCCTTCTTCATCTCTGATAATACTCAATTCCACTTACCTGTTTTTTGCTCCAAACACTTGAATCCTTTACTGATTAAAATTTGTCTATCAGCCTTGAATGTATTCTACAGCTCTCTGCACAATGAATTCCACAGATTCACTTACCTTTGAGAGTAGAAATTCCTCTTTGCCCCTGTCTTGCATTGCAATCATTGACTGATACATTTGTGTGAGTTTCTTGATTGTGATTTGTTTGAAACGTATTTACTCAGTTGTTGAAAAGTTAAGATTTTAAGTTTTCTTTGCACAATCAGAATAATAAAAATTACCACTATTTGTGATACATATAACCTAAATTTTGGATGTCACGTCAGTTTTTGTCCAATTCCTTGCAGTTTATTTCTTCCTCTCTGTCTTTCTTTCCATCTCTAGCCTGGTTCCTCATTCCTGTCTATGAGGAATGGCACTGAGATCAAACAGGCAATGATAAACATATAAAAGCTGTTGGGATTTTGAAATATTGGCATCACTTTTTATTATATTCCATTTCTGTATGAAAATGAAAGTGACACAATTGCCAAATGTTTCCATTCCCCACATGTAAAATTCAGTTTCTTAGATTGTTGTCATTTATGCATTCATGAAAAGTTGCTGGAAAAACATAAGAGGTAAGTACATGTCAATAGGTGAAATGCAGTTCATTGTTTTCAGTAGGATACTTTTCTTGACTGGCACTAGATTTCTGCCCATGAGGTATGATTGATCTGTTACAGGTTAGAACCCAAACCAATTAAGCAGCAGTAAATTGTAAACAGCCTTGTGATTTGGCGGTTAGTTAGCAAATCTGAAATTGCAAGCAGTTAAATCTCCACTAACCCTTAACGGTCCGTAACCTTTTATAATTTAAGAAAATGCTCGAAAGAATTTTAACACCAGAATGTGTAAATTGATAACCGAACAAAGTCATGAATGCTCTGATAATCAGTCCAACATGTATAGACAAGATAAATTTATATATCACAAAATAATCGACAGTTAACTTTACTTCACGAGTTAGTCAATTGCAAGACAAGCCTGCTTTAGTACTCTCTGTTGAAAATCTTGAACTATTACTGTACATTAGTCAGTATTGAACATTATTGGATTTCGGAAACAAAGTAATAACTTTGAAATGTATTTGATTTTGAAACTTTGGTATTTCACAAAAACCCCAGAAACCTAATGCATAGTAACAAGCAAAAAGTACAATAATTCAGATCTATACCTTTTATTTATACCTTTTCTTGCAAGATTGATCAGCCTTGGCTTGTTAACCTCAAAGGAAAGGGTAAATTGTGTGAGTTGATAGAGATTATGGAATAGTTTACTGGATGTAAGTGTCCTTACATGTGAAGAAGGCAAAAGCAATTGGCCATAAATACTACAGAGAATTGAGGAGAAAATTATTTACACAGGAATAGGTTTGAACATGGGATTTGCTATCACAATTAGTAGTTGAGCTGAGTATCACTGATGCATGAAGGAGAGGCTAGATAAATACGTGAGGGACAAAAGAATAGTATATTATACTGAAAGATTTCGATGAAGAAAGCGGGGAGGGGAGTTCTGTGATGTATAATCACAACTTTGGTCCATTGGATCCAATGGCCTGTGTCAGCACTGAATATTCTGTATAGTATGATATGGAATCTAATTCCTTTGATCATCATGACTAATGTTCAGTGTGTATTTAAGATCATCTTATAAATCATTGCATGTCTTTCTAGTTGAAAAAACAGCATTGATTTTCATCCATTGGATTGATAAAAAGGTACCAAATGGCTTCAGTAGCAAGTCAGATAATTCTTTTAAACTCTTGATGGCATTGTAAACTTGATGAATAAAGCAATAAAGCAACTTGATGAATAAAGCAATACTAAGTTGCATTTATAAGAAAAGGATAGTCTTAACGTTTCTAATATAAAGTCTGTCAGGTTTATTTTGTCAAACTTGTTTGACTTCTGGCTATTGCAACATTGAGGCAATCTTGATAATAGTTGCAGTTATAGAATGTAACTATTCATGTATAATTTGAATATTTATGGATAGTTCGCAAGAGGCAGTCTTCAGGAACTGGACTTCACTTTAACAAATTTGTAGAAATATAAATTGTGCACAATTTTCCTTCCAGGAGTTTCGCTTCTGATACAAAAAAACTTACAGACCACAATGGGGTCATTCAAAGTTGACCATCTGTCATAGGATGAGACCAGAGAAATATTGGGATTTGTTTTAACTTGCCAATATTTCATCACATTAGCATTCATTTCTGCAGCTGACTTGCTCTAAGAACAGCAGGGTTTTGTTTTCTACAGACTTCTGTTGGACAATTTAAATGAAAAGACTGTGGGAACTATAGTTTGGTAGGTGGGGTGTCGGTTATATGTCAACATTAACAAGTTGATATTTTTATTTTATTTGGTCATGGGATGTGAGCATCAGGATCAGCATTTACTGCCTGTCACTAATTACTGTTCAGAAGGCAGTGGTAAGCTGCCTTCTCGAAACACTGCAGGTACACCCATAGTACTGCGAGGAAAGGAGTTGCATTGTGTAACAGTGAAGGACTAATAATGACATGGAGAGGGACTTGCAAATCACTGTCCCATGTGTTTGCTGCTCATGTTATATCAGATCGGCCATGGGTTTAGAAGATTCTGTTGAAGGAGATTTAGTAAATTGCTGTAGTGCGTCTTGCAGCTGATATTTTTGCTGCTAATTTGCAGCAGAAGTGGTGGAGAGTATGATCAGTTAAGGCTGTGGATGGGAGCCAGTTTATCAGGCTGTTTTGTCCTGGGTGTTGTAAAGTTTCTTGAATGATGTTGGAACTGCAGACAAGTAGAGAGTATCCCATAACACTTCAAAGCTATGTTTTGTAGAATGTGGACAAACATTAGAAACTCAAAGTGAGTTATTCACCAGAGAATTCCTCGTCACTGACCTTCCCTTGCAACCAATTTATTTATATGGTGATTCCAGTTCAGTTTTTGGTCAATATTAACTCACCGGATATTGATAGTGGAGGATTCAGCAATGATGATGCCCATTGAATGTCAAGGAGAGAATGGTATATGTCCCCTTGTTGCAAATAGTTATTGCTTGGCACTTGTATGGTGAGTGTTGTCCTTAACGTTTATTCTCTCAAGCAGAATGTTGTCCAGGTCTTGCACAAGAGGACTGCATAAGAAGCCATGAATGGTACTGAATGCTGCAAAAATCATTGAAAAATCACCAGTCATTCCAATGCAAATGTAAGATGGGGCAAAGGTCATGGATGAAGCAGCTAAAGTTGATTAGACATGGGACATTACCCTGAAGAACTCCTACAACAGTATACTGTGCTGTAAACAACATAACGTAAAGAGGGAAATTGTACAGAAATGCTTGTAATATCTGCAAAACAAATGTGAGGGGATATTTCTTCTTGTGTTACTTTGAAATAAAATCTAAATATATGTGTAAAAATATATTTCCAGTTTTGTTGCAAAAATCAATTTGAGAAAAGCTTTTCGTCTAGAATTTAATTTTGTTCATGGGATGTGGGTGTTGCTGTCTGGGTCCTGCACATGAGGACTGCATAAAAAGCCATGAATGGTACTGAACACTGCAAAAATCATTTAAAAAATCAACAATCATCCCAATGTGAATGTAAGATGGGGCAAAGGTCATGGATGAAGCAGCTGAAGTTGATTGGACATGGAACATTACCCTGAAGTACTCCTGCAATGGTATACTGTGCTGCAAACAACAATTATTGATCTACCCTAAATATCCTTGAGAAGGTAGTAGTGAACTGCCTTTTTGAATTGCTGCACTCCTTGGGATGTAGGTACATCCACAGTGTTGGTAGGGGTGGAGTTTCAGGACCTTGTTCCAGCAAGAGTGAAAGAATGTCAATATAATTCCAAATCAGGATGGCAGTGATACTGCCATGCATCTGCTACCCTTGACCTTCAGTGGTACAACTTGGGTGTTTGGAAGGTGCTGTCAAATGAACTTGGGAGAGTTGCTATAGTGCATCTTATAGATGGTGGACACTACTGCCACTGTGTGCTGATGGTGGAATTAGAATTAGAATTAGGTTTTATTGTGATGTGTTCTCAAGTGCTTGGATACAGGAGTACAGTGAAAAGGGTACAATGTCGCAAATCACGATGCTGTCTTAGGTACAAGGTGCCTTGGTACAAAATCTTAAGTTAAAATGTAGAAAAATAAAGAAATAAGTTACAAGTTCAACATTGTAGTTCTTCTCAGTATAAAGTAGTAAATAAAAAAAAAAGTTAAAAGTTACAAGTTACAGTCCTTCTTTAGCCATGCTGGGCTTCTGTCATGAGGGCTTCATCTCTCCCCGACGTTGGGCTCAATTTCTCAAACCCTGCGCCTCCACGCTTCAGTTTCTGCTCTCAACTGCCAGCCGGACACTCCAGGTGCCTTACCACAGGCCATTAGAGTCCTGCTGTGGTGCCACTCTGAGCCCACAGATATTTCCGCGATGCCACCAGAGTTTTCCCTGGGCACACCAGCCACCTCTGCAACACCCCTGCTCTGAGTCCCCAGTCACTGCCAGTGCCACCGTTGCCTCCATTACTGAGCTCCCTCCAGAAGGTAAATAGAGGGAAAAAAAATGACAAAAAAAAAAGAAAAATGCGAGAAAAGAAATGGAGAGGACGAGCTCTGGATCAGGGGCCCTACTCTGCCGCCATCTTGGATCAACTCCCAAGGAGCTGAAGGAGTGAATATTGAAGGTGTTAGTTGCAGTTTGTTGGAGCTGCAACCACACTCATTTTCCTCTTGCCTTGCTGTTTAGCACAGAAACAAAATCAATAAACTCGTTGTAGTTGTCAGCAAGCCTCAGTCAAGTCAAGGGGGTGGCTTTGCTCAGGGGATCCTGGCACACTAAGTGCAGGCAGCCTTTGCTACCAGTCCAGGGACTTGGAAACAGTTAGTTAGCCACTTGGGTTAGTCAGGGTCAGAATCTTCTCCAAGTAAGAGGTGAGGGTCAGTATGTCAGGCATCCCACCACCCCAAGGTTCTGAGGAAAGGTCAGTCGACCCGAAACGCTTCAATCTGATTTCTGTCCACAAGTGCTGCCAATCCCGCTGAGCTTTTCCAGCAGTTTTTGTTTTTGTTTCTGATTTACAGCATCCACAGTTCTTTCAGTTTTTATCCCACCATCCATCTGGCATTTTTCTACCCTCCTCAGGCTGTTTTCATCTTGGCAGAGAAACATGCAGGTGATGAAATTCTGTCACACTGCTGGTAATTCTAACACATTGAATGCATGAGCAGGCCACACAGGGGTCATGCAGGGTTCATAGTGTTGGGGTTTGAAGAGTGACAGCAAGTGGGGGAAGATGTTGCATGCAGTAGTGAGTGTGGCAAAGAATGAACCTTGGTGGGATGTGGGTAGTGTAGAAGAAATAGTGAGAGTGAGAATTATCAGAGAAAAACAGGTGACAGACTGAAAAATGACTTGGACCTTCTTCTTACAGTCATGTGTATTCCTCCAGATGGCCAAGACTGTTTCAATCAGGGTGGCAACCTCAGATCAGGCTGGCATTGTTTAATGTTGGCACCTCCACTGTTAGCCCTGAGGAAATAGGAAGTCCTGTGCCTGCATCACCCCATCCAGTAGGACTTATCCTTGCCCACAAAGTGGGACACCAGTTTCCCTCTCTCAGATACATCTGGAGCAAATGTCAGGAACTGTGCAGTACAGTACCAGACTGAGAGCACTTATCCGGGTATACAACATCCTTTTGGAGATCACATTGGCACAATGGGTGCTTGTGTAATTCTAGAAGATCCAGTGAGTAGCAGGTTGTTCTCAGAATGGTGCATGGTACTGGGGCTGGAATTGAATGTGAGGGATGCCATAAGGTTAGGGTAGGTAGCGAATAAGATGGGTTTGATGATATACGTCAAGAAATCTCACAAAGCCTCATGGCAGAAATCCCTGCAAAAAAAAACTCAACGCAAATCAAACTTAGCAAAAGAACATGAAAAAAAAAACACTTTTTTTCAAAAAATAAACTGTATTTGCAAAGCTCAGCATTTATCGCTGAATTTCATTTTAATGGTACTTGGCACCGATGTTTATTGCTAACATTTGTTAGTCACATGGCACACTTGTATGCATTAATTGTCAGACAGCTTAACATGAATCTAAAATAACAACATTTGCAGCAAGTCATTCGTAAAGTGGTCCAAGGAAAGAAATAGATCTGGGTAGATGAAACAAAAACAGAAAATGTTAGAACACACAGGAGGTCAGGCAGCAATTGTGGAGAAAGGTGAGATGTTACCCTGATGAGGAAGTCGAAGGTTATGAGAGGCAGACAGGAAAGTGGAGTTAAGGCGGCAACCACATCAGCCACTGAAGGACAGAGCAAGCTTGATGGGCTGAATGACCTACTCTTCTCTCTCTTATGAACAATGTAACAGGTATAACCCTTTCTCACAAAAGATAATGAAGATGAATGGCTTATTAGGGAAGCAACATGAAAAAGATGCATGTACATGGCACCTTTACAGAATATAATGTTGTAAGGAACTACAAGGGATTGCAATCAGACCTACATGTCAGAGCTAAAGAAAAAAAAATTCAGACTGGAAGTCAAGCATTTAATCAAAATGGCAAGTTTTAAGCAGTGTCACAAATGCCATGATGACCAGATAATGTGATTTTAGTGATGGTAATAGAGAGATAAACATTGAATGGAATAACCCAAAGAAAGAAGCATGATAAATTTTCAATGGAGAGCAAACTGTCA
This sequence comes from Rhincodon typus, assembly GCF_021869965.1. Taxonomy (NCBI): domain Eukaryota; kingdom Metazoa; phylum Chordata; class Chondrichthyes; order Orectolobiformes; family Rhincodontidae; genus Rhincodon; species Rhincodon typus. The sequence continues at coordinate 47,260,695 of NC_063342.1, read as the reverse complement.
TAGGAGACAGATGTCATGGACGGAATTTGTGTGTCTTCTTGCCGACCATAATCAATGCCTTTTGTATGTCAGCTTGGTGTTTTCTTATCTTTACAGTGGTAATTCAAATTGAAATAATTCTAACAGGTTTTCTGTAACTTCAGAAACAAAGATTATTTATTCTTCCACACTTGCCTTGGAGGTTTAAAAAATGTCTCTCTCACTCAACTTGCATATTATATCTTGCACAAACTTAAGTACAGATGAAGAAATCTGAGGCCTTGTGTCAGAAATCCCTGCAAAAAACTCAATACAATTCAGACTTGGCAAAAGAACATGAAAAAGCCCACAGTGCTTCTTTAAAACAAAGCTATATTTGCGAAGCTCAACTTTTATGAATGATGAGAAAAAATACAATATGATTACACTGTCTATGGTATGGTGACTTATCAAACTTTTCATGTATTTTGTCACAATACACATGGCAATAAATTGCTATTCTATTTAATTCTAATTGTCTCAGTCTGTCTTTCATGGCAGGCCTGTAGTTTCTGAGATAAGTTCATGCATTTAGCAGAAGTAATGATTTTATAAGCAGAATGTCCTCAGTAAGCTTTTGTAGATGAATTTCCAGGAGGGTGGTTTTCAGAAAGACATGAAGTGGGAACAAGTTCTCTCACATTCAAAGTATTGCTGCTTACTGCTGAGGCAACTTAGTTACAGCTGGTTCAGTGGTCTGGTGATGGATTCTAAAGTAAATCTGCTGCAAGCAGTATCTGCTGTTATTTTTAAAGTGTACTTATGATAGCTTCTTCATCATTGACTGATACAAGTTTAAAGATTTTTTTTACAAAGAAGAGTTGATTACACATCCTGTTTGTCATTTGACAATTTGGAAATAATCCTGCCTAGTTTTGATGAGAAGCCATCATAAATGAGCAAAAATTTCATGTGATCAATTACATTTGTCTAAAACACATTAAACTTTGATATTTCTTTTGTTCATATTGAAGCAGAAAGATGAGTTGGCTAGCGTGCCACAGTTCCGGATCACCTTGAAACAAGGGAACGTGGGAATTCCTGAGACAGCTATGATTGGCCATATTTAGTTAGATATTTGCTTAAAACTCGGAACTGACTAGAATCTGGTTACACAGTATACCACTGAGGGACATAATCTGGCTTGCTTTGCCTCATGGGCTCACTGTTCAAAGTAATGTTAAGTGGAATTGACAAATCGACAAAGAAATGGTCCTCAAATCATGGGGCCATTTCTCTTCTGTGGTTTCCGCTGACAGGCTCAGGGTACATTCTGTCTTTTCCCCTGGCTGTGCTCTCTCTAACTCCCCTGAGTTTGCTGCAATTGTGTGTGCTGTTTCTCTCTCAGCCTCTATAAACCCCCAGTTGTACTTGCCTACACACACTCTTGCCTTCCCTTGTCGGTAACAACACCAAAGAGGAGTAAATGGGATGAGGTGATGGAATTGGCCATGTGATAGCCAAGTTGCAATAACATGCATGCAACTGCCCATGTTAGCTCAGATAGGACAGAGTCAGGAAGCATGTCTTGGGACCTTCACAGATATCCCAAATTTCTCCTCAGTGTTACAATGTCCAAACCTCATTACTTGGGGGAATGAATGAGTCTATGTGAGTGAGTGAATGAGTGAATGAAAAATCATGGCTCTGTGAATTCCTTCTTTACTTTCCTGTTCCTCCTTCAATGGTATAAGTAGTTCACAGTTGGAATTGGTGTAACTCCATGGTGTTCCATACAACAATTTCTTTAGTTATTTATGAAACTGTTACCTTTATGTTGAAGGAGCTTTGTCAGGAGCAGTAATAATAATAATCCTGCTATCTCGTACTGGATTGGGTTGTGCTCTGATTTAACAGGCTTGACTGGGCTTGGTTCAAGACAATACTAAGACACCCACAGTGCTTGATGATCCTTAAAAGAAAGCCATTAGTTGTAAAAATAAAAGAGAGAGCAGTTTTTAACCACTTGCTCAGGGACTCCTATTAATGAGCACATACAAAAAATGGGTTTAAAATGAACAGAAGCTACTGGCTATATTTCATATTCATTACAAAATGCATTCATATAATCGCCATTATCTTTCATTTTAATGTGAGAAAAGTATTTGCACTTCATTTCATTTCACATTTAACACCAGATGTAGTAGTTCAGCATGTCCAATGCTAATGAAACAGTATATTCTTGGAGGCAATTTTTAAAAAAAAAATTTGCTCCTTTTTCTGAGAACTATGCTTCTACCAAGATATAAAGAGATAAAACAGTGTTAATGGGATATTTGATGTTAGGCACATATACTAATAGCTGATAACGTATATTTACACCATGACACAGATCTGGTGGCAGGTTCGGAGTAGAGTGGACGATGGTGTTGTTGACATACCAGCAGCCTGAATTACGTTGCTACTGGTACCTTCGTAGAATAATAGAATCTCTACAGTGTGGAAGCAGGCTATTTGGCCAGTCGAGTCCACATTGACCCTTCGAAGAGCATCTCACCTGGATCCACCCCCCTACCCTATCCCTGTAAATTTGTGTATCCCATGGTCAATGCACTTAACCTGTACATCCCTAGACACTATGGGCAATTTAGCATGGCCAATCCACCTAACCTACACCTTGGTGCAGCAGCCAGCAGCCTGTATCTTTTCTGGGTTTTTGTGAGAATGACGCTTGGATTTTTCATTACGGAGGCAGGCAGATTGACTCATGAAATTTCTAAACAAACTTCATCTTGCTGCCCACATCCTTCTCTCACATCAGTGAAAATTAGAAGCGCCGAGAATTTAGGCAGAAATACCAGAAATGGGACTTGCCCATCCATTTTAAATGGCTCTGGAGTCTTTCCAACTTGGCAAAAATTCAGGCATGGATGTCTGTTTTCTCACAGTGTAAAGGCAAGAATTAATTTGGCACTTTGTCAAGATTACCAATGGATGTCCTGACCATTTATGGAATGTGGTAAGTATTATTTTGTAACTAATGAGTAGATCATTCATTATAGGTCCAAAGCATTCCCGAAAGTGTGTTTGGGTTGATGGCACAACTGTAAATGTATTATTAAACTGGCATTAAAACTTCAACTTTCGAGTTGCAGAATATATTTTTTCTTTTTAATTTGTTTTGGCTAAGAATGTATGCATACAAATGCATTCTTGACAAAACTACTAATTTTGAAAACATATCGTGGTTGATGTCTTATTTAAGCTCCCAACTCATCTTTAGGTTTTACTGTATGAAACATCACTCCTTAGTGATGCTTACAGTACATATAAGGAGGTATGTAAGAGAGGTTTGTGGGATGGAGCTTCTTTGCTGTTATTTTTTCCTTGCCTTTCTGGAGGGAAATACTTGCAGGGAGAAGTAAAATTGTGAATCTGTTCCTCAAGAAATTGCAGAATTGTGTCTGCTTTCTGTGAATCTACAGAAAACACAAAACTCAATTAAAAAAAAACACATTATGCAATAATCCAAATTACTGTGTTAATCTCATTTGTTTTATTGGGTGGTTTTCTGTTTATTTCTAAGCTTATTTATTTGGTATAATGCATATCATTGGATATGAGAGGGAGGCTATAGCCTAGTGGTATTATCACTGGACTATTAATCCAGAGACCCAGCTAATATCTAGGGTCCCAGGTTTGAATCCTGCCATGGCAAATGCTGGAATTTGTATTCAATAAAAATTTGGGATTAAGAGTCTAACGATGACCATTAAAGCATTGTTGGTTGGAAAACCTATCTGGTTCACTAATATCCTTTAGGGAAGAAAATTTGCTATCTTACTCGTCTGGCCTGCATGTGACTCCAGACTCACAGTAATTCTCAACTGCTTTTCGGGTAATTAGGAATGGACGATAAATACTGACCTGGCCAGCAATAACCATGTCCTGTGAATTAATATATATTGTTGCAAAACTGGATCTTTCTTAATTTCTGATCCTGTGATGGTATCTTGTTCAGGCAATGAGAAAGCCTCAGTCATTGGATGGTGTGGTCTGTTTAAAGGAAGGTTCACCACATCACATTTTGCTCAGGTACTTGATAAGCCAGCAGCAGCCCCACCACCTCTCTACCCCCAGTGATTAAGAAACATGGTAATGTTTAACCTGGTCTGCTGATTAGAGATTTGTACCTCTACTGAATGGCAATCCACGGTGGAGATGATGGCTGGTGTCTTTATACCTGCCAAAGCCCAAGATAGTTGTTAGATCAGAGGTAATGATAACTGAGTGGGGATCACAGGAGATTGAGGTTGGCAGGAAGTACAGCGTTGTCTGCTTTGACCAGGCAATGAATACTGTTGGATAAGAGATCCCACCTAGAAGCTGAAGGAAACCCAGCTTTCTGTCTGCTTTTCTTGCTTTCTGTGTGGTAAGGCCTCCTGCCCACAACTGGAGTAAGAGCAGCAGCAGGATGAAATTCTTTACTAGGCACCAATTCCTTACTTAAAGGCTTCAATTCATAGCAAGGTAGTTTAGCTCATCCACGGGCCTTTCTGACGTGGACTTAACTAAGGTAGAGGTAGGCAAATATCAGGTCCCTACCCCACACCCTCCTGTCTGATTAAATGCCCCTCTTCACTAAACGGGCCATGGAGGAGGGCTCAAAATTCCAACATGTTTCTAATAGGACTGTTGTGATGCACTCTACTATTTATTTGAAACTCAAGGATTTATTGTGATTGATGTGTGAAGCAAAAAAAAAGTTATTTCACTCAGCTATCATTAGATATCGCTCCACCAGAATAAGTGATTGTATTTAGGAAAAGAAAACAAAACAAAATATATTTGATACATATTTCTGAAAATGATGATATTTACAGCTTTATTTCATTCCTCATATCAAATTACATAGACTGACAAATGGCAAATGTTTCTAGTCTTTGACTGCATGAGTGAGAATTGATGTATAAATAAAAACATTGTAAAAGTGGTAATGAGCACCGGTGTTATAGTGAATTATATCCATAAAAATATTACTAGTATTTATTTGCCATTTTTAACTTGTTATTGATTTCAGATCATCTTTAACCTTTATTTCAGAGAACATTCATATTGTAAATTCTTGCAGGTCTTTGGTAAACCACAGTTAATCGATATGATCAGAAGTTTGAACCCATTTTGGCCCTACGCTCCAAAGTACATGCTGAAAAAGCTCAGACATGCTAACTCTCTTTTAACCTTCAACATCTTTCCAGAAAAGAAAGTCATCTACAAATGCTTTCACAGCTTGTATAATTTCTCCTCGGGGAATAATGTTGTAAGATGAAGTCCACATTCTTGTGAATGAATGTTAACAATCTTTCTGAAAGATAATGTATAGAAAGGATGCCAAGAGAGAACATATTTTGGAAACATATCAAACTAATCTCCGGCTTCATGTGATTTGTTGACATTGTAATGTATCTCCTTAAACAGATGGTTAGTTGCTGATTCTAGAGTAACCCTTCATTCCACACTCTCCTCATGTTCTTCTGCAGTATTCCTTTTAAACCCTTACTATTTAACTCTCTACACCACTTTCCCTTCCCCCTTCAAACTGCCCCACCCTCCAATGAGTCTCTTTCATTAGAGATATTAATTACCAACAGCGCTTTCTGCCCATGGCAGAGAGACAGGATGTATGCAGCCCAAATCACGGTCTGGGAGTTAATTGGGTGGTGTGGGATGACAGGTTCTCTGTAGAAAAGAACAATTCTGGAACTTCTTCATAAAATAGAGATGTACTATCATTGAGGAGGCAATAAACTTCTGAACCAGGATCTGTAAGAGGTTCCTGCATAGTTCTGTGAGCTTAGGCTGGAAAGACAGATGTATTTACTTTCTCATGCATTTCTCATTGTTTTTTGCAAAATGTCATCTTCATTCTTCAGGTGATCTCATCATTGCAAATGGCTAGCTTCTGTATTCTATAGTTTGTCTGTTTGACTGGGAATGAAAGATCCGTGCTATATACCAATGGTCCTGGGGTTGGAGGTTCTGTATTGGAGACTGCTTCAGGGCTCATTGAGTGAATGTCAACATTTGCTAAATAAGGAAGCTGTGGAAAAATGAAGGTATTACCATTTTGTAAAGAGGTGTAAGGTAAGGAAAGAGGTACATGATCTCTCCTATTTGTAGGGAAGTGTAGCCCTTATCTGCCCTATAACTCTGGTTTTAATACCTCCGGTGTCCCAAAGTTGAATGGAAGATGAGCTGAGATTTGTTTTTGCTTTAACCATGGTGAAACATCTGAAAAATATCTCATGAACTGTATCCAATTTAGTTTTCTTGCTAGTCACTAGGAAAATATACACCAGAATCCTTTTGCCAGTCTGCACAATCAAGGGAGTCAATGTCTTGCAAATGGCCTACTTCGTCCCCTGCAGTGACTTGTAGATTCTGTGTATAAGCCATGATTTACCCCTCATTCTTCATGTTCCCTATTGTATTGTGATCTCTGTGGCTCCCTTGGCCCTTTGCCAGTATCTCAGAGGAGATTTTAATCAGATTATGTTATAATGACAAATACATCTTTGAACGAGCGAACAGATGTCAAGATTCAGAAGAGTGGATGATGTGATCTGGAATGTGAGACTAGGAAAAGTTGCAAGGACCATGAAAGGTACTAAGAACTTTTAATGTAATACATTGAGTAATATGTAATTGGTGGAAATGGACAAATAAGATATCTAGTTGCTGAATTGGAATTCATCTGAGATAGGTCTCCAAATTCCCAATTTATTTTTAGTTCAATCAGTATTGTTATACCAAGAAACAATTGCTACAGTGCGAAACCTCCAGCAAGATTAGTGTTGACTAAAGCAACTCATAAACAGTTGACCTAATAGTTGATGGACATTACATTCTTTTTTTGCAGCTAATAGTTTTATTATATAGTTAATGTCATGATATGCTTGTCGAAACATCAATGAAGTATTAATTGACTAATGACTCTTTATTTATGAAATCAATTGCATACCATGATGTATAAGTAGAAAATGAATGTGCTTTGTTATTTTTCTTCTTCAAATTAAGAGGGGGAGGTGATAGCCTAGTGGTCTAATCACTAAACTATTAATCCAGAAACCTAGCTAATGTTCTGGGGACCAAGGTTCAAATCCCACCATGGCAGCTTATAGAATTTGAATTCAATTCATGTTGAATTAATATCTACTGAAGACCACAAAACCATTGTCAATTGTCAGGAAAAATCCATTTGGTTCACTAATGTCCTTCAGGAAAGGAAATCTGACATTCTCACCTGGTCTGGCCAACATGGGGCTCCAGATCCATTGCAATGTGGTTGACACTCAAGGGCATCTGGGAACAGGCAATAAAATGTTGGCCAGCGAGCAATGTCCACATCCACGAGTGAATTTAAAAAAATTCTCCACATTAAGTCATCTACGCCATAAGCCATGGCAAGCTAGAATAAGCATGGACAATGAGGGTTGGCTATAACAATGTTTGAGATGGGGTAGGGACAAGGGGACTGAAGGAAGTTTCATGATGAAGTGGCCAGTATGTGTCCTCTTCTGTTAACTTATTGAAAGGTCATTATATCATAGCTTATAGGCTTGTAGGGTGGAACTTATTTTTCTTTGCTGAGCATTAGGTGACATGAATTGTAGCCAAGGAGATGGCTGGCACTTTTGAAAGGCATAAGTAATGTTTCCCAATGACAAAGACCTTGTACAGGTAATTGGATGTAAAATACTTACACTTACCACTTACAATCTAATCATTTACGCTGCACAGAAGACCAGATGGTAGACGTTTATTGCATAACTATAATAAAAATAGTATTTCTGTGCCTGAGTAGTAAACATGAACTTGAACAACAGATTCAAGACTAAGCCATGAGGAAACAATTAATGGGTAATTGCACATTATGATTACTATTTGGCCCTTCATTTTACAATCTTAGTTGTACTTATACACTTACAATGTTATATACTCCTCAAAGAAGATTTGTTTCAACTCTTTTCTCATCATGGGTGTTCTCATACCTTCATTTCATGGGTTGTCATATTTCTTGTTAATGGGCTTTAGTTTTACCTTCTGGCTCTTTCCATTGTGCTGTTTTCCTGTTGAAATTTTAGTGCACTTCTTTTATTTCTTCTCTTTCTTCAGAATTCTAAATCACTTTTTTGAATTGTCATAGAATACATACAAAATATTCCCTTTAAAAGTTGCAAAATTTAACCTCAGGGCAGCCATAGTAGAAAGCAATTGTAGTGAGGCACTTTTACGTGACTGAGCACATTTGAACTGTGTAGAACTGTTGACCCATTCTGACCTACTTTGTGTTAACGACAAACGTGAGACTTTGAGAAGTAACTGCCTGATTTATTCACTTGGAGTTGTAAGTCACAATCTGGAATCATCTTGTTTCCCGTACAGTGTTACAAACAGTATCTTTGTTTAAGTTGAAACAGATGCAAACTCATTTTTCTTTTGTTTTCCTGAATTAACATTCTAGTGGTAATGAGAAACTTACAAATAGCCTAGACATTTGTGAGTTCTCAAGTGGATTCGTAAAAAAACATTTTTTTCTTGGCTGTTTATAAAGAACAACACATTGAACCATGTAAGTTGCCGATAGAAAGAGCATCTAGGTTCTTTTTCCACATTACTTGTTTGTACTTTTATATTTTTTGTATTGATTGGGTCCACAAGATCTTACTTTCTAAGGGCAGCAGTCTCAGTAATTGACAATGTCAGCAATTAGACCTATTAGATAGCAGGTGGGGAGAAACATGCAGGAAGTCATCTGAGCACTTGGGGTATATGAGCCATTTTTAAGCTTATAATCCTTTGGAAAGTCCATTGGGAAGTTGTGCTTCTCCAGGATCATTGTTGCAGATCTCTGCAATCCTCTGCAATCTCCTACTGCCATCTGTGCTCAGGGGTCATTCTTCAACAAGCTGGTAAGGCCATTGCTGTTCTTTGCCTCAATACCACTGGTTCCTTCAAATATGTAACAGAGAATAGTACCTGAAACTAACCATCTGCAGTGGAAAGCTCGCTCAAGTAGACTTCCATGTCAGACCTAAGAATGCTCCACCCTACCCAAAATTGACAGCAACCATTAACATTGCAAGTTCAGAGATTTACAGATCAGTTGAAAGTGATTGCCCCAAACATCGAGGCAGTATTTGACCAAACATGGCATCAAAGATCCAAAGGAACAAAAGAATCAGTATGAAAGCCTCTCTACTGCTTGGAATCATTACAATCTTAGGAAGAATATTCTGGGTGATCATCTAATTTCAAGGACATTACCATAGGAAGTATTCTGGCCCCAGCGATCTTTAGCTGCTTAATCAATTGCTTATCCTTCATCATAAGGTCAGAATTGGAGATTTTTGCTGTTGATTGCACAATTTTGGTACCATTTGCAACTCCTCAGATACTGAAGCAGTCCATGCCAATGTATCCAGCAATATCTCAACAGTATTGATGCATTGGTTCATATGTGGCAATTAACAGATCATGACCTCTCCCACAAAGGAAAATCTGACCATTTCTCAATTATATTTAATGGATTACTATCGCTGAATCCACCACAATCAACACAAACTGAATTAGACCCAACATATAAATAATGTGGCTATAAGAGCACATCAGAGGCTGTCGTTCCCGACTTGGCTTTGGGGAATCTTCCTCTGGTCTTAAACTTCCGGCTAGTGTTATATGTTGTCTTGTCATGCAGGAAGAGAAATTGCGAAGATAAGTATTGCATGTGTTGCAAGCTGCAGAAGAAGCAAGGTAGAATGAGAATGGAAAGGTGATGAATGTAAAGCCAAGTGTATATGTAAAGTGAGAAAAAAGTGGTGGGCGGTGTTGCTGACTTTGTAAATGCTGGGATATGAGAAAGAGAATGTTGTTAATTTATGGTGTGAAAAGATTGAAAGCAGAGGTGAACAAATTTGGAATGAGAAATAGAGGTGTTACAGTGCATTGTTACATTAAAGAATGTGAAGGAGGGGAGGGAACTATTGATGTTGGTGGGGAGCAAGGTATGTTGACATGTAGCGTTGAAGTAAATGAATTGTATTCACTCTTGCAAAACTTATCACTCGTCTCTGTTCAGCCTTGTTGGCAAGTGACTTGGGGGATGATTTTCTGAAGTTGGAGATCCCCCTTTTTACCCAAACAATGTCCACAAAGACATCGAGAGATCCATCTGAAAATCTGGAGATAGATCTATAATTCACTGTTGTGAATCTGGCTAGAAGGAAAACAGCATTTCATTCACAATTTTAAAATGATGATAAGTCACTCCATCATATTACAATGAGGCCTGAGAGTTAAAAATGCCGAGGCCTCATTTTGGCAAAGTGCCCTTCGCCTTCTTACTGCATTGATGCCGTTCACTCTGCTCACTCTATTTGTGTTACTCATCTTGTTCACCCTTCACAGCCCATTGTCCTCACTGCTCACTCCACCCACTCTACTCGCCATCCTGCCCACTGTCCCCACTCATCCTACCCACCCCTTTCACTCTCTTCACTCAGTTGACCCCTGTCACCCTGCTCATACCACTCACCTTGTTCGCCCCACTTGCCTCAAGTACCTCACGGACCCAATTCACCATGCCCACCCTGCTGCTGTTAATTAAAACCAGGATTTACATCATGATGCCAGCCGAGCAAACTGTTACATTGAAAGTCACAGACTGATTCTTTTGACTGTTCTGTTTTCTGCTGCAACCTACCAACAAAGAATTTGGCAAACACTTTTTATTTGGAAAGATCATATCCCTATAAAGTGATGCAAGTGGAATTCTGCTTTTTGCCCGGAACCATTGCATTGGTGTAAAATCCTCATAAAAGTCAATGTGGGGTACCTGACAAATAAATATTTATTTAATAGAGAAACTCTATTAAAAAGAAACAGCCAAATTTTACAAACATGATGCTGTATTCTCACACAGAAATAAGATGACCCTTGGGACAATCAATGTTTTAACGTGTCAGCAATATACAGAAAATATATTTTATGTTTTATTACTTCTATGAGAAAATAATAACAAAATGTGGATAGAATTTCATGTGCATATGCATTAAGGGTAGACTTCATTTCCTAGGCAGCTCAACACACATGGTGTATGGGATAATGAAAGGAGGTCTTTTCCATAATATGAGGAAACTTGAAAGCTTTCAACAATAAAAGCATTGATTGTAGAGCATCCAAAACCACACATTCAATTCTCTCAATCTAGTTCAGCCCGCAAGAAAGCCTAAAACATGCACAATGACAAGACGATCAATCAATTTACTCCCAATAACCTCCACCGTCCACACATGTTTGGAGGTGAAAAGTTAACAATTCTGTGTGCAATCTCTTTGGCAGAAGAACAGGGATCTTTTACTTCAAAAAGATTTTCTAAATTATGGTCTTCATAAATATGCCTTTTGAAAGGCCTCAATAAATGTTATAAATTTGAAATAGTCTCCTGTTCTGATGACGGCTGCACTAACGATGGAAAGTGGCCAATAAATAAAAGCAGTGCATCACAGTTGCCATTGTAAATAATATAATTGAATGGCTGGTCCAAATCAGAAAAAAAAAACTTTTTTTTTTAACATGTAGTCTGTCATTCATCTTTAGCTTCAAGAAAATTTTCCGTGGTTTGCCACCAAGCACTATTTTTTTTCTAATGAACCATTTCATATCCTCATCTGTTAATATCATTCCACCTCAGCACTTGGTGCTTGGTTGCCAGATGAAATCCGAGTACAGGAGGCCATTTCATTTAAGAATCTATCTGTCATGAGTGTTATAAGTGCATATGTTAAGCATGAGGATGGACAAAATTAATCTTCACTTTCATGTCATGAGAGCTTGAGGAAAACAGTGAGGGTTTTAATATCAGGTAGAACTGTATCCATTGAATAATAATACAGAGCTGTCATGTGTTTAATTGACATGCGAATGATGCTAAATTTATATTGGGTGGGGCACTTGGTCATCCTATTGATGCTTCCAGAATCAGTAAAAACAAAAAAGGTGCATTAGCAGTGAGAGGCAGGACTGAAACCGACAATCTTTTAGTTCCATCTCAATTATTCACCAGAACCTTAACAGGAAAACTTCATGTTTGACAAATCACCTCATACACAGCTTCTTATTTTTATTTAATCTCCCTTTGTACATGCTGGCCTTCCTCAATTAATTGGCCATACATACAGGGCTAAGAATAAGGGATCTTTGATAAACTAATCTTGATTATCTTTTGGGAAATCATAGAGTCACAGAGATGTACAGCATGGAAACAGACCCTTCAGTCCAACTCGTTCATCCTAAATTAATTGAGTCCCATTTGCCAGCATTTGGCCCATATCCCTCTAAACTCTTCCTATTCATAGACCCATCCAGAGGCTGTTTTAATGTTGTCATTGTACCAGTGTCTGCCACGCCCTCTGGCAGCTCATTCCATTCACACACCACCCTGTGTGTGAAAATGTTGCCTGTTAGGCCCCTTTTAAATCATTACCCTTTCACTTTAAACCTATACCCTCTAGTTTTGGACTGACCTCCCTGGGGAAAAGACCTTGACTTTCACCCTATCCATGCCCCTCATGCTTTTATAAACCTCTATAAGGTCACCCCTAACCCACCGACACTCTCGGGAAAATAGCTCCAGCCTATTTAGCCTCTCTCTATAGCTCAAACCCTCCAACCCTGGCAACATCCTTGTTGACCAGAGTTGCACACAGTATTCCAAAAGTGGCCTAACCTAATTGGAGTGCCACTGTAGTACCATATGTGCAAAGTAAAGTTAAACAAGGTTATGACCAGGTTCTTTCTTGTTCCTTATAGTTGCAAACTGATCATCTAATACTAATTCAAAAAGTACAGTATACATGGCATTTCTTGGCTTTCATTATTTCTTTTTTGATCTGTGTTCAATGCCTTCTGATACCATCACCAACATATGTATGCCTGTGTTTGACGCAGAAATTCAATTGCACACTTGCAGTATTTTTGAACAAGTAATGGACACTGAAGTGTGCATGTGCAGTCAGCATTAGATGCACACTGTGTAGATTAACAGTTCTTTCGTCATGCAAGATACATTCCCAAAATAGGCTTACAGCTTATTGTCTCCAGAAGTAGGGAAACAGGCAGGTGGGGGAGGTGGAACAAAGATAATTTAATAAGTACCTCTTCCCAAAATTGGGCTATGATGGAATGGGGCATATCAGATGCCTGTTACAATCACTCTTTTCATATAAGTATTGTGTATTGGTGTCTATCAAGTCATTAATTAGAATGAAAATTTGGCTGGTTCAGTAATGTCCTTTTTGGAAGGAAACCTGCTGAACTTTCTAATCCGACCTATAAGTGGCTCCAGTCCTACATCAGTCATGCTGACTCTTAACCGCCCTTCAAAGTGCTCAAGCAAGTCATTCACTTGTAACCAACCATATCAGTAAAAAGTTGCTCAAGTAGAATGCCTGTCATTATCATCCCAGGTCAAATAGGGAAGGGAAATTGTTTGTCCTTCCCAGCAACAACCACAGCCCATGACTGAATGAGAAAGGTAAACTGAAACACTGCAATACAAGACATAAATTCAAAGTGATAGAACTCAGATCATTGTTGTATAAGGTCACGGTTCCAAAAGTGTTAATGTTGAAGGTATGTTGGGCTCTGTCCAATCTGAACACAACACACTGTCTGGATGGAGAATCAGGCAGTCTAGCAGAACGTCCCAATGGAGACAAAAGCTACAGATATTGAGAATTGTAGTCATTTCATGTTGAGGGAGATATTTCTGGAAATAACTCTTGATGATGTCAGAATTTGATTGCTTGATCAGAATTGAACATCTCCCCTGTAACAAAGATGTCTGTAATGATTTAATGGCTTGTGAGCTGTTGCATGGGTGGGAACACGGAACATAAGATGGGAACTTAACGGTTCGTTTTCACTGTAACTTTAGTGTGGGCGCAAAGTGGAAACTGTTTTGACATAATTAAAAAAGAGTATAGTACAAGACATTTTTCAGTCTGTTGAGTCTGTGATAGTTCGTTCAGAAAGCCATGCAATTTGTTTCATTCCTCTTTCTTTTCTCATATCAACTGGTATTCTTTGCTTTATGTATTTCCTGTATTGAAGGGGATATTGAATCTTTATCCACCGCCCTACATAAAGAACATTCCAGCTTTCAGCCATTTGTTACATTAAAAAGTTATCCTCCTATTACTTTTATTTTTTTTGTCAATCGTCTTCAACATGTACTCTCTTGTTGTTAACCTTGTGGCCGTGTTAATGTTTTATATGAGTTTAGGATAATTTCTTGATTTTGTATTCTCTGGGCTGGATTTTTGTTCCAGTAACCAGATCCTGACATATGATGAATTCTAGATTGGGAACCCGAAGATGTCAGCAGTGGGAAACAATGTTGGAACAGGCAGACAACTGAGTGCCTCTCGGAGGTTGTTTCCGTCCTGTAGCTATGCAGCTTGCAGACTGGCTGAAAATTCAAACTATGCCTCTGTTTCTAATCCAAGGACTCCACGTTCTCTGTTAGCTGTTTTCTTGCCTCCTTCAACAATTTGTGCATTAAGCTCCTCTGTTCTTTAACTCCCTTTGAAATTGTACCTTTTTGTGCATATTATTTTTCCTCATTCTCCCTACCAAAGTCTGTAATTTCCATACATTCTTGCCTTTAACTTATTTTGCCATGTCTCTAGCTAATTTCACTTACCTATCTATTTTCTTGTAGCCCCCAAATTCAAATCAACTGTAATAGGAATGGAACTATATCCATCACTCCATAAAATAAGCAATTATTCACAACAACTCTCAGTTTACTATCTCATATCCAATTTAGTATCCATGCAGCTATTCGTTCTTTTATCTTCTTCAATATTTCAAACAAGACTGATATGTCATTGCTTATCAAATGTGTTTGGAAGTCTAGGTATACAACACCACATATATTGTTCTCACCCACCTTCTCTGTTACCTTATCAGAAGACTCAATCAAATCAATGTTAAATCTACTTTAATAAAACAAGAAAACAACTACAGATGCTGGAAAACTGAAACAAAAACAGAAATTGCTGGAGAAATTCAGCAGTTCTGGCAGCATCTGTGGAGAGAAAGCGGAGTTATTGTTTTGACTCAAAACATTAACTAAGCTTTCTCTCCACAAGTACTGGCAGGCTTGCTGAATCTGCTTTATTGGTCCATGGCCACTTAAATGCCTGTTAATATTCTGCTGAATCATTGTTTCTTTAAAAGATTTCCCAAATCTGTGTGAAACTGCCTGGCGTGTAATTGCCAGGTTTAGCCTTTTTTTTTCCCTTTTCTTAAGGAATGCTAAGAGATCAAGCCGGCAACACTGAGATGTGGCCTGGTCAAGTTTGTGAAGTGGGTGCCTGTCCTTGCAGCTTCATTGCAATGTTAGCTTCTGATGCACCCTGAGGTGGTTCAAGTGGATTAGAGATACGCCTGCCTATTAATGAGGTGAGATCTGCAATCAATGAATCTGACAATATGCAATAATACACATTAATAGGCATTTCACTGCTCCTTAGCGAGAATCTCACCTCAACATCTCAAATTCTGTTGCAAAATGCAATTAGTCGCTCCCTGTGTCAAGAAAGACCTTCTCGTGTGATTCACCCTGATTTCTCACCAACGTCCATGTTGATCAGGTCCTGATAAAATTCCATTCATGTTCTTTTTCACTGTAGTGACTGTATTTTTTCTTTCAATTGACCACCGCTCCCCCACATTTGGCAGAGTTCACCTTCACTCATTAATATTTGAAGAACTTAAAAAGGAGTCACTTGAAGTAGAAGAGAGATAACAAGGTGCAGAGCTGGATGAACACAGCAGGCCAAGCAGCATCAGAGGAGCAGGAAGGCTGATGTTTCGGGCCTAGAGCCTTCTTCAGAAA
>NC_063342.1:47203072-47244373 GCF_021869965.1 Rhincodon typus | reverse complement strand
TCTAGGCCCGAAACATCAGCCTTCCTGCTCCTCTGATGCTGCTTGGCCTGCTGTGTTCATCCAGCTCTGCACCTTGTTATCTCAGATTCTCCAGCATCTGCAGTTCCTGCTATCACTTGAAGTGGAATGCTTTTTTTAGTTTCCTCTCTTTCTTAGCCCATTGTTCTGTAGTTGAATTTCAAATTATGTCAACACCTATAGAGTAATTTATGCAATTGAGGATTTTTGATGGAGAAATGTGTTTCCACTGGTAGGAGTTTGGGAACTAGACAATACAGTTGAGAGGCGACTGGCAAAGTAAGGGAGGAGACAAAAAGAATGTGTTTTACAATGATGCAGAAAAAATAGATAACTTATCAATACAGTAACAATGGTCGTTGAGCATATGTTTAAGGAACTATGACATGATGATGTCAGATCACATGAGACATGATTGAAGGAGACACTAATAAAGCTCTGCTCTACCACTGTTCTATATATAGTTTATAGTTTATAAATGTTACTTGTTTTCACTAGTATTGTGTCCAAACTTTTGTCTTCTCAGGCTCCTAGAAATGCTAGTTGCTGTACTGGGCAGTTGGCCTGAAAGAGTTAACTCAGAATCACCTACTCAGATGTAAATTACTGCCTCTGAACAGAGCTAGTTAGTTCTAAACTAGTCAATTTTTGTTCTTAATTGTACAAGCAGGAGGGTATTAGAATTTATGCCCATGGAGCATGCCCTGAAATGTTGAGAACTTCCGGCCAAGATGGGAATATGGGTGAAGCAAGCAGTGAACTGGAACTACCAGGTACCTGATCTGATATTCATGTTGGGAATTGTTACCATCTAGTTTCTCCGTCTCATACGAGAGAATAGCAAACTGCATGTACATAAGGTGAGGGTAGATAATAATGAGATTTTAATGCATATAAATAAGACACTTGTGCTCATGAGTGAGATTCTTGTCTTGCCATTAAAACCTTGGACAAATTAGACTTCTTTCTTGACATTGAGAATCTCATTTTTTTGATATGGTCATATTTTCCAAACCAACTCACCATTTCCGATGTTATTCAGAGGTTTTGAAAATTCGACTTCTAGTTTCTGTCTCTTAGCAATTAACAATGTCTCCTATCCCACGTTAATGTTGAAGTATAATCTCAAATTGATGTAATTTGCTATATTACTGTTATGTAATAAACAACTTTTTGTTATGTAAGTCATGCTTCTTCTGCCAAAGACTTATTTGTGGTAATTCTTTAACATTTGATACCAGTAAAATCCTGCAGACTAGTATTACAAGAAGGGTAGCTGGTAAAAAAAAATCTCATCAAGAAGATCCTGTTGTCTTTCAGGTGCCAGCTGCAGACATCTCTCAACACGAATGATACATATACACCAGTGAATTGTTATAATCTGGGAAATACTGCCTAAGGCTAGTGGAAATAGATTTAAATCATCATTTTCAGAAGGAGATTGAATATATGCTTGGAAAGGAAAGGTGACAGGACATGGGAAAAAAGAAGAGGCTAATTTGCCTGATGTTTGAAAGACCAGCACCAGCACATTGCAGGGCCAGTTGGCATCTTTCTGCTCTCTATTGTTCTGTTCTCCATGTGTGAGGCAGTAATCATGGGTTATATCACAATCTGGCTCGAACCCTTCAGAATTTTACATTATAAATCTCCACTTGCCAAAAGAGAGCCTTTTCCCCGTATCCAATACTTACTAGAAAAATAATGCTGCTTGGGCTTCATTAATTTTATGTTCTTTCCTTCCAGTTTAGTCCTTCTTATTCAACTAAATCATGTGCTTGATTCCACGTTATCCATTCCTCTCAGCAGTATTTTCAAATAAGTGGGTCATATTTCCTCTCAATCATTTCTCCGACAATGAAATAGAATTTGCTTGTGTGAGCCTTTGTTTATTACAGAACTTGCAGAGGCAGATTTACATCATATTAAAATGCATCATTGAGTTACTTATGTTAGGTCATTTGACAGATCTTCTACTGCTTCTCCTTCCTCGAATCATCAAGAAACTCTTGAGCAAAGGTTATTTTCAAGAATACCACACCATTGAAAATTGACTTTCTTTTAAAATATATGTAAATAAAATGAGTACACAGAAGAAATGTGTTTAGCAGTGGGATCACCTAAGAAATCATTATGCATCTGTGAACATGGGTGTACACATGGCTGCTTTAATTTCCAAGATCATCTGTCATTCTCCCCAAAAAATAATTCTGCTAGCATGGATGCTGCGTGGGTGTGGATTAAAATTTGATGGATTCTGGTCCTTAAAGTGTTCCCAAAATGTGTGCAGCAATTACAGTCCTCACATGGTTCTAAGCCATTTACAAAGATTCCTTGTGTTGCTCTACCTGTCCCCCTGCACCACAAGGCATTGGCTGCTTCCAGCCAAGTCCTTGTAGCTTTGTGCCAAGAAAAGGTGCAGCAGAGGCTTTTGATTTGGTGCACCCCTGATCCAGAAAGCCCAGTCGCCTAATGAGTCATCAACGTGTCACATTTTGGAAATAAGTTTGTGAGCAGCATCTTCATTGTTCACTTAAGATTTAAAAAAATGTATATTTAAAAATATCTCATGACGCCCCGCCA
This sequence comes from Rhincodon typus, assembly GCF_021869965.1. NCBI lineage: Eukaryota > Metazoa > Chordata > Chondrichthyes > Orectolobiformes > Rhincodontidae > Rhincodon > Rhincodon typus. The sequence continues at coordinate 47,241,772 of NC_063342.1, read as the reverse complement.
AAGCTGTCTTTATGATTATTGATGGTAGAACATATGAAGGGTGCGCAGCTTTTAGTATCTAATGAGTGAGCTTCTTTCCTAATTGCAACTATGAAAGCAGACCACAGATGTAGCGGTGGCTATGTACCCAAACAGCGTATGAACTGATGAAGGTGGATGTTACCACTAAAGCTAATTGATTAAGGGCTGAGTTTGCTGACAATGAGGAGCATGCACAACCTCTTCCAGTAAATGCAATTTCTTGCAGTTTTTCAATTGTGCGTTTATTCTCCCTGGGTGTGCTGTCTTACTGGAAATTAGGAGCTTGAAGGAGCCAGGGCAGGTGGGGTGATGTTGGGAAGAGATCTGGACCAGGGAAGGGTGTGGACGAAATTGAGACCCGGGTGGAGGGGTTACATATTGGGAACCTGGAGAGAACTGCAGGAGTGTACTGGGGGAATGAAATGAGAAAGTGTGAGAATGGGAGAGGCACCCCCCCCCCCTCCCCACCACTACCACCTCATTCCCCACTCCATCCTGTTATCCTTCTCCCAACCCTGACAAATCCTGGAAGTCTTTTCTGCAGCTGAACAGTGTTTCAATGTCATGCCTGTTCTGCACATAGGTGCAGTACACACTTTGTTTATTGACACAACACACAGAGGGTCTGGAATGGTGCATGTGTATTTCTGAATGAGCGTGCAGGCACAGTTTCACTGCAGTTTTGGTGTCGGCAAAAACTGCCTCAGTTAAGAATGGCTGCAATAAACAGGCATGCCACAGCTTTAAGAGTTGTGCTCAAGTACCGGATAAACTGATGGGATGATAATCTCAAATTCCACTGATAGCAAGGCTGCTATGGGAAATAAATTTGGGCAGTCCTAATTCATTCCACAGTGGGCATGGAGTCACAGCAGATGAGAGCCCCTAATTTGACATTGATAAACAGAAGAACTAGAAATGGTGGAATTCTGAAGTAAATCCAGAAATGGAGCAATCACACACGTCACAAGATAATTATAGGTAAAGAAGATACTTTTGGCACATATTAGAATATAATTTCCCTGTTGCAGCATACAGTTAATTCTTTTGTCTCTACGGCTCTAGCTGGAAGTCCATTTCATGCACAATCACCATACTCTTTTCTAATTTGGTTTTTTTTGGCAACTTAATTCATTCCATTTGTTTTACTGTCTTTAGCATGCAGTTAAATTTGTTTCTTAGGCACATTACTTCCAAAGTTGAAAACTTAAGTTTCCCTGGTCTTTTTCTGTATGTTGGATCTTGGGATTCATCATTGATCATCTCCATATTAGTCATAATTTTGTTTGACTTGGTTTCTCCTGCTTTGACTGTGTTCAACTTTCAATTGATTTTGGCGATTGTCAGTCTAAATTGATTGGTGAAAAAAATCAGAAAAATGATGTCAGCCTAACTGGTATAAAAAAATATAAACATTCAAAGCTAAATAATGTCTAGTGCAAATGGAGTTTTCACAAGTATTTACTTGACTTCTACAAACACCATGCTGGAAACCAGTTTCTCCTGCAGTAGTAGCCACGCCCGCAGATGAAATTAATGAATAGGACAATTTTCCTCCAACTGCGCCTGTTTGCAGACCTTCAAGGAAGATCTTCAAATTAAGATTTTTTTTTAAGGCACAAAGGCAATATTTGAAGCAATTGACAAGTGTATATCACTGAGATCAGTCAATGATTTTAAAGTCAATTGTAATTAATATTAGGTAACTCACGAGTGCAGATATAGTAGAATGATTGAAAATTTGTTTTTCTGGTGAACCCAATTTCAGCCATGGATAAAAAGGCACTTAATTATCCCTCCTCAAATACAAACATGTTCTGTTCTCATGCAAGAGATGAAATAAGCGAAAGCTTCTGAAATAAATGTACCAGTTTAAGGAAGAATTTAATACCATATTAAACAATGACTTTGGACAGAAACCTGATCAGTAGTTTCATTGCGGAAAACTACAATTTTACCACAATTTGATTCCTTTTTGTGGATTGCACATAAAGCAAAAGCTGTACATTGTTGAGTTTATCAATACTCGAAGATCTCTTTGTGTAGTTTGAACTTTTTTGATCGACATGTTATAACTCACATGTATCTGCATTAAATTTTATCTGTTTCTGTTTTCTTTTATGCAATTCATTCAGGTGCTTCAATGGTTGAACAGAGAAAAGACAAAATCAGTGCCAGAACTTTGCATTAGTACATACAACACCACACTGCAGCACAATACATGAAGAATTTCAGTCACTGGGTGGTGAATGTGGAAAACAGTAAAATATCACATCAGTGTACAGATAAATGCAGCAAGTTCTCAGTGTGACGCTGTTGGGCAACAATGGAATAAGTGGGGGCTGGTCTTCAGTGCCAGTCTTTCATCAGTGATTGTAAAGCTCCTGTTACATTTCCAAATGCTATTTGACTTCTTATTGTCATAAGAAAATATCCAAGTGAAAGCACCAGCTGTCAGATACCAAAACACTGAAAATTAAATTTAAAAGCTTCCAAGCTCTTTATGTAGAACTGAATAGCAATGTTTCAAAAATTGTTTTACAGCATACTGGAGACATAGCCAAAGAGTGTATCAAATTCCAGGAGTTGATATCATACATCTGGTCTTTGGTGTGACCCATATTCAATTACCAAGTTAAATCTTCTGATGAAGGGTCTAGGCCCGAAACGTCAGCCTTTCTGCTCCTACGATGCTGCTTGGCCTGCTGTGTTCATCCAGCTCTGCACCTTGTTGTCTCGGATTCTCCAGCATCTGCAGTTCCTACTATCTCTGATAACCCCTTCTGTTGTGCTGTTGCGCATCTGAAGCTACTTTAGGATAAAAGTGGTAACATAATTGATCAGCTAAATAATTATATTTAAAGTTTCTTTTTATCTCGTAAGAGAAAGCTTTGCAAGAAAAACTATTTTATTTGAAAAAGTTGGAAATGAATGGAGACTTGAATCATATTTTATTTCGTAACGAGTAACAAAAAAGTCAGAAAAACTCAGTTGTGAATTTATATATATATTGATTTAGGATGTGGTATCTCTGTGATATACGGTTAAGTGAATATGAAAAATTCATTGCAGTGGTCTGTATGTTTTAACCATGTCTAGGTGGTAATCAATTGACTCCTCCCATATGTATCTGATTGGAAGCATGTTTGTTTTATAGAGCCATCAAATGCTGATTTTAATTGCTGTTAATCACAGCAACCCTCCTGGTGACTTTGTTGCTTTTTTTCTCAGCTGCAGAATATCCCTAGAAACGGGTTCTAATGAGACCATTTCATATTCTGGTGACTATTATTGAAAGTCAGTGCTGCTTCTGGATGACCTCCAGCTAACTTCTGGAACAAGAAGCAATTTTCCTCAGGATTTTTGTCGGTACAAACAGATCAGACAAACATTAATATTCAATGCATCATGGAGCAATTGGACCGCTACATTTCTCATTTTTAAGCATTAGAGCAAATTTATTTTCCAAATTAAAAAAAGCAGGTTGGACATTTGTGCTGATACACAAATTTGTACCTGACTCTTTCACAAACACCGGCAGGAATAATTGAAGGTATATATTAAGTTTCTTTTTTTTTTAGAACTGTATAAAATTCCTGGAATTTTGCAGGTTTTAATTTCATTTGACTGTATTCTTAGAAGTTATTGGGGGAAATATGCAATTACTGTCCAAGAATATCAACTTTCCCACGGGGTAAATATTTGCCTTTCATATTATTAGTGGAAAGCTTCATTTATAGGAAGTGCACAATGGAAATTCATACAAACAAAAAATAGAAATATACTTTCCGGCAAGTGCGAGCCAACCAATTTCCCATACAAGTAGTTAATTGCATTAATACCATTTTTGATGCCTCAGATACTGAAGCAATCCATGTCCAAATGTAGGAAGATCAGTTAAAATCTAGGCTTGTGCTGACAAGTGGAAAATAATATTGTGCCACACAAGTGACAGGTCATTACCATCTCCAACAAGAGAAAATCAAATCACATTCCTTGACATTCAATGGCATTACTGTCACTGAATTCCCACTGTCAACATCCTGGGAGTTACCATTGGTCAGAAACTGAACTGGACTTGCAGTATAAATATTGTATCTACAAAACAAGTCTGAGGCTCGGAATCCTGCAGTGAGTAACCAGCTTTCTGACTCCTAAATGTCTGGCCACCATGTACAAGTCAGGAGCGTGATGGAATATTCCCCACTTGTCTGGATGAGAGCAGCTCCAATGACATTCAAAAAGTTTGACACAATTGGTTGGCACCATATCCATAAATATCTAGTCTTCCCATCATGGACACTCAGTAGAAGTATTGTATACCATCTACAAGATGCACTGCAAAAAATTTACAAAGGCTCCTCAGAGAGGACCTTCCAAAACCAAGACTACTACTATCTTAAAGGACAAGGACAGCACACCACTCATTAAATGCCAATTCATGGTTTTAACACGCATTCTATCAGGACTCCTGATACCGTGAATTAGGGGCAGTCTCTGATACCAATCCAGACCATGCTTGGGCTAATCACAGTCAAGATCCACTTTTCATTAGAGTGAGAAACCAAATGACAGACATCACACCACTCATCCCCTGTCTTTTTGCCTTGTTCTGGACTGCTTTCCTGAAATGGTACATTTGGGATTGTGTCACAAATGAATGAGTAGGCAGTGCAAAGGGCATGGAGGTTAGTGGTGTTAGGGATGGGTTGGGCGAGGGAGGATGTTGAATGCTGTAGTAAAAGTGGTAGGGGGTAGAGCATGATAATTGGTGGGAGATGGGTACAGGAGAAGAGACAGATTGAGTGTGTGGTGTTGGAGTGAAGGTGGTGGTGCTTATACTAGCTGAGTGGAAAAGGTACAAGGGAGCATATCAATGGAGGCCCTGTCGGAGTATAGAAAGTGCAGGGATATCATAAGAAAGCAACTAGCAGAACAAAGAAGGAGTCAAAAAGAAACATGGGAGGGTAATATTAGGGATAATTCCAAAATATTCTATAAATGTAAAAAGGGGAGGAGGCTAACTATGGAAAGAGAACAAAGGGGGTTTGTTAAATGCCTGTTAAAACCATGAATTAGCATGTGATGAGTGGTGTGCCTGGAGTTGGAGAACATTGGTCGTGCCTTCACGTTGGAGAAGGAGAATATAGGTGCAGAATTCAGGAAGAGGGACTGTGTAGTTCTTAAGCAGTTTGGCATAGGGAGTGAGGAGATATTGGAAGTTTTGGCAGGCTTAAAATGGACATAGCCCGAGGCCTAGAGAAGTTGTGTAAGGCTGCTGTGTAAGAAAAGGGAGGATTTTTAATTCCAAATTTTTAATTCCTCTCTGGCCACGAGGAAGATGCTGGAGGACTGGAGGACAGCTAATGTGGTTCTACTTTTCAAGAAGGATGGTAGAGGTAAACCAGGGAATTACAGACCAGTGAGTCTAACATCAGTGGTAGGGAAACACTGGAGAAAATTCTGAAGGACAGAATTAATCTTCACTTGGAGAGATAAGGCGTGGTCAGGGATAGACAGCATGGCTTTGTCAGGGGGAGGCCGTGCCTAACAAATTTGATGGAATTTTAGAAAGATAACCAAGTGTGAAGGTGACGGTAGTGCTGTTGATATTTTTTTTAGAGTTCAGCAAAGCCTTTAACAAAGTACTACTAGGGAGACTAATAAAGATAATAAAAGCACATGGAACCCAGTGAAACTTGGCAAGTTGGATCAAAAAATGGCTCAGAGGTAGAAGCTTATTTGTGTTACTGGAGGCTGGTGTCCAGCAGCATGCCACAGGGATCAGTGCTGGGTCCCTTATTTTTTGTGATATATATATAAACAATACAGAAGAAAATGTAAGGAGGTGAAAGGTAAATTTACAGATGATATGAAGATTGGCCAGGCGGTTGACAGTGAAGAAGAAGGTTACAGGAGGACCTAGACAAACTGGTCTTATGGACAAATCACTGGCAGATGGAACTTACCCCTGATAATTTGAGATGTTGTACATTGGAAGAAGTATCAAGATAAGGGAGTACATATTGAATGGCAGGGCAGGGGGAAGCTCAGAAGAAAGGAGGAATATTGATGTGCTTGTCCACAGATCCCTGAAGGCAGCAGGACAGGTTAATAGGGTAGTTAAGAAAGCAGACGAGACACTTGCATTTAACAGCCTTGATATAGAAGAAGGGTCCCGACCCGAAACGTCAGCTTTCCTGCTCCTCTGATGCTGCCTGGCTTGCTGTATTTCTTTAGCTCCACACTGTGTTATCTCAGACTCCAGCTTTGGCAGTTCTTACTATCTTTATATGAACTCTAGTTAGGCCACAGCTGGAGTGCCGTGTCCAGTTCTGGTTGTCTATAGGAAGAGTGAGATTGGACTGGAAATGTTGCAGAAGAGGCTCATCAGGATGTTACTGGAGCAGTTTAGCTTTGAAGAGAAGCTGAATAAGCTTGGTTTAGAAGCAAATTACTGTAGACGCAAGAATCTGTACTGAAAACAACAAATGCTGGAGATTGCAGAGGGTCAGGTAGCATTGACGGAGAGAGAGCAAGCCACCACTTCGTGTCTAGATGACTCTTCATCAGAGGTTGTTTTCTTCTGGACAGGGAAAGTTGAGAGGGGACTGGATTGAGGTGTTTCAGATTATGAGGGACATGGACAGGGTATATAGAGAGAGCTGTTCATCTTTATTAAAAGGTCAGTAACAAGGGGGCATACATTTAAGGTGAAAGGCAAGACATTGAAAAGGGATTTGAAAAAAAAGATTTTCGCTCAGAGCATGATGGATTTGGAATGCACTGCTTAAATTAGAAACCTTACAACTTTTAAAAAGCACTTGGATGAGCACTTGAAATGTCATGGCATTCAAGGCCATGGGCTGGAAAGAAGGACTAGTGTAGATTTAGAGTAGCTGTGTTTTGTTGCTGTAGACTGGATGGATCAAAGGACCTCTTCTGTAATGTATAATTCTGTGACAGTAACCTTTGTACTACATTGCTAGACATCTTCCCGTCTGCTGAGAGAGCATTTACCTAGTAGCAACTTCAGACAGGGCAGTCTGGTACCTTTGCTTCCATTGCTGGCCCTAGAGGAAGAAGTCCTGCATTGGCACCACCCCATCCACCAAAACCTACAGGATCCTGCCAGAAGGCATGGCACCACATTCACCCTAGTTGTTATTTCTGAGGCAAATGTAAGCACTCATTTTGAGCAGTTCTGCCCTGACATTGCCTTTTCTGGTGCACAACAGAAATGGTGCAGGAGCAAGGGATGCTGGTGAATTCCAGGATATCCATTGAGTGGCGAGTTGTTCCAGGAATGCTACATTGGATGGAAATCAGACCTCAGGGACACCATAGGGGCACAGTATGGAAATAATTATGCAAGTTTGGGAAGTAAAGTTTAGAAAACTCACCTGGCCTTGTGGCAAGAAAAAAAAAACTCAATGTTACTCAGACTTAGCCAACATGTCAGATTCAGCAGCAAGGGGAGACACGGTGTTTCAGTGGTTAGCAATACTGCCTCACAGTGCTAGGTCCCTGATTTGATTCCCGCTTTGGGTGACTGTCTGTGTGGAGTTTGCACATTTTCCCTCTGTCTGTGTGTGTTTCCTCCATGTGCTCCGGTTTCCAAAGATGTGCAAGTTAAATGGATTTGCTATGCTAAATTGCCCACAGTGTCGAGGCTAGGTGGGTTAGCCATGGGAAATGCAGTGTGACAGGAATAGGGTAAGAGGGGGTGGGTCTGGTTGGGATGCTCTTTGGAGGGTCAATATGGACTTGATGGGCCAAATAGCCTGTTTCCATGCTGTAGAGATTCTATAAAATAACTGCAATGGCTCTTGTGACCAAATATAGAGGTGGACTCATCTGGTTTTGTGAATGAAAGAAAGGCTTTCTCGTTCCTCCCTCATTTTGTGATTATAGCATTTGGAGCCTGCACTCTTTCGTCAGAACAGTGGGAAATAACTGAATGCCTTCCGCCTTATGTGCTCCCTTAGCTAAGATGATGTCTCTGGAATTCAGCACATAATGGCTTTTGCAAACAGTCTGTATCGCATCCAAATGCAAAGCGGCTGCTATATTAATTTCAAATGAGCCATTGTTCCACTTGGCAAAGAAGTTATTGCTGGGTTTCCTTTTGAAGAATCTTCCTGTGTCCTGTTTTTCTCTCTCAGAACCCAAAGAATTCTCACCCCTTTTAGGAGATTGAGTGTATATCCCTAGAGGTGTCTTTTGCATTTCAATGACAAGTCATAATCACCTCTAGATGTAACAGAGTCTGACAAGCTTTAGGTAAACTTCCATGGAGACAGCTCTCTATGGTGCTGAACCTTTGTTCAAAGCATTGTCTCCTAGTCCAACGGCTTTTAAGTAAGTACGCAATTCAAAGATTTATAAGCAATGGGTACTTTTAATGGGTTATCCTTAAAAACCTACACAATCGTAACTGTGCATTTGTGACAATAGGCAGATTCAACAACAAGGATTTCGGTGAACATTTCACAGTTATACATCTCAGAAATTTTTGCTGATTTCCAACAGTTTGAGTGCAAGTTAAATTGTTCCCATTGTGGGAGACTTCAAAAATTGAGTCTGTTCTTTTTCTGGTTCTTGCTGAATCACTCTGAATTGGAGCAGCTTTGCCCTGCATTTCAATGGCCTTCGGGAATGTAGAGCTTTTTAATGATAGTGATGGGGTGGGATATTCAGCTTAGTTGAATGTCTTGAACCCTTTCCCCCTCGTTCATTACCACCCCTGGGATCTGAGCTATTCTTATTGTCACGTCTTCTGTCGGCTGAATGCCTGTTATTGGTGTCCCATTATACTTGTTCCATTTCACACCGTTATATCGAAGTCCTTTCTACCTCCTCCCTCCTCGATAAATACCCTGGGTTTTGTAATTGTTTGGCTGACACTTTCTCACAGCTTTTTGCATGATGAAAGTTACTGGCCTTTTCCTCTGATCATTGAAAACACATTGCCATTTGTGCACCTAAAATCTTTAGATTTCATGTGATAACACGAATGTTATTTTATAAATATCTATTTGATAATATTTAACATTGCATTATAATTATCAAATATATATGCTGGGGATTTGTGTCAGTCAGTACACTAGGATCTGTTGAGAGGCAACTTTCTAAGATGTATACACCTATGCAAAATTTGGATAAGATGTTATAGTTAAGACTTTATGGTGGATTTACTGTCAAAACTGTCCTGAAATTGTGTTTAAAACTGTTGGACTGATCTTATTCAGATACTGACGTCGTTAATTAATTCAGTTCAATATTGTGGGTGAGCTTCTGAGACTTGGCTTATCTCAACCCTTGAAGGAAAATATGTGTGGAAACATTGAAAATAAGCAAACAAATCAGTATGGCAGAAACATTCAGGGACTTTGACAGCCTTTGTGGAGGGGGAAGATAGAGATGGCTTTTCTGAAGGGTTTTTGCCAATCAGCCGATCCTCTATCCGTGCCATTACCTTGCCCTTCACACCCCTTCACACCATGAAAACAGCCTTCTGTGGCCAACCTTGTCAAAGGCCTTCTGGAAATCCAGAGGAGGTTATATCGACTGGCACTCCTTTGTCTCATTTTTTGTTAGACCTCCTCAAAGAATTCTAATAGATTTGTCAAGCGTGACCTCTCCTTGACAAAGCTGTGCTGATTCATCATTGTTATACGCTATACTTCCAAGTACTCCACAATCTCATACTTAATAATGGACACTAAAATCTTACCAACAACTGAGGTCAGACTAACCGGCTTATAGATTCCTGTCTTCTGCCTCCCTCCCTCCCTCCTTAAACAAGGTTGTTGCATTGGCCATTTTCCAGTCCCCTAGGATCCTTCCTGCTTCAGTGATTCTTGAAAGGTCCCCACCAATGCCTCCTTAATCTCCTCAGCAATCTTGTTTAGAAACATAGGGTGTAGTCCACCTGGTCCTGGTGATTTATCTAGCTTCAGACCTTTGAATTTTCCCAGCACCTTCTCCTTAGTGATGGCCACTATACTTACCTCTGCCCCTTGACTTTCTTGTAGTTTTAGTATGTTGCTAGTATCTTCCACTGGCTCTCACAGAATTCTCTAAGCTCTCAGAAAACCATCATCTGACTAAAGGTACAGTGGCACTCTTACCTAATATTCCTGACATAAGACTTTGACGGAAGCAGATGTCCTGACTGGAGGACAGTGGAGAAGGCAAAGAATATTCCGGAATACTTATTCTGGATATAATTTTGAGAGATTAAGTTTTTTTTATTACTAATTTGGTTTATCTAAGTGGGAGTTGTATCCATTGGAACAGCATACCATTCGAATTTTGTTTTATTCAGGAATAGTTAGTAGTTAAGGGGGATTGTTTGGTTTTTTTAGTAGTTTTGTTAATTTGTTCACTGTTAGAGTTAAATAAATTGTTACTTGTTGATTATAGAGTGACTGTCAGGAGTTGATTTCATTTAGCCTCCCCTTTATAACAGAGTCTGGGGGTGAGAGGCAGGTTATACCACTTTTCACACTTCCTTTAACAGATTATGAGGCGAGGTGAGCTTCGCTGGGTGTTTCGGTTTGAGTTATCGGAGGGGGGTCGACCTCCACTTCGTAACAGATTAGGGGCTTGAGTCTGGGATCTGGCTGGGTCGTGTATGTGATCTGAGCCAATTTGGACAGATTTGAACATATTTGGGTTACAAAAGGTCCCAGCAGATTTAAACAGACTTGGGGATTAGTGTCCAAGATCTTTAAAATAAAACTTAGGTGAGAAATGGAAAATCTCGGTTTTAATTTAATTTCGGTTACTGGTGTTGGTTAACTCAAAAATGGGGGAAATGGCTCTTAACATTGCTAAAGAGGAACTGGGGTTTGAGGCTGCTTCCCAAATTTGCCAAGAAAGTTTAGAAAGACAGAGGAAGGATATACTTTTAGACGTAACGAACAGGCTAGATTTGGGTTTAACTAAGTACAAGAAAACTGAAATTGTAAAGAAGTTAGTCAAGCATTTAGGTATACCAGAGAAACTGGCAGGTGCAGTGGCATTAAAAAAAAATTGATAATTAGACATTTGGCGTCAGAACATCAAGAAAAGGAAGGAAGAGCCAGGCAGAAGAAAGAGAGAGAGAGAGAGAGTTTGAACTTGAGAAGTTGCAAATTAGACAGGGTAGCCCAGTTAAAATGATGGAAATGAAGGTAAAAGATAGGCTTAGTGAGGAGGAGAGTACTGATGAGCAAACCCCTCATAGCCAAAGGCCTGGTAGGGATATGTACAAATATGTCAAAACCTTACAAAAATTTGAATAGAAAGATGTAGAAGCCTTTTGCATTTCCTTTGAGAAATTGGCGAAACAGATGAACTGGCCAGGGGATATGTAGGTAATGTTTATTCAGACCATTGCTGGCAGGGCTAGTGAGGTGTTTGCAATGCTGTCAGAGGAGTTGTCAAGAAAATATGAAGGAGTAAAACAGGCTATATTGAGTGCCTACAAATTGGTACCGGAAGTATATAAACAACGGTTCAGAAATATAAGAAAGGGACCAGATCAGTCTTGTGTTGAATTTGAAAGGATTAAACAGAGCAGCTTTGACAGATGGGTGAGAGCATTAAAGATAGAAAAGACATATGAGGATCTTAGAGAGATTATTCTGCTGGAGGAGTTCAAAAACTCACTTCCAGAAATGATAAGAACTCATGTTGAGGATCAGAAAGTTAAAACAGCGAGAAGAGCTGCAGAGATGGTGGATGAATACGCATTAGTGTGTAAATCAAAATCTAGCTTCCAACAGCAATTTTATTCCATGAGGGGTAGAAATTAGGAAAGAGGGAGATCCTTCAATGAATGACAAGCAGTAGATCGCAAATGGGAACAGTTTACTACAGATGAAAAAAGAAACCCAAGAGTGTGAAAAGGAGGTGAAAGGCCTCGGGTGTTTTTGCTGTAAGAGAGTGAGACACTCTAAAGTCATAGTGCTGGCGGTTTAAGAGAAGCACTGGGAAAAAGGATGCGGTAAAAGAGGCTAAACCAGTGGAATTAGTTGAAGTAGTGAAGGAAATCCCAAGAGAAGTCAAGGAACTGCAGGAGAGTGCACAGCCTAGTCATGGGCTGGATAGTAAGACAGTGCCTGACTTCTTCAAAGACTTCATTTCTGTGGTTAAGGTTTACTCAGGGTAGAACAGGGGGAGAAGGTAAAGAAATTAAAATATTGAGTGATATGGGAGATTGTCAGTCTTGAATAGTAAGAGATGAAAGTATTTGCACTTGTTACCCGAGACAGTGATAATCTTTGGAATAAATGGAGAGACGTGTAGCATTCTTCTGTGTAAGATAAGGCTGGAAAGTCCAAGCAAGACTGGGAAAGTGACAGTGGGAGTGATTGAAAGAGTGTCTCTGTATTTCTCCAGGAATACAGTTTGTTCTTGGAGAAAACCTAGCGGAATCGAAGGTGGGAGTGATGCCTATTGTAATGGAGAAGCCGAAAGAAAGTCAGGGAACTGAAGGGTTAAAAGAAAAAAAACCTTGGAATTTTTCTGGACTGTGTGGTGACAAGATTATAAGTTGCAGCAAGAAGGAAAAACCAAAGAAAGAAATGAAGGAGTTGAGGTCCAGTTAGCTGACACCCGGTTTGATGAAATGGTAAAGGCAGAACCTAAGCAGATAGAGGATCAAGCAGAGGTGTTTAGTTCTGCAAAACTAATGGAGTTACAACAAAAAGATGAGACAATATAAGATTTAAATCATAAAGCCTACTGGAAAAGGAATCAGAATGTATTCCAGAATGTTATTACCTTATGGATAAAATCCGAAGGTGGAAGAGGAGACCTTGGCAAGTTTGTGCAAGGGAAAAATGGGCGGAAGTTCACCAGATTGTGTTGCCGGTAGCATACAGACAGGAAGTATTGTGGCTAGCACACAAATTACCTGTTGAACATCATCTAGGAGTGATGAAGACTCAATATAATATACAAAAGCATTTCTATTGGCCTGGATTACATAAAGCTGTGGTTGAATTTTGCCATACCTGTTATATGTGTCAGGTGGTAGGAAACCCACAGGCAGTAATAAAACCAACGCCTTTGATGCCAATTCCCGCATTTGAAGAACCTTTCGTGTGGGTTGTGATTGATTGTGTAGGTTGCCTCCCTAAAACCAAAAGTGGGAGCCAGTATCTGCTAACCATAATGGATGTGTCTACCAGGTTTCCGGAGGCAATTCCACTACAGAAGTCAAGGGTAAAAAAGGTTGTGGAGGAGTTTCTTTATCCATGTTTGACTATCCAGGGAGCTTCAGTCAAGCCAAGGGTCCAGTTTTACTGCCAAACTATTTAAGGAGGTCATGGATAGTTTAGGCATCCAACAGTTTAAATCAAGTGCACACCATCCTGAATCCTAGGGAGCATTGGAAAGGTGTCATCAGACCCTAAAGACAATGCTGAGGGCTTATTGCCAGGATTAGCCAAATGATTGGGATAAAGGTATCCCATTTATATTGTTTACTATTAGAGATGCTCCAAATGTATCGACTCAGGTTACTCCATTTGAATTGATATTCAGGCACAAAGCAGGCCTTTAAAATTAATTAAGGAAATGTTGATAGGTTTGAAGTCGGAGATCTCACATTTGGATTATGTATCTGAGGTGAGAGACAACGTTTGATCATCTACTAAAGCAAGAAGCAGATAAGAAATCAAAAATTTGTATGTTTGCCATGAAGATAAAATATTGGTGTTGTTACCAGTGGTAGGTGATCCCTTCAAAGCAAGGTTTAGTGGTCCCAATCAGGTTGAGAAGAAGTTAAGTCAGGTGAATTATCTGGTAAAGATACCAGATAGGAAAAACTTTATCAGGTATATCATGTGAACATGCTGAAACCTTACTACGACAAGGAAAGGGAACCAGAGAAACAAGTATTAGTTACTGCCACTCAGAGTGAGGAATCAAATCCAGATGATTCAGATTTTGATGTGCCTCAGAATAAATTAAACAACGAGGAAGTCCCTAAAGAGTGCGATAGGATAGCAACCTATTGGTCTGAGGAACAGAGAACTGAATTGAAAGGCTTGTTGCAGCATTATGAGGACGTATAAAGAAGTAGAATGAGGAGGACTAATACTGTAGTACATCAGGTCGACATAGGCAATGGTGTTCTGATAAAACAACACCCCTACAGGTTTAATCCTCTCAAAGAAGCACAGGTACAGAAGGAAGTGGAAACAATGCTCCAAGAAGATATCATAGAGCTGAGTCAAAGCGAGTAGAGTTTGCCTATCGTGTTGGTTCCCAAACCTGATGGTACTCAGTGATTCTGTATAAATTATCGGAAGGTCAATGCCATGACTAAATCAGGCTCATACCCAGTTCCAAGGTTGGAGGACTGTGCGGAAAAAGTTGGACAAGCCACTTATTTCATAAAGTTGGACTCACTTTGTGGTTATTGGCAAGTACCTTTGTTGGAGACAGCGAAAGAAGCTTCTGCTTTTGTAACCCCAGATGGACTATATCAATTTAAGGTAGTACCCTTTGGAATGAAGAATGCACCAGCCACATTTCAAAGACTTATGAACAGAGTTGTGGCAGGATTGACTAATTGTGGTGTCTATGTAGACGACATAGTGATCTTTAGCGATTCATGGACAGATCACATGGTGCATATGGCAGAGCTCTTTGCGAGACTGTGGAAGACAAAGTTGGTCATAAACTTGGCAAAAACAAAATTCACAAAGGTAGAAGTGATGATCTTAGGGCACAACATCGGACATGGAAGGATACACCAAGGAGCATGAAGACAAAGGCTATTGAGGAATTTCCAAGACCATCCTCAAAGAAAGAGGTGCTATGATTTTTGAGACTGAACGGATTGTACAGGAAATTTGTGCCAAGCTTTAGTAGTGTGGTGGTGCTGCTGATGGATTCGTTAAAGAAGAACACGAAATTTTGGTGGATAGAAAAATGCCAGGAGGCATTTGAGAATTTAAAAGCAGTGTTAACCACTGTACTAGTTTTAGCTATGCCAAATTTCTTGAAACCCTTAAAGTCACCATCGATGCAAGGGGTGTCGGAGTTGAAGATGTGTTGTTACAGGAGGATGATTGTGGCATTGAAAGGCCAATTGGTTATTTTTCAAAGAAACTTGATATGCACCAGAGAAAATATTCAACTGTTGGAAAAGAGTTATTGAGTTTGGTGCTAGCCCGACAACATTTTAATGTTTATGTTGCAAATAGTGTATCAGAGACGGTTGTGTGCACTGATCACAACCTTTTGACATTTTTGGAAAAATTTAAAGACAAGAACACTAGACTATTTCATTGAAATCTTATGTTGCAAGCCTTTAATTTACAGATTGTACTTGTTGATGGTCTTGCAAATGTTATTGCAGATGCATTATCATGGGTTTAAAAGGAAAATATGTATGTAAGATAGAAACAGTAGTATTCAATGTTATATTATATATATGTGTACAGAATTAGTATGAAATGTGTAACTCTAGATTAATGACCGAGATAGCTAATAATTATGGTGTAAAGATTTTTTAAAAATGAAGCCATCTTTACATCATGGTGGTTCTTTTTTTTCTTAACTGGGGTGTTACGAAGTTGGGTAGAATATTTGATATTTGTAAAATGATAGGGGGGGAAGAGTGTGTGGTCCCTTTAAAAGATGATGTGTTTTTTCTAGACTTGGAGATTTTAAAAAATGGGCAGGTGCATAGAGAGCTCCTGAAATTGAAACATTGTATCAAAAGGCTATGTGGTTAACAACCCAGTCTATGGTTTGTTTTGTTGTTAGGGCAACCAGTTTGAAAATCAGCCAATTAATTTAAACCAGGCACTCAGAAACTAAAAACCAATTAAATTTAAATCTGATGGTTTTGAAAACCTAGGGCCAATCCTATTGTAATAAATTAATATGCCATCAAGGGTATTTGAAAATCGGTGTGAGAGCAATCGCCATCTGTGAGAGTTAACAGTCAGCAGCCCTATAGAGAAAATCACTGGCTCTCACAGGATTCTCTAAGCTCTTTGAAAACCAACATCTGACTAAAGGTACAGCGGCACTCTTATCTAATATTCCTGACACAAGAATTCAATGGAGAAAGGTGTCCTGACTGGAGGACAATGGAGAAGGCAAAGAATATTCCGGTTTACTTATTCTGGCTGTACTTTTGAGAGATTATGTTTTAAGTTGTAGTTTTATTAATTTGGTTTGAAAAGTTGGAGTTGTATCCATTAAAACAGCATACCATTAAAATTTTGCTTTATTCAGGAATAGTTAGAAGTTAAGGGGGAATTGTTTGCTTTTTTAGTCGTACCTTAATTTGTTCACTGTTAGAGTTCGATAAATAAATTGTTACTTGCTGATTATAGAGTGACTGTCAGGAATTGATTTCATTTAACCCACCCCTTTACAACAGACTGGGGGTGAGAGGCAGGTTATACCACTTTTCACACTTCCTTTAACAGATTATGAGGCGAGGCGAGGGTGTTTCAGTTTTAGTTATCAGAGCGGGGTAGATCTCTGCTTCATAACACTTCCCTTCTCACCCATGGTTACCTCGCCTCCCCTTGTTATGTTTCTTCTTTGTTGGGATGTATCTCTGCCATTCCTCCCAAAATAGCCCTAGAAACACATGCCATTGCTGTTCCACTGTCTTCCCTGCCAGAACCCCCTTCCAATCAACTCTAGGCAGCTCCTTGCTCATTTATTTATAGTTACTTTGACTCAGTCATAATACTCTTACATCTAATTCCAGCTTTTCCCTCTCAAACTGCAGGGTGAATTCAATCATCCTATGGTCACTCTCCCTTAGGGGTTTTTTCATCATCAACTCCCTCATCAAGTCTGACTCTGTGCAGAATTGCCTGTTCTCTAGTGGGCTATACCACAAGGTACTCCAGAAACCATCTGGTAGATATGCCACAAATTCCTTTTCTTGAGATCCACTACCAACTGGATTTTTCCAGTCCACCTGCATATTGAAGTCCTCCTTGATTATTGTAATAGTAAGGACATGCTTTTTCTATCTCCTGATTTATTTTCTTCACTATATCTTAATGACTGCTTTGAGGTCTGTGTTTGATTCCCATCAGAGTATTATATCCTTAATGGTTCCTATACTCAACCGACATGGATTCTACATCTTCTGAATCTATAACACTTCTTGCTATCAATTTAATTTTGTTTCTTACTGACAAGCCAACCCTTACCCCTCTGCCCATCTCCCTGTCCATTCAATAGAACATGTATCTTTGGATATTTAGTTCCTAGCCCTTGATCCCCTTGCTTCCAAATGGTAGTCACTGTGATATCCGCAACATTGTGCCTGTCAATTTCAATCTGCGTTTCAAACTCATTTAGCTTGTTTCACAGACAGCATGCATTTAAGTACAACACTCTCAGTCCTGCATTGACTGTCCACTTCTCATAGGTGACACTTATCTGCTGTGCCTCAAGTTAGATTCCTGACCCTCTCCTCGCCCCTCTGCCCTATTATTTGTTCTGAAAACCTTAATAACCTCTGCTGAGCCCTTCCCCACTTGAACTTTTTCTGTAATTTTCCATACGACTGAAACCACCCTCCCACTATTTTCTTGAAAGCACTATCTACAGACCTAGTTGTGCAATTTGCTAGGACTCTGATCCCAGCAATGATTCAGATAGAGCCCATCCAATCAGAAAATCTCTCTCCTTCCCGAGAGCTGGTGGCAATGTCCCACATCAATCTTTGAGCCACACATTTACCTCTTTAATCTTGTTGACCCGTGACCTAGCTCATGGCTCAGATAGTAATCCAGAGATTATTACCATTTTTGTTCTGCTTTTTAACTTAGCCCCTAGCTGCTCATATTCCCTCAACAGAATCTCTTTCCTTTGTCTATCTATGTTGTTGATACCTAAGTGGATCACGACAACTGGATCTTTCCCCTCCCACTCCAAGTTCCTCCACAGGCACCAGGCGGGCAATGCAGCCTTCAGGGTGCTCAATCCTGGCCACAGAGAACACTGTCTGTTCCCCTGGATATACTGACCTTCCTGACTGTGCGAAGCTTACTGGTTGTATGCTTCCAATAGGCCCTCTTTTAAATCGAGCTGAGATGACACACATTAGTTAAAAGCTACTTTTTAATCAACCTATTCAGTGATGTTATTGAACACCTTTGAAATAGGTGGGACTTGAACTTTGGGCCTCCTAGCTCAGAGGTTGGGACACAACCACTGCACCACAACAGCACTTAAAAGTGAGAGCAAACAATGAGGGCTTGTCCAAGATTTGAACCCAGGACCTCTCACATGCCAGTTCAATGCAAGCTCCTGAGCGAGAATCATACCCGTAGACCAACATCAGTGACATACATAATAGAATCTTAGGATCATAGAATCCTGACAGTGCGGAAGTGTTTTGACCCTCTGAAGAGTGTCCCACCCAGAGTGACTCCCCACCATCCCAACTTTGTTTTTCTGGAACTGTGGAGGTCAGCTACTGAACAGATTCACAAGAGGTTATCAGTGTATTTTTAAACAAAGAATAAAACTTGTATTAAGCAAGGAAAAATCACAAACTATATTGCAATAGATGAAAAGTTGGAAAGAAGTTTTTACATTCATCAGAAAAATGTTCAACTTCACACTGTCCCTTATATCCTAACAATATAATTATTAACACTCAAGCCTTAGTGAAGTGATACCATTACCTTCACATTAAAACCACAATGCTCAGACTCAGATGTGAATAGTCGGGATAAGTTTGTTTATGGCAACTTCTGTTCAGTCACTTAATGCTTCTTCCCATCAATTGATGTATCTTCCTGAGAAAGCTGAAACAAATTGAAAACCAGACTCATTAATACTTTTGACTTTGTTACACCAAGCCCTGGTGGGATTCCCTGGTGAGATTATTAAGGTTCCGCATGAATATCCCAAACTGTTAAGCTCCCAGGTGAAGAGACATGATTAGACTCCCCTTCTTTATTCATCTATTTTCTTAGACGCTCCTAATAATGTCAATTTAAAGAATAGTTCGTGAAGTTAATGAAATGACAGTAATAGTTGAGTAGCGATTTTGAGATCATTGGCTTTGCAGTTGATTGAATTTGTTTTCTCTTGTTTCCTCCAGACTGATTTGCTGGCTAAACAGGCTTTAGCACTCAGGGCATGGGAGTCCTTTATCTGTAATGCAGGAGTGATTTCTGGATGGTTCTTTGCCTATGGTATTCATAGTGCCCTGGTGCCGGAACCTATGTTAGCGTACCTGAAAGGGTTCAGAAGAAATTTACAAGGGTTGCCAGGGTTGGAGGGTTTGAGCTATAGGGCGAGGCTGCATAGGCTGAATAGGCTGGGACTATTTCTTTTCTGGAACGTCGGAGGCTAAGAGGTGACCTTTAGAGGTTTTTAAAATCATGAAGGGCGTGGATAAGGTGAATAGTCAAGGTCTTTTCCCCAGGGTGTGGGAATCTAAAACTGGAGGGCATAGGTTTAAGGTGAGAGGGGAAAGATTTAAAGGGGACTTAAGGAGAAACTTTTTCACACGGAGGGTGGTGCATGTACGGAATGAGCTACCAGAGGAGGTGGTGGAGGCTGGTACAATTACAACATTTAAAAGGCATCTGGATGGGTATATGAATAGGAAGGGTTTGGATGGATGTGGGCTAAAAGCTGGCAAATGGGACTAGATTAATCTAGGATATCTGTTCAGCATGGATGAGTTGGACCGAAGTGTCTGTTTCCATGCTGTACAGCTGTATGACTCTACATGTGCCTCAGCTCACTAGAACAAACTCTTTCACAAACACAAAAATATCAGATTTGAACTAGATTTTAACCACTGTTCTTGTGTGTTTTTGAGAAGGGAAGACACAAAATGTCTCTCTCACGCAGATTGCTGTGTTTTCTCCTTCTAGATTCACAGTCTGTGATTGGTCCCAGTTGGTTATAAGTCAATTTGCAGTATATTTCTTCCTTTTAAATTTATCCCTTTTAAAGCTTCCTTGAGAGTACATCAGGTTGACATTCCAGGATCTTACTGTTACTACATCTCCAGACATCTCCAGACATCTACTGACTTGACATCTACAGTCACTCTTTAGCTGCGTGTCCTTTTCTTTAGGAAAAAAATGTGGTAATTAAAGTTTAACATGTCAGTAACTGATCCAGGGTTATAATCTGTGGTCATGGTAATTTCTGAACAAAGTGCACGAGTTTCTGAAACTCAGCTGCCCAATCGCCTTGCCTCTGTGCTTAGGCATACGTACACACATAGCGATTGACATTTTTTGACTGGTCTGACTTTCTCTGTATGTATGGACCTTGTTGTTAAGCAACAGTAGTTTTAATTTACTCCCTTTGTCTTTTTTTTAATGCACTGAACTGTTCACCTTAAGGGTTTAAAACCTCATTAAAACGCATGTAACAAAACAGACCATTAAAAGTGCCAACACCATAGCCCCATGTTCAAAAATGAAACTCGAAAAATGACAAACTATTTCTTCCCCTACTTAACAGACAAAATACTTACTTAAATTTAAAGTTCTAATTGCTCTACACATGAGAAGACAGGTTCTGATGTTGGGTTTTCCACGAAAAGATGGTTGAGAAAATGCAAGAAAACTTGAATGGTTATTGTATATTTGCTGGCTTCTGGCTGTATAATAAGCTTGTGAATGTTGCTGACATCTTAGGGCACAATTTTATCGATGCTTAGGGCTTTGATTTTATTTATTTTAGGCATAGAGCAGTATTTCAACAAAGTTTGTGTCTAACATTTGGGGACATGACATTAAATGTCACTATGTAATTTGTTGCTGTCTTCAAAAACAAGTAAACCAGCCAGCATTGGGGATTTCCTGTGCCAGGATAATTGTAGGGATATCTAAGAAGATAAAATTTAATTAAAAATGAACATGCCCTGAAGTAGCGACAGAAATCTGCTTTTGACATGTGCAATAACTTAGTTCAGCATAATTTATGACCATGGATCAGGATCAGGAGAAGATAAGTACATGGGTAAATAGATTATTTATTTTGGTGGTGGAATGTTAGAAGTGAAGCTTCAAGTAAATAAGACTTTTGACCAGAGACAATAAACCAGTCCTTCTCCATGTTTCTGGAGGACATTTAATTATTGTTTTCTTTAACAATTGCAACTAGAAAAATACATACCACACAAACTGAGGTCAGCGTATTTTTGAGAATGAAGTCAACCATGAATTTTCTCAATAAAGATTAAGTTTCAAAAATGCTTAATGACTGAGTTGGTGAACATTTATGCTTATATGTGTCAACACTTCAGTTATAAATCCCTAGTTTCACACTTAAAATAGTCACTGACTACATCAACTTGTCTGGAAGAATTATACCCTTGTGCCCATGGTAATAATTACCCTTAAAATACAAGGCTGTGGTATTGCATAAAAGTTGACTAAATGCATGCACTGGTACAGTATATACAAATATTTTATGCTTAAGAGTTGGATGTCCTGCTGCAAGACATTCATCGAAGTAAAATTATTCTATTTGGGCCTAATAGCCTCTCCATGAGAAAAGTGCATCTGCAAATAACATAAACAAAGCTTGCTCACTGAATTCACGCCATTACCCAGGTAATAATCTTCACTGTTCATTTAGATTGTATGGCTTATATGAAAAGCTCTGAAGCCCACAAGGGTGTGTTCTACAACCTTCTGAAAACATTCTAGGGAAGACCTAATTTAAGTGCAGTTTTCAGGGAATCTTCCCAATTGATTTACCAGAATCAACAAAGGAATTGTGGAAACCCCAGGAAAACCTGCACTACTTTTCCATGTTTTGTAGCACTTCTGGCGGACAATCTGGAGAACTCCTTGGAATTGCCATCAATTCACAACTGTACGTCACACTTGATTTGGCAGGTGTCCCATATGATGGATATGAACAGACATGCAGTAGCATGACATATTTGTGTTATGATAATTTTATCTCTTGTTGGGATAGCCATCCCTAATTTGAGTGTTGTATGCAGGTTATCCTGCAGGAGATGATTCAGCTGTGTGGAAACTACACTTGTGAAGTAGAGGTATATGGGGTTCTCACATTCTTCGTGTAGTGACCAACATTTTGAGGCCAAGCCTTGATCACTATTATGTCACATTCTTCTTGTAATCTAGGGTTATTTCACTCTGTGAACTTGCACTATGCAGGGAATTTCTGAATGGCTGAATAAAGGCAGAATTCCATCATTTCCTGAGAAAGGCTCGAGACATGAATTGGACCACACCATGGGCAGAATCTTTCTGGCCACTGACTGTAATACGAGTTCTTGTTAACTTGGCTGCTCATCTTTGGAGGGTGACAAGCCTAAAGGATAGACATGCTTAGCCTCAGTATTGGAAAAAAATAGTCTGCACCTTGGTGATCTGGGACTCAGCTGCACTGCAAAAAAGACAATGGGCTCCTCATATTTAGTTTTGAGGGAATGCTAGAATGGACAATAATTATTCCACTGCTGATCTTAAGGCCATGCTTGACTCCAGAGATTTTGCTTGATGTCCTTACTGCAAGGGATGAACGAAGACTGACACCTGTGGATTTGAGCTTTGCTATACACAACAAATATCAGAAACCTCTCATGACTAGCGCAATGGGCACCACCAATATCGAGTGATTTGTGATGCAATTTTGCAACATTAAATTGATGACAAAGAGAGTCTCAGAGTGTTAGTTGTAGTCATTTTGGGATGAATTAGGAACATAGGTAAAGGAGTAGGCCTCTTGCCTGTTCTACTGTTCAATTATGTCATAGCTTTTTTTGTTATTCACTCATGGCGTCTGGGCATTTTGTTGCCCATCCTCAGTTTCCCTTCAGAAGGTGATGATGAGCTGCCTTCTTAAATTGCTGCAGTCCATGAACTGGCTTATCTGTGACTTAAGTCCATATACCAATATTTGCTGTATATCTTTTAATACCTTTTCTTAAAAAAAACTGATTTACTGAAGAAAATATACATTTTGTTAAAGCTGTTTGTCTTGCACTCGTCAAGACAATTTGCAAGAAATACCAGTTCAAAGGGGAAACCAATATTTATACTGCATGAGAGGAAAGTGCTGATTGGTTGGTAAGTGGACTCTGATTCTACAGGCTTTGCTATGGAGAATGCACCCATTAATGCTGACTAACCATTAGTGACAAACTTTGTAAAAGTTAAATCAATGCATTGCCCTGACCAATCAGCGTCATTGTGCTGAGAAGCAAACCGGCTATGTCACCTATTTTAATAAAAGGAAAACACTGTGGATGCTGGAAGTCTCAAAACAAACTCAGAGAATTCTGAAGAAATTCAGCATGTCTGACATTAATGTTCATGTTAATCAAAGTTAATGTTTCAAGTCTGATATGACTCTTCTTTTGTACATTCATTGTTGAGTTGAAACAGGTCCATTGCATGTACATGTTATTTCTGTGAGCAAGAACAGTGCCATCTATGTGAATATACATAGATTCCATCGTTAGATCATGCACTGCACTGAGAATCTTAAAGGCAACGCTAAATTTATTTTAGATAACAAGGTGTGGAGCTGGATGAACACAGCAGGCCAAGCAGCATCAGAGGAGCAGGAAAGCTAACATTTCGGGTCTGGACCCTTCCTCAGAAAAAAAAATTGTTTTTTTTTCTGAAGAAGGGTCCAGGCTGGAAACGTCAGCCTTTCTGCTCCTCTGATGCTGCTTGACCTGCTGTGTTCATCCAGTTCTACACCTTGTTACTTGAGATTTGTGAACATACTCATTATGTAACATAATGAGGCCATTTAGTCTGTGTTGGCTCTGTGAAGAACGATGCAGTTTAGTCCCATTCCCCTCCCCTGAGTATGGAAGTTGGGATATCATCTTGCTGCCATACAGGACAATGGATAGGCCACTTTTGGAATACTGCATTCAATTCTGGTCTCCCTACTATAGGAAAGATGTTCAGGAAAGATTTACAAGGATGTTGCCAGGGTAGGAGGGTTTGAGCTATAGGGACTAGCTGAATAGGCTGGGGCCGTTTTCCCTGGAGCTTCAGAGGCGGATGAGTGACCTTATAGAGGTTTATAAAATCATGAAGGGCATTGATAGGGTGAATAGCCAAGGTCTTTTTTCCTAGGGTAGGTGAGTCCAGAACTAGAGGACACAGGTTTAGGGTGAGAGGGGAAAGATTTAAAAGGGACCTAATAGGCAACTTTTTCGTGCAGAGGGTGGTGTGTTTATGGAATGAGCTGCCAGATGAGGAGGTGGAGGCTGGTACAATTATCACAGTTAAAAGGCATCTGGATGGGAATGAATAGGAAGGGTTTAGAGGGATCTGGGCCAAATGCTGGCAAAGGAAAGTGGATTAATTTAGGATACCTAGTTGGAATGGATGATTTGGACTGAAGGGTTTGTTTTTATGACTCTATGAACTCAGTAACTCACACATTTGGGTTCAGTTTCAATGACATTGTGTGTGCCCAAATAGAGCGTGTTGTCATGGAATTCTCATGAGGTCCAGCTCCCATCATCGGATATCTTTATTGGATGACTTAAGAAATGTTTTCGATTGAATGATGCTAACCTCCTACCCCTTGCAAATTTCTGTTATGTTGATGATATGTTTGCTGAATTTGAACCTGCAGCTTCCTGGATGAGTTTCCTTATATGTCTTAATGGGTTCATGTGCTGTACTATCAAAAGACTAAATCTGTCAATCTTAGACTTAATTAACAATTAATCTGGCATAAATTGCCATTTATTGAGTAGAGTTCCAAACTCTGTTTATAGAACTGTTTCCTAATAGTCAGATTTCTTTTTAAAATTATATACGATCGTCTAATGATAGTTAATTGACCGAAGTGTAAAATAGAGACAGGGCTTTAATGCTGTCGTGCTGATTCAAAGCTCTGTGCTTCCTTTAAGTGAAGCTCCTCAATAGTGGCATGTGATGTGTGAATTTATTTTTTCATACTTTTTGAAATGCTAACTAATGGTAACTATTTTCATAGTTAAGATGGTGGTTGCCTTGAAATGCAAAACAGTTGCATTGCAACAGTTGCGAGGGGATCTAGTTGTAAAAATGCTGTTAACTTAACTGTTGATTCTTAGTCTGTAACTATTAGTAGATGGCATTTTTACTTTGGACACTGTACCTTGGGACCGTGCTGAGAAGGGAGAAGATGTTTGATTTTTCTTCATTTATCTTCAAAGAAAACAAGGTCTTTCTGTAAGTTCAACTTGTCGTGTATAAGACACCTGTTCAAACCAGTCTTTATTTCTTGGAGCTCCTATACATACAATTGAAAGACCTCCTTTGAGCTAAGATATGTGGCGAAAGGAGAAGATTCTTTGGAGAGCAAACACCAGCCCACATGGACTGGTTGCTCCTTCCCTGAGTGCCTTGTTTTAAGTATTTGCTTAATATTTGGATTAAATTTACGAGTAGTACTGTTACATAGCAATAGACTTACACATTTGATGCTATGTGCTGTCTATCACTGTTCACCATGTTGAAGTTGTCTATCTATACAATGTTGAGGTTTGGATTGGGAGGCTAATCGTAGTACGATGCTCCTTGAAGACAGGTGATGCAAGCTAGATGTGGTCATTGCTGGCTAAAACAGCATTCTTATCGTTAAGTGCCCTTAAGAAAGTGATGGTGAGCTGCGTCTTGAACTCCTGTCATTCATGGAATGTAGGTACACCAACAAGGCTATTACGAAGAGAGTTTCAAAGTGAGAGAGAAGGAACAGCAGTATAGTTCAAAGTCAGAAATGGTGTACAGCTTAGAGGGTGGAGGAGAATATGTGACTAGTGGTGTTACCAACCATCATCTTTCTCTTTCATTCTAGATGGTAGAGGCCGTAGGCTTGGTAGGTGGTGCCAGAGGAGCCATGGTGAGATGCAGCTTTGCATCTTGCAGATAGTAAACACTGCTGCTGCTGTGCATTGGTTATGGTGGAAGTTAATGGTTAAGGCGATGGAGTTGGTGCCAAACAAAAGGATTGCTTTGTCATGGATGATGTCAAGCTTCTTGAGTGTTGCATTTGCACACACATCCAGGCAACACACTCCTGACTTGTGCCTTGTAGATAATGGATAAGGTGTTGGGAATTAAGAAGTGAGTTATTTGCTACATTATTCCTAGCCTCTGACCTGTTCTTGTAGTTAGAAAACTTATATTCCTGGTCCAGTTCATTCACTGGTCAGTAGTAGCCCTGTTGGAGAAGTTTGTTGCCTAACAATTGGGTGGTATTTAATGTTTTTGCAAAGATCTGTAACTCAGATTATGGTTGGAGTTCTTGGTTGGCTTGTCGAGCTGACTGGTTTGTGTGCAAATGTTTTGTCTTCCTTCTAGGTGACAACGGTGCTGTCTAGCATCCGTTGAAGTGCTGTTGTTCTGTCCCACTGTGAATTTATGTGGTCCGTTCTGTCATGGTGGGTAGTCCTGTTTCCGGTTTTATACCATAGTGGTATGTAGATGGGATCTATTTCAACCTGTTTATTGCACCAGAACTGAGTACAAGACTCCTACGACCTCTTTGAATAATGATAGCACACAAGCCAACAGTCACACTTTGCCAGTTACTCTCAAAGACGAAAGACCCTATACCCACAATGAGCAGGACAAATGGGATATACAAAATACCATGCAGCAACTGCGAGAAACACTAAATAAGACAGACAGGCAGGAAACTCACCATCAGGATACCAACTCGCAGCAAAACGGCACGACCAACTGTCCCTCATTTCAATAAACTCCGACATAGAAGGACATCAGTTCAACTGGGACAAAGTTACAGTACTAGGACAAGCAAAACAAAGAAAAGCACAAGAATTCCTGGAGGCCTGGTTTTCAACCACCGATGCAATTAACAAACATGTTGAAATAGACCCCATCTACATACCATTACATTACAAAAATGGTAACAGGACTGCACACCGTGACAATACAGACCATATGAATTCAGAGCAGGACAGAACAACAGCACTTCAATGGAAGCTAGACAGCACTGAAAATGTCACCTAGAAAGGAGATGAAACATTTGCACAAAAACCAGTCAGCTCAGTGAACAAACCAACAATCCAATTGGGTGGTATGAATTTTATTTGCGAGCTGACAGCCCATTTCTGGATGTTGTTCAAGTCATGCTCTGTATCAACACGGGCTGCTTCAGTTTTGGAGGAGCCATGAATAGTGCTACATGTTCTGCAAATATTAGTGAAGCTCTTCTCTTCTGATCTTATGATGGAAAGAACATCATGGATTAAGCAGCTGAAGATGCTTGGCCCGAGGATGCTATAGTGATGTGCTGGACCTTAACTGATTAATTTTCACCAGCCACAAAGATCATCTTTTGTGCACGGTATGATTCCAAGCAACAGCAAGTTCCTCTCCTGATTCCCATTGACTCCATTGACTCTGATTTTGAAGTATTTTGCTGTTCCTTCACTGTAACTTTGAAACTCCCTTCATAATAGCCTTGTAGGTGTACCTACATTCCGTGGATGACAGGAGCTGGGACTCCTTCATGCCACACCAGGTAAAATATGGCTTTGACGTCAACAACAGTCGTCAGGTGTAAAGAGGCAAGCAGTCATCTCTCTAAAAGTAAATCAATTAACAAATTATTCAACTCAGTGCTTTATTGTGCTTAAAATGGCTATTGTGTTACACTGCATATAACAATGACAGTGCATCAAGTAATTAGTTGTACGAGAAATGCCTTGGAATGTTTCTGAAAGAGAGGATAAGGCTGTACAATTTCAAATTCTGTTTTCCTGATTTGTTCATGGACATATCTGATGAAAACCAGAGTGTTGAAGCCCTGTAGTAAGTCTGATTTTGTGACTAGGATTCTGAGCTACTTGAATTAAACAACTCCATTCATTTCTGAACAAAATATTTGCAGAGTCGAAAAACAGTTGAGTTGATGTGAGGAAATTAATTCACTCAAGGCAGTTTTTTTTTAGAAAATGCAAGGTAAAATGCATTATGCAGGCTGAAATGTCTCTCATTCTGTGACATTAACTTACTTTGGCATTTGGTAGACATTTAGCTTTGCATGTGATGTGTAATAATATCAGGATGCACAATAGGTATTGTATGAGAGTCGACAGGTTTTCAATGCAACTGAAGTTGAACAGGCATGGCAATAGTTGTTGATTACATGGACTGTGACATCTTGTCAGAGTATCTGCCACTGTGATGTCACATCAAAAAAACCAACCCGGCATGAAGCTGGACAAGTGAGAAAGGAGAGGGCAGATCTGTGTTTGTTCATTTCCTTGATGAAGTAGTGTCCGCATTTCTTAATGATTCATAATTACTTACATAAAAGGATAGCAGATAGGAGCAAGAGTAGGCGATTTAAACCTGCTCGGCCATTCACTAATCATGGTTGATCATCCAACTCAATACCATGTTCCCACTTTTCCCTTTACTCTTGAACCCCTTAGCCTCAAAAACTCTTGAGAGTATTCAGTGTTTTGGCCTCAATTGCTTTCTGTGGGAGAGAATTCCACAGACTCATCTCTTTGGGAGAAGAAAATTTTCTTATGTCCTAAATGGTCGAGCCTGTATCCTTAAATGGTGACCCCTGGTTCTGACTCCCCAGTTAACCATGACAGCCTTACCCTGTTTGACCCTTTCAGAATTTTACATGTTTCTATCAGATTTACCTCTTGTTCATTGAAACTCTAGTAAATGTCATCCTAACCGATCTAGTATCTCTGCTTATGTCAGTCTTGCCTTCCCAGGAAGCAGTCGAGTAAATATTTGTTGCAATTTCTCTGTTGCCAGAACATCCTTCCTCAGATACAGAGACCAAAATGTACACAATACTCCAGATGTTGTCTCACCAAGATCCTGTACAATTGCAACATGACATCCCTGCTCTTGTACTCAAATCTTCTCATTATGAAGGTCAACATACCATTTGCCTTCTTCACTGTCTGATGGATGCATGCTTACTTGCAGTGACTCGTGTACGATGACACCCAGGTCTTAAGGCATTAGATAGTAATCTGGCTTGTTGTTTCTCTGACCAAAGTGTTTGACCTCACACATATCAACATTACACTTTATCTGTCAATCATTTGCCTATTCAGTCCTCTGATCCAAATCACATTGAAGCATCTCTGCATCCTGCTCTCAGTTCATCCTCCCACTAAGCTTTGTGTCATCTGTAAAAGTGGAGGTATTACATTCAGAACCCTCATTTAAATCATTCATTGTGAATACTCGGTCCAAGCACTGTGCATGTGCTCTGCCAATAAATCATTTGTTACACAGTGTAACATTTTTCCCCACTGTCAATGTCAGGCGATCCAGTCTATAATTCCTTGTTTTCTGTCTAACTTCTTTTTAAAGTAGTGGGATTACATTAGACATCCTCCAATCCATGTGAACTGTTCCAGAGTTTATAGAATATTAAAAGATTCAATGCATGCACTATTTCTATCTTAAGTACACTGGGATGTAGATTATCAGGACCTAGGGATTTATTGGCCTTTAATCCCATCAATTTCTACAACACCATCTCTCCACTATAATTGATTTCCTTCACTTCCTCCCTCTCATTACACCCATTGTCCTCTAACATCTTTGGGATTTTATCTGTGTCCTCATTTGTGAAGACAGAACCAAAGTAAGTATTAAATTGATCTGCCATCTCTTTGTTCCTATTATACCTTCCATTGTTTCTGACTGTAAGGGACCTCCTTTTGGCTTCACTAATCTTTTTCTCTTCACGTATGTGTATAAACTTTTACAATCAATTTGTATGTTCTGTGCAAGTTTACTCTTGTACTCATCCCTCTCTTAATCAATCCCTTTGTGCTCCTGTCTGCAAATCTAAACTGCTTCCAATCCTCAAGTCTGCTGCTTTTTTTTTTGGACAATTTGTATGCCACTTCTTTGGATCTAATCCTGCCCCTACTTTCAATTGTTAGCCATTATTGGGCCATAGTTCCCATTTTAGTTTTTCTTTTGCTAGGCAGGAGTGAACAATTGTTGCAGTTTCTCCATGTGCACTTCAAATGTTTGCTATTGCCTATCCACTGTCATTCCTTAAAGTAGCATTCCACAATTTATCACAGCCAGGTCACATCACAAACCATCACAGTTTCCCTTATATAGATTCAGGACCCTAGTCTCAGAATCCACTGCATCACTTTCCTTTGTAATGAAGAATTGTATCATAATCTGGTCGCTCTTCTGCAACGGGTCTCGCACACTAAACAGTATCCGCAGTTCTTTTGGTTTTTAATTTGCCAGTTATTCTTGAAATAAAACAAAAAACTGCGGATGCTGGAAATGTGAAACAAAAACAGAAAGTGTTGGAGAAATTCAACAGGTCATACAGCATCTGTGGAGAAAAAAAAAGTTAATGTTTTGAGTGATCCTTCCTCAGAAGTCTTTAACCAGCAGTTCTACACCACCTCCTTTTCCTTTTTGTCTGTTGGATAAAAGACTGAATACCCTTGGTTATTCAGTTCCCATCCTTGGTCACCCTACCACCAGTCTCCATAATCTCAACCCAATCATACCTATATACATCTATTTGCATGATTAATTTATTGACTTTATTATAAATAGGGTTGTCACAAGGACTTCAATCTAGTTAAGGTTGGGATGGGGGTGGGGGGGGAGAAATCAGGAAATATTATTAAAGTTTCCAGAAAGTGTAAAAAACTGGGAGTTTGGAATGCGTCAGGTGGTAGTATTGAGGGTGTGCGGGTGGGGATGAAGAAATTTGAGATTACACGAGCTAATAAAAGAATTTTGGAAGAGTTTTCTTTTTACATTTATAAATGGTAAGAGAGAGGCAAGAGTGTACATTGGGCCATTGGAAATGAGGCTGGAGAAGTAGTAAGTATGCCAAAGCCGTAAGAGAGTCTGGGTCAGAGGTGAATTGGTGGCCATCACTAAGGAGAAGGTACTGGGGAAGCTGAAAGGTCTGAAGGTAGATAAATCATTTGGACCAGATGAACTACACCCCAGGGTTCTGAAGGAGATAGCGGAGGAGAGGGCGGAGGCATTTGTGGTGATCTTTCAGGAATCACTCAAGTCAAGAAGGATCCCAGAGGACTCAAAAATGGGCCACCCTCTGCGAGAAACGCCTGATATGACTGGCAAGAGATTTACGTTCAGACTACCGATATTGTCCAGACTCGGTGTTAAGGCAGATCTCGCTGGTCTCTACCCTCCATGAGGACAACAGATCTTCCTTAGCAATCTTAATTCGCAGCTGATCCCTATGCATACAGTACCAACGATAGATGACAGGTTGTTGCTGTACCCATTGAAAAACTCCCCTTGCTTTGAGCATTTAAAGCATCCCTGTTTAAGAAGGCAGAGAGGCACAAGACACAGCATCATAGGCCTAACCTTAGTCATTGGTAACATTTTAGAGTCCATTATTAAGGATGAGATTGTAGAATACTTAGAAGTCCATGGTAAAATAGGGCAGAGTCAGCATGGCTTCATCAAAGGTCATGCCTGACACTTTGGTCAGAAGACTAAAGGCATGGACTATTTTCTAATTGGGGAAAGGCTTCAGAAATCTGAAACAAATCAGTCTGGGAGTCTGAATTCAGGATTCTCTTAAGGTTAATATGCAGGTTTAGTTGGCAGTTATGAAGGCAAATGCAATGTTAACATTCATTTTGAGAGGGCCAAAATGCAAGAGCAGAGATGTACTGCTGAGGCTACGTAAGACTCTAGTCAGATGCATTTGGAATATCGTGAGCAGTTTTGGGCCCCATATCTAAAGGAAGAATGTATTGGCTTTGGTGGGGCCCAGAGGAGTTTCACAAGAATGATCCCTGGATAACTTGACATAAGAGGAGTGGTTGAGGACGCTGGGTCTGTACTTGATGGAGTTTAAAATGATGAGGGAGGATCTCATTAAAACTTACAGAATACTGGGAGACCTGAATCGAATGAACATGCAGAAGATATTTATAAGAGTGGGAGTGAATATGACCCAAGAGCACAGTCTCGGAGTTGAAGTGATGACCCTTCAGAATTGAGATGAGGAGGAATTTCTTTAGCCGGAAGGTTTTGAATCTGTGGAACTTATTGCTGCAGAAGGCTGTGGAGGCCAATTCATTGAGTGTATTTAAGACAGAGAGAGAGAGAGGTTCTTGATTAATAAAGGGATCAAGGGTTACAGGAAAAGGCAGGAGAATGGCGTGGAGAAAGATATTAGCCATGATCGAATGGTGGAGCAGACTTGATGGACTGACTGTCCTAATTGTGCTCCTGTATCTTATGGTCTTATAGACCTGTGGAATGTGGCTTGTCCTTTTAACATTTTTAGTCCTACGTATATTTTACACTGTGGCCATATTTTCTTTTTGCCCTTGAATTCTCTATCTAACATTCTCTTAATTCCTATTCTGTCTTTTGATTTTGCCCTTGTTTCCCTCTCTTCTGTCTACCTATACAGGTTCTCATTCCTCTGTCATTTTATTTTAAAACTTCCCCAACCGCATGAGAAAATAATCCTGCTGAGACATCAGTTCTGATCCTGCCCTTTGGTACACTCTTCCAACTTGTACTGTTTCCACATCCTCCAGAAGCAGTCCCAATGCCCCAGGAATGTGGAACCTTTCCCCTTGCATCACCTTTCCAGTCACACATTCATCTCATACATCCTGCTATTTCTTTTCTGACTAGCATGTTTGTAGCAATCTTGATATTTGAGGTCCTACTTTTAAACTTGCTTCCTAATTTCTTGGATTCTGTCTTTCGGACTTCATCTTTTGTTAATCTGCATTGTTGATACCACAACCACTGACTATTCACCATCCCACTCCACAATGTCCTGTAGCCAATTTGAGATGTCCTTGACCCTAGTACCAAGAGGCAACATACGAGACTGGTGTCTCATTTGCAGCCACAGAAGTGCCTGTCTGTTCCCTTTAAAATTAAATTCCCAGTTAATGTAGCCTTCCCACACTTACTCCTCCATTCCTGTGAAGCAGAGCCAGCCATGGTGTAATGGATTTGGCTGTCGCTACCTTAATCTGAGAAACCATTCTCCCCTCGAAGATCCAAAACATTTTATTTGCATTGCATGGGTATGGCCACCAGGTACTCCAACAATGCCTGCTTGGTCCTCTTTCTCTGCATGGTGGTCACCCCATCCCTGCCTGCGGAATCTGAGCATGTGGAGTGACCGTCTCTCTCTCTATGTGCTATCCATGATACTCTCAGCCTTGCAGATGCTTAACAGTACCCCCAGCTATTCAAGTTCTGAACTTGGGCTTCCAAGAACTGCAGCTGGAGAGACCTCCTGCATACATTTTAGTTCTGGGCACGGGAATTGTGCTCAACTTCCCAAAAACAACAGAGAAGCCCATCATGGTCTTGACCCTTCTTCTATACTTTACCCTTTTAAATTAAGCCTTCAGATTGCCCTTGAAAACAAACAACATTAATCACTCTTCAGTGCATGCTCTCTCAACCTCTGTGCTCTTGCACTCACAATGCATAAACCCAAAATATAGACTTTATAAACAATTAGAAATAAAATAAGATAAATATTCACCTTATTCAACTTAGTTTGCGACATTGCTTTGTGTAATTTAAAGAATCCTAATAATTATAATTATTAGTGCTATTATTTTTTTTTCTTTTTGACAGCTATGATGTTACATTGGGTTCCAATAGCATAACATGAGTTGGCCTGAAATCTTGTGTCAAGGAGGGAAGAGAGGGCAGCACTTAGATTGTTGGAGCATACTATGATCTTTCACAATTATCTGCTCTGAAAGAAAAAGTTCATTTCTAAAATTTTGTTTTATACTCCATGCCTTTGGCAGCTGTTTTGAATTTTAAAATCATGTGGACGACCAATTTGAAATCCAGAAACAAACCAAGATGAGTGTCAAATCTACTTTGGCAAAAATTGGAGGATTTTTACCCAACATTGTAAGGATTTTCGTGTTGACAGAGATGGGGTGGAAATGTTGCTGACAGGAGCTCAGTGTGTAAATCTCCCTCTACCCTGCGTTTTAATGAATATCATTTATTTTATTGATAGTTTAAGCACATTGTTGACTTTTTCCCCTTTCGAGGAGAATATTGCATGTGTCACATTATTGTTATCTAAGGTGCAGCGTTAGAAGATGATGAATGAGTGAATGAACGAACAACGCTATTCTTCTGATACTCATTGAAACAATCAGAAACAACCTGTGGTTCCACATCACAGTTTGCAAATGTTTCTTAAATGATTCCAAGGTCTTTTTGTCACTGTTGGGATTCACACCCTTTTGTTCTACTGTAAGAGCTAGCGTAAAGTGGATGTAATATTTCAGACGTAGTATTTCATGCAATTTACTCTCTTAAGTGCCTTTGAGGCCTTCTTAGCAGAAAGTTCTTTGAAATAAGCTGTCTGAATCTCATTTTTTTTTCTGATGTTTAGTATCCATTTGCTGGTTTCAGTGCTGTGCCTCTCAGGTTTGAATATTTCCCATGTGTATCATTAACTAAAACTAGATGCAGAGCCTCAGGCATGTTCTCACCAGAACACTGTAAAGTTTAAAATGTTCCTTTCAACTTGTATTCCAGTGTCTTGGATGTATTCTTAAGCATTTTACATTTCTCAACTGTATGTCATATTACAAAAACACATACAGTTAGTTCAGAATCAATGAATTATGCCCATGTCCAGGAGATTGTTACTGATAAAGTGCCTGATTTACTAAATGCTTGAAGGATTTTCTTCTTCTTGTTCTTCAATTTTCCAGTTTCTGTAGTGTCTTGCGTCTGTTTTACTCTGTCAATAGTTCTGGACTTAAATGATTTAATCGTTTACTTTTGGAAAATATCTTTTTGGCATACACTGATTAATCTTTTTTACATTGTTGAAGATTGCAGGAGACCTTTTGGATGTTGCTCCCTGAGTATCAGCTAAAAAAATAATTATTGCTCCTGGTAATGTCATCAGGCATTTCAACTCATCAGATTTACTCTTTCATGGATCTACCCTCCCTCCCAACACAACAGCAATACAGTTTCACGGTCAAGATTCTTTTTTTACCTTATTGATATTGACTACTACTTGTAAATTTGAATGTTATTTTCTGATTCTTTGACTAAACTCATGTAAACATATAGTGATAGTTTTTACTAACTTAATGAAGACTCTGACTTAGATTTCTGAAATGCTCTCTTATCCTCTGTGATTCATCCTTCCATTTTTCAGGTGGGGGAAGGATGAAGGGAAGTGGACAAGGCTAAGGCTAAGGGACCTTTTACTGGAGAAGCTAAGAAGTTATGACCAGGGAGCCATGTACACATCTGGAGAGATTGGGGAGGTGGAGTGGGTGGTGAAGGGTTGCATGTGCCATGGATTGGGGTGAGAGTAAGAGACTGTAAGGGCGTGGAAGGAAAAACAGAGAATGCAAGCAGAGTGGCGAGAAAGGGGGAGGCTGCAAGGTGGCTGTCGGGATAGGGAAGAGTTGTAAGTGATCTCTGGGGAGAAGGAGAAATTGCGAGAGGAAGGCTATAAGGGATGCAGGAAGAGAGAACTGGGTTTCAGAATTTTGCACCGATTGTTTTGAAACTGGTATTATATACATTGAGGTCAGAAGTGTGCTTGAAAAGTTCCTGAATATTATTTATAAAAGCTGTAGTTACAATCCTACTTACTTATTTGGTATTATACATAAAAGTCGAGGCTTACCCAGGACTGCCATTAGAAGTATTGACTCCAAATAACAGGACAACATCAAACCAAAAACAAAAGGAAATACTTGTCACACACCTCAGATCAGTCCGCACTTCTAAAAGAAAAAAGCCAAAATTTGGTGGATTAATTGTCAGTATAATACCATTTTAAAGTTAAGATGTGTGTTTAAGAGAACAAAACACTTCAATATTGTTGAAATATTAGCTTGCTGCAGATGTCTTATTTCCAAAAGCATAGCTGCCAACTGAAGCATCCTCAGGAGCTAACTGCAGAACTCAGTTACCAGAACAGAATGGAAAGGACCAAGTAGCTGAACCATCTACAATGAGGTGAAATCCTAAATGGCTGAATTAAACTGAGATGTAGATCAAGGGAAGGTAACTGGAAGTAATCTCGTGTGATGTTGACAGCTCTAATGGAGGACAAGGTAAGCATAGCTGGGAGGAGAGAATGGAGACACTTAAATTGTAGTCTCTTGTTAATCTAAACCTGAAAATGTGAAAAAAAAACTGAAGATACTCCATAATATCTATCAATTTTGCAGTTATTGCAACAAACTACATGTTCAGAATGGATTTTTTGGAAGTTTGGCCTGAACTGGAGTGATTGTGGTAAATACTATCTATTAACCAGTTAGCTGTTAGTTGACGAACTGGAAGAAGATTAATGGATTGTTTTTTTTTAACTTGCATGTCCTGACTGTGCCAGTACAACTGAAACGCCAGAATGGTATCACACAGAAGGAGATGAGCCCATCTGCACTGCTTCTTCTCAAAAGCAGTGACCCCACATTCCTGACTCTTTCCCCATAGTCCTGTAATCTTCTTCTTTAAGTCTTTGTCCAGTTACCTTTTGAAAGCTACTGTTGAATCTATCAGGCAGAGCATTCCAAATCACAATTCTTTGTTGTATGAAAAGATTTTCCTCATGGCACCCCTGATCTTCTGTCAATGACCTCAAATCTGTCTCCCTATGCTTGACCCGTTAGACACCATTCTCTTTATTTATATTATCTCAGCACTTCATTATTTTAAACACTACAATCAAATTTCCTCTGAGACGTCTCTGTTCTAAGAAACACGCACCATCTTCTACAGTCTATGTACACAACTGCAATCCATCATCTATGGAAGCTTTCTTCTAAATCTCTTATGTACACTTTACAAAGCTTTCATACCCTTGATAAAGTGAGGTGTCCATAGTTTGAGTGCAAGTACTACTCATTTAGAAATAGATTTTATTACAGCTGTGTTTGTGTGAATTGTGTTGAAAGGTGTGTCTAACAGGCCTTGTGATGCATCCAGTGTATGGACACAGAGCGTGAGCGGTTTCTGGTTTTGTGTGCTAGTTTGCTTCAAATATTCAGCCGATACTACTGGTTTATAGCAATCTGATAAAGAGAAACGTGTGCATGTTTCTTCATCAGTACAGGTGCTCAGCAGTGCCACCTCGTGTTGACACATGGAGGCTCAGTCCCTGACAGGCCCAGGCAAAAACTTTACAGGGACTTGGAAGACATTTGACCCACAGGTATCCAGTCTGCAGGCCTACCAGAATGTAGGCACATCCTGGACCATTTGCACCAATGCCTTATGGATGTGTTGGGAGAGTGGAGGGCTAAACAAAAGAATCTTGAGTGGAGTCCAAAGGTGGACTGCTGTCTAAACATAGTGTTTCTGGTGACTCCTGCAAAAAAGCTAGTGGTAACGTAGTGCTTTGCATTTCCTTTTTGAGGTTGTAAATGGCCCCCTGACATTTGGATGGCCCAGAATTCACCATAAATTTTGTCCAGGCTTCTTCCCTGGAGAGTATACTCCAGTTTTACTGCCGGGTATTAACCAAACAGCTAGACAGCAGTTACAAGAGAGAAGTCCAACGCGGTTTCTGTGTAAAAAGGCTGTCTCTGGCTATGGCAGGGATCATCGTGTCCCACTGGGCAGACCCAGGACATAGTAAGATGCTGACCCATCATGGTCCATCGACTTACAGCCATATAGTCATACAGCATGGAAGCAGACCTTTCTAGATGCTCTACTAAACGACTGAATAAAATCCATCACAACAAACAAACAAGCTACCTGTGCAGCAAATGTAGCAGAGACTGCCATGATAGAGTGGGGCTTTTGAGCCACAGCAGGTGACATTTCACACAGAGTTGACAACCATGGTGTAACCAATTGTCTTACCAAATGCAAGTTTGCCACCAAGTGCACAGTTTGAAGTTGAATGCCCAAGTGAAATTCTACTTGAGTTGCATGAGGTCGGTGAAGGAATCAAGTACTAGAAACAAGAAGCAATAATTCATTTATACAAAGGTTAGGTCAGTCTCCACCAGTCAGCTACTCACCATATGCACACATCAAACTTTGAGTATGCTTAAATAACTTGAAGAATGTGACCCTTGATAGACAGTTGTACAGGATTTTGAAAAACACAGGGTTCTATATTTGTGTCATTACTTCCCTTGTCTAAAACCTCGTGAAAACAATTCTCAAGGTGAGGTTGCTGAGTATCTGAGAATACAGAAGCATGCAGTCATTGGTCAGCCACAATCTATATTGCTGCTCATTACTTTGTTTGGAAAGGGGATCATACCAACTAAGAAGAGGAAGGTAAAGTTCTGAGTTAGACTCTTGAGCATTGTTTCTTTTTCTGAAGTGCTTTTGGAAACATCATTCTCTGCTTTACCATTTGATGTGGAGTGTTTTGGTCAGCGCATGATATTGCTGATCTCCTGTTGTTGTACAAACTGTTCTAATTTCCTTGCTTTATTTATTAGCCACACGATAGCTCGGGCAAGTTTCCTGTTTAAAACTGGTGCAGTCCAAATGCCAGTGCCTCTGTCCTCATATCTGGCACCTCACAGCTCATAGCTTCAATAAGCTGTGGCCCAGCCAAAGGGTCAGTATGTTTACTCAAGGTCAGTTATCAACCAATTGGAGATGGTTCAGAAAAGAACAACATTAAAATCCACCAGGTTGAGAGTTAGGAGGCCAAGCAGCATCATAG
>NC_063342.1:47201277-47202672 GCF_021869965.1 Rhincodon typus | reverse complement strand
CCCTAGAAGGGTCTAGGCCCGAAACGTCAGCCTCTCTGCTCCTATGATGCTGCTTGGCCTGCTGTGTTCATCCAGCCCTGCACCTTGTTGTCTCGGATTCTCCAGCATCTGCAGTTCCTACTATCTCTGAGAGTTAGGACCTATTTTTGCAGACTATCAGATCTGTCTCCTTATTAATTCACCTTGATATTACATAATGTCATTCTACCAATCTCATTGGCTAATACCAATGTCAGTCATTCACAGTTTTCAGTATTATACTTTTGATATTGGTTATTGCACAACATATTAGTATAATTATTATTGGTACTTATTAACTAAGTACAATCAAGAAAGTGATTAATGCATTTGGAGCAGTTACCTGTGCTACGTCCATTTCAATATCCATAGGCCTTAATCTTAAAAATTATTTTTGTGTTTGCATTTGCATCTGCTCATGCACAAGAGTTGGTGTTTCAAGAGATATGATGTGTCTGGAAATCCTGGCCACCAGTGGCCACCTATGATACAACTTCATAGATAAAACCGAAAGAACTGTAAATCAGGAACAAAACCAGAAGCTGCTGGAAAAGCTCAGCAGGTCTGGCAGCATCTGTGAAGAGAAAATCAGAATTAATGTTTTGGGTCCGGTGACCCTTCTTCAGAACTGTTGGTAGCTGGGAAAATGTTGGTTTATATTGCAGAATAAGACTCCATCCCATTCTCTCAGTTCCTCCATCTCAGTTGCGTATGTTCAAATGAGGCCAGCTTCAACAAGGGAGCCTCTGAAATGTCCACCTTCTTCCTCAACCGAGGATTCCCCAGCACCATTGTCAACAAGGCCCTCAACTGGGTTCGACCCATCTCCCGCACTTCCACACTCACCCTCTCCCTTCCCTCCCGCAATAGTGATAGTGTCCCCCTTGTCCTTACCTACCATCCCACCAGCATCCACATCCAGAAGATCATCAGACACCATTTCCACCACCTCCAGTGAGATGCCACCACCAGATACATATTCCCCTCCCCTCCCTTGTCCACCTTCCGCAGCGGTACCCTGGTCCACTCATCCTTCACACCCTCCCCCACCACTGATATTCCTCCACAGCCCCACCACACTTCCCCTGCAATTGCCGAAGGTGTAACACCTGCCCATTTACTTCCTCTCTCCCCAGTATCCAAGGGCCCAAACATGCCTTCCATGTGAAGCAACACTTCACCTGCACTTCCCAGAATCTAGTCTACTGCATTCGCTGCTCACAATGTGGTCTCCTCTACATTGGGAAAATGAAGCATAGACTGGGTGACTGCTTCGCAGAACATCTACGTTCTGCTCACAAAAAAGACCCTGAGCTTCCAGTTGCCTGCCACTTTAACACACATTCCACCCCCCCAACCACCCACTAGCCCCCCCCA
>NC_063342.1:47136734-47201177 GCF_021869965.1 Rhincodon typus | reverse complement strand
CCCCCCCCCCAACCACCCACTAGCCCCCCCCACCCCCCCGCCCCATTCCCTGGCCAACATCTCTGTTTCTGGCTTGCTGCAGTATTCCAGCAAAGCTCAATGCAAGCTGGAACAGCAACACCTCATTTTCTGCTTGGGGACTCTGCAGCCCTTTGGACTCAATATTGAGTTCAATAATTTTAGGGCCTAAACTCTCCTATGTGCTAGCTTCCTACCCCACACACCAGGCCTTGTTATCACATAGCCTGCCATTACACACTACCTATTGTTAGTCACCAACAGTCCGCATTAACAGCTATTCATCCTCCTAGCCAGATCGTTATCAACTCCTTTGTCCATCCAAGATAACAAGGTGTAGAGCTGGATGAACACAGCAGGCCAAGCAGCATCAGAGGAGCAGGAAAGCTGACGTTTTGGGCCTAGACCCTTCTTCAGATAGACCCTTCTTCAGATAGACCCTTTGTCTATCCAACTGCTCTTCTCTCTCTTCAGGCTCTATTCTATCATTTACTCTCTATCCCATCCCCCTCCCTGTTTTCTGCATATAAACTGATGTTTTCCCAGCTACCATCAGTTCTGAGGAAGGGGCATGGACCCGAAATGATAACTCTGAGTTTTTTCTTCACAGATGCTGCCAGACCTGCTGAGCTTTTCCAGCAACTTCTGGTTTTGTTATGATACAACTTCAGTTGGTATAATATGAAATACAAAACACACATTTGTCTTGGCTAATAAAAAGAGGAAATGCAAAATCCTGCACGTGCTGGAAATAAAAACAAAAGATGGTTCAAAAAAAGTTAGCCAGTCAGGAAGCATCCATGTAGAGAGAAACCAAGATAATGTTTCAGAAAAAAGTACAATCTGCTGTTACCTCCATGGCAGACCACAACAAGAAGACACAACACGGCCAGACACATGAATCACCCTACCGTACATCAGAGACATATCAGAGATGACCACAAGCCTACTCAGACCCCTAAGTATCAGAGTAGCCCACAAACCAACAACCACCCTGCGACAGCTACTGATAAACGTAAAGGATCCCATACCCACAACCAATAAAACTAATGTAATATACAAAATACCATGCAAGGACTGTGAGAAACATTACATAGACCAAACTGGAAGAAAACTGACAATAAGGATACACGAACACCAACTAGCCACCAAGAGACTCAACCAATTCTCAATACACACAGACAAAGAAGGACACAAATTCGACTGGGACAACACATCCATAATGGCACAAGCCAAACAGAGACATGCCATGGAATTCCTGGAGGCCTGGGAGTCCAACCGGAACTCCATCAACAAACACATTGAACTGGACCCAATATACAAACCACTGAAAAACAGAACCGGAAGTGATGCCAACCACCCCAGCAAACCAAGGCATATAAATAACAAGCAGGACAGAACACCAACGCTTCACCGGAGGCGCACTGTCGATGTTACCTAGCAGGGCAACAAAATGTCTGCAATCAAACGCACCGGCTCGGCAAGCAAGTCTACAACCTCATTTTGATGGTATATTTATGTCAGATATATCAGAATAGTAGAACATACAACATAATTTCTCAGATTTTCTCCTTCCCCGGGGCCTATTTTGTATTTGATTGCTAATAGTTAAGTTGCTTTTTATCTTGAAATGACAGAAGTACTTCAGTTTGAAGATGCAACGTGCCTTCTAATTTCCCCTTACATTTGAAGGCACCCCAGCACTTTACAACCACATTTTGTTTAGAAAGTCATAACCTGTAACTCAGCATAATTTATTTCATATGTTCAATGATTTTCGGGCCACAAACAAGTCAACATGCAATTAACAAGATTTCAAACTCAGCGCTGTATTTTTGTTGTATTTCAGATTTTTGACGCTAATTCTTCTTTTCTTTTCCCTCCATGGCTTTAGTTTTATTTTATTGAATTGCATCAGGGAGTAGTTAGAATCCTGAAGTTTTTTGCTACCTGATTATAAAACAGCTAACAGAATTAACACAATAAACTGTACAGTTTGCTTTTATTAAATGCTATGTCTCTGCTATAAAATTATGTGAAGCTTTGATAATTTTGGAATGGAACTAAGCATTCTACAGGTAAAAGAGATATTCATAGAATCCCTACAGTGTGGAAACAGACCATTCAGCCCATTAAGTCCACACCAACCCTCCGACGAGTATCCCTCTCAGACTCGCCCAACTACCCTTTCCCTGTAACGCTGCATTTTCCATGGCTAACCCACCGAGCCTGCACATCCCCGTACATTATGGGTAATTTAGCATGGCCAATCCACCTCACCATCACATCTTTAGACTCCACACAGAGAGTCGCCTGGTTAAGTGTGATGGAAACAGAAAATTTAAAGTGAAATGGCACACGGATGTTTACAAGAAAGTTTTGAATGATTTGCACTGTGGTAATAACAGCAACTTACATTAAACTGGAGGAGCAACACCTCATATTCTGCCTCAGGTGCCTACAGCCCAATGGCCTAAACATGGATTTCACCAGTTTTAAAATCTCCCCACCCCCGGCCTCAACCCATGTCCAACCCTCCCTCTCATCCCTGCCTCCTTGCCCTGACACAACCTGTCCATTTTCTCTC
Source organism: Rhincodon typus (assembly GCF_021869965.1). Lineage (NCBI taxonomy): Eukaryota > Metazoa > Chordata > Chondrichthyes > Orectolobiformes > Rhincodontidae > Rhincodon > Rhincodon typus. The sequence continues at coordinate 47,198,572 of NC_063342.1, read as the reverse complement.
ACCTATCCGCCCCACCCACCTCACTAACCAATTCCCACCACTCCCTACCTGTACTCACCTATCACCATCCCATCTACCTTCCCCAGCCCCACCCCTCCTCTCTCTATTTATTTCTGAGCTCCCTTCCCCCTTCCCATTTCTGAAGAAGTGTCCCAACCCGAAACGTCAACTTTCCTGCTCCTCTGATGTTGCCTGGCCTGCTATGTTCCTCCAGCTCAACACTGTGTTATCTCTGACTCCAGCATCTGCAGTTCTTGCTATCTCTGAACTTATGTTTATACTAATGGGGTAAGCAACACAAAATCTTTCTCAGGAATGTGATCAGACGGTGTTTAAGAAGTAGCTGTAAGGACAGTTGACTAAAATGCAGTCAGCAGGGTAGGTTTGATAGAGGGAGGGGGGAGGGGGGGAGAGAGAGAGAAGTGGAAGGTAAAGTGATCTCAGGAAGGAAATTCAAGGACTTAGGGACTTGGTGGCTTAAAATATGACCACCAAAGGTGATGTGAAGGGAGTGCTGAATGAATTCTGAGCAGTTATATCTGAAATTGTGCTCAGTATTCCCAGCAACTGGCAGATTGTGGTGAGGGTATCCTTCTTTCTATGCTGAGTTTAAGGGCCTGTCTAATTACCAGTGCTAGAGGATAGACCGTTTGAGAGTCTTACCAAGATGAGGGACTTAACTTAATAACAAAAGGCAGTTATTGCATGGTAGCAATAAGTACAAGTTACATTGACTACTTAGACATAAGTACTTAAGACTACTAGGAGCCAGAGAAGACAAGTCTTTCTCCATCACGATCTTGTGTTAATCTGTCCAATTTGCAACCTAAAAACTTGTGTGACATCAGCAAGTTGAAAGGAACTTAGTTCAACTTTATCTGAACTTTTTCAGAATCATTACTTTTTGAAGAATTATTTGCTGAGAATGATCTTTACATAAAACAGAACATCATAATGCTGTCCTGAACTGGGATTTGGGTACATGGTGATTTCATGCAGAATCACTTGGTGTAAAATGAATAAATGTGTCAAAGTAAACATTGCACTTGTTAGAATTTTACCCACAAAATATTGAGAGATGTATTGAACACTTGGAAGCAGCATTATTTTCAAATTATTCCTGATCTGGCAATAACAAGCCATGCTTATGTTTTCATTTTTAGCAACATTGTCCCATAGGTGGTAAGTGGCATTCACTAATCTTAGATGCTGAATCTAAAATATATCTTATTTTACCATTCTCTGTTGACTTCCTGTTACTACAGGCCTCAACATAGCTGACATTAACGTATGAGATGTTATATATTTATAACTGACATAGCTTCTGTTTTATTTGTACTGTATATTAAAAAAAAACTTTCCCTGAAGATCCTGAGGAATGGTGGAATATGCCCCTTAAGCCATGAGTCTCCACAACACTCAACTGCAAGAACATTCAGTTAAACATGCTCTTGTTCTTCACTGGTTCTTGTACACACATGAGCACTTTCCAGTTAAAAATATCATTACATAGGAACAGGAACCTCAGCTGATAGAGGTAGCTGGTGCAGATACCGTGAGCTGAGCGGTTTCTTTCTGCTCTGTACTACTCCTGTGATATTTTCCTCCCCTCCCTATCCCCGAGTGTTTGATACCAATTGTATCATCCCAGTTGCTGCATGAGTAAAATTAGCTGATATTATAAACAAAGAATTAAACCTGGAAACTTCTAATCTGTGCGTTCCATCGGATACACTTCCTAGGTGACTTGGAATATTTGATGCCCCTCATTCCTAAATTGAAGGCTTGGTCAGAGCTATGTTAGCTAATGTTAGAAAATGATAACAGTGGAATCACTGTCCTTAACGTTTCCAGGCCCGAGAAAAGAAAAATAGTCAGCATTCCATCCGATCACCGTGTAGGAAAGTCTTCCCGAAGCAAATGAGAAAATCACTCCAGAGACAAGTTTGGGTTTGGATCGGATTTTGAGTGGAGAGAACAATTTGACAGGAGTACATTCGTCAGTTGTTAATAACTTTGCTGGCGTTCTCTCTCTTTCTGTAAAATTTTCTTTATCCATTTTTGTTTTGATATTTCACTTCCTTTTTGTTGACACTTGCCATTGTCTCTGCCTTTGCTTTTCTCGGATGACATTTCTCTCCCTATGCTGCCAAATCTATCTTTGTTCACAGTACTGCTCCCACTCTATTTCTTTGTAGATATTTCTTGCCGGTACATTGATGTTTCACTTGCTCTGCTATTTCTGTCCTTACCATGTCACTTACAATTCCCTATGCTCAACTACGAAATTGAGGGGTTTGGGGTGGGGGAAGTGAAGCTTGATGCCTGTATCTTGACCGGTGCAATTTTTGATTCATTTTAAATTGCCGTCAAAATTCCTCTTAATGACTGATGAAATATGAAATATATTAATAGATTTTTGGAGGGTGGGCAGTGCAGAGGAGCAAAGGTTGAGAGTGTACAGATTTAATAATGCTGATTCCTTACCTGTGATATGCAACACATATTCTCTCAGTCCATAATGTTCTTACAATAGTGTGCATGAGCTGGTCTGTCATGGTTGTGCACTGGACTGTATGTGAGTGAATAAAGGGAGAAGGAATCACTGGAGAAGGATGCAACTGACCTTGAACTTTGGAGAAGCCTCCAATTTCACTCTGACCTATGTCATCAGAGTATTTTGGCCTCTCAATATCTAATTGATAAACTTAAGGCTGTATATTTAAAAGGCACCCTTTCAATTCCATTTTATTTTTATTCACTCACTGGGTGTGGACGTCATTGACTGGCCAACATCTATTGCAGGTCCCAAGTCACCCTTAAGAATGTGGTGGTGAGCTGCCTTCTTGAACTGCTGCAGTCCATATGTTATAGATAGAAACACAATGCTGTATGGTCGGAAATTCCAGGAATTTGACCCAGACACACTGAAGGAATGATGCTATATTTCCAAGTCAGGATGGTAAATGGCTTGGAGAAGAACTTGCATGTCATGGTTTTCCTATGTATCTGCCGCCCTTGTCCTTCTGGATGGAATTGGCTGTGGATTTAGAAGGTGCTGTCTAAGGATTCTTTGGTGACTCCCCACTGATTTTTAGTTTTGTTCGGGCTCCTTGATGCCTCACTCAGTCAAATGCAGCTTGATATCAAGGGTTGTCATTTTCACCTTACCTCCGGAATTCAGCTCTTTTATCAATGTGTGAACCAAGACCATAAATGAGATCAAAAGCTGAGTGGTCCTGGCAGAACCTAATCTGTGTGTTAATGAGCAGATTAATGATGAGGAGGTGCTGCTTGGTAGCATGGTTGATGACGCCATCTATGCCTTAATTCAGCATAAATACTGATGTTAGAAAATAGGTAGCAAAAGCATATTCATGGTGTAACAGACCTAAGATACTGTAGGCCTAAAGGCAAAGCAATCACTGAAAAAAGGCAGCATTCACCCACTGTGGAGGTCATAACACAAAAGGTGAAGGATATGCGTCCAGCATGGGTAAAACAATATTACCACTGCAAGAAGTTAAATCTTTTCTCACATAATAGTACGGGTGCACAGCAAGTAAGTACAAATGACCACTGGAGAAGTATCAGATGGAGATTCTGATGATTGACCTGGCACTGTACAACATGATGGTTTAATCAGGTCAAAAGTTGAGAAGTGGTTTGACTGTTGGAATGATGATTTCTGAAGAAGGACAAGGAAGAATGTACCAATAATCATGCCCCACTGTTACACAAACCATCAGAAGTCCAAATTAGACCATCAAAATGACAGACTTATTTGGCTGACTGCAACTCAGGACAGAAGCAATTTGCAGCAATCCTTTCTTTCAGTCGCGTGAAGAGATAAATATCTTTAAAAAGAGCAATGAAAAGAAAGGAGATCTAATTTATGTGACTTGAGACTTCGATCCTTGAAGAGCACAACAATATGTTCACAGAGTTAGTATGTCTTTGAGGAAAAAGAAGTATTGAAGTAGAGGAGTGTATTGGACCAATCCAGCATTTTCTGCACAGTTCCACCTTCCATCAAGTCATCCAGGCCAGCCCGAAAGACAAGATAGAAAAGCAGGAAAAAAGGAATGAATTGAGTCAAGTCTGAGCAAGGCACAGGTCATGTGTAGGGTTACAGAGAGAAGGCAGGAGAATGGTTTTGAGAACCACATCAGCCATGATTGAATGGTGGGAGTAGAAATTGGGAGTAGACCTCTTCACTCCCACAGGAACTAATTATATTGTAACCAGAAACAACAGTTCTGACCACTGAGAGTTGGATGAGCTGACTTCAATCGCTATTGGTGAGATTGTCAAATGGCTTTGGCACACATCAGCTGCAGTACATTCCTAACACGCTGATTGGTAACAATGGCCCACAGTTCACACGTTAAGAGTTTAAATGCTTCATAAATGGTTGGGATATTCAACACCATACATCATCTCTACACTAACTTCAGTCAAATGTAAAAACAATGAAAAATTGCCTGATGAATCATCAGGAAGTCAAACATGTTCAGCACAAATGTTTACAAAGCAATCCTTCAAATACCTAACTGAAGCATGAAGAGTTGTCTAGTGCAAACACTGATGTCACACTGCACCCAAACTACTCTTCCAATAGTGAAAAAAAAATGACAGAAGCTAGAAGTCATATCTGATGTGAGTGACAAAAGCAAGTGGGAAGCCAAATCTCATTTGACAAAAACCAAAAGAACTGTGGATGCTATAAATCAGAGACAAGAACAGAAATTGCTGGAAAAGTTCAGCAGGTCTGGCAGCATCTGTGGAGAGAAATCAGAGTTAACTTTTCAGGTTGAGTGACCCTTCCTCGGAACTGAATGAGATTATTAATTAACGTCTTGCACAAAAGCAAGTCCATAATAACTTGTTTCTTCAGTGTATGGGTTGAAAAATTTTATACTCATTCTAGGAATTCATTCACAATTATCATCATTATTGCTTTGTGTGGTTTGCCTAAGCTGTATAGAATCATAGAGTTATACAATACGGAAACAGACCCTTCGGTCCAACTCGTCTGCACTGACCAGTTTCCCTGAACTGACCTAGTCCTATTTGCCAGCACTTAGCCCATTATCCCTCTAACCCTTCCTATTCATATACCCATCCAGGTATGTTTTAAATGTTGTAACTGCACAGATCTCCACCACCTCTTCTGGCAGCTCGTTCCATACACACACTACCCTGTGCATGAAAATGTTGCTCCTGAGGTCCCTTTTAAGTTTTTCCCCTCTCACCTTAAACCTATGCCCTCTCGTTTTGGACTCCCCTACCCTGGGAAAAAGACTTTGGCTATTTATTCTATCCATGCCCCATATGAGTTTATAAACCTCTAAATGGTGTGGTTTAAAATCACCCGTATTTACTAATTCACTTTTGTTCTCTAAATCACTAACTTCATGTTCAATGCTATCTCCTATTTTATCACTCTGGACCCACAGCCATGTGGTTGCCTTCCAAACACACTCTGAAATGGCCTGACAAACCACTCAGTTGTTTCAATTGCTATTAAGTCTCAATAAAGAAATGAAGCCAGGTGGACCACCTGCCATTAACCTAGGCACTGGAAACACTAATGGCAGAAACAGCCCTGTCAACCCTGCAGAGTCCTCCTAACAAACATCTGGGGGCTAGTGCCAAAACTGGGAGAGCTGTCTCACAGACTAGTCAAGCAGCAGCCTGATATAGTCATACTCACAGAATCATTCCTGACAGACAGTTACCCAGACATGACCATCCCCATCGTTAGGTATGTCCTTTCCCACTGGCTGGGCGGAATCATCAAAAGTGGTGGCATACAGTGTACAGTCAGGAGTGAGTTGCCCTGGGAGTCCTCAACATTGACTGGGACTTCATGATGTCCTGTGGCTTCAGGTTGAACATGGGCAAGGAAACCTGCTGCTGATTCCCACAAACTGCCCTTCCTTGGCTGATGAATCAGTACTCCTCCATGTTGAACACTTGCACGGAACACTATGGGTGGCAAAGATGCAAATTTTACTCTGGATGCGAGATTTCCATGTCTACATCAAGAGTGGCTCAGCAGCAGCACTACTGATCAAGCTGGTCGGATCCTAAAGGGCATTGCTGCTAGACTGGGTCTGCAGCAGGTGACCAACAAGAGGGAAAAGCATCTGTCTATGACAGCATTGGTAAGAGTGACAGTCCTAGTGGAAATGAAGTCCTGCCTTCACATTTGAGAATATCCTCCATTGCATTATATAGCACTGTCACTGTGCTAAATGGGACAGACTTTGAACAGATGGAGAAACTCAAGACTAGGCATCCTTGAGGCATGATGCATGATCAACAGCAGCAGAATTGTACTCCACAATCTGCAACCTCATGGCCCAGTGTCTTCCCCACTCAAGCAGGGAATCAACCCTGGTTCAATGGAAAGTGCAGGAGGGCATGCCAAGAACAGCACCAGGCATACCTCAAAATGAGGTGTCAACCCAGTGAAGATACAAACAGGACTACTTGCATGCCAAACATTCAAAGGATCAGATCTAATCTCTGCAGTCCTGCCACATCCAGTCGTGAATGGTGGTAGCTAATGAAACAACTCACTGGAGGAGGAGGCTCCACAAATATCCCCATCCTCAATGATGGAAAAGCACAACAGATCAATATGAATGATAAGGCTGAAGCATTTACAGCAGTCTACAGCCACAACTGCCAGTGGCTGATCCATCTCGGCCTCCTCCAGTGGTCCCCAGCATTACTGATACCAGTCTTCAGCCAATTCGATTCACTCCATGTGATACCAAGAAACAGTTGGAGACATAGGATACTGCAAAGGCTGTGGGCCCTAACAATGTTCCGGCAATAGTACTGAAGACTTGTGCTACAGAATATGCTGCTTCCATAGCTAAGCTCTTGCCATATAGTTTCAACACTGGCTATGTTGAAAATTGCCCAGATATGTCCAGTAAACAAAAAGCAGGACAAATCTAATATGGCCAATTCCACCCCAACCCCCCCACAATCAATCTACTCTCGATCATCAGTAAAGTGATGGAAGATGTCATCAACAGTATAATCAAGCAGCACCTGCTCAGCAATAACCTGTTTGGAACCCAGTTTGGAACCACTCAGGACCATTCAAGCTCCTGACTTCATTATAGTTTTGGTTCAAACATGGACAAAAGAGCTGATTTCCAGAGTTGAGGTGAGTGTGACAGCCCTTGACATCAAGGCAACATTCAACCATGTGTGGCATCAAGAATTGTTGGCAAAACTTGGATTAATTGGTATCAGAGGCAAACTCTCCACTGGTTGAAGTCATACCTGGCAGATAGGAAGGGGATTGAAGTTGATGAAGATCAGTCATCTCAGCTCCAGGACATCTCTGCGGGAGTTCCTTAGGGTAGTGTCCCAGGCCCAAGCACCTTCAGCTGCTCCATCAATGACCTTCCCTCCATCATAAGGTCAGAAGTGGAGATGTTCGCTATTGATTGCACTATGTTCAGCATCATTCTTGAATCCTCAAATACTGAAGCAGTCCATGTACAAACACAACAAGATCTGGACAGTATCCAGGCTTGAGGTGACAAGTGGCAAGTAACATTCGTGCCACACAAATGTCAGGCAATGACTATCTCCAATAGGAGAGAATCTAACCACCGCCACTTGATTTTCCCCATGATCAATATCATTGAAGCTATCATTGACCAGAAACTCAACTGGACTGGCTGTATAAATACAGTGACCACAAGAGCAAGTCAGGGAACTAGGAATATGGCAGCGAATAACTTATCTTTTGACTCCGCAAAACCTGTCCACTACATCCACAAGCATCTATTCCCTCCACCACTGAGGTTCAAGAGCTGCAATGTGTTCTAACTACAAGATGTACTGCAGAAATTCACCGAAGGTCCTCAGACAATACTTTCCAAACCCAAGAGCATTTCCATCCAGAAGGACAAGGGCAGAAGATATACGAAAAAAGCACCACCTGACTTAGAAATATATCACCATTCCTTCACTGACATTGGGTCAAATTCCTGGAATTCCCTCTCTAAGAGATGCAAAGTGTCATCAACTGTGGTATCAAGCAGCACCCGCTCAGCAATAAGCTGCTCAGTGATGCCCAGTGGGTCAACTTGCAGGCTGTGGACTGCAACCATTCAAGAAGGCACCTTCCCAGGGCATCTCGGGATGCACAATAAATGCTGGCCAGCCAGTTATCTATGAGTGAATAAAGAGAAACTACTGTTTGGAGCCTCATAGACAAGCGTCAGCAGCATGGCGCTAGACCATGACTGGGTCCTGGTACCCGACGACGAGGTAATGGTGTTCTGACTATGGTAGAGTGCAGGGACTCGGGACACTAGAGTGTTCGCAGGCTGAGGGATGGATTTTGTGGCTATGTTTTCCTGGTAGCGAGGAGTTATGGCGGAGGCGGGGGCTGGCCTGGATGTTTTCTTTTGTCTTGGCTGTTCCTTATATTTCTGCTTCTGTTTTTAACCCTGTCTTTTGTAAACATAAATGGTGCAGGAGAATGGTGACTTTGTGCACTTTTCACTGCACAGCTATATTCCTCTACTTGGGTACGTGTGGCAATAAAATCTTAATCTAAATCACTAATGTTTTTCATCCTTTGTTGCTTCATAGCTCCATCTAGACTGATTCCACATCTAGATTTTCTGTGCCAAAATCCTTTCTTAACGATGCACAATTTCATCTTTTCCTTCCCTCACCACTACCTCCTTTTCCTCTGTCCTTCTTAAAAAGTGAATACCCTTGGACATTTACTTCCCTGCCTTGGTCACCCTGCAGTCATGTCATTGTAATACTATTGTACCTGTTTAAACCTTCTTATGCTGTTATTTTGACTATTTTGTTGGGTTTTATTTTGGGACAGTTTTGGTACTGCAATATGGTGGAAATGGGAAGGATTCAAATAAGTAATTTCAGTTGGGTGAAAGATTGCTTATTTTTCAAGAGTGGTTGCTAATGAGACATTTGAAAGAGAGCAGCTCTCTCAGAAGAGAGAGAGACACATATTAATCAGTTAGCATGGGACCCTGAAAGGAAATCTGCATTGTCTGAAATTTAGGGGGAACAGGGTCAAGAGAGTAGGAGGTGCATTTCCTGGACAAAATGTTTTCAGTGCAAGCGAGGCTATACAAAAGAAGCATGTCCTTCCTGTATTTACAGATTAAATCAATGCTTTCTTTTCTTTGTTGCAACAAATTCTAGTTTTACAAATACTCTTCCTGCTGCACCATATGACATTTGCATTAGTCACAGCAAAGATAATTGAGACTGTGTGAATGAAACTTCCAATTTTATGCAAATGAGTCCACATTTTTTTGCTATAGTTATTTGGAACTGTGGGGACAGTACATTGATTTGTTTGAAGGCTGCTAAATTCAACGGAGTGGGTACTTTAATTTTGATTAGTTGGCCAGTGGTTTAAAAATAAATACCAATAAAATTGTGGCCAGGTATGTATTGAAGTAAAATTTCATAATCCAAAAGTAGATCATTCACTAAAAAAAAAATCACAGTTTGGTGGTGAGGGTGGAGGCGTTGGTGGGGAGATTTTATGGAGCTCGCAAAGATGGGAAAAGTGGCTGGCTGACTTAATTAGTTACGAGATTTAAATTCCCAACGGTGGGTTAAAATTTTGAGATTATTTTGCTGTGATTGTGGCAGGACTGGTGTCACACTAGCCCATGATAGTTTCCTATTTATAATAAGTTTGCATGACATGAATCGTCATTATTTTAAAACATTTTGTAAATGCCTCCTACCTTCATGATAAAGTCAGCAGCACACATGAAACTTATGGCATCCGGTTCATCTTTGACTAATGGTGGTGTGCAACATTTGGCTTTCTGCGGTCGTGTGTAAATTCAATGGTTTTCCTTGTTGAACTCTGCAATATAAGGGAAGGGAGCAGGAGAATGGCAGTCTGGGTGGATGTATGAATAACACTTAGCTGTTTTTAGAGGAAATTTGTAACAAAGTGTAGAAACACTATCTTTTTCCTGAATTGCTCTTTAAATGTCACCTTGTAGTAAATGTGGACTGGAAACTGCCTTTTCAATTGATTCTTTCATGGGATTAGAGTGTTGCTCACAAAGCTGACATTTGGCGTCACTGATTACTTTTGAATAGGTGTCTGTGAGCTGCTTTCTTGAACCCCAGCACTTCATGTGGTGTATATACCCACAATGCTATTAGGAAGAGTTTTCCAGGTTTCTGTCCCAGTGACAGTGAAAGAACAAAGATATAGTTAAAAGTTTTGTGGATATGTGGCTTCAAGGGAACCTGCAGGAGGTAGTTTTCCCATGCATCTGCTGCCCTTGTCCCTCTTAGTAGTAGAGGTCTTGAGTATTGAGGAAATATTGAAGGAAGTTTGCCAAATTGCTGCAATGCATCTTATTGGTGGTACACTTGTGTGGGGGAATGTTTAATATGGTGAATTGGGTGCCAGCAAATTAGGCTGTTTTCTCCTGGACGCTGTCAAGCTTCTTGAGGGCTTTTGAAGTTGCACTCGCCCAGGCAAATGGGGAATATTCCATCACACTCCTAACTTTTGCTTGTAGATGGTGGACAGGCTTTTGGGTGTCTGGAGTTTTGCTTGTTATTTATACCAGAATTCACAGCTTCTGACCTCCTGTTGTAGCAACAGCATTTACTTTGTCAGTCCACCTAAGTTTCTGATTGATCTTAACCCTCAGGATATTGATGCTGGTGGATTCGGCAATGGTAACGTCATTGAACGTCAAGGGGAGATCATTACAATTACAGTTATTGCCTGACGCTTGTTAAAAAGCCTGTTAATGTCTAGAACTTGTTTCATGCAGGAATGAGCTGCCGCAGCATCTGAAGAACTACAAGTTGTACTGAATTTTGTGCAATCATCAATGACCATGCCCAATTCTGATCAATGTTCCTGCACATGTTGATTGATGTATTCCCAGCATTGACTTCTGGAGGTCCATGCAGAAGAGAACAGAGGAGGAAATATAGCCTATGATGGAGGTAGAGTCATTAATGCAACATCTGGAGCTGGTTGGACCTGGGCGACTACTTTGAGCTCATGCAGCAATGTCTTGGGACTGAGATGATCAGCTTTCAATGAATACAATAATTTCCTTTTGAGCTAGGTGTGACTCCATCCTGTTTTCTCCAGATTTCAATTGATATCAGTTTTGCTAGGGCTCCTTGATGCTTTACTTAGCCTTGATGTCAAGGACAATCAGATGCACCTCATCTCTGGAGTCAGCAAGTTTCATAACAGGGCTTCAATTGCTAGAGGAGTTGCCATGGAGAATGCACCCATTAATGCTGACTAACAGCCAGGCTTTTTAAAATTTTAAACCACCCTACTTGCCAACCAATCAGCACCCTGCATCCATGCAGTGTAAATGTTGGTTTTCTCCTTGAATTGATATTCTTGCAAAATATTCTGATACGTGCAAGAATAAACTATCGACAAAATGTGACTTTTTTCAGCAATACTCACATTGTATACAACCAACAACTAAAAAGAGTGTACTGTTTGATGCATATTAAAACTGTACCCTTATTTTGAGTGCAAGGCTATTTTTTTAAATTTCTGTGTCTTAGTGAACAAAACATAGAAAATGAATGCAGTACTAAAAAGTTGGTTTGGGATTGAGGCCAAAATCTGCTTTTCTGCAGGCAAGCTTAGAGATGGGAATGCCATTTATTTAGGTGGAGTGGTGTCGTACCCGAAGTCTACTACCTTCCCATCTCAACTGGAATTAATTTCTTGGTGGGAAAGTGCATGGTCAACCTTCCTGCCCCACTGCCAAATGAGACCCTTAAGTGCAGGACTTCCTGAAGGGCCTCATCTGATGCTGCTAGATTAATGTAGCTGTAAGTGTACCTGCTGCCATACAACATGCACAATTGGTCAAATGATGCAAGCTGCTTGTCACCTGGATGTGGTAGAGGGGATGTGTCTGTTGATTAAAAACAATCAGTGCCTGTTCAAGAGACTGGACATGGGCATGGCAGCAGAGATGGTGGAGGGGCACAATCAGAGCATCTGAATTCCCCTTCCCTGAAGTGAGACCTTAAAAAGCAAACAATGAAAAAATGTCGGATTTCAAAAAGCAATGCAATCTAAAATTAACTCTGATTTGTGCTATGCATATTACACGCATGACAATGCACCCTATCCTTATAGGGCCAATATTGTAAACAATAGCTTCATGGTGGCATAGTTAGTTAGCACTGCTGTCTCACAGTGTCAGAGATTCAGGTTCGATTCCAGCCTTGGGTTGTCTTCCAGAGCAAGGCATTGACCTCAACTTAGAGGTGCAAGCTGGCACATTCCAAGGTCAAGACTACATGCTGAGGGATGCACTAAAGCTTTGTCAGCTACCACCATGTGTGCAGTGGGGAAAGAGCATCATTTAATGTCTTTCTGCCAAAGCACAATAGGGGGTCTGTTCAGTTATCAGACACTCCAGGTGTCTCAAATATATGTAAATACTACATTGCGTAAGTAAGAAATGCTGTTGAAACTGTCAGGGGAGTCGAACTCCAATGTCTGTTTTCAATATGCTAAAACTGTGCACAATCAAACTGCTCTAGTGAATATGTTTCTAGATATTTTTATAAAGAAAGTATATTTTTAAAATAAGAAGTAGATTCCAGCCTCGGGTGTCTCTCTGTGTGGAGGTTGCAAGTTCTCCCCATGTCTGTGTGGGTTTCCGTCTCAGTCCAAATATGTGCCTATTTGGCAGATTGGCCATGCTAAATTGCCCTCAGGTCCTCAGGGATATGCAGGCTAGGTTGATTACCTATGGTAAATGTGGGGTTTTGGGGATGCCTTTGGAAATCAGTGCAGACTTCATGGGCTAAATGGCCTCTTTCTGCACTGTGAGGATACTATGATTCTATTCTATGATACTTGTTTATCAAATGTGTGTGCAGACTTCAAAAGTAGATATACATGAATGAAGTATAATTTAGAAAAAATAAATATACATATGGTGTACTCAGAATTGTCTTTATTCTGTTCAAACATATGGCCCCTAGCTGCCTCATGCTCCTGGTAATTGGCTTAAGGGAATAAGTTTTATTGACTCTTCGCTTCCTTTTTCTAAGATTGCCAGCTGATTCATACCTCATCATGAACACTGATTTTTGTTTTACTTTACCAAGTTTTCCCTTTGTCTTAAAACCTCTAGTTTCTAAAAAAAAATGCACTATTCCTATGGTTACTTCATGATTCACTTTGTCTTCGAGTCAACTCCTTTCAGCCTTGCAGATGTCTGGTACAATCAATTTCACCCTTCCGGCAGTGTTCCAAGCAATCTTTCTCAAAGGAAGTTCCTGAGGCAGTGTCCAAGTGAAAGTCTTGAGATCATGCCACAACTGTGTTGAAGGGGCCAAGAGATTCCTATTTTGAAACCTTTGCTTTTAATTCTGTATGGAATTTATGTATGGATGTGCATCAGTACTAAGCTCTCAAAAGTATTGGAACAGCTATAACATCCAAGGTAAACATGTAATCCTTCAAATCTAATTTTACGTTTAAGACCTTAGAAGTTAAAATGATGCAAATGTATCCAAATATGAGAATTATTATACCTGGATATAGTTCTGCATAATTGCATATGCAGCATTTGACTTTTAAGCAGAGAATAGACCTGTATTTCATCTTCTCCATTTCAGTCACGTGCCTTCTTTCCTTGATATCCTGACAGTTGAGCACCAAAAGGGAAAATATGAATTGACTATTAATAAGGAGCAGCGGAATGGATTAAACAGAGGAAATAGCTGGGAAGTAAAGGAGACTACCTAAGAGATGTGAAAATAAATTAAGATTTTTAGAATGGGAAGGTCAGCAATGTAATAATGCAGATGATGCAATCATATTTGCTTACAAATTCTTACCCAGGGTGCTGGGATAAAAAAGGGCAAAATCTTAACAAAGAAGGAAGGAATCTGGCTCAGAGAACTGGGTTGAAAAATTAGTGAAAAGATTAATGGATCAACAGAAAGATAGCTTCAAATATGAAATTGAAAGACGAAGTTAATGAGTTCCTATCAGGCAAAAAAGAGCATGCATTTTGAAGAATTGATTTCCTTGGAAGTAATGGATTAGCATTAAGCTGAAATTCAAAACAGAGATAGATGATAAACAAAGAAAGAAAATTGTAAGGAATGTGGAAGTTAATTTAAGGAGGGGAGGCAAAAAGGAAAATTAATAGGTTTAAAAGGAAATACGAGCAAATGTTAACAGATTTAAGTAATATGTGTTCTTTGCTAACCAGACAACAGCCTTCTTGGCACAGTGTCTTTATTAAAGAGCCTGTAAAATGGCTAATTTCAGTGTGTGTGCCTCATGGTAGAGATTTTGACTGCAGCAGACCAGGATGGACATTTGTACATGAGTGCATTTCAATCCAAACAATAAAAGCTTTGCAATAATTTTAAAAAAGAACACAGTTAAAGACAGGAAAGGAGCACTCAGAATGGGGCAGAATTCTCAGGACTCACTAAGGCCATTAATAAAGGCAAAGAGGGATTCAAGATACCAGCACAGACCTCTGGCTGCGGGCTCAGTTCATAATTGTAGTTTTTTAGGAATTCTCCAGCTGTCCTCCAGTGCTGTGCAATGCAGTACTGAGGAGAACTCCTCAAAATGTGACTGTTTCTCTCTGGCAGAACATCATGGAATCTTCAGCCCATCTCTCACTCTCTAGATATAGAACGATCTTTAATTAGTAACGCATGAAAGGGGTATGGGGAGGCAGGAAAGTCGAGTTGAGGCTGAAATGAAATTTACCATGATCGTATTAAATGGCAGAGCAGGTTTGAGGAGCTAAATTATCTACTGCTGCTCCTGGTTCTTATGCTCATATCTCCCCATGCCAGCCATGCACTGCAAATGGGATGGTTAGCTTCAGTTGAAGAGGAGGCACTTCCACTAAACCACCACAGGAGTTAGGATGTGAAGTTCATTCACATATGATAGTGTTCAATAGGAAGAGATTGCAGCTGTCATGACTGAAGGCAAGATGTTCCCTGATGGTCTGGCCATGTAATGACTGATCCCAATATCCTGGAAGTGAGAAATATAGATGAGCTGTGGATGTTGCAAACCTGCAGCTAGGTGTAACTGTGACTTCAGACAGTAGAATAGATTTGAAAAGGGACAGGGGGTGGAGATCTTTTGGCGCAATTGAGTGTTCCTGCTTCTAAGTCAGAAGCCCCGTGTTCAAGGACTTGATGGAAAAGGATTGGTATAGTGGCACTGTCACATCACAGGGCAACTAATGCACTGAGCTAGACTAATACTCTTGGGTCTTGAGTTTGAATCCCACCATCACCCGTTGAAATTGAATTGAATGTATGAATAGTATCAGTGATGATGAGTGTTAAACAATTATCAGTCATTGTAAAAGACCTTCTGATTCAGGAAGGCCTTCTGGAGAAGTAAATGTGGCAAACTTATCTGGTCTAGCCTACTTGTGACTCCAGATGCTCAAGAATATGATTGACTGTTAACTACCTATTGAGGTAGTGGCAATATAACTAAATGAGTAATCCTGAGACAAAGACTAACATTCTGAGGAAATAGCCTTGAATCCCACCACTGTGAATGGTGAAATGTGGTACACTATTTGGAGGAAACCCTGAGAGTGGAAAGAGCACAGAATGCAGTCTGCTGGAGGGATTGTCAGTGTCCATCACTGAGAGTGGTTTTGTGGTGCCATTACAGAGTAAACTGGTTGAGTCCTAAAACACATAGCTGCTAGTCTGGATATATGGCTGGTGGTAGGGCAACCAATAAACAAGAAAATTATACTTGATCTCATCATCACCAAGCTAGTTCTGCAGATATGTCTGCCCATGAATCTGTTGTTCGGTGCAACCACAGCATATAGTCATATGGAGATTAAATCCGATCTTCATATTGAAGATATCATCTATAATGTTGTGTGGGATTAGCACAGTGTTGAATTGGTCAGAGTCAAACAGATCTAATAACTCAAAATTGGGCATCTGTGATCACCAGCAGAACTGTTGTCAACTACAATCTGTAACTTCATGTTCTCGCATATCTTACAATGTATCATTACTACCAGGCAGGTTAGTTCAGTTGGCTGAACAGCTAGTCTGCAATGCAGAGTAACCACAACAGCAGGTGTTCAATTCCTGCACCAGCTGGGCTTACAATGAAGGACAGCCCTTCCCAACCTCTCCCTTCGCCCGAGGTGTGGTGCCTCTTGTGAAACCACCGACAGTCATCTCTGTCTAATGAGACAGCATTGCTCTGGTCTGGTGGGGCTCTGCTGACTTTATGTTTACTTGTATACCAAACAGCTGAAATAATGTGCAGCTTGCAGGGCAAAGTGTTCAACAGATCAGTAGCTAAGCTCTGTCGTCCTGTCACATCCAGTCTCAACATAGTTTCTGGTGGGTATGAATCTGAAGAATAGAATTGTATCTAATCCTACAAAGTTTGGGTATCTCTTTTGCAAAAGCTAATGTTAAAACTGACAAAAAAAAATTGCGCTGATATATACTACATACGTGGCTTGTCAGGACTTTACGCTGGAAGTAGGTGCTCAAAATGAGACCATGTTTAATTTCTCATGAAGTTCCATCAACTTACTGAATGCAACAATTCACCAAAATTTGAAGGGTAAGATATTTGTATCCGAGATCTGTATTTGTTTAACTGAAGTGCTTGGCTTTTTTTTTAAATTGTGATACATTTTCACCCGTAAAGGTACAACACTTCTCTGTCTATTTTCAAACCTACAGTTGTTTGCTGTCAACCTTGTACATTTTTACTCTATGACTTAGATTTTAAATAAGGGGAAATGGGTCACAGTGGTGTATAATATCCTAAAACTCGTTAAAATTCAACTCAAAATTAACTTATACTCCTTTTCTTCATTTCCCAGATTATGATGACTCTCATTTATTGTCAAACTCAAAGGGATGTAGGAACACAAGTAAACTATTCGGCCTGTTGAGCCTTTTCTGCCACTCAGTGGGTCACAGCTGATCTGTATCTTGCCTCCCTTCACCCAGCTTGGTTCTATAACTTTTAGTACCCTTGCCAAACCAAGCTCTGTCAACCTGGTTTTAAAGTTTTTCTCAGTCTGCAACAGCTTTTTGGAAGTGAGTGTTTCAGATTTCCAGTAGCCTTTGTATGAAAACTACTTTCTGATATTGTTGCTGAATGTCCCAGCTCTAACTTTTGAGTCTAGCTATTGATAAGCAGTTATAGAGTCATAGAGATATACAACACAGGCCTTCGGTCCAACTCGTCCATGCCAACCAGATACCTAAATAAATCTAGTCCCATTTGCCAGCATTTGGCAAATATCCCTCTAAACCCTTCCTATTCATATACCCATCCAGATGCCTTTCAAATGTTTAATTCCACCACTTCCTCTGGCAGCTCATTCCATACATGCACCACCAAGAGGAAGAAATCATTTCTCTCCACCTACCATATCAAATCATTTAATTATCTTAAAAAGCTCAGTTAGATTGAGCCCTTAATCTTCCGTGTTTAGGAAAATACATGCCTAAGATTCAGATGGTGTTTTATTTTGTGAAATTGACACTTTTGCAGTCTTTTTTCAAAATTTATCGGTTTTGCACCAATATTACCTCAATACCCAGCACCAACAACAGTGTAAATTGATCATCATTCTGCTTAGAAATGAGGTAAATAAGAAATTGTTTTCCAGTATGCAGTACTCCGCTATTATTTTAAGGCCACACTTCATGAGAACACTCTCCATGGAGATGTTGTTGAGCATCTATGTACTTATGTGTGGAGTTCAGAAAAAAAAATCAGAAATGGCAGTAGGACTGCACAGAAATAAATTGATCATCCTACAACTGAGTGGCATTTATTAGAATATTTGTTTTGACGTAAATGGCTTGTTTTTATTGCCTTTTCCTGGTTGTGTTATTGAAAGGCCATTTATTTAACTCTCCTGCTTAGTGCCACCTACTCAGTGACAAATATTTCTTTGACTTTGGACAGATAATTTGATTTCCTTTCTATTACTGAATATCTTGGATTCTTGCTTGTACACAATGCACAACAAGATAGTATAATATTGTCTGTTCTGTTGGGCTGCAGTGTGACGTTCATGTACTGCTCTGATTTTATCAAGAGTTAATTCTAAAGCCTAGGGACTGAGTCATTTGAATATGAGAGGTAAAGAATCGATACCTTTCATTTTCAATCATGCTCCCCATCCTGTCTTAGCACCAGATTTTCAGCTTGTCAGCGAAAGCCACTGGCGAGTTTGGGTCAAGGATCTTGGATGACTTTATATGGCACTGCATGACAACTAAGATTGTTGATTCCATGATGGCGGGCTTGAGTCTTTCTGTGATCCCACGGTTTGCCCAAAATAGCACAAACATCTGGATTCTGAGAACATAAATATTACAAATGTACAAATTGACTACTGTATTTCCGACATGACATCAGCTGCTACATTTGAAAAATACTTCATTGGCTATAAAATGATTTGTAGTGGTCATGAAAATCTCTGTAGAAATGCAAACATTCTTCCCTTTTGAGCTGGAAACCTTGACAATTAAATGCTCAGCAATTAAAATCCACAATGCTTAAGGACTCAGAAGAGTTAGAACATGGGAGGTCAGCCAGAAGTGCACTGGGATTGTCAAATCTAGAGATAACAGAAGCATGAAGACAGATTTCAGAAGCAAGTGAGCTAAGGCAGAGACTGAGTTAGCAAAATCACAGAGGTGGTAGCATGTAGTTTTCAGGAGAGTGTTGATGTGTTTTTTTGGAAACTCATCTAGGGGTCAAAGTGACGCCAAGGTGGTGAACAATCAAGTTCAGCCAGTGGAAATTGGCACTATTTCTGTTCATGTCACTGTCTGACAGCATACAGATCATAACCAGGAATGTGGCGAGGACAGATCATTGGATGACATGGGTGTAATGGTGTGGGAGGCGGAAGAGAAACTATTGTAGGTGATGCTCAGGTTAGTTAGGTACATAAAAATGAAATTAGGTGACTGTACTCCCAACAGCTGGACAACATTGGAGAGGCATTGGAAGAGCGTGGTGTGGTCAACTGTATCCAAAGATTAATAACAAATTTTTCAAAAAGAACCTTTTTGCATGATTTTAAAAGAGAGTTTATCTTTCAGTCCCTTTAGCCGTCACCATCCTTCCTCCCAACTATCTCACTCACGCATACACTCCCACACCTCTCAAAACCTCCACTATTTCCGTGCTGCGTACATTTATCAGATAAGTGGATAGGCGCCATGTTTCCAGGCTTCCATCAAAATTGCAGTTGACACACCCACCAGGAGGTGCATGATGAATGGGCTGGCAGGATCTATATTTCTTTTTTCTTTGTCTTAGACTCAAGTCAGGAAGCTACTGCGGTGTCCCCCCACGACAGTTCAGGAACTGATTATGTGGCAGTCACATATTGAAGCAAAGGCAAATTTTGACATGTTCCTTTAATCAGACAAGTGAAGTAACAAACAAGTGAGCACATGCAAAATATCATGCATGCTTCATCTAATTCTCTGCTGTCTGGAGGACTCAATTGCTGACTCTGTGAGATAGCTGACCAAGCATCATGTTATAATCTGACTAATAGTATGCATGTTCATTCTAAACCAACTAACGTTTTCTTTTTCTGTTTTGATTGGTTTTGTTTCTTTTTCTGATTCCCATTTTCTCTAGTCAGATTACATTAATATTCTCATAAAGTATACTATTGAAAAAACAATAAGTATCACAGCTTGCTTAACTAATTGGCATTTTGTCACTACTTCTTCTTTACGTTCAAATTCATCATCTTAATAGGGCAGTGATACTAAATATTACAGAGACTTGATAGAAGCCTGTATTAACTTGAGATGCATAGATAGGGTTGATGGTCAGAATCTTTTTCCCAGAGTTGAAATGTCTAAAACAAGGGGGTGTTCGTTGAAGGTGAGAAAGAGAAGGTTCAAAGGATATGTGAGGGGCAAGTGTTTTACACAGTGAGGGGTAGGAGCGTGGAATGCGCTGCCAGGGATGGTGGTGGAGGCAGATACGATAGGGGCGTTTAAGGGACTTTTAGATAGGCACATGGATGTGCAAGGAATGAAAGGAAATGGTTCAAGGGCAGGTAGAAGGGATTAGTTTCATTTAGTGTCATGTTTGGCACAACATCGTGGGCCAAAGAGCCTGTTCCTGTGATGTACTGTTCTATGTTCGAAATGAGAAAACATTCAATCCAACTGAATTATTTGAAACACGAATAGATGGAAAATGCAAGCAATTGAGTGGGAAGCTCACAAAAGGACTGAAAATAAAAAGACATGATGGTGATAGAATTCAAATTTACTCAGGAGACAAAAATTCTCTCGACAAATGAAGAAGCATTTTGAATATTGTATTTGCCAATTATACACTGGCAGATAGAGTGAAAATAAATACCGTTCCTACAACTTGACAGATTGAACACCCAGTTATCACCAAAAACTTGTCCAGGCAATTTTTGGAGCCGGTTGGGCGAATTTCATTTCCTTCAATGCTGCCCTGCAATAAGCTACCTTCAAAATTGTCACATCATCTGAATGATTCCACTTGGTTTTTAGCTCCATTAGTTTCCCTAGAACTTTTTCTCTAGTGATAGTTACCATATTTAGATTCCCCCCTTTTTTCCTCTTGATTACTTTGTGATTTTGGACTGCATTTTGTGTTTTTGACCAGAAAGACTATGGCACAGTATTGATGGTGTGGAGGTGCTGGTGTTGGACGGGGGTGGACGAAGTCAGAAGTCACACTACACCAGGTTATAGTCCCAACAAGTTTATTTGAAATCACAACCTTTTGGAGTGCTGCCCCTTCATCATGTGACAAAGGAGCAGCGCATGAAAGGTGTGTGCTTTCAAGTAAACCTGTTGGACTATAACCTGGTGTCATGTGACTTCTGACAAAGTATGTATTCAAAGCCTGTTTCATTTCCTGGTTCCTTGTTATATTTTCATCAGTCTAGATCTCTAAGGTGCATATTGAGTCATAGAGTCATACAGCACAGGCCCTTTGGTCCAACCAGTCCATGCCAAACATAATCCCAAACTAAACTCGTTCTGCTGGCTTGCTCGTGGCCCATATCCCTCTAAACCCTTCCTAGTCATGCAATTATCCAAATGTCTTTTAAACATTGTAATTGTATCCATATCCACCACTTCATCAGGAAGTTCATTCACACATGAACCACCCTCTGTGTAAAAGATTTGCTCCTCATGTCTCTTTTAAATCTTTCTCTTCTCATCTTAAAAATGTCCCCCCAGTCTTGAAATCCCCCATTCTATGAAAGGACAACTACCATTAACTCTATCTGTACCCTTCATCATTCTATAAACTTCTACAAGGTTGCCTCGCAACTTCCTATGCTTCAGTGAAAAAAAGTCTCTGCCTATCCTTATAACTAAAACCTTCCATACCGGCAACATTCTGGTAAATGTCTCCTGAACCCTCTCCAGCTTAATAATATCCTTTCTATAAACTGGGTGACCAGATACGGACACAGCACTCCAGAAGAGGCCTTACTAGTGTCCTGTTCAACTTGAACATGACTTCCCAGTTCTTATGCTGAAAGGACTGAGCAATGAAGGCAAGCATGCCAGACACCTTTTTAGCCACCCTGTCTATATGTGATGCCAACTTCTAAGAATTATGTACCTGTACCCCTAGATCCCTATGTTCTACAACATGAACCAAGGCCCTACCATTAATTGTTTCAGCCCTACCCTAGTTTGTTGTACCAAAATGCAATACCTTATGCAGATTGAACTCTACCTGCCATTTTTCAGCCCTTTGACCCATTTGATCAAGATCCCTTTAGAACACCTTCTTCACTGTCTGCAATGTCACCAATTTTGGTGTCATCTGCAAACTTACTAACCATGCCTTCTATATTCTCATCTAAATCTTTTACATAAATGACAAACAAAAGAGGACCCAGAACCAATCCCCATTGGACACTACTGGTGACAGGCCTCCAGTCAGAAAAACAACACTCCACACTGCTCTCTGTCTCCTGTCATTAAGCCAATTACATATTCAATTTTTCATTTTTTCAATTTTTCATTTTTCTGAAGAAGGGTCTAGGCCCGAAACGTCAGCCTTCCTGCTCCTCTGATGCTGCTTGGCCTGCTGTGTTCATCCAGCTCTACACCTTGTTATCTCAGATCCTCTAGCATCTGCAGTTCCTGCTATCTCTCTACATATTCAGTTGGCAAGCTCACCCTGAATCCCATGTGACCTACCATGCGGACCGTTGTCGAAGGCATTGTAAAATCCAAACAAACAATGTCTATTGCTCTGCCATGATCAATCTTTTTGGTAATTTCCTCAAAAAACTCAATCAAGTTTGTGAGACATGATTTTCCTTGCACAAAACCATGCTGACTATCTCTAATCAATTTTTGCCTCTCTAGGTGTCTTTTTTGATCGCCTCCAACAATTTAACCACAACCGATGTCGGACTTACAGGTCTATAGTTCCCTGGTTTCTCCTTACAATCCTTCTTAAACAAGGGTACAACATTAGCCAACCTCCACTTATCAGGCATCTCACCTGTAGTTACAGATGATGCAAATATTTCTGCAAGGGTTCTCATAATTTTCTCCCTTACTTCCCACAACGTTCAGGGATACATTAGATTAGGTCCCAGAGATTTATCTACCTTTATATTCTCTAAGACCTCCCAAACTTTCTCTTCTATAATGTGAACTGTTTTTAAAACATCAAGCTTTATTTTTCTGCATTCTCTAGACTCCACTTCTTTCCCCACAATGAAAACTGACGCAAAATATTCATTTTGTATCTCTCCTACCTCCTAGGGTTCAACACAAAGATGACCTCCTTGATCTTTAAGAGACCCTATCCTCTCTCTAGTTACCCTCTTGCTCTTAATGTATTTGTAGAATCTGTTTTGATTATTCTTAACCTTAACTGCCAATGCTGTCTCTCATCCTGTCTTTGCCTTCCTGATTTCTTACTTAAGAATGGCCTTACACTCTTCACACTGATTAAGAGATTCAACTGAATCAAGTTGTTCATATCTAAAATAAGATTTTCTTTTATTCTTGACTAGAACCTCAATATCTTTATTCATTCATTGTTCCTTATTTTTACCAGCCTTACCCTTCACTCTAACAGGAATATAATGCCTCTGAACACTCATCATCACACTCATGAATGCCTCCTACTTGTCCCATCCCATTAAAATTTGCCTTATTCCAATTAAAAACCTTAACTATTATGGAAGGCTTATCCTTTTCCATAACCATTTTGAAACTAATAGAATTATGATCACTAGACCCAAAGTGTTCCCCTGCTTTTACTTCACCTGCCCTGTTTTATTGCCCTAAAGAAGATCTCATTTTGCTCCTTCTCCAGTAGGATCATCCACATATTGATAAAGAAAATTTTCTTGAACACATTTGACAAATTCTTCACCATCCAAACCTTTAACACTATGGTAGCCCCAGCCAATTTTTGGAAAATTAAAATCCCACCCCCACCCCTCTTTTTCCTGTTTTGAAAGAAACTCTTGCTGTCCATCTTGGTATTGTAATTTTACCCACTATTTTCTCCCTTTTTTGATTTTTACAACTTTCCCAATCCTCTGGTTTAACACTAATCTTTGCCACATTTTTTTTATTTCTTTCAATTTGATGATATCCTTAACTTTCCTGATTAACTGCGGTGTGCTTATCCCCTTATTGTAATCCATATTTCTCACTGGGATATACCTTTATTATGAACATAAGAACTATTTTCTTAAGCATCTGCTATTATTTCTCATCGTCTTTGGTGTTAATCTGGTGCCAGTTTATTCCAACTAACTTTTCCATTGTTGCTTCGTAAATACCCTTATTTAAATTTAGCACAATTGTTTCTGATCCATGATTTTCTATCTGAAACAGATTTTTAAATTCTGCCATAGTCTGGTCGCTGCTTTCTCAGGGATCTTCTCCTCTAGGATCATTTATTAAACAAGTCTCATTACACATCACCAGATCGACTGTAGTCTGATTCCTCGTTGGATCCACAACATATTGTACTAGACAACTGTACCAAAATCACTCAATCAATTCTTCCTTGTGGCTCGCTCTGCTAATTCCACTTTCCCAATCTACATGAAGACTAAAGTCACCCATGATTAATGAACTACCTGTTTTTGATGTCTTGATTGTCTTCTGATTTATTCTCTCCTGTTCAGGAACCTATACACGACATTTAACAGTGTTTTCTCACCTTAACCCATTTGGATTCTACATCTTCTGATCTGAGATGGTTTTTGTGCTATCAAACTTATTCCATCCCGTACTAACAAAGCTTTTCCACCATCTTTCCTTCCTGCCTGTCCTGTTGAAATATTGAATGCTCCTCAATATTTAATTCCCAGCTTTGATTTCCTTGTAACGATCTGTCCGAAAAGGCTATAAGGAGTGTATGTATTAACATCTCTTTATACCATTAATTCATTTTTGTTTTAGTTCTGAATGCCACGTGCATTCAAATGAAGAGCCATGTCTTTTTCAAACCTCTCACAGCTGAAGCCTGTTCATTTTTTATTTAATTTTTATTAATTGGGATTTAAGAAACTTCAGATTATGACACTTTAAACAGGCCATATTCACCCTAAATAAGTTTCCATACCTATTCCAATTATTTGTAATTCTCACACTGCTGTTTAAGGCCCTTGGAACAATTTAATTTGTTTGAACTCAGCACTAAGTTCTAATGGCCCTGCTGAGTTCAGGTTTCTCATCTATGTAAATCATTTCCCGCTTCCTCCTTTCACTGGCATTAAATTGGATTGGTCAGGATGGCAGGGGATTCCCGTATCTGGGTTCTGCCCTCCATTTTGTAATGCTAATATCCAACGATTAACTCTCCAAAAATACTGCCAGATCTGCTGAATATTTCCAGGTTTTTCTGTTTTCACATCTTAACTACATGAACATACCAGGCTCCATCTGGACCACTTATAAACAGGGAAGTCAGAATTGTTTCAACAGCGATTCTGCCCTGTTGACTGTTTGAACCTGTAAGAAGTGTGTGGATGATCTGTCCCTTCCAAAAATTTACTGGTATCTTCCAGAGTCTCTCATTTCCTTGTCTCTGCCTATGTTTGAGATATCCTTACAGACTATTCCCAGAGACACAGTAGGATTCTGGTAGAATTCACAAGAAAATTTGAAGCCTTATTCTTTGTTAAATCTTTGGGCCTGATTTCCATTATTAACACCAGAATAAACCAGTGTCATAAGTCATTTTTATCTACTTACTTATTAATATGGACGGTTTTCTAATGATATGCAAGTTTTATGTACTTAACCAGTATTTCTTACTCGTGTCTTCACTTTTTGTATGAAGTTTCTTTTGATCACTGTTTCACTCCTTATTCATTTTTTTCCCTCACAAATTCCAAACCCAAATGAAGCCTTTGCCAGATGCCAATTTAGTTCATGAATATTTTGCTATTTAAAATTATGCTCCCTTTTAATATTGTGCTGCATATTATTTTAATTAATAAGCATTAAAAAGCTTGTTCCAATTAACTAACCTGTTTGTAATGCATTTTATCAGCACCTTCTTACCATATGTAGAGTTTTACTCAGTTTCACGCCTTTTCACTTGATTGTTTTTTTCTTCTCCTGTTTTCCTTAACCTTTCAGGATAACGTAAGAAACCATGACATTCATTAATTTATTGTGGTGAATCCACCTCAGCGCATTGAACCCGTTTTTGAAATACTTAACCCTTTCAGTACATAAACATCTGGTAGATGTGCACACCTCTTAGAATAGAATCATAGAATCCATACAGTGTGGAAACAGGCCCTTCGGCCCAACAAGTCCACACCGAACCTAAGAGCATCCCACCCAGACTCATCCCCCTATAACCCACCTAATCTACACCTCCCTGAACACTATGGGCAATTTACCAAGGCTAATCCACCGAACCTGCCCATCTTTGGACTGTGGGAGGAAACTGGAGCACCCATGCAGACACGGGGAGAATGTGCAAACTCCACACAGTCGCCCGAGGGGGGATTCGAACCCGGGTCTCTGGCGCTGTGAGGCAGCAGTGCTAACTACTGTGTCACTGTGCCGCCCAACTTGCAAGATGGTGACAGAGTAGGACGCTCCAGCCAGAGCTCGTCCACTCCACCCATTCTTCTTCTTCTTTTTCTCCTCTTTTTCTTCCCCTTAGCGCTTTTTCTTTCTTCTTCTCCTTTTCTCTTCAACACCTGGACTGTGGTGAACGACAACTCCCAACCTGACACAGCGGCTTCCTTTACTGGCCTCCTGGCATTGGTGTGGTGACCTCCCAACCAGCCCAGACTGGAAGCTTGGTGCCAGTGTCGTCTGTTGTACTAAACTTTTATTTCTGTCTTGTCTAAGAGGCGGTCATTTGTATAAATAAAAGAAAAACAGTTCTTTTGTTTCTTCAGAAATGTTTGGTAAGTTGTCCAACTTATGCATCCATGTTTTATGAATGATTTGAATAATTAACATCGTCACTGTACAATCCTTGTAAATAGGCCACAGAACATTAGATCCGAGCATCAATCAATTTCAGAGATTGATTACATGTATTCGGACAGCAAAACAACAGAAAAACAGCTGCAAGGTAAAATGTTTTGAAATTTACCATAAACACATCCATAATGACTCTTCTTATGTAACCCACACATTTCCTGAAATTTTGCCTTCTGACAGCAGGATTTTCCAACACCACTAAGGCCAGGAATACATCAGACAACCCCTCCCCCCACCAAATACTGACATCAGACAGTGCGCTCGTCCTCTGACTGTTCCCCTGACAACAGACGTTTTGGCCAAGGCACGAATGGTACCACAGGGAGCCAGGCAGCAAATTACCCTCATTAAGAGCCTTGTCAGAAGTTGGTAATGAAGTTCACTGATGTGACAGAAGCTATTTGACTGATAGAGGTGAGAACTCATTGGCAGGTTGTGGCACCAGTCCCGTAGGTAGGCCTACCTTCTTGCTGGCTTGGGTGTAGGCGCAGCCCAAAGTCACCCTGTAGCAGGACTCCTGTCAAGCAGTAGCGGCATGGCTGCTTTTTCTGTAGTTTTTATTGTTCAACTGAGAGAGGACACCTTCTCAGGTATTTGCCATTCATTGCAGTCACCTGCCTCTCTAAAGTGGAACTCCCTGTATTTCCTCCTCCAGCTAATGTCTGGTGGGGGTGGCGGGGGGTGGGAGTGGGGGGCAGGTGTGTGTGTGGGTTCTTGATCAAAATTCTAAACAGTGATAGCTTCTGACCCAAAGTGAACATTTTGAAACTTAATAGAGAATTTGAAAATTAATATTCACAACTACTGTTTCTACTGCTATCTTTCCTCATTAATCAAACTTCCACAAAATTAAATTCATGATGGACTAAAGACGAAGAATAGCTACTTAGAGTTTAGGAGGCATGCTGTTATAACAAATAGGTTTTTCAAAACTAAATTAAGTATTTTAAATACTGTTTGCAAACCTATTTTTGTATTCTTTATACTTACTGTGAGAGATCAATAATTTCATATATGTTTAAAAAAACACATTAATTAGAAGACACCAGAATGAATTTATTTCTAATTTGATTGTATATTGCCTATGCCCAAGGATTATTATATAACTAACCTTCAACTTGCAGAACAGTGTCATTAGTCAGTTCAAATTGCATTAACAATCACACAAATCAGTGCTGAGTTGATGAGTTGGGATATTTCTGCCCTATCAATACAGATGAAGTAAGATAAATAATAAGTTAATTTTTTTGGAACAATATGCAGTTAACATGATGTTAATGCTGTTCATTAAATATTGTGGAAAATATCTATACAGATGTTATTAATTGACAGCATTAGTAATTCCATTGTTTTTGGAAATTTCTTTGATTCTGTGAAATCTTTCACCATATTTAGCATATTTATAGTTCACTCTATTTTGTGACTTGGTGTTGCATATTTTAATATTTATCAGGCATTTTTATAAGCTGTTCTGTATTGAAAACAAACTTAAATTGAGGCTGTCCGCTGTGTTATTTGGTATTGATGTCTGAACGAAATCTAGATTCTCGCACTTTCCTCCTAAATCTGACATGTTTGATCATATTTGATTTCCGCCCAAGGCTTTCATTCCTTTGCAGCTTAAGTTTGTGGTAGCAGGGTAGGGGTGGTGAGCTGTTATATTCTTAAATTATTTAAATGATGCATGGTAATAGCCTGTTTGCGATGTGCTCATTGCCAATATTTGATTTGGGTGTGGGATATGCTGTTTGCTTGCTGCTACCTCCTGGAAGATTATCTGTGTTATTTCTTGTTGTTAACCAGAATGGCACTCATACTCTGAGTTGATGCTACTTCCTTTTACCAGAAGAAACATGGGACACTGTTACTTCAGTACATGTTATATGACCGTAGAACTGCAGTAACAATTTCTGAGTTACAGTTAGCGTATTACACAAAGTGATCAATGTTTGTGTTTCAGGTAGAGGATCTGGTGTTCTCTACTTCTTCAGACAGTATTTCATTACTGCTGCTGTTCATTATCCCAAGCATGATTTTTCATTTTTCTTTAAGTACAACAATAATTTTAATTGCTACTGAAGCATGACATTCTATGTCCTGGTTTTCCTTCTGTACGTTGAATCATCCTGGAGTGAAAATGTGTCGAAATGCGCAAGAATGACAGCCCTGCAAAGCCAGCAGCAGATCGAAGGTCACTCCCAGCAGGGTTAAACCCATGCTGTCCTTTTTAATTTGCCATGGTTACTGGTTTGAGATGTAATGTCCTCATCACCTCATTGCTACAGTGAATTAAAAATGTAACTATGTCAGCTGCTACATACTTTGATGATCAGAAGCTTCGGCATGGAGAAAACACAGAACTAATTTTTAATTCCCTACTTAATTTCACTGCAACTGTCTTACGTTATTTTCTTGTCCTTTCTCATTGCATCAAGTGAGAGTGATAAAGCTGACCTGGAAGAATATTTCAAATGATAGGAGATCAATGGTAAAGTTAAATCACTGGGCATTTCAATGGCATCTCCTTGGCAGAATTGTCCTTCTATTCTTAATGTGCTTGCTGTCCTTTTCGAAATAACACCATTCTCTGAATTGTGAGATTGCAAGATGTGACCAAAGGCATGAAGAAAGGAACTGATTTTCAAGGTGAAGCAAAATATGTCTGTCCTGTATTGCAAAACTGACCACTGGTGGCATGTGGTTCAGGTGGAATACTGTCATCAATCATTGTTCCTTAAAATAAACAAATCATATAAAGTTAGGACAAACAGTCACTAAGGGACACCGTAACAAAAATCAAACTTGCAAGGGAAATTTATGAATTCTAATTAAACTATCATTTTTGGAGGTGATGATGTACAAAAAGCCTCACTGTGCTCACTGATCATGGAAGGCCTGAAGCATACCGATAAGCACTGTGTACACTGTATCCAAGAACACACACATATTCACAGAAGAAAGAAGCTGTCAAGTGCAATGACCCTTTTGTGCTTGCTTCCTGACCCTTTCAGTGGGCACCTCGGCCAGGTCCAAGAGCTGATTCTGTCTCTTGGTACATTCACAAGTTCTGCACGTCGGCTGAGTTGTGAATATAAGAAACACGTCAACAATGTAAGCCGAAAGGAATACCGCCACACCAAGCAGACATAAACCCACTAACCTCTTACATAAGAGAATCCGGAATGGCTCCACACAAGAAGAATGCAATTGACTGGACAAGGCCGAGCCCTGTCACATATCTCCCCCAGGTGAAAGGGTACCAAGAAGGATCTGCTAACCTTAATGAGGCATTCTGCAGTGGCGTTTCAAAGTCAGCTCTGTGTGACCCACTGCATCCCGAGCATGAATGCTCAAAGCATCTGGAAGAAATGTTTGTGATCCACACTGTCAAATACCTTCTCCTAATCAAGTACTGGATGGCAGTCGACAGATTAGTCCTCTGGGAAAAATGGATCAGGTCCAGGACAAAATGTATGTTGTTGTAAATGATCTGGCCCAGGACCATGTGGCCTAGCACTGTCTCTTTGTGGAAAGACATTGCCTTGGTAAAGATTTTATAGACTATGCTGAGGAAGGATGCTGAGCACCAGTTTTTAAGAAGGCAATGACGACCCTTATTCTCTTTGTACACCTCCTACAGGATCGGATCCTCATTGGCCTATGATGTGACCCCAGATCAAGCACCTACTTCTCCAATTCTCGATCCTGGATTTCTGCTTCTTTGTCAATCCTTTCATGTACTGATGACAGAAGAAGTGGAGGTGAATCTTTACCCACATTCCACCAGATCCTCAAAGAAGAGAAACCCCTCTGCTTCTTTTTCCAGTGAGACCGGAAGTTACAGAATGAGATCCGCAAGCACTTAGCCTCGACAGCAGTTTGTTAAAGTGCTATTACGTGGACCCCACCCCATCTCTAAACTCGGGATTGTGAATATTCACAAACTGAAGTGCCGTGTGCCCCACCCACTTCCCATAACCTCCCCCACCCACACCCAAATAAGTATTGAGATGCAGCTAATGGTCTGGCATCTGCACTTTGACCCCAAAAATCTCTGGCTGAAAATGTAGAGCCAACAGGATAGACGCCTGTCAAAACGCATGTGTTGCAGAGGTTGTGTCCCTATCGCTCACCTGGGAGTCTTGGATTTGATTCCCACCTGCTCCAGAGTTGTAATTACCTCTCTGAACAGATTGATTAGAAAAGATTTAGAGGAGTATTCTATTGCAAACGTTTCCATTTTATTTATTTGAATTGCACTTTTGAAGTATTTTTTTTTAAATCTTGGACTAACAATTGGATATTTTAAGCAAATAATTGTTTTACAGTTTGTTCCAGTATTTTGTTAATTTTACAAAGTTTGTTTGCCTGATCCACATGTATTTGTGCATTGTCCATATCAGAGAGGTTGACTGTAGTGAATGAGATTGAGTCACTGGTTTGTGGGTTCATAACAGCCAGTTATCAACCCGTATCAATGTAAATTTAAGTACTGATTATTTCACCTGCCATAAATTTGGTGTTAGGTGGTTTTGTGAATAACATCACTGCTTCTGAATCAGAAGCTACAAATTGAACTCCCAATGATATAAGGGATGATGCGCTCATTACTTGACCAAACAGGTTGAACATCAACTTTAAATCATTCTATCATGTGGCAAGTGGTAAGACGTAAAACATAGAACAATACAGCACAGTACAGGTCCTTTAGCCCACAATGTTGTGCCAACCTATTATCCCACTAAGATCAAAGACCTGGAGAGATTCCTGGTCACCCATGAGATGAAAAGAAAATTGAAATCTCTGTCATCACTATCCAAAGCTCCAGGCTGCAACATGCATGTAAAAGTACATGTTGCCACAACTACTCAGATTCCTTGGCAGCAGGTGAGGGGGAGCAGGTAATCTCAGTTGGCTTGATGGCTGATACAAACAACATGACGGTCAATTTCTCTTCTGCCTGGGTGCATTTGTGACCTGCATCCTGCCCTACCTGTGGGGGAATATTACAGAGCTCTGTTTGGATTTCCTTTTGGGGAGAAAATCAAAGATGATAAATTGTTAAACACCAGAAGTTAAAAAGCTGGTCAGATGGCATATACTTTTCTGGTTAGAGTTGTATTTCAGCTCACCACAGCTTCTAAACTCCAACACATTGATTACTTGACATACGGATAGATCCATTTTTCACTTGATTACCATAATTGTGTCTAAATTAACACGGGACAATCACCTGTTCCCCAGTTTCATGTGGTCTCAGGCATTGCTGCCAGACCCTGCTAGACGATCACAAGTATTTAACCAATTCTCATTCTGAAATAGGGTTTGGATTCTGTGTCGTAAATCTAATCTGATAGCCATTTAAAAGGAGAAGTCGCTGGAAACAAAGAAGAGTGACGGTATTATTTTTAATCCATTTTAAGAGGATTTAATTTCCATGTTAGATTGTACCACTTTTGCTCTGCTTAGCTATACCCTGCATTCAGCAGTCTGACCAGGGCTGTTAACAAGACCAAATAGAGCAGGATTTTTGTTTTTTTTTTCTGAGCCAAAAGAAGCGCACTTGCTCACCCTGGGCTCACTGTCAGCCTGTTGGAATCTTTCTGCAATTTCCTAACATCGCTTCCTTTCCAACAACTCTGGCTCAACCTTCCAATCTCTTCAGTGTTGGAGCCAGCCTATTTTCTATCATTTTCAACTGATGAGTAACACCTGGGACACCTGTTTTAAGGCTGCAGCTTGCTGGCCTCAATTAAATGAGACAGGAAGCCCTCAGCCAACATGGCTGACGCACACAGGCTTTGAGTCACTCGATCAGATTTCCCTATATTGTAGTTCTGTGCAGAAGGATGAGGCTTGCTGTATGTAGACAATTGTGGAAGTGAGGAAACTGATGAAATTTATCATGAATAAATTTTTACTTGTGTGAATTGTGTGCTAATGAACAGACTGAAAATAGTGCAAATGTCAAAGACCATGTTGCAAAGGATGATAATTAATCTACTGCATATATGTAAATAAGGTGTAATTATAAATAGACTTTTCCCACAACTCAGAAAAATTCTCTTTATGAAAGACAATGCTGTATTCTTTATGCTATTAATGACAAAGCATTAATTATGGTAATTAGGTCATATTTACATATGGAAATTAGGTTAATTAGAAAATAGATTTCCCGCTATAAATCAAAATCTTATTTGTTTCATTAAATTTGAAAGATACAGTCAGTGTCTCACTGGGAAATCATTGATTATAATATCATTTACATACATAGATTAGGTTAATTACAAAACTGAAACAATGACTATCAGTGGTGACATTTTTTTAGTCAGTATGTGAAGGGACTTGATATTGTTTTATCATTATGTTCATGGCTATGGCCTTTATCCAGTGCTGGTAGTATATATTGGAATTCAGCCTCAGTACTATTCAAATCTTTTTTCTTGACCCGAAATGCATCATACCGTGACCAGTTAAAGGAACTCAGAATCTCGGCTACAAGTGAAGTACAGGCTGGAACATTGTTGAGGACACAACTCCAGCTATTTCCTGAATATAATTTTCTGAGACAATTCAATTTTCATGTCACTGTTTAAAAAAAAAGTTGCTTCACTTTAATTGTTGTTAATTTTTAATCTAAAAATTAGGACCGGTATCAATTATTACAGAGCAAACCCTTGATTCACAAAATGTGTTCACATTGCCAACAATTCACTGAGGTGAGCATCCAGTGACAAACTGGAGCAGAGGTTAGGTAACAGCATCAAAATATCAGGATGTACCAGGACTGCTTACTTAAAGATAACACTTCATCAGTGAGTTGACAATTCAAGGATTTGACTGAAGCCAGAATTGCTGGAAGACAAGGGTGTAGGGACAGGACAGGGCTGAAAGTGAAGCCCTTTTCCTTAAGCATCTCCAACTGTTTGTGGGGAGCGTGGAGCCCAAGCACACCTTGGATCAGAATTGCGGCACTTGTCAAATCATTTGAAGGCCAAAGAGTTTGTTAATTCTCAAGGACACGAACAGGCGCTTGCTACCATAATCTCCGAAAGGCAATGCTCCATGTCAGATTGGTTGGTGAAAAGAAATTATTGCAGCAGAAGAGACAAATGTGGAATCATAGAGTCATAGAGTTGTACAGCATGGAAACAGACCCTTTGGTCCAACTCGTCGTGCTGACCAGATAGCCTATCTAAATCTAGTCCCATTTTCCAGCATTTGGCCCATATCTCTCCAAGCCCTTCCCATTCATATAAGCATCCAGATTTCTCTTAAATGTTGTACTTATTCGAGCCTCCATCACAGCCTCTGGCAGCTCAATCCATACATGCACCACCATCTGTGTGAAAAAGTTACCCCTTGGGTCTCTTTTGAATCTTTCCCCTCACACTTTAAACCTATGTCCTCTACTTTGGAGTCCCACACGCCAGCAAAAAGACCTTGGCTATTCACCCTATCTATGCCCCTCATGATTTTATAAACCTCTAATAAGGTCACCCATCAGCCTCTGGTGCTCCAGGGAAAATAGCCCCAGCCTATTCAGCCTCTCCCTATAGCTCAAACCATCCAACAGTGGCAACATCCTTGTAAACCTTTTCTGAACTGTTTCAAGTTTAACAACATCTTTCCTATAGTAGGGAGACCAGAATTGAATGCAGTATTCCAAAAGTGGCCTAACCATTAAGGTCTTGTACTGCAGCAACATGATATCCTACCTCCTAAAGTCAATGCACTGACCAATAAAGGCAAGCGACCAAATGCCTCTTCACTCGCCTGTCTACTAGGGACTCCACTTTCAATGAACTATGAACTTGAAGGTGTCTTTGCTCAGCAACAGTCCCCAGGACTTTATCATTAAGTGTATAAGTCCTGTCCTGATTTGCCATTCCAAAATGCAGCACCTCACATTTATCTAAATTAAACTCCACTGGCCACACCTCAGCCCATTGGCCTATCTGCTCAAGGACCTGTTGTCCTCTCGGGTAACCTTCTTCGCTGTCCACTATACCACTAATTTTGGTGTCATCTGCACACTTCCTAACCATACCTCCTATGTTCACATCTAAATCATTTATGTAAATGATGAAAATCAGTGGACCCAGCACCGATCCTTGTGGCACACCACTGGTCATGGGCCTCCAGTCTGAAAAGCAATCCTCCGCCCCCAACCTCAGTCTCCTAACTTTGAGCCAGTTCTGTATCCAAATGGCTAGTTCTCTCTGTATTCCATGTGGAACCTTGTCAAATGCCTTACTAAAGTCCATTTAGATCACATCCACTGCTGGGCCTTCATCAATCCTCTTCGTTACTTCTTCAAAAAACTCAATCAAGTGAGTGAGACCCTATTTCCCACGTACAAAGCTGTGTTGACTATCTCTAATCAGTCCTTGCCTTTCCAAATACATGTAAATCCTATACCTCAGGATCCCCTCTAACAACTTGCCCACCACTGAAATTAGGCTCACCCGTCCCTTTCCCTGGCTATTCCTTAAATCCTGAAATAGTGGGCTGATTTTATCATGGAGTGGGATCATCATTCCTATTGAGAAATTAGCTTATAAACTTATCCAGTAGAATATTCCCCAAGAAAGCTACAGGAAGCATCACATTTATTTCTGTTAATATGGACTGTAAATGCTTATATATTTTGACTCCTTGGAAATCTCCTTTTACAACCAGCAGTTAACGAGAATAAAATTCAACATTACCTCCAGTGCACAAGCGCAGCTTTTGGCCATCCGAAGAACAGAGTGTTTGATGACAAAGACCTCGAGCTTCACAGCAAGCTCATGGATGACAGGGTAACAGTGTAACCAGCCCACCTTTATTCAATGACATGAAGACATGAACAACGTAAGCAGATGCCTCAAATCCCTTGAGAAATATCACAAGTGATGTCTATGCAAAATCCTACAAATCCACTGGCAGGAGAGTTGCTCCAAGTCTTCTCTTTGGCCAACACCTCCAGCATAAAGGAACTGTTGAGTCATTCTTCAAAGTTGGGCAGGCCACCTCATTTGTACACCTGATGCAAGATTTCTTAAACCAGTTCTGTACTTCAATAGGGTGTGCAGAAACAGCATTAGACTATGTAATCATCCAGAGCACTGGCATGGAAGAAAGTCATCTTCATCTTGAAGGACTACCTGTGAAGAGGAAATTTTGATTCTTTAGTTGCCAGTAGTGCATTCCCATAATGCATAGAAGACAGACTGTTGGGATAAATGCATCTTTTTTTAGGTTGAAAGACATAACTAGAGGAGTATCTCAAAGATCAGTCTGAGGCCCTCAATTTATTTACAATCTATATCATTGATTTGGAGGAGAGGGCAGAGTGTAATGTATCCAAATTTTCTGCTGATACAAAAATATGTGGGAGGGCATGTTGTTACGATGCCATAAGGATTCTGCAATGGGATATATGTAGGTTGAATGAGTGGGCCAAAAATTTGGTAGATGGAATTTAACATAGGAAAGTGAGAGGTTATGCACTTTGGTCGATAAAAATCAAAAGGCAGGCTACTATTTAAATGATGAGAGACTCCAAAATAGTGCAGCACAGAGGGATCTGTATGCATGAAACACAAAAAAAAGCATGTAGATGCAGGAAGTAATGATGAAGACAAATGGTTATGTGACCTTTATTACCATCAGGTTGAAGTTTAAAATAGGGAAGGCTAGTCCTAAATAGGGCAGTGTACATGATGTTGACGATACTGCACCTGGAATACTGTTTTAGTCTCAGTAATTAAGAGAAGGATTAAAGCATTAAAGGCAGTTCAAACGAGATCCACTAGGCTGATTCCCGAGATGAAGTGGATGACTCATTTCTCTCCAGTGCATGAAAGAATAGAAAACAGCATATCAATGAGATGAGATTGGATACTAATGATTAGTTACAAATGCGTGCAAATAGGCTTCATGCTGTTCATTAGTCAGATCCTCATCTCGCCATTCAAAGTTTGGTTACAGAATTCGACTTTTCTTTCAATGTCAAGAATCTCATTTATGCCGATCTTGCTATTTTTTTCCAAACCGACTGGCCATTACCCATGCCATTCAGGGGCTAGGTAAATTCTGCCTTTTATTTTGAAACAGCTCCATTGTTCTACATTCTACAAAAAGAACAAAGCATCCTTTCCACATCTACCCTGTCAAGAACCCTCACAATCTTTAATGTTTCACTCAAGTCACCTCTTGCTTTTAGAAATATAGAAAGTATCAGCAGAAGTAGGCTATTTGGCCCTTCAAATCTGCTCCACCATTCATGATGACCATGGCTGATCGTTCAGCTCAGTATCCTGTTCCAGATTTTCCCCTATATCCTTCAATCCTTATAACCCCTTGAAATCGCACAATGATTAGTCCTTGACTGCTTTCTGTGGTAGGGAATTCTGCAGGCTGGCCACTCTCTGGGTGAAGAAATTTCTTCTGATCTATGTCCCAAATTGTTCACCCCTTGTTCTTAGACTGTGATCCTTGGTTGTGGACTTTCTTGCCATTTAGAAAACCTTCCTGCTTCTACCCTGTCCAGTCATGATACAATTTCATAGGTTCCTATGTGATCACCTCTCTTTCTTCTGATCTCCAGCGATTATAATCCTAACCAATTCAACCTGTCTTCCTATAGCAGTCCAGACATCCCAGGAATCAGTCTGGTAAACCTTCTCTGCCCTTCTTGTACAGCAAGAATGTCCTTCCACAGATAAGGTAACAAATCTGCATACAATATTCCTGATAATCCACTAGTTACTGCCAACCATTTGAAAAAGACCCATTTATTCCTATTCTTTGTTTCCTGTCTGCCAACTAGTTTTCTGTCCATCTCCATACACTACCTGAATCTAATGCACTTTAATTTTGCATGTTAGTCTCTTATGTAGGACCTTTTTGAAAGCCTTCTGAAAGTCCAAATAAATCACATCCACCAGCTTCAATTCAACAACACTACTAATCACATCCTTGAAAGTATTCCAGTAAATTTGTCAAGCATGGTTTCCCTTTTCGTAAATCCATGCTGACCTTATCCAATCCCCACCTGTTAAACTATTCCATGATGGAGTCTAGCACATTCCCCACTATTACATCAGGGTGACTGATCAGTAATATTCAATTTTCTCTCTGCCTCCGTTCTTAAAAAAAGACATTACCTTAACTACTCTCCAATCTGTAGGAACTGTTCCGGAGCCTATAGAATCTTGGAAAATGATGACCAAGTCGCCCACAATTGCTGGACCACTTCCTTAAGTACTCTGGGATATAGATTATGATGGCCTGGGGATGCATCAGCCTTCAATCCTGTCAATTTCCCCAACACCATTTGTCTTCTAATACTGATTTCCTTCAGTACCTTCCTTTCATTATACCCTTTCACTTTAGCTCTGACGAAGAGTCGTCTAGATTTGAAACATCAGCTTGCTTTCTCTCCATGGATGCTGCCTGACCTGCTGTGATCTCCAGCATTTTTTGTTTTCATTTCTAGTATGTTATTTGTATCCTCCTTTGTGAACACAGAACCAAAATAAGAATTTAGTTGGTCAACTTAATCTCCAATATAAATTTCCCTGTTTCTGAGTGTTAGGGATCGATATTCATCTTATAGACTCCAGTGGATAGAAGTCTAGCCTTTCCTATTAACGCAATCTGCATCTTCTAGTCATTAGCGTGCTAAATGTTTTCTGCTCTGTTTCCAATGTATTCAAAAGGTTATATATGGTTGTTTAAGCTGCACTGACAACTGGGTATCTAATAGCACACTGAAATGTTAGGCCATAATCTATCAGTCCAGTTTGCAATGTATAATACATTCTTGAATAATTATTGATATTTTGTTGATTGATTACTAACTGGCATTGATTTCAACTGTGATATAATCTTGATGAACTTGTCCTCGAAATGGTTTATCATGACATCTGGATGGCAGTCCTTTTTGTGCTTCAAATAATTTATCTCTGTAAAAGGATCTACAGGTCCCAAAAAGATACACCTTGAATGGACATATGGCTTGTTATTCAAAATTGTTGAATGACATGTAGCAATGTCTTTCAATCCATTAGAAATTCTTTAAATTGTTTTCTTGACTTATCGTGACTATAGACCTATAGCAGTAAATGCTTACTGTGGAAGTTGTGGTTTCCTTTGAAGGGACCACCAAGATGCTGGTTGTGTGAAGTAGAAAAGTAGAGTGGTGAAATCAAGTACTTTTGTTCCTCGGATAAATTGTTGGAAGCAAACATAGTAAATTTAATCCTGTATTTACCATGTGCCATTCCTGAATGCGAGTTGCTTGATATGTGAAATATCTGATCCCTTATTAAGCACACATTTATCAAAAAAACACTAACATGACAGAATACTGTTTCTAGATGGTGGCACGGTAGCTGAATTGTTAACACTGTTGCTTCACAGTGCCAGGGATCCAGGTTTGATCCCAGCCTTAACCAGCTGTCTGTGTGGAGTTTGCACATTCTCCCCATGTCTGCGTGGGTTTCCTCCAGGTGCTCCAGTTTCTTCCCACAGTCCAAAGATGTGCAGCTTAGGTGGATTAACCATGGGAAATGCAAGGTACAAAGATGGAGTGAGTTTGGGTGCGATGCTGTTTGGAGGATCACTGTAGACTTGATGGGCTGAATGGTCTGCTTCCACACTGTAGGGATTCAATGATCACAGAACTAAGTCATATCAAATTTAATGATTACTTTTTCTAAAAGAAAACTTGTACTTTCACTAATTCTATTGAAAATAAAATTAAGTGTAAGATCCAACCAAATAGACTATCAATCTGTATAAACAGAAAATGCTGAATTTCAAGTATTTTCAATTTAACATTTTCCACATGCTCATCTAAACATAGGAATGCAGGAAATTCCATAAGGAAATCTTTTACTCCCAGTCCACAGTGGAACTTCCAGTGAGGTGACTTTAAAGAGTGCAGTCAAAGTCTCTGAAACACCAAACCACTGACTATACTGTTCACACAAAGTATCACAAATTTTGAACTCCAGCAAACAAAATGGTCTCCTTAATGTACGTTCTAACTTGGAGTTTGCATGGTTAACATACACGTGATTTTAATCATGGAATTATTGCCAACTGTATCTCCTTCAATTACAATCAGATGGGCTCCAAATGATGTTAACAAATTACAGTGACTTCTCCAGAGGATTATTTTTTGCAGTTTCTGACCATTACCATTTCATTTTAAGTGACTGATGATCCATTTTGAATCAAAAGAAAATCTAGAACTCAACATTACTAAGATAGCTATGATATTATTACTAATGTGCATTCAGGAATTTTGCTTCTACATATTTTGTCTTTGTGATAAAGTGTGTGACATACAGCTGCAGTCAAGTTCATTATTGCTGTGGCTAGGGTTTCATAAAGTAATTTTCTATTATCAGTGCAGAGCAGAAAAATTGTATTTTAACTGTTCAAGCTAATCCTCACATTTGCCAGACAATGAGTGACATTGATAACACTAATGGACTTGACTGGTGTGCAGATTTTAATCTTCTCCCATGATTTGGAGAAGGGAGCACTTAACCAGGCAGATGATTGACAGGTGGAAACCCTCATAATCTCAACTCAATTCCAAATTAGTTCAGAGAAAGGAGACTTGTGGAAGGCCCTCTCACCAGAAGCCAGTTGAAGTCATAAAGTGAGAAGTTAATGCTTGAAGAGGATGTACAAACAAAAAACTGTTTATTTATGGGTTTCTGCAGCAGGCAGTCAGAGCCCTGGTTGTGAGTCATCCAGTGCCTGACTGAGGGACCTAGCTTTGGAAAAGAATGGCAGCCAGTGAAAGCCACATCACTGCAAACACTGCTGATCCCCATAAGCCCCCAACCATCTCTCTCCACGTTCTCCACACTCAGTTACAATCATTCCATTATACCTTAACTCACTTGTGGCCTGGGTCATTTGCTGAGCCTGGGTTATTTCTCCAACTGGCTCTGGCCTCTGATTGGCTTGTAAGTCTTGCAGAGGCTTCAATCCATGGGGCTTGTTAATTTAAAACACAGCTGACTGCTGGTCGCTCAAATGCCTTATTGGTACTTAATATGACTCACTTTCTGCAAAGCAGGTGATGCAGTTCTCAACGGCTCTCTTGCTGATATTTGAATCCCTCATCATGTGGATTAAATTCTGCCTCATTTGGTCTCCTCTTCCAACCCCAATATCCTGCTACAAATGGTCTGGAAGAAAGAATAAAAATAAATTCTGTTCAGGTTTTTTTTAAAGAATAAGTTCATTTAAAAATTCTTGTTTTTAATGCTGAATACAACTGAGATGAAATATAATGCTGTCAACACTGTTCTTTATTAATTTTAAAAATGACATTATGTGGCAGCAATGAGGAATAGTGTAATTAATTCCATTACTGACAGCTTTGTGGTGTTACTTTGTCTGACTGGCCATGATTCCGGCCATTAAACCATTTGTCAGGCCACAAAGTGAGACACTGAAACATGTAACTTGCGTAAAGGTAGGTTTATACCAAGAATTGTTTGATTTAAATTGAGCATTACTTTGGTTCTGCTGCATATGAAAGTGGGATGTACCAACTATGTTAACTGTACACCTACCACCCATGTGGCTGAAAGTCTCTTATAGGGTTGTGTTTCTCAATCAGATTGAAACCTGGAGTGGTATACTACCTCAACTTGACTATTTTTCTCTCGTTCCTTCACACTCACATCTGTGATTCTTCCGATGCTTTCTCTTGGTTTGAAATTTCCAGTTCAAGGGCTCCAGCTGCCTTCTCTTCACCATGGACATGTAATCCCTTGTTGCATATATTCCCCCATCAGGATGGTCTTAGGGCTCTCTGCTTCTTCCTGAAAGAAAGGCCTGAACCTTCCCCATCCACCACTACCCATCTCTGCATGACTGAGCTCATCCTCGCTTTGAACAATTCCTCCTTTAATTTCTCTCACTCCCTTTGGATCAAAGGTGTGGCCTGTCTCTTAGTGGGATATGTGGAATATTCCTTGTTCCAATCCTCCTTGAGCCTCACTCACAACTCCTTTTTCTGTGACATCAATTACATCATTAGTACTGTTTCCCACTTTTTTGCTTGGAATTAGGAAAAGTTTATCAATCCAATTCCAATCTCTTCTAATTTCCACCCTACTCTCACCTTCACCTGGTCCATCTCCGACTCCTCCCTTCCCTTCTATGACATCTCTGTTTCCGTTTCGGGAGATTGGCTGGCTCCTGACATTCATTACAAACCCACCACCTCCCGCAGTTACCTCTACTGTACATCCTCACACACTGCTGCCTGTAAGGACCCCATCCTAATCTCGCAGTTTCTCTGTTTCTGTTGCATTTGTTCTGATTATGTCAACTTCCACAGAAGACCTCAAATGTTCATTGTTTTTCTCAACTGAGGATTCCCACTACTGTGGTTTAACAGGGCCCTTAGCCATTTGGAACTATTTCCTGCACTTTGGCCCTCACTCCTCTTCCCTCTCACAACAGCAATTGTGTCCCTGATCCTCCCTCACCACCCCACCAGCGTCCACATTCAGAGGATCAAAAGTTGTCATTTCTGTCACCTCCAGTGGGATGCCACAACCAGATGCACATTCCCTTCCCCTCCCGGGTCAGTATTCTGCAGGGGCATCCTAGTCCGCTCCTCCTTCACTCCCAACATGACTGTGCTTCCCTACAGTGTCTTAGAATATAATTGCAGAAGATGCAACACTTGTCTGTTGACCACTTCCCCCCTCTCTATCCAATTTTCCAGACATGCCTTCCAGGTGAAGTAGTGATTTTACATGCATTTCTTGTAATTTGGTCCACTGTACTCATTGTTCACAGTGCGGTTCCCCACTACATTGAGGAAGCAAAACACAGACTGGGTGATCACTTTGCAGAAAGCCTACGTTCTATCCGAAACAATGACCCTGAGGGTCCAGTTACCTGCCACTTCAATCCAAGGCCATGTTCCTTGGCCAACATTTCTGTCTCAGGCCTGCTGCAGTGTTCCAGTGAGTCTCAGCGCAACCTTGAAGAACATTTTCTACTTGGGGATGCTGCAGCCTCTAGGATTCAACATCGAGTTCAATAACTTTAGAGCCTGATTCTGTCCTTTCGTATTTTTTACCCACCCTCACACTCTGGTCAAGTCATCACATAGGTTGTTTTCAACACAGCCTACCTGTTCTCACCCACTCTTAGTTCTATTATCACATTACATGGGAGTGCTTTCAACACAGCCTACCAATTCTCTCTTACTCTCAGGTCTCACGATGTCATTTATTCAGCTTCTCTTCTGTCCTGGCCTACTGTCAGCAATGTCTTCGTCTGCCTACCCTTTTTGTATCTCTGTCTCGCTGAGCTCCGTCACCCCCTATCCACTCACCTCTTCCCCCCTCCCCCCCCAATACCCGCTCAACCTCATCTTCCATAAAAATACCACGTTTTCCTCATTGTTATCACTTCTGATGAAGAGTCATCAGACTCTACATGTTACCAGACCTGATGAATTTTGCCAGCAATTATTTTTGCTTCAGATTTCCAGCATGTACAATTCTATGTTTTGTTTTCGTGGTTTACAGTGTGATTCATAAACTAAGAATTGGAGGTAGCTTTAAAATATAAATACTCTAATGTTTAATGTTTCAACATCATTTTAGACTTTTCCTTTGTCAATCTATAGTTTGTATCAACATT
Organism: Rhincodon typus; assembly: GCF_021869965.1. Lineage (NCBI taxonomy): Eukaryota > Metazoa > Chordata > Chondrichthyes > Orectolobiformes > Rhincodontidae > Rhincodon > Rhincodon typus. The sequence continues at coordinate 47,155,288 of NC_063342.1, read as the reverse complement.
CTTGGTTAATCTAAGATTATGAAGACAAATGGTGGCTTCATATGACAGCAAGAAGGCATATTTGACAACATTATGGTGTGAAAAGGAAGATACAGAAAGTGAGGCTGACATTATGCATTGTGTTATATTGAGGCATGCTACAGTTTACACACCATATACAAAGAAGAATGCTAAGTTATCGAGACAAAATCAGGAAAAACAGTAGCTAGACAAAACAGGTGCTATTTGGTGGAGTGACCAAAACTTAGACAAGGAGGTGAATTTTGAGGAGAGTCTTGAAAGAGTATTGTGAAATGGAAAAGAAGGGTGATCCAGTAAAATAATCCCAATGACCAGCTGAAGGTAAAATAAGGGATTACAAAAGACTGATGTTGGAGGAAAAGTTTCAGGGCATCTAAGAGTGGAAGTAGGGTTTGCAGGCCGGGAGCAGATTGAATAAATAGGGGACGGTGTTTCCATAAAGCAATTTAAACAGAAAGATCAGAATTCAAAATTTGAAGTTTTGAGGCATTAAGAGCCAGCAAGGACCAGGATGATAGGTCAGGAGAATTTGGTACCACATTGGGCAGGAGCATTAGTTGGAATCTCTGGGTTGGAGAATGGAAGGCTCACCAGGAGAACATTGCAGCCATGCTGCTTGGAGGTAATGCATGGAGGATCACTTCAGCAACGGATGGATAGGTCAAAGCAGAGTTAGAGGTGGATTACTAGGTCAGTGCAGTTGCTCAGTGGTTGCACTGCTGGCTCAGAGCGCCAGGGACTCCGGTTTGATTCCAGCCCCGGGCGACTGTCTATGTGGAGTTTGTATGTTCTCCCCATATCTATGTGGGTTTCCTCTGGGTGCTCCAGTTTCCTCCCAGAGTCGAAAGATGTGCAGGTTGGGTGGAGTGGCTATGCTAGATTGCCCCAGAGTGTTCATGGTTGTGTGGGCTAGGTGGATGAGCAGTGGGAAATGCAGGATTACAGGGATAGAGTGCACTCCACCATCTGAGTGGACTCAATGGGCCGAATCGCCTGCTTCTACACTGTCAGGATTCTATGATTCTGCAATCTGATCTCCTCCTTTCATTATTTCACTTGTTTCATGATCTTATAAAACCATCCAGTGATACGGTGTGGATCCTTGTGGAGAAATTGGAAATCAGTAAGATTTAAATTTCCAGGTTTAGTTTCTGAGTGAAAAATTCAACACAATACACAAAGTGGTGGCTATGCGCATCCATATGGGTCCCAGTGATGCTGGCCTCTTTATGAGTTATGTGGAACAATCCTTGTTCCAGTCCTACACTGGCCCCCTCCCACAATTTTTTTTTCTCGGTACATTGACGACTGCTTTGGTGCTGCTTCATGCTCCTGTCAGCACCTTGAAAAATTTGTTCATTTTGCCTCTAGTTTCCACACCTCTTTAAATTTCACATCATCTATTTCTGACAATTCCCTTCCTTTCCTTGACCTCTCCATCTCCATTTCAGGGAATAAACTGTCTACTACCATCCATTACAAAGCCACTGACTCCCATAGCTACCTTCACTACAGCTCTTCACACCCTATGTCCTGCAAGGACTCCATCTCATTCTCCCAGTTCCTTCGCCTACGTCATATCTGTTCAGATGATGTCACCTTCCAAAACAGCATTGCTGACATGGCTTCCTTCTTCCGTAACCGTGGTTTTCCATCCATTGTGGTTGTCAGGGCCTTCAACTGCATCCAACCTGTCATCCATGCTGCTTCGCATCACTCTCAACAGCGTGATTGGGACCTCTTGTCCCAACGTTTCATTACACCAGCCTCCACATTCAAAAGATCACACTCCACCATTTCAGACAACTCCAGTGGAACGCCACCACCAAACACATCTTCCCCTCACTCCCCCGTCTGCAATTCGCAGGGATCGTTCCCTCCGGGACACCCCAGTCCATTCATCGACCACTAACACCATCCCCCCTTCCCACAGCATCTTCCCATGTAACTGCAGAAAGTGCAACACCTGCCCCTTCACCTTCTTCCGGCTCACCATCCAAGGGCTAAAACAATCTTTCCAGGTGAACTCAGAACTCATGTTCTGAGGAAGGATCACCAGACCTGAAATGTTAACTTTGATTTCTCTTCATAGATTCTGCCAGATCTGCTAAGCTTTTCCAGCAACTTCTGTTTTTGTTTCTGATTTACAGCATCCACAGTCCTTTTGGGCTTTTTTTGGACTCAGTGTTGAGTTCAACACCTTCAAATTGTGAACCAGCTCCCAGTCCTTACCTTTTGTTTGGCTTTACTTGATACATTCTCTGTCACCATGTCCTCTCTTCCCTCTGCCCACCCCAGTGGGACTGTCTTCTCTTTCAAGTCTGACAGTTAGACACATCGTTGTTCTGCCATTCTCACATTCCGATCACTTAATCTGAACATCTTTTCTCCCCCATCTACACCCTGACTGCCCCCCCCCCCCCCCCCCCCCCCCATCCCAACTATAGCATCAAGGCTGCCCCCTCCACACTTCACACTTCACTTCAGTTCTGATAAAGAGTCATCTGGATTCGAAATGTTAGCTTGCTTTGTCTCCACGGATGCTGCCTGACCCGCTGTGATCTCCAGCATTTGTTGTTTTCAGTACAGATTCCAGCATCTGCAATAATTTGCTCCTTCACAAAAATAACTATGTAATGTACAATTAAATTCTTCAAGTTTGTAACAACTCTCAGCCATTTATCACATTTTCACATTTCTGGTTATGCAAGATGATAAGTACTGTGATGTTACACGCATATTATAATTGTCATCGTATGGCATGCAAAAATGATAATAGAAACTCTTTTATTTATCTATTTTTGACCTCAAGGTGGCTGAGCAGCCGAAGTTCTTTTTTGCCTTGTTTTCCTTTGGGAACTGCTGAATCTTTATTTGTCATTTTTCCTTTAAGGTGCTGTCAAGTACAGAAAACTTTCAGATAGGAACTTTATGATAAACATGCAATTCCATGTCTCAGCTGTGCCACAGTAGTGCCAATCTATGGGGGTCTGCTATCATGCTTTGTAGGTTAGTTTGATCTGATTCATGCACTTAAATCAAAAGCCAATGTTGCAATATATATTAAATTGCAGCTGAGCACAGCCTTTCACAATGCTGCAGAAAGTGTACATCAAACAGAGCCTGAAAATAGTGTAGGAAATTTGGAGCGGGGAGAGGTGTGAAGTGCAGGATTATTTGCAGTGGTGGAATCACAATACAGGTTGATCCTGTGGTCGTTGTTTTGGATACAGCACACAAACTTTAGGTTGTGTTCTAATTCATGTGATTGCAGGTTGCAGCTGTTGTTCAAAGCACAAAGAAGTGGCTGCATGTCTCATCAGGGGCCCAAAATCATGAACAACTCCCCTAATCTATCTTCTCCTATCTCATTCCCCCTCATCCAACAATCTTCTGATTTCTATATTATACATAGAGCAGCATGCACACCTTCCTTTCCTCCCAAGCCCACACCCCCTCATTTCAACACTATCTGTTTAGCTTTCTTTTTTTCACAGGCCCAAGAGCTGCTTTAAGTGGTGGAGAACCAAAAGGATAATGCAAATGAAGAAACACCATCACTTGCTCTCACAGTGGTAGTCACCAGCTCATGGTGGCATGAGATCTGCATGGGGTAAGATACCAATCACAAGTGACATGCAGCTAGGGCAGTGGGACATGTTATCACAGGTGGCAACCTGCCAGAAGGGAAGGTCACACTGTCATTCTGTTGCAGAAACCTCAACTGAGCACTTTGATAGGATGAGCTACAGAAGAATTATGTAAGTGTAGAAAATGCTCGGTGTTTAGAAGCCTGCTAGAAGGTCTTTGTACGATATCAAAGAACATGAAGGAGTCCAGTTGCAACATTTTACAGAGCTTTGCACAAAGCTCGGATCTCATCTTTTCCAGCGTGGAATTGGTGAGCATCTCCATATTTTTGTGGATCTAGAAGTAATGTAGTGTGTGGTGGACAATGTCTCAGCTTCTTATTGCAATGTAAGAAGGAACCACTCAATCTCTGAGGGCTGCCCTTACTGGGAATATTGCAAAGTCAGCTTGCCACCAAAAAAGCCCAGACTTCAACCGTCATGACTCAGGAAGCCAGTGTTTAGAGTGACTTGTAGGGATTCACAATGTTCCAATCATCTGCCCTCTGATACTGTACTATAACGACTGATGAGCACATCGCAGTGCCTCAGTGGACCATGAATAAGCTGCTCTCTCTCATGATGGGAACAGTCATTTTTTCCACAATTGCCAGCAGCATCGTTGCTGTTGCCTGTCAGTCAGCGAGCCTGGCTTGTTCACACCATGCCGAGAAAGTTCAAACTAACTGGGCCTTTTGTGGCTAGAGCTGTTCTCATTTGAAAGCCCGCAGTCTTCATCAGGCACGCTGCAGTCACAGTGCACTCAGTACCAGGACACAGAAAGGCACATGGAAAACACAGTCACAATCTGGATGAAATACAGAACGATTGATTTATCGATTTGTTTTCAAATGTTTATTTCGATTGAGTTCTTTTCTTGCATTGTGACAAAGTAGATTTTGTGATGGTCAGTAGGTATGGTGCTTTTGGTGAGTAGAAAATTAGGACTCCATTCACTGGTTTTGATTTATTTTTAGTTGTGTTTAATTGTTGACATTTATTTGAACCTCATGGGAGTCACAGCTGTAGATTGTTGAGGAGGTGCATGTTTGTAATGTGTAACTCCGTGTGTATATGTATACATGTACAAAGAAGGGCTTCAATTCTATTGTTCACCAGCTGGCCTTCTGGAGCATAACACTGGTATTCCAATTGAATGTGAACAGCCTGTGAACAGCCTGGCCAAACAAGGATAATATTTGGTTCTTCTCCTTCCCACTATGCCACTTCCTTCTCATCTTTTCTTCATGTACCTCAGTTGCACAACATGTAGCCAGTGAAGGCTGAAATCCTTTAGTGAGATCGTGTAGCATGAAGCAGAGTGTCACAAATCTTGATATCTACTTTGTTCTTTACAGGGCTCCTCCAAAATCATCCATGCAGCAGCATATTTCTATTTGTACAATTATAACTTGTATTTTGCAGCATCTTTAATATGACAAAAAGTCGCAAGATATTTTGCAATATCATCATAAAGCAAAATTTGATACTGAGGTACGAACAGCTGGCCAAAAAGTTAGTGAAAAAAGTTTTAAGAAGCGTCTAAAAAGAAGAAAGAGAAGTAGGCATTTGGAGAAGCTTAAAGAGAGAATTCCAGATCCCAGGGTACAAGAAGGTTCTGTTAGCAATGATTTTGCGCTTAAAATTAGGGATGTTCACAAGACCAAATTAGGTGTGCACGATATCTCAAGAAGGTTGTGGTACTGAGGTTACAGAAATAGAGATGATTGAGGCCAATGGAGCAGCTTGAAAACAAGGATGTGGATTTGAAAATTGAAATGTTGCTTGATTGTGAACCAATGTGGTTCAGCAGTATGGGTGATGGGTGAATGGATTTGATGCAAGTAAGGACATGAGCAGCAGAGTTTTGTATAAAATCAAGTTTATCAAGGACACAAAAGGGAAGCTTGAAAGGAGTCTGTTGAAATTGAACATTCCAGTATTGTGCCTGGAATTGTGGCATATCACAGTCCTTGCATATCAGGATTTTTTTTTAAAATCTTGTTAATGGGCTGTGAGCATCACTGGCAAAAATAGCATCCTTAATTGCTTTTCAGAACCTGGGAGTGAGTTGTCTCTTTGAGTCCCTGCAGTTCATGTGGTGTAGTGCATCTGCAGTGCTATTAGGAAGGGAGTTTTAAGAAGTGCACTGAAACTTGAACTATGTCATCACTGGGTAGGTCTAATTGTCCATCGTCCCCTTTGGTTTGTGGCTCAAATGCAGATGGAACAGTGGGCTGCTGCAGAATGAAAGCATCAAGACTGCGAGCAGGATATAAATTACTGATCTGCACAGTGTGGTGCCTGTGGTTACAATCAACTGGATGTTGAGGGAATGGAATCCGTACCAATAGTGGTATAGGTATGTGGTCCTTGCAGAACAATGTCTGTACAGTCAACAGCACTGTATGTCATGGCGAAACTCGTCATCCTTCAAAGCTACATAGTCAATCCCCCGGCTGCTCTCGTGCAGCAAAGAATGAAATGTCTTCACCTCTTCTGACCTTCATTACATAATGGTGGATGGCAATGTGGAAGTCATCACAAATATCCTCTTTTCCAGCCCGGGAAGAGCCACATCATCTTCACAGCAATGGCAATGTCATCTTCTCTCTAGTCTGAAATTGCAGTTCTTACTGTAGCAGGTGCCAGATTTTACCAAGGACATCCTGAATAGTCTACTGCATTCACTGCTCACAATGTGGTCTCCTCTACACTGGGGAGACAAAGCATAGACTTGGCAACTGCTTCACAGAACATCTACGTTCTGCTCGCAAAAAAGACCCAGAACTACCTGTTGCCTGCCACTTCAACACACCACCCTGCTCCCTGGCCAACATCTCTGTCTCTGGCTTGCTGCAGTGTTCTAGCGAAGCCCAATGCAAGCTGGAGGAACAACACCACATTTTCCTCTTGGGGACCGTACAGCCCTCCGGACTCAATATTGAGTTCAATAATTTTAGGGCCTAAGCTCTCCCATGTCCCAGCCCCCACCCCACACTCCAGGCCTTGTCACCACATAGCCTGCCATTACACACCTCCTTTTGTTAATCATTAACAGTCCCCATTAACAACTATTCACCCTCCCAGCCTGATCGTTAGCATCTCCTTTGTCTATCCAACTGTCTTTCTCTCTCTTTGGGCTCTATCCTAACAATTACTCCCTACCCAACCCACCTCCCTATATTCAGCACATAAGCTGACGTTTTCCTAGCCACCACCAGTTCTGAGGAAGGGTCACCGGACCTGAAACGTTAACTCTGTTTTTTACTTCACAGATGCTACCAGACCTGCTGAGCTTTTCCAGCAACTTTGTTTTTGTTCCTGTTTTACATCCTGAATATCTCTTGTTTTGTTCCTCATTAAAGCTACTATTTGAACACTCTCACCTCCTGCTGAGAATCCTTATCCTCTCTTCTTCCTGTAGCTTGTATTGCTCTCTATTTCCATTGTCATGCTGCAGTTTTAGGAGAATGCATACAATGGCAACCTTGTACAATTGCAGAATCCTTGAAGTTAGCATAATGTTAATCACATGCCACACCGTTTCCCATTAACTTTAAAAAACCTTCAGCTGAGAAACCACTAAGCGCTTCCACAACTGCAGCATCAGCCAACAGAAATCAATCAATAACTAACCTGAAAGTAATTGATGATCACTTTAAATACCACTATTTCGGATCAAACCTGCTGCTGAACTTGTGTTCAACCCTGTAGATTGTGTTAGCCGGAGCATTGAGCTCCAAAATCTAGCACTGGTGTCACTTTAGAACAAACAAATGCCTATTCTGTATTCTTTCAACAAATGCTCACTGTACGCCTTCACTGAAACGTTTTATCTTGCTTTGCGTGTGCCATGAACCCCATATTGGATCTGTAAGGCCATCTGAAGCACCTAAGAGACAGCTGATATATAATGTAATTTTGCAGCTTTTATGTCTATCAGTATTGGTCTGTGAAAAGAATGCAAAATTTAATTTATGAAAATTTACAGAGCTGTGCTATGTTTTCCTGGTGCACCTTTATTAAGGCCCCATGGTCAATGATGTAGTCACTCTTAGAAACTGATTATACTGCTCTAAGTTGTTGCCATAATCGTTCACCACTGATGTTTTCCAAGCATTTCCACAATTTCCCTGTACAAACTGTATGAATTGTTAGCTCCATTGTGCTGTAATATCCCAAAACATGAAAAGGTCTCACTAAGTCCTTTAAATAGTATAGGAGTGGTAATTATCTTGATTCTTGCTTGTTCTTTTGACAGAATTCCAATGTTTCTCTTTGAAAATGATACATGATTCTCAGGGACTCCGACTCCCCTGAGCACAGCATGGGGCTTGGAAGCTTATCTAGGACTTTTGATACTGAGCACTTAAATTTTAAAGCACAATATGGCTATTAGGTAACCTCTCAACATGTAGCAAAACTGGTTAATGAGTGAGCTGTGCTTCCCTACTCACATTCAGATGCATAAAAGATAAATCTAAAATGTTAGAAATCTGTTTGAAATGTACAGCAGGAAAGTCAACATCTGAAAAGAAAAGCGTTCTATGTAAATGACCTTACCTTGGAAAAAAAAAGCAGCAATTAGTGAGTTGCATGTTCGGTCCGTGGTAAATTCAGGGAATTTTTAATATTCATTCTTGGCATGTGAGCGTTTTTTTCCAAGGCTAACATTAAATCTTCATCTCTAATTGTTCTTGTGAGGTGGTGATGAGCTGCTTTGTTGAATAATTGCAGTACATGTAGTGTAGGTATATGGCAACACTGGTCACAGAGAGAGCTCTAGGATTTTGAACCAGTATTGGCGAAGGAACAGTGATTCCAAATGAGGCTGGTGACTCAAAGTGGGACTTTCAGATGGAAGTGCCCCCATTCATTTAACTGCCTATGCTGTTCTGGGTGGTTAAAGGTCAAGTTTGAGGGATCTTTTTAAGTTTCTGCAGTGTATTTGGATACGGTACACACTGCTGTCAATTTGCATCAGTGAAATCAATGGAAGTTTCAAAATGAATGGGGTGCCCATCAATGGACTGCTTTGTCTTTGATAAGGGCAAGCATCCTGTCTGTTGTTGAAGGTGACTTGATTCAGACAAAGTTCATCATATTTCTGAAGTATAGGTTGTGCACAGTCTTTAGACAATCAAGAATTGAGTTTCTCACCACAGAATTGCCGGCCTGTGACCTGCCCCTGTAGCCACTGTATTTATGTGGTTGGTCAGGTTCACTTTCTTGTCTGCGGTAACTCTCGGGATGCTGATGTGTTAATTGTATCATGAAGGATAGTGATATTTGGTAGAGGACATTGATTAAGTATATTGAGCATAGATGAAGAGAGATATGTGGGACTCACTGGCAGTTGGTTAGGGAAAGGGCCAACATTTCTAACGTAGCATTCTGTAAACAAATAAATAGAATGTTGGGCTCCATTTTCTTACTTGAATGTCAAGGGGAGACAGGCTGCCTTGTTGGAGAGTTGTGTGGCACAAATGTTACTTGCCACTTATTAGCTAAAGCCTGAATGTTGTTGTGGGCAGAGATTGTTTCACTTATAAGAGGAGTTCTAAACGCTATTGAATATAGTGCAATATTCGGTGAACATCCCCACTTCTAACCTTATGATTGAAGGAAGAGCATTGATGAAGCAGCTTGAAACTGCTTGGACCCAACAAATTATTCTGAATAATTACTTATGAAGATTAGCTTCCAAGAACAAATTTTTTGTGCCAGTTATGACTCCAGCCAGTGGACAATTTTCCTCTGATCCAACTTGATGTCAAATTTGCTAAAACTCTTTGATGTTACACTTGGTCAAATGCTACTCTGATGCCAAGTGCATTCTCTTTTACGCCTCGTCTGTTATTTTATCCATGTATGGACCAAAGCATTCATGTGTTCTGAACCTATGGTCCTCAAATTTAACATCAGTATATACAGTGTCATTAGCCATTTTTTCTGACATGGTACGGTGTTATTTGAATTGTCTGAACTGGCCTGCTGGTGCAGACCTCAGGAGGAGTCGAGAATTACTGGTGGCTGTAGATGGTTGCAAATGCCTCAAACTTTCCTTTTGCATTTACAGTTTTGCTATTCCAAGCTATTCTTGTGAAGGGCCTGGATTTTGTGGCTGTACCAAATCATGCTGCCAGTAGGGCTGCACACGCAATATGTTGGCTACTCGTCCCTCCTCATTCCAGTAACACCAATCTGCTTCCCATAATGCAGAGACTGGACAAGTTGTCTGTTAAGCCACCCACACTCTGGCTTGTAGAAGCCCTTAACTGACATTCCTTAACTGTCCTGTTAATTATCATTTAATGGCTTCAATCCACCATCACTGCCACAAGAAGCTGGATAGCTGCTGGCAAGTCAGGTGTGAAGGCATTTTTGAAAGGGCTTCAGTGAATAGGTGAGAAGAAAGGGTCTCGTATCAATCAAAGGAAGCCTTTACACTTCTGGAGCAGCTTGTGCATTGATGTAACATTTTCTCTTGTTCTGTTTCTCCTGGCACCCCAGCCCTCTCTTATGTCTATCCTGGGCTGCCCAGTCTTTTCCTTCCTTCACAGCCTTGGATCTACCAGTCGCCAGTCTCCTGTCAACATTACTCTTCTTCCTTTTAACTCTTTGCAGTCACAGTAGAGCTCAACACTGAGTCCAGGCACTATTCAGCCCATTCAGATAGTACTTTTGTATAAATTTTATAATTATTACACAGCTGTGGAGCAGGTGGGACTTGAACCTGGGCCTCCTGGTTCAGAGACAGGGACATTACCACTGTGCCACAATGGTCCTTTTGTTACTGATGAATTATTAAAATTCATATTCATTATACATACCACATCTATCGGACAACTACAATCCAACTCAGTTGATGTGAATTAGATCTGATCAATCTAAAAATCAGGTTCATATATATGAGCATCAACCAACATCAAGAAGAGCCAGCAAAATTCAGTTGGATGTGAAACCAACATGCAACAAGTTCCCAGGTTGAAAATGGCTATTTCCCATTTAATAGCCAGTGTACTCATTTCAATGTTCTTAAACAAGTGTATTGAAAGGAAAGGATAAGTGCTGTTGTCATCTTATAGCCTTTTCTTTAATTGCTCCCACATTCTGCTGCACTCTACCACATTTTCTCTTCCCTCCTCCACCTTTCTCCTTACCTCGTCTTCTCCCATCAACTCCCCCACTGAGTTTGTTCACCAGGCTTATCAGAATACTGGAGAAAGGGCAGAAAATATTGATTCATAAGAACTAGGAGCAGGAGTAGGCCATCTGGCCCCTCGAGCCTGCCCCGCCATTTAATGAGATCATGGCTGATCTTTTTGAGACTCAGCTCCATTTACCCGCCCGCACACCATAACCCTTAATTCCTTTACTGTTCAAAAATTTATCTAGCCTTGCCTTAAACACATTCAGCGAGGTAGCTTCAACCACTTCACTGGGCAGGGAATTCCACAGATTCACAACCCTTTGGGTGAAGAAGTTCCTCCTGACCTCAGTCCTACACCTGCTTGCCTTTATTTTGAGGCGATGCCCTCTAGTCCTAGTTTCACCTGCTAGTGGAAACAACCTCCCTGCCTCCACCTTATCTATTCCCTTCATAATCTTTTATGTTTCTATAAGATCTCCCCTCATTCTTCTGAATTCTAATGAGTATAATCCCAGTCTACTCAGTCTCTCCTCATAATCAAACCCTCTCAACTCTGGAATCAACCGAGTGAATCTCCTCTGCTCCCCCTCCAGTGCTAGTATATCTCTTCTCAAGATTCGCTGGCATTCAGAAGAACAAGGTGAGAGATCTCACAGAAGTATATAAAATCCTGAAAGGACTAGACAGGGGCAAACACAGGAAGATGTTTCCGATGACTGGGGAGTCCATAACAAGACGTTACAGTCTAAGGATATGGAGTAAGCCATTTAGGAATGTGATGAGGAGACATTTCTTTACTTAGAGAATGGGGAGCCTTTGGAATTCTCTGTCACAAAAGGGGGTTGATGCCAAAGCATTAAATGTTTTCAAGGAGGAGTTGGATATAATTCTTAGGGCTAAAGGGATCAAAAGGTACAGGAGCGGGGAGGTGATGGGGAACAAGCAGTAACAGGAGACTGAATTGGATAATCAGCCATGATCATATTGAATGGTGGAGCAGACACAAGGGGCTAATTGGCCCACTCCTGCTTCTAGTTTCTATATTTCTATTTCTGTATTTCTATATTGTTAAGTACGTGTCTTCTTTTTTCTCTTATTCTTGAAGTGAAGTATGGGCATGAGTGTCTCAGATCGCTCGGTTTGATCTTCTGCACAGTGGCCCAATTGAGATCGGGAATTTAATTCTGAGCATCCTTCTTTTCTGCTTAGTCAACTGCATTGCAACATCCTGCTCTACTGTGCTGGCTTATGATTTGTTCTTCTTGGGCTGCTTCTATTTTAAGTTGTATAATTTGATAAGAAAGTCAGTTATTGTTTTGCCCAGATTAGGGGTAGTGAATCAATCACCTGCCCCCTGCCCATACCTGCCGCCTCAGTTGGCTGCAACAAAGATTTATGTTCTTCTTATCATGAGACTCCAATTAAAATGCAGTTCACTAATTTCTATTGTAGTAATAAGGAGTCAATTGCAAGGTTTCCTTGATTTAAAGAAAAGCACCTTGCTAATCTCAAGAAAAGATTAATAAACATATGATTTCAAATGTATGGAGGTATAGTTATAAAGTAAAAATGGGAAAGTCAGCAGTAAAAGAGAAAGTTGAAGGGAATGTATAAGTTGGAGACCTCAGTTGTTGAGTTGACAATTGGGTCCTCAGCAGTCGACATTATGTCAGTTTACTGTCAAATTCTCGGTGTTCTGAAATTACTTTTTTAATCTATATTGCCACTGAACACTTTTGTGGCTTTGATCCTCAAGAAGCAATACTCCACAGCCTTTCAGTTCTGTGTCATTAGTTTCTTCCTACTCCCTGCCAAAACTGCTCCTTGAAATACATTTTTATTTGTATTTATGTGTGAGATCCTTCTCTATAAACTTGATGAAAACCTCAGTGCAAGTCCTGTTTTCATCTCCAACATGTGAATGTTCTCATCCAGGTGTACAATAAACATAGATGATGACGGCCTCTTCACACCTCCCAGGGTGGCATGTTAACTGGCTTCAATGCCTTTGGATAAAATGTTAATTTCAGCTCAGCTGTCTCTTGTCTAATTGTCATTAGGTGGCGCACATTGCTATTTTACGTCAGCATTTTAAATCCTTTATAAAAACCATTTCCGTCCATGAAAGTCCTAGGTGTTAGATTGGCTAATGGAATCCATAAATTAATAATTCATATTTTACATTATCATGTCAATCTGTTAAATGATATTGTCATCCAAGCAAGATCAGATGATTATTTCAAAAGGATGATCTTTCTCGGCTTGAAATTCATAACTACAAAATTAAAATATCTCGAATTTCTTCAAACGCTACTAAAGACAGAACAATATTGTCAACTCAGGCATGTTTGCCAGATTATAAATGTTGGTAATTTTTAATTCTAAATAAGAAAACCAGCCCAGATCATGGGAAACTATATAAAATATATTTTATAATGGTACACTAGTAAACAATGTAGATTTGAGTTGTCACTGTACTGGGTTATCACAAGCTGTTGTTCAGTGAAAGACCCAAGAAAATGTTAAATATCCTCTGTTCTACTGTTCCCTGTCTTTTATTTTAACTCTCGTGCCATGGTCACCTGGTAAAATAGCGCACTTTAGAAATTACTTTTTAAACTTATGTTATGAAAGTCAATGATGGAGTAATTATTCTTTCCTAACAATAGGCAAGTAGCATATGTATTACAAAATTGGAAATAATGTAATTTGTGCAAAATAATAGTATATGTAAGTACAATAGTGCTTTAGTATTATTTACAGGAATCTTATTCTCAGAATAGAATCACAGAAATGTTACAGCATAGCAGGAGGTCACTTTGCATGTTATTTCCGTGCTGACTCTCAAATAAGCATTCACCTCATGCCACTCCACCCACTGTCTTCCCCATAACCCTTCAGGTTCTTTATCTTCAGTCATAATCCAATTACCTATGTCTTCACCGCACTCAGAGGTAATGTATTCCAGATCCTAATCACTTGTTACATGCAAAATATTTTCTCATGGCTCCATTCTGTCTTTTGACAATTATCTTGAATCTGTGTCTTGTTATTGGTCCTTTTGCCAGTGGGGAACAGTTTCTCCCGATCTACGCAGTCCATGTCTTGCATGATTTTACATCGACTATGTCTGCTGACCCTAGGAGGCATGTGTACTGTGCCCCAGTTAAATAGGCACAGGTCTTTGCATAATGATGTAATCACATGATGACATGGTAGGTTAGGAAATGTGCACATGCGCATTTCTGGATGAGTGAGCATGTGCATTTTCAGGTGTCAGGAGGCACTGCCTTTTAAATACCTCTATCAAATCTACTGTCAATTTATTGTTCTCAAAGGAAAATAGTCCTAAGTTCTCCATCTTTCTATGTAACTGAAGTTCGTTATTGCGAAATCCATTCCTGTGAATCTTATAGGCGGTGTCTCTAATGCTGTCTATTTTATGAGCTATTGCATGAAGAAAAATGTATAACTTCCAAGTACCAAAGCATATATTATTAAACAGCGCAAAATCTAGCTATATATTGGTGCATTATTACAAAATATATTTCAACCACTTTCTTGTATTCTGACCTGATGCAATCCCATCATTTTCATTAAAAATTATGTTGTTTCTGTCAAGCTGAAGACGTGCTGATCACACGCGCACAGTAGAAAAGAATTTACCTTTGTATGGAGCGTGAATAGGTGAATTCATTAGGTGAATAGAAATGTCCATTCTGATTCAATTATGTTTACTCACTTTTGACCTAGTTGTACTGTAAAACTGCCTCATTTCAGTTGATACTTTTAATGATTGCTGGCTTTGATCCATCTGAGCTAGGAGATGCTTTTTTTAATCAGTTAAACTTCTGAAAATACTTCAATTTTTTGAAGCACTTTATGGAATTTTAAACAGGAACTTTAATGTGATTTTAAAATGGTATATGCAGAGGATGCTACAGATAAAGGCTTACAAACACATTTTTAAAGCTGCCTTTGTAATCTTCCATAGGTATTTACTGGTTTTACAGCATTTTTCCTTCTTTAAACAGTTCAATTACGCTGACAGAGTTGTGCTAATATGTTGAATTGATATTAGTGTAGGACTTCTAATGTAACAGTTATATATCCTAAATTCACTCAAACGCCAATTGCCAGAAATGAAAATGAAACTTGGTGAAGAGGGTGGTTTGCTGCAAAGAAAACAGGACAATGCACTCAGCTAGACTAACTGTGGAAACAAGTGTGTCAGACTCCATTTTGTAATGATTCTGCATTAAGAATCATAGTTTGGAATTGTGAAGAAAAAAATGTCTGAAAATCTATTGGATTCAAATTCAGGTGATAAGGCAATATTATGTTCCAGTTACATAATAAGGATCAATACGCATGGTGGATATATTTTAATAGGTTAAAATCAATAATTTTTTTCTTCCAAAGTTGTGCTGTGAAATGGTAATGTGGGAAAGCGAGAAATTGCATTTATATAAGGGTCCAACATCCTATAGAGCTTCACATATTGCAATTAATGCTGATAAGTAAGAAAACAGTATGGCCATTTTTCACACAGTAAGAATTCACAAATAACTGTAAAATTATACTTTTATTTGCATGGTGTTGAAGGAAAAATATTAATTAGAACATTTGCAGCACTTACTGGTCTGAACAGCATATCCAGCTGAAATTGAACACTGAGCCAATGAAGGTGATATTATGACTGTTTTAAACAAAGTACTCTCGAGTTATGCGCAACTCTTGAAGGAGCAAAGAGGAGTGGTGAGATTTCAAGGGGGATTTCCAGTGTATGACACTGGGCACTTGAAGGCACAGCTACCAATGTGGGGATCAAGGGCTGAAGGATGGACAGAATGTCAGAGTATGAGGAGTGATGAATCTGAGCACGTATTCAGTTGCTGGAAGCTCCAAAGTTGGGAGGAAATCAAATGTAGAAAAAAGAGTTTGATTATTGTAAATTGCAGGCACTGGGGGAGTAAGTGTTTATTCACAAGGTGAATGGTGATTGTTTTGCAGAACTTACTTTGAGATAGAACACAGTCAGCCATACAATTTTAAGTTTACAGTGTGGTTAGCACTGCTGTCTCACAGCGCCAAGGACCTGCGTTCGAGTCCAAGTTTGGGTAGCTGGCTGTGTGGGTTTCCTCCCACAGTCCAATGATGTACAAGTTAATTATATTAGCTATGGTAAATTGCCCCATAGTATCCAGGGATCATGTGATAGTGTGTAGTCTGCTGGTTAACTACTAGATTGGTCGTGGTAAATGTGGCATTATGGTTTGGGGGTGGCTCTGGGTGGTATACTCTTTGGAGGGTTGGTACTGACTCGATGGGCCAAATAGCCTCTTTCTGCACTCTAGGGAATCTATGATTTTATTGTACTGAAGGCTAGCTGAGAACATTGGAAGAATTCCACTAGAAAATAAGCACAGTTGGAGACAAGTGATGTTACTGATGTGTATGTGTTTTGACAGAGACAGTTTGGGGGTCAGAGGTTCTTTTTGGGGGCTGATTAGATGGTGACATTGCAAACAGCTTGAGACACTGGTGGTGATAGGATAGAATTAGTACAGGGGTATTACTTAATGATGTGATTGGGATATATCTTTTAGGTGTTTAATTGTTGCCTATTAAGAACTGAACATCAAACGAGCAACCTGGCTGAGAGGCAACATTTGGATTGGGAGTTAAATCTAGCTAGTGTCATATGGAAATTGATCCGTGCCTTTAAGTGAAATCAGCAAGGCACATGGATGAGGCAGAAGCTAGAGATATTCCGGAGGCACTCTAGAGGTAATGATATGTGAAAGGATCTTATGTTGCTCTGGCCACGTTTGAATTTCTTGGAAGGATTTCCATCATAAGGCTTAGAGGCTTTTTGCACTATATCTTAATTGACTTTTCAGTGTAGCAGTGTGCCCATCGTCAGGACTGAAAACAAAAACTGCTGGAGATCACAGGGGCTCAGGCAGCACCTATGGAGAGAAAGCAAGGTAACATTTCAAGTCTAGATGAAGCCCCACAGTGATCTCCAGCATATTTTGTTTTCAGTACAGATTCCAAAATCTGCAGTAATTTGCTCCTGCCCATTGCCAGGAACTGCCCATTGAGGAAACTCACCATTCAAGGATCCTGAAACAGGATGCAATTTTGCTCATTTTAAGAGTCTGTATAGGAATCTTTCCAGATATCCAGGCAATGCCCGCTGAACAGGCTGTGGCAATCTGTGTCAGAATGGAACACAGGTATATGCGACAGTGCATATTTACTTAATTGTGCGGCTCAAAACTAGATATGAATCACAGCGGAGCGTTATCTCTCAGAACTAATTTCTTGGTTTTAGATGCTATAGGATGGATAGAAAAGGAGGCAACAAAGGGTGGGTGGAGCTGGGAGAGGTGGCGTTTTCGATTAAGGAACACATCACTGCTGTAAGTAGGGACAGTAATTCTGAAAATCGTCCAGTGAAAATATGTGGATAGAAATTACAAATAAGAAAGGAAAAATCACTTTGGGATTGTACCATAGCACCACCAACCCTCCCCTTCCCACTCCTCGATAGTAAGAGGGAAATTGAGAAACAAATAGGGAGATCTCAGATATATGCACGCATAGTAAGGTTGTAATAATGGGGGATTTTAATTTTCCAAATATCGACTGACACTACCATAGTGTTAAAAGTTTGGATGGTGAAGAATTTGTCAAACGTGTTCAAGAAAATTTTCTTTATCAATATATGGATGTTCCTACCAGAGAAGAGGCAAAACTAGACCTTCTCTTGGGCAATAAGGCAGGGCAGGTGACTGAAGTAAAAACGGGGAAACATTTTATGTCTAGCAATCATAATTCTATTAGTTTCAAAATGGTTATGGAAAAGGATAAACCTGCCATAAAAGTTAAAATTTTAGTTGGAGTAAGGCAAATTTGAATGGTACGAGACAAAAACTTACAAAAGTTGACTGGAGTAGACTGTTCACAGGTAAAAGGACGTCTGACAATTTGAAGGCTTTCAGCAGTGTGACAACGAAAGTTCAGAGGCATTTAGTTTCTGTTAGAGTGAAGGGTAAGGCTGGTAAGGTTAAGGAACAATGGATGAATAAAGATATTGAGGTTCTAGTCAAGAATAAGAGAATCTTATTTTAGATATAGACAACTTGGTTCAAATGAATCTCTTAATCAATATAAAGAGTGCAGAAGACGTTCTTAAGAAAGAAATCAGGAAGGCAAAGAGGGGATTTGAGATTAGCTTATCCTTAGCATTGGCAGATAAGGTTAAGAGATTCTACAAATACATTGAGAGCAAGAGGGTAACTAGAGAGAGGGTAGGGCCTCTTAAAGATCAAGGAGGTCATCTTTGTGTTGAACCCCAGGAGATGGGAGAGATATTAAATGAATATTTTGTGACAGTTTTCACTGTGGAGAAAAAAAATGGAGTTTAGGGAATGCAGAGAAATAAACTTTGATGTTTTAAAAACAGTTCACAGGACAGAAGAAGAAGTTCAGCAGGTCTTAGAGAATATAAAGGTGGATAAATCTCCGGGATCTGATCTAATGAATCCCAGAACATTGTGGGAAGTAATGGAGGAAATTACGAGACCCCTCGCATAAATGTTTGCATCATCTCTAACTAATGGTGAGGTTCCTGATGATTGGAGGGTGGCTAATGTTGTACCACTTTTTAAGAAAGGTTGTGAGGAGAAACCGGGGAACTACAGACCTGTGAGTCTGACTTCGATTGTGGGTAAATTGTT
>NC_063342.1:47100919-47136724 GCF_021869965.1 Rhincodon typus | reverse complement strand
GTTCTGTGTGAGGAAAATCATGTCTCACAAACTTGTTTGAGTTTTTTGAGGAAGTTACTAAGAAGATTGATGGCAGAGCAGTAGACGTTGTTACTTTAGTAAAGCCTTTGACAAGATTCCGCATGTTAGATTAATTAGTAAAGTTAGGTCACATGGGATTGAGGCTGAGCTTGCCTGTTGGATGCATAATTGGCTTAACCGCAGGTGACAGAGAGTAATGGTGGAGAGTTCTTTTTCTGACTGGAGGCCTGTGACCAGCAGTTTTCCACAGGGATCGTTTCTGCGTCCTCTTCTGTTTGGCATTAATATAAATGATTTGGATGAGAATATGGAAGGCATGATGAGTAAGTTTGTGGATGACACAAAATTTGGTGCCAGAGTAGACAGTGAAGAAGGTTGCTTAAGATTACAAAGGGATCTTGATCAAATGGGTCAATGGGCTGAAAAGTGTCATGTTCAGGTTGTACAGGACATTGGTGAGACTTCTTCTGGAGTATTTCTGGAGTGTCCAGTTCTGGTCCCCCAGTTATAGGAAGGGTATTATCAAGCTGGAGAGGATTCAGAAGAGATTTACCAGGATGTTGCAGGAAATGAAAGGTTTGAGTTAAAAGAAAGGGTGGATAGGCTGGCACTTCTTTCACTTCAGCATAAGTGGTTCAGAGATGACGTGATAGAAATTTATAACATAATGAGAGGTATAAATAGAGTTAATGATAGTTGTATTTTCTCTAGGATGGGGGATTTCAATACGGTGCACATTTTTAATGTGACAGGAGAGAAATTTAAAAAAAGACATCAGAGGCAATTTTTTTACACAGAGGGTGGTTCATGTGTAGAATGAACTTCCGCAGGAAGTGACGGATGTGGGTACAATTACAACATTTAAAAGGCGTTTCGATAGATACGTGAACAGGAAAGGTTTGGAGGGATATGGACCAGAAGCAGGCAGGTGGGACTAGTTTAGTTTAGGATTATGTTTGGCATGGAATGGTTGGACCAAAGGATCTGTTTCCGTGTTGTATGACTCTGTGCCACGAGTCTGCATTTGTAAATAAGGGAGAAAAATCTTTAAATTGATTTACTCGAGTAAAAACTGGACCCCGAATGTCCCGTGATAACCACCAAATGTTGGTGGGTTTGAGGATAAATACAAATCCTTGAGGGTCAAATCAGATCTGAGATCAGTTCAAGGTCGTGAATGTATCATGTTTCTTTTAAGTTTTGTGACAGAATGGTGCCAGAACTCTAAGGTTGGGGAGTCAGATGAGCAGGAGCTGCAAGTAACAGCCAGGGATGGGAAGGTATCCTACACTTTCATTGGTGGAAATGGCTGCATCAGGCACTATGTAGCAGCTGAGAATTATGCAAAATGTCTGGTAGGTATGGGAGCAGTACAATAAGATTGCTGAAGCCAGCACTGAAAATGAAAACAGCCGGTGCCAGTTCAAAGAACTGGATTTCTGATGACGCCAATAGAATAACCAGTCCTGTGGTTACTTCCAGTACAAATCCACATCTGAAAAGAACAAAAACAAATTACACCAGTACAGGCTGGGAGACTTCAAGATGGTTTGATACTGTAATCAGACTGGTCCAATCTTGTTGTCTCCATCCAAACATGTGCACGGACAAGAACACTCTTGCTACATGAGTAGGATTTTTAAAGATTTCCTCCACCAAGTAATCTCAGGCTCTTGTATCCATTAAGGAAGACAGCATTTCAGCAGCCAGTGAGATGAGATTTTAGGCATTGTTCTATTCAATAAGTCATGGCAACTTTAGATATGCATTTCTAGTCACTAGCACTGCAGCATAAAGCAGAAAAACTGTGGAAACCTGACACCATCAGAGACATCCATTTTCATGGGTTTTCTCATCTGCCATTCAATCTCCATTTAAAATAAATGCCAGATAGCTGCAGGAGCTATCTTTTTAATAAAGGGATTTGCAGCTTTTGAGCTTCCTTTGGGGTTTGGCTGGAGGAAATCTACCAGGCAAGTTATCAAGAAAGTGTACTGCACACAGAACTCTGTTTTGAGTGTCCTTTTTGTCATGACACATTTCTCTATGATAACTATAAATAATATTCAGCGCCTAGCAGGTAGAGGATGTATTTTTAATTGCTGGCAAAATAAAAATCACTACATCAGTTTTCATACCTTCCTGAAATGCTCCACCATGTGAGATAATGTGCTGTGAAAAGCTGAAAAGAAGTGATAAATTTGAATGTGAGCAGCCAGAGAAACTTTGTCTGTTTTTCGTTCTGAGTGTGCCAAAATGACACAGTTTATTTCAAGTATGCCTTGATATTACTTAACTTTGCAGGTGATTGCACAAAATTAAGACAACAAACATAATTACCTGGAACCTAATAATGTATTTGGAGGTTTTAAATCTATGGATAGAGTTTTATCAGGTTCTGAGTGATGATGGCTTTGGCAAGATGAGTGGCAGACTTCGGTGACATGATCGGCAAGCACCATCTTGACTTTGAGATAATTTCTCTGCATCTTGTATGTTTTTCTCAAGTTGTATGGCGAGATTCCTGGTGGGCAGCAGCAGGTTCCCAATTGACACTCTGTTGCATGTTAAATGGCTTGTTCATAGCCCAAAGTTGTCATCTAATCAAACTCCCTGTACAATTTAGCCCTTGGGTAAAACATGGTGTGAAGACCAGAGCAGTTTCTTGGTGGATTCAACTTGCTGCCTGCTCCAAAAGACCTGGACACAGGACACTAACATCTCAAGCATGCTTTATGGACACCAACTACACCCCCCCCGATGGTGGTACTTTTACTGGCGGAGTGGTCAAGGATGTTTACCTTCTTCCTACATTGCTGGGCGTTTCTTCAGATGCCTGAGACTGCTGTAACCCAGGTGGCAACCTTGGATGAGGTTGACATGGTTTGATGTTGCTGCTTCTACGGCTGGTACTACAGGGGAAAAAAAAGTCCTGCCTGTGCACCACACCACCCAGCGGGAGGTCCAGGAACTTGCCCACAAAGCACGGTGCTGATTTCCCCATCTGCCACATTTGGGGCAAATATGAACAACCGTGCAGGACAACTCTGGACTGACCATGTTTGACGGGGTGCATAATGGCCTTTTAAATACAGTGCAAGTGCCAGGGATGCCAGCCAATTCTGGGATCTCGAGTGAGTAACGAGTTGCTCCGGGAACGTCACATGGTAAAATGGGCAAAAATCAGACTTGCTGCAAGGTCTCAAACACCAATCATTGCAACGAGTTTGTTAAGATGCAGCGAGAAAACACGTATGTTATCACGGTGAGAATCACTCCACCAAACTCGATACGACTTGCACTTAATCAAACAAAACCATAAAATTCAGCTCATTGTTTCCTTTATATTGTGGCAACTCTAAGTTTGGTACCAGCAGCATAAGTTAAATAAAACATTATTGCTGTCCTTGGTGGCCTGATAATCACTGCTAAAAGAATTGTACCCCAATGATACATTTAAACACTGAGCGCTCATTCTGATCTGGTCACCATTGCATTGTGCTGAGTTCCTCTGTTTGCTGACTTCTGTCGTCTTTTTAAGGGCCTTCAATGGTAGTTCTTAAGACAGCTGCTCCACTACAAGGTGTATGGGCTAAGTGCTGGATTAGAATAGTTAGGTGGCTATTTTGATTGGCGTAGACATGATGGGCAAAAAGGCCTTTTTTCTGTGCTGTCGATCTTTGTGACTGCTTTGTCCGAGTTACTAGAAAGGCTCATACTATATAAAGACAGCATGACACCACTAATACTATGAAAAATTATTGTTGGAATGAAAACTAAAGGAAATGATTATCAATTATACTGCATATACTTCAGATCACAATATTGGCGAATATTATGCTAAGACCACTGAAGGAAATGTAAGCTGACAGTGAGTTTCTTTTTATGTCACTGATCCCATGATTTCCTTTCATTTCTGAATAACTAATTTAAGTTGCAGTCAACATAGCGGAAGTTAATTATTCATTTACACATGCTTGGCTTGTTTTTGTACATGGTTATTTCATAAGTACAATTAAAATTTAGAAGACAAAAATGCCAAAACATGTTGAGACATAAAAATATTTTTGACCAAGAAGTGG
The DNA here is from genome assembly GCF_021869965.1 of Rhincodon typus. NCBI lineage: Eukaryota > Metazoa > Chordata > Chondrichthyes > Orectolobiformes > Rhincodontidae > Rhincodon > Rhincodon typus. Next base: position 47,132,621 of record NC_063342.1, on the reverse strand, counting down.
CCAAATGCTTTTGTAATGAAATTGACCTAAAAAAGTGGGGGGAGGGGGATTTTCCAGTCATTCATAGCTGTTCAGAAACATTTCATGGCCTTCTCGTTGGCTATCATGCACTGCAGGATATGTGAGATCTATGAGATCAGGACAATGGTGTTGGCAAAATTTTACTAGGGCCTTGAGTTGGCCCAGAACTCTTTTGAGGCCCATCACAATGCCAGGAGCATCTTGCTGCATCTCTTGTGCTTTTCACAAGTAGCTTGATGAGATTGTCACTCACTAGTGGCACTTTGCCAATAATTACATATTAAGTGCCTCAATAATATTACTAATAATATCACTAATATTACTAATAATATCACTGTCCTCAATAATATTCAGCTTTCTATCTTGCCAAACTTGCCAAACAAGCTAGACATCAGGAAAACTTGATATTTCAACTGGAATGGGTACTGGGGGATTCAGCACATGGCTTATTCTGAAGGACTTCCATTGTTGATTATGAAGAAGACAGCATTTCAGGACACCATTCAAGGGCACAAGCTGCAGTTACCCCTCATCCACAGACAACGGCATCAGACTTTGTCAAAACTTCAACTGTTTTCCCTACTCTCCCTCCACCCATAACACCAATTTTTTTTGTCTCCAGCTGTCTGTGTAAGGGGAGTTTGAAGTTTTAATTAGTACAATTATATACCAATGTTTCCTAAATGTTTACCTGTAGCTAGAGTCTATTTACTATAATAAGTAGCAGTTTTTGTTGAGTACAGAAATTCTGTCAAGTTGGTTCCTGAAAAAAAATATATTAAAGATGTTTTTGTGATGAATTTTGGAATAGTGGGCTTGATTTCCATTGCACTGATCCAGTGAGGTATGATATAATGAACATAGAAGTTGAGGATGGCTTTGCTAACACCCCCAACCCCTCCAGGACCAATCAATGTTCTCAATATAGTCTACTATCGACTGCAGTAGGTTGTCCCTGCTTTCAGGTGTACTGGTGAGAGCCACTGATATCATTAAATCCAGTCCATAATCTCGGGTGGTATTGCAGTACAGCAATAAAAACAAGTAGTACTGATCTACAGAGTCTCCAGCCTAGGTGGGACAGATTATTGGTCATGGGTAGAGATGCAAGATAATGCAATTAATTGACAATTCAGTGGTTTACCCACAAAAACCCTCAGTCCAATTTGCTCAGCTGGTTCTCTCCGTCTTCATCTATTGACAAAGAAGCAAAGAAGCCATGTAGTTGGCTTAAAGAGGCATAAGAAGTTTAAATCTGATTGATTTTTATCTGCCTCAAAGAAACAAACCTGAGGCTGAACGGAAAGAGAAAAAAACAGTATTATCGTATAGCAAAGTACTCCAAATATTCCACACAGTAGAGTGGTACTGATACACTCATTCTCCACAGAAATCTGAAAATCAGTCAAGACAAAATATTCACAGCAATTCATTTTAATTGGTGTTGCTAACATAAGAGATACCTTAAAGAACTTTACAGAACATGGAAACAGAATGAGAGAAAAGGGAATGAGGATAAGAACAAGAAGAAAAGAGAATTAATTTGAATGTTTTCAAGTTTTGGACATGGAATAGTGAGCAGTAAGTTTGATTTTAGGAGGATACTGGGCTACATGTGACTCCAAGCTCACAGCAATGTCTTTGGTTCTCAACTGCTCTCTGGGCAATTAGGGATGGGCAATGAATGCTGGCGTAGCCAGCGATGCCTGTATCCTATGAAAGAATAAACCCTGAGAAGCTGGATGACTGTAGTTGAAATGTGCAAAGAGTTAGTGCAAAGTTCCACAAGTTGAACAGCAACTGGGAACACTCTTAAAATACTGCACTGCGTAATTGATTTATGTTGATTTTTGCTATGGATGCATTTATCAATAATTTGCATCACTTACAAGATCCATTTGCCAAAACATTCCGGTTATTTACATGCAAAAGACTAACTGCATTGACACTGTAAATGGCCTTATTGAAAAATTGAATGCTTGAAGTAATTATATCTCAAAGATGGACTTAAGGTAGCGGCCACAGAGATAACTTAAATTACAGGAGCTCCAAGGAGTCGAAGTGTTTTTGTAGATATGAACACAGAAATTGCTAGAAAATCTGAGCAGGTTTGGCAGCATCTGTGGAGAGAAATCAGAGTTAACGTTTCGGGTTCAGTGCCCCCTTCTTCAAACCTGTTGAGATTTTCCAGCAATTTCTGTTTTTGTTTCAGATTTCCAGCATCCTCAATCCTTTTTTTTTTTGTAGATATGAAGATAGGGATGGTTACAGTTTATCCAGAAGCAAATGATGGGCAAGCAGCTGAAATAACTGAAAGCAGCAGTGAAGAGAAAGAGAATTGTAGAGGGACAGTGAAACAAGAGTATTATTGGACTAGACTTGGAAGCTACCAGTCTGTGTGTTTTAGATGATATTACCAAGATGCATAATGGAAATGAAGGGAGCAGGACAGAGGAAGAGTTATTCAGATCCCATAAATTTGCAGAAGAATTGATCCCCAAAAATATACTTTGAGCTCAAATAATCCAGAGCACTGGGGCATGTCAATGAGTCAGAAAAAGGAAATACTGTTTCACAGAACATGCAAAGAATGTGTCGTTCAGGTGAGCCACTGGAAGCAGACAGGTGAAACATTGGAGGGGGAACTGAATGGTAGGTTGAGAATGTGAGGACTGCACCAAACTATTTTCACACTGAGTTGTAAAGAGTTGTAAACCCAAGGCCCGTCAGACTGTGGAAGCCTGCTGGATCTTCCAGCAAGCAGGCACCTATCTGCGTTCAGATCTGAAGACCACGAGCTCTAGGACTTGTTAGACCACAGAAGAGACAATGGCTACAGTTGGTACAACAACCTCTCAGACTCCTGACCATGAAAGTAGAAATGCTCTTTGGTGCGGCTCTCCCTGGTTAGCAGTTGTGGCCATGGGAGTCAGAAGCATAGGCTGAGGTGAGACTACCAGTGACCGCCCCCTGCTTTCTGTCCAGTGCCGTGATCGTGCACAGATTAGTCCACATCAAGGGAGGTCCCAACACCAGCCCTAACTTGAGTGCTAACAGACAGTTTGAATGCACTGGTTAACCAGTTGGATGGCTGAATCTTACACACGCACTCGTATCTGAAATACCAAAGTCGAGCTGCTGTAGTGTCATTCATTGACTACTTTAAAGGCCTCCTTTTGCAGCAAGGTGGGAGTTGAAGTTTACAACTTAATTCAGATGGAGAGCATCAGGGTTTTGTTATGCCACCATCCCACCTAATTAATACCCCTTCCCATTTCTAGTCCCACCACCCCCAGGTCTGGAAGGTCCCACCCTAAATTTCCAACTAGGTGGGTAGGCTGAAAATTTTTTTCTCAACTTGTGCAGTTTTTGTGTCTCCCTAATTTTAAATCTTACTTGTAAACATATATATATATACCCACACATTGTACAGCTCTGTCCTTTCAGTCAACAGAACAAAACTAAACAGCTTGTGCAACATTTGGTATCGACAGAGCTGGAGGGTTAGAAGGAAACGAGACCTGACCATAATATTAATGCTTCCACTAATTCTCCTAGTGTGTGTTAATTGGGACTGGGTTTCCCCTTTCACCTTGAAGATTATAACCATGCACATTGTAGACATTATGCAATGGGTATCATTAGCCTAGGATTGCACAAGCTACAAAATATCTTGCAGATTCAAAGATCTAAAAGAAGGAATGCAGTCCATTTTATCAGGCATTCAACTGTACACATTTTAATGAAATACAGCTGTAGACAAATGATGGTCGATTGAATGACTAACCATTGCATCACCACTGCCTGAATGTAGTCTCCCAAAAATTAAGAGTGCAAACTGCTTATAATGGAGTTAAATAAAAGCAAAATTATTATTCATTGTTCTAGAAAATTGGACTTTCAAATAGCTCTGGCAGAGCACCAAAATGGCTTGTAGTTCTGTAATTAAATTTCTCTTCTTAGATGAAAGCATCATACTATTTGTGTTTCTGCTCGACAAATTACTGAGATCAACATTGTTTTTTTGAAAAATTAATCAGGCATTCCATAGTGAACGGCAGTTAAAATATGTGGACGTGAGGCACAAAGGAAATTAAAAGTTCCATTCAAATCAGGTGATATGCTTGTAGGTGTTGCATGTTATGTTCAAGGGCACCATTAACCTAATTTTCCGAATACAGCAACTTGCTTGCAATTTTTTGTGCTTTTGGAAAGATTGTGCAAAATATGATACTGATTATGGGAGTGCTAAAGCAATATTCCACTGAACAATGGAAAACAGAAAACTTGCAAAGAAATTGCATCGGTACAAACCTCCCACTGTTGCTCCCATACACACATTCCCATCTCTCTAACACCCCCACACACTCCAACTCCCAAACTCTCTCCACCGCTCCTGCTGTTCCCACCACCACATATTCTATCTGTCCCTCGCAAACTCTGGCCATTGTGAAACATTGATATTACCTGCTTAGGAAATACAAATACAAACTTATGAAGTATAAACTCAAAATGTACTGTAATAGAAAATAGAGTTGAGAAATCAGGTGAACTATTTCTTCTTGACGATGCATCAACAGAACTGTAAGAACACAGATAATTTTCATGTCTTTGTGTAGTTATTAAAATACAAATAACCCTCATAATGGGTGCAATTCTCCAACTAACTAAAAAAAAACTAGGTTCTTAATACTGTTGTGGACCCTGCAACTTCTCATCCTGGATGTGCACCCACTTTGTTACAATCTAGTTAGGGACCAAAAATTTTTGTTGTGGAATAGGAAAATTTGAAATCCCAGTTAATTGCTGTGAGGCGGGTAAAAAGTTATGGGATCCTCTGGTTTCAGATAAACAGAAAATAAAATAGCTACACTCGTGTCAATAAAGCAAATAGTAAATATTATCTGTTTTATGTTATGAGCCAGACTGCCAAATTTACATTATGATCTGGCTAGGGACCATGACCTGATGTAGAGCTGGGTGTTTCTAAAGTCATCAAAGTGTAACATCCCAGGTAATTAGTGGAAGAACACAACCACAAGATTCGATGGTTTTGAACAAACCACAAAATTAAACAATAAAACAATGTACGATATGCATGCAATGTATATTCTAAAATCCAATCGGGATTAACCTGAGATATGTACGGGTATTAGACACAATGGGCTGAATTTTGTCAAAAGTCAGCTATCATACATTAGCCATTGGCAGAAATTCTCACTACTGCCAGGATTTCCAGTACTTGCACCATGTATAAAGCCCAACTCTACACCAAGTATAATTGCAGCCGGCCACAAATAGACATTCAGAGTCCATATAGTATGAGGGAAATGAAAATGAAAAACTTCTGAGGGCGCATGGATTACATGTCACGACAAATAAAAGCTCACATTCATAAATGTATTGTCACTTTACATTGTCCCTTGTCTGATTGATTGTTATTGTCACTCCAGCTGTCATTATTTTTATTCTGTGCAGTCTTTCAAAGCACAGGAGGACCTTTGGAGTTACTGTGCATGCATTAGAGGGAATACTGACTGTAACTGCAGCTAGAAGAATCAAGCTGCACAGGCTAACAGCCCTTAGTGCCATATTATGTTTGAACCCTGTATAATGGAGTGGCACTCTTTCCCTGATGGAGGGCATAGCACACCAGACTATGACCTACCCCTCCTGACCAACTTGGAGAGAGAACCCAGACCGATGCGTGACCAGACCTGTGGTTACAGAGCTTCCGATTTCTCCTCAGAAAACCCTACATTGTGGAATTAGGCCATTTGGCCCATCAAGTCCACACCAACCCTCCAAAGAGCATCCTACCCAGACCTGAAACACCTAACTTGCACATCCCTAAACCCAATGGGCAATTTAGTGTGGCTAATTCACCTAACCTGCACATCTTTGGACTGTGGGTGGAAACCGTGGCACCCAGCAGAAACCCACACAGACACGGGGAGAATGTGCAAACTCCACACAGTCGCCCAAGAGTGATTCGAACCGAGGTCACTGGTGCTGTGAGGCAGCAATGCTAACCACTGAGTTATCGTGTCACCCACTTACTGAGCATGCATAACATGTCTGGTTGTCGTGGACCTGCAGGACTAATGGTGGTTCACATATTGGAACATAATAACACTGAAATCGCCAACCCTTACCACTCTCAATGCCAGACCAATATTGTCTAAATTCCTGCACTGATAATGAACGATTCTCTTGATGAACTGTTCCAATGCCCTTGACTGGCAGCAGTTCCCCATGACTTGACTGAGGACTACACCCCGTAGACTTTGGGACACGACAATTTAGTTGGAGCAAATTGTGTATTTTCCACATAAGCTGCTGCCACATGGTGCAAGTGTGACATTAATGTAGCATGGTGATGGAAAGCATCACATCAGACCTTCGATTGATCAGTGCTGGTAAATATGCCAAGCTGCCTGGCTTCATTTCTGCAGGAAGAGGCAAGGCAAGACAGACACACTGTGAGGCTGTAAGTACTGCTTGAGATAGCAATGTGTAAAAAGGCAAGACCTGGCAAGCAAAGGTGCTATTAGCATCCATATCAGTGCAGTGAGTGATTGCTAAGAGAACAAGCGAGGTGCCCTGAGGTGTATTGCAATGTAAGATGCTTGTGCACTCTAAAGTGCAGCATTGAAGTGGTGAACTGTATTCCAAATTGATCTGAAATGTGCCATAATGATGTGATGAGGCTAGTATGTCTTCATAGATGGGAGATGCATGCGGTAACTGTCCATGGAGTACTACAGAGCCCATGTTGGGGACTGCTGTCCAAAATCGAGGCCCAAAGGAGCACGAAACAAACTGAAGTCGCCCAGTACCTGCTCATGTCTAGTTTCTCTTCATTTTATAGGAGAATAGGGACTTGCATATATATGGAGTTAGATTAGGTACTAATGAGGCGCAAGTGCATGCAAATATTTCTCTCTCGTCTCAATAACAAGAGCCTCATCTCACTGTTCAAACCTTGGGTATAGAATCTGACATCTTTTTCTCAATGTTAAGAGTCTCATTTTCCCAATCTCCCATTTTCCTGGCTGACTCCCCATTATTCATGTCATTGAAATTCAGTTCCCCACAAAGCACATGAGGCCCTAGCCCTGGAACTCCCTCCAAAAGCCATACTGTCACAGGTATTCTCAATAATCGCTAATGTCCTGGTGGCTTACTCTCCCAAACAAGGCTGTGCTCCTCTGTATTCTGGAAACTGCACTGTACCCATAATCTCACACACAATTTCCACACACCCATTCCCCACCCTGCTCATTGCTTCCAATGCTATCTTTTTACTCTCGCCCCCAATGCACTGTCATGACCACTATTTTCATCCACTCTCCCTGCCACTGTCTCTCCTAAATACTCCCTGCACTTTCTCACCCTATCCATGTCCTTTTTCTCTCAGTCTCCCACAGTGTCCCATCTAGCCCATACTGTCACCCGCCTTGCACACACTCACTTGTCTTTCACCCCCACCAAACTCTCTCACCCCTTTCCCCACTCTCTCAACCTCCAAAGTCTCTCAGCTCCTCACTCTCATGCAACTTCCCTATCCCAGTTGAATTACACAGGTATTCAAACTATTAGAAATGGTCTTGGCTCTTATAATCTACAATCCAGGTATTTACTTTCTGCTCTCGCCAACCAAAAGCCTGGACTTTTAGAGTATTTCTGACTGGAAGTACGTGGTAGGCTCAATATCGTGCCCATCACTGTAATTGATCTGGAGTTGTGGTGGATGGTGTGTAGATGGGTTTGTGATGCAGTGTTACTCTAACCTAAAAATGATTAGATTTAATATGAAATCAATTCCAAATGTCTGTGCTTGAGGGTTGTTGTTAGTAGGATGCATATATTTCCAGAAAATCTGAAAAAAATGTGGGTTAGTCATCGATTAAATATGGAGAAGGCATTCACAATTTTTTGGAGAATGGATTAGTTTCTCAATTAAATAAAGGGTTTTATGAGAAATTTTCCTGAAGGTGAGAAAGCAACATGAGGAAGTCGGTTTTCTTCCCAAAAAGAAATCCACTGAGTCGGACACATTAGGCATATCCGAAATTGTAATATAGTGCTATGTAAATTCAACTGTTATTGATATTTAATATAACTGTATTGATAATTAAACAAACAATTCCATATCGTAAAATCCAATGTGAATTTCTTTCAACGAAACACAAACTCTCATTCTCAGGTTCTGTTTTGTCCTGCCCTAGTATTTGTGAACTTCATGTTAATATTTATATTTCTTAAAAGCTAACCACAAGAAAGCTGCAAAAATGTGGTCAACCAAGTATCAACCAGGACAATAAACAGTAATAGGTCAAAAGTATGAGGCCTCTCTCTAACCTATTTAAATAGAAGTTAACCTGACAACCAGTTCTCTGGCAAATCATCTATTAAAGCCTTGCAACTTATTATAAATCCTCTGTTTTTCAAAACCTTCACTCTTGCAAAGGCATCAACTCATCTGAGAAACTGCTTGGCTCGACACAAAAGAAAGACTGAGATGATTATACATTGTCATTGTACTTATCTCTTCATCTGTATTTAATCTTTTTATGAATGATGGTGTGTGTGAGTTGAGTGAGTGACTCGTCACGTTTTAAAATTTTTACACGGGTCTTTTCGGTGGCACGGTGGCTCAGTGGTTCGTATTGCTGCCTGAAAGCCCCAGGGACTCGGGTTCAGTTCCAGCCTTGGGTAATTGTCTGTGTGGAGTTTGCACATTTTCCCCGTGTCTGTGTGGATTTCTGCTGGGTGCTCCAGTTTCCTCCCACAGTCCAAAGATGTGCAGGTTAAGTGGATTGGCCATGCTAAATTGTGCCTTGTGTCGCAGGGATGTGCAGGTAAGGTGGATTAGCCATGGTAAAATATAGGATAATAAATAAACTTCTTTATTTTAAAACTCTCAACTGAATGATGAAATTATTTAAATTGTTACAATCGCTCGGAGTATATCAAAATGACATATTCTTTACATGCAACACAATAAGAAAAACATAAATTCAATCCAGGATGCTCTGTTGATCTGATTAGTACACTGAATTTTACAGTAAATATTACTCTGAATTGAAACAAGTTATGGCACAGGTTCATAATATTTACTCTGCATTAAAGAATTGCAACTATAAAAAGAAAAGGATTCAGACAAACTTTTTGAAAGTTATTTTGTTTTTGTGGGCGTACAAGCAAATGAATGTACTTTAGTTCCTGTGCTCAAAGAGTGGCCCAAAAATTCCAAAATACTATTCCCCACCCTACTGAAGTAAAAGAAACACACACAATTTCCTATTGATGACTTCTGCACAGGCTTTCTGAGCTTTCCAAGAATCTATAAATCCTGCAACATAGAGAGTTGGCATGAACACCATGTCCATTTTTACAGCACTCGAATTTTAAATGTCCAGGAGACACTTTGAAAGCAACTGTGAAAGGGTATATTTACAATATAAATGAAGGGGAAGGGTGAAAGATTGGTGGGGGTTGTCAGAGCAGAAGTGGATGAGAGGTTAGTGCGGCAGGTGGATGACATGGGTAGGGTGCCAGGTGGGTGAGAAATTGGATTACCAGGTGAGTAGGGATGCAGGGTTCTAGGTAAATGGATGAGTGCTCAACATTTGTCATGAGCTTGGCTCACAAATCAGTGGTGGCAGTGCTGGGCTGGATGGGGGAGGGGTGTTGGTGGGGGGAAGGCGGTCAAGGGATGTCTTGGGTTGTGGCAGGTGAGGGGGTCTCGTGTCCAGGGACTGTCAGATCAGGGTGAGGGCCAAACCTCTGTATTGTTATGGGTTTGGGTCAGGTCAGGGGGTTTGAGGTTGGGCTTGGTGGTTGAGTATGGTGGTGCTTTCACATTTTTGGAGGGGATGATGTGATCTGGGGAAGTGTCACGTGTGGGGAGGGGAAGAGTGCATTTTAGTTGGTCAGATGGGGAGGGATCAGCACTGAGTCAGAGTTTTAATACTCATTAATTTGAGTAGGCTTTTGATCTGCTATTTTTCTTTTACATAGCTGTTAAGATAAGTTGGAAGCCTCTGAATTCTCTGACTTTGAGGGTTTTTTATTCAGACAGTTCCAAGAGCAGGGCAAATGCCAAAGGAAATTATCAGTGTCCTGGGCAGTTCACTCAGAGCTAGCTGTGTTGGGACTTCCACGCTATCGTAACGTGCAGCTGCTGTCTGTGTTCCAGATACAGTTATCTCCCCATCAGAATATCTGGGCTAGTGATCTCCATTCCACTGCTTAAATTGCTATTTCTTTGACACAGGAGCAAAGAACAGAGGTCAGTTTTGTGTGCAAAACACATGCAACTCCTGTCAATTTTTCATCCAGAAAGGCAAACACTGCTTTTAATATTTGGTTTTGTTTCTTTGGCAAATGTTTTTTTTTAAAGAGAAAAACTTCAATTTTAAGCATCAGAATTTGCTTATAACAATTTATAAATGAGTCAAAAGTATTGATTTCCAAAATAGATTAATGGGAACTGATTATAATATGACACTTTTTTCCTACGAAAGCGTGTTACTAAGTAGGGGTACAACTGGGGAGGGAACCAACAAGAGCAAAAATATAATTTACCTCATCCTTACCAGTTTGCCCGCTGCAGATCCATCTGTCCATGACCGTATCAGTAAGAGTGACCACCGCACAGTCCTTGTGGAGATGAAGCCCCACTTTCACATTGAGAACATTGTGCATCATATCGTGTGGCACTATCAGCATGTTGAATGGGACAGACTTTGAACAGATCTAGCAATGCAAGACTGGGCATCAATGAAGTGCTGTCGGCCATCAACAGCAGCAGAATTGTACCCCAACACCAATCTGCAACCTCAGGGCCTGGCATGTTTCCACTCGGCCATTATTGTCAAGCCATGGGATCAGCCTTGGTTCAATGGAGAGTGCAGGAGGGCATACCAGGAACAGCACCAGGCATATCTTAAAAATGAGATGTCAACCTGGTGAAGCTACACAACAGGAGCACCTGCATGCCAAACAGCATAAGCTGGATGTGATAGACAGAGCTAAGCAAACTCTCAACCAATGAATCAGATCTAAGCTGTGCAGTCCTGCCACATCCATTTGTGAACAGTGATAGACAATTAAACAACTCACTGGAGGAGGATATTCTAAAAATATCCCTTAATGATGGAAGACCCCAACGCAAAAGTGCAAAAAATAAAGCTGAAGCATTCGCAGTAATCTTCAGGAATGGCAACTGCCCTTCCCAAGACTGAAAGAAACGACAGAGAATTGTGAACACTTGCACAGTCCATCACACAAACCAGCCTCCCATCCATTGACTTCATCTGTACTTCTTGCTGCATCAGGAAATCAACCAACCCAATCCAAGATTCGTCCCACCCCAGTTATACTCTCTTCTACTTTCTTCCGTTGGCAGAAGATATAAAAGCTTACACACATGTATGAACAAATCCACAAACACCTTCTTCCTTGCTGTCAGACTTTTCAATGGACTTCTTTCTTGTTAATATTGATCTCTCTCTGCACCTTCTCAAACAACTGTTAACATTGTATCCTGCACTCTCTTCTGTTATCCTGATGCACTTCTGTAGTATGATCTGCCTGTAAAGCCTTAAGACAGTACTTTTCACTCTACAGGTAGTTCTCCGGTAACGCGATAGTCGCCTTCTTGCGTAACCTCACACTGTAGAAAATCACTATCCCTGTACAGCAGAAAATTCGTGTTATCCAAGCAGCATCCACTCTTCATCAATCATGTTACAGCCAATTCATGTTAATGAAATACGTGTCATAGCAGAACTACCTGTACCATGGTACACATGACAGTAATAAGTCAAATAAAATCAAGATTCATGGTCCATCTCGGCCTCCTCCAGTTGTTCCCACATCACATATACCAGTCTCAGCCAATTCAATTCACTCAATATCAAGAAATGGTTGGAGACACTGGATACTGCAAAGATTGTGGGCCCTGGCACTATTCGGGCTTCCAGTATTAAAGACTTGCGCTCCAGAACTTGCTGTTCTGTTGGCCAAGCTCTTCAGTTCCAACATTAGCATCTATCCAACAATATGGAAAATTGTCCAGGTGTGCTCTGTGCACAAAAAACAGGTCAAATCCAACCCGGCCAATTGACACTACATCAATCTACTCTTGATCATCACTCAACTGATGGAAAGTGTATTCAACAGTGCTATCAAGCAACACTTGCTCAACAGTAACCCAGTGATTGAGTTCTGCCGGAATCACTCAGCTGTTGACCTCATTATAGCCTTAGTACAAACGTGGATTAAAGAGTTGAATTCTGGAGGGGAGAGTGACAGCCCTTGACATCAAGGCTGCATTCGACTGAGTGTGGCATCAAGGAACCCTAGCAAAACTGGAACCAATAGCTATTGGGGGCAAACTCTCCAGTGATATGGGTCTCCCACCAGTTCTTCAGTCATCAGGTGACATCGCTGTCATAAAATTAAATTTTGTCCCCAAATTCTGAGCTTTTATCTTGGTTTCCTGCTCTAAACAGTTCAAAATTCAAACAGGTATCATACAGGTAAGGATATATAAAAGTTCATAATGTTAGTTAAGGTTGTATAATTTGTCTTAAACTATAGAGTCTATTTTTTCAAAAACTTGTTTGGAATATTTTCAATAATACCATGGAAACCTGCAGGAAAGCTTGGCCTGTCTATCACGTGAGATTCTGGAGAAGGTCAAACAACTATATTCCACCTTGAAGTTTGAAGCTTAAAGTTGTTATCCTTGTTACTCGTCTGTTGTAAAAACTGAAAACAAACCCTGGACTAATTATTTAATTGATATTCATGGAAAGCTTTGAGTTGAATCTTAAATAAAAGTAACATAAAATTAAGAAAACAATAGTTTAATGTGAACATAATAAATGCCAAAAAATAAATCTTCACAATTACCTCAGTGTCGTGGAAGGGTCTTTATCCAAGTCTGGGAGTACGCGGAAGCGCAAATGCAGTTGAGATGGAATTGCAATTCCTGGAAAAGATGAAAACATTAAAGGTTTTTTTTTGTGCTGTCTAAGCACTCAAAGCAAAAATCTGTGCAGTCCTAATCTGTTTGATATACGAGGAGAATGTCCTGCGATAGAACATAAGAACAAGAACATGAAAACAAAAGAACCAGGAGCAGGTGTAGACCATCTGGCCCTTCGAGTCCGCTGTGCCATTCAATAAGATCATGGCTCCACTTACCCACCCTGTCATCATAATTCATTTACTGTTCAAAAAAAATGCCTCAACTACCACCTGGGCAGGGAATTTCACAGATTCACAACCCTTTGGGTGAAGAAGTTCCTCCTCAATTCAGTCCTAAATCTGCTTCCCCTAATTTTGATGCTATGCTCCCTTGTTCTAGTTTTACCCACTAGTAGAAACATCCTCCCTGCTTCTATCTTATCTATTCCCTTCATAATTTTATTTGTTTCTATAAGATGCCCCCTCATTCTTCTATATTCTAATGAATATAATCCCAGTCTATTCAGTCTGTCCTCATAAGCCAACCCTCTCAACACCGGGATCAACTGAGTGAATCTCCTCTGCACCCCCTCCAGTGCCAGTACATCCTTTCTCAAGTAAGGAGACCAGAATTGTACGCAGCACTCCAGGTGTGGCCTCACTGGCACCCTATACAGCTGCAACATAACCTCCTTGCTTTCAAACTCAATCCCTCTAGCTATGAAGGACAAAATTCCATTTGCCTTCTTAATTACCTGTTGTACCTGAAAACCAATGTTCTGTGATTCATGCACAAGGACACCCAGGTCCCTCTGCACAGCAGCATGCTGCAACTTGTTACTGTTCAAATAGTAGTCCTTTTTATTGTTTTTCCTACCAAAATGGATAACTTCACATTTATCAACATTGTACTCCATCTGCCAGACCTTTGCCCACTCATTAAACTAACTGTAGCACTCTGCAATCTTTCAGAGTCCTCTGCACACTGCTGTACCACTCATCTTAGTGTCATGTGCAAACTTTGACATACTACAACTCCAAATCATCTACAGAAGCTTTTGATGATCACTGTAACAAATTGAGAGAATTTTGTTAGATTCTTTTATATCTTAAACCATGATGAGAAGGTATAAAGGATCAAAGAGATAAGGCATCGTCAGTACTTTCTTTTTTGTGGCCAGTAGGAAGAATCAAGTGAGAGCAGATATAAAGGCTACAGACAACTCAACTGCAGAAAGGTTCACAACAATCTTAAATTATTGCATCAACAAAGAAATTCAGGAAGAGCAAAGTACAATTTTCTTCTTCTCATGGTCCTTAATGATTGTTTTTTCCTTGAAGGTGTTATGCACCAGACATTCCATGTGTTATAAAACGTAATGAGGACAAATGGACCTTATGTCTCCCAAATTCTCTCTCAGAAGACATTCTTCAGCTATGCAAAACATAATTCTGGTAGAATTGCAGTACATTTTACTATCCGTATTGTTAGGCAGTTTCTTGGAGTCGAATATGATTTGTTTTCACTCTTGTTCAATGGGTTCTTAGAAGGCTAACAAGTCTAATGTGCAATTTGCAGACTCTGTCACGTAAAGCGCCAGTGATACTGGCAAGTCAGGTAGATTAATTGTTTGACTTTGCCTCTGCACATTTCTGATCAAGTCTCAATTTATTTGATATTTAAGTTGGTCACAAGTCAAGGACTCTCATAGATCAGTGCGGGTGTTTAACCTTTGCACGGATGCTTTAAAAAGATACATGAATCATTTCAGGGACAACAAGGTGCAGAGCTGGATGAACACAGTAGGCCAAGCAGCATCATATGATGCTGCTTGGCCTACTGTGTTCATCCAGCTCTGCACCTTGTTGTCTCGGATTCTCCAGCATCTGCAGTTCCTACTATCTATGAATCATTTCCACTGCTCTCTTGGGAGATGGATTTACTATAGTTACTGTGCACTCCATTGTTCAAGATGAGTCGAGTCAAGAGATTCACAGTTGAATTCAACACGATTTCTAATTCCTTCTGTAGCTATTTCTCATTATACGTTCTCACAAACCAATTAAGAAGAAATTCCCTTGTTCAACATCCTCCTCTGCCTTTTTATCTTCATAGATTTCCTCCTCTCCCATTACCATTGTGGATTTGATAGTACAGAGGGTTTTTAAAAATTCTTTCTTGGGAGTTGATGTCAAGGACAGCATTCATTGCCCAATTCTAATTACTCTTGAATTGATTAGCTTGCTGAGCCAACGGGTGCGAGTCAACTACATTGTTATGGATCTGAAGTCACATTTAGGTTAGACTATTCGAAGTCAATAAACTTCTTTTCCTGAGGGCCATTAATAGGTAGATGGGCTTTTGTGAGAATCAACAATAATTTTGTGATCACCATTAATGACTCTTACTTTTTAACTTGAGTATATTCATGAAGGTAAAGCCTACCAGCTGGCATGGTGTGATTTGAACCAGTGTTCCAAGAGAATTAACCTCTGGATTTTTAGTCCAGTGACATTATAATTGTGTCACCATCTCCTCACAAAAAAAGTGTGAAGATTCTGTCTTTAATGTTAAGGGATCAGAGAAAAGGGATGGGAAGATTCAGAAGAATGCCAAGAAAATAGTACCTATGAGTTGCCTGGTATTGTTCTTGAAGGAGATGATTATAAAGGGCATGTAGGAACGAAGGAACATGGTGTGTTTGTGCACAATTTATTGAAGGTGGCAGTACCTATTCAGTCAGTGATTAATGAGGCACACGGTATTCTGCTCTTTATAAAAAAAAGACATAGATAACAAAAGCAAGAATTTTGCTGTAGATATCATGAATATACATTCTTATTGTTATATATTTTGTGAGGAAAACTTATTTGCCTTTTAAAATAGATGCAAGAAGTCTTCCATGTATCTCTCAGTACCCGCATGACTTCTTTTGTGGATTCAACTGCAACCAAAATAGGCAATCAGACTACATCATCTTAAGAATCGATAAAAAAGGATAATTAAACCATCCAAGGATTCAAGGATAGCCCAGTTAACTCTCAAAAGAGGTGATGACTCATTGCTTCTGCAATGTCAAAGAGGAGACTGGAAAAAGGTCGTCACAAGGAATTCAAGCATGAATAACTTTGTGTTGTGGAATAACAAAACATCAAAGTTAACACTTGCAACCTTGTGGTTGGTTGCGATGGGAAAGTCGACTTTCCAGCTCCTCTGATGCTGCCTGACCAGCTGTGTTAGTCCAGTTCCACACTGTATTGACACTAAGCTAGTTACAGAACTGTTGCCTGGATCAGACTACAAAGAGCTAAAACCTGTAATGTTGTAAAGTGAAATAAAATAATTTTCACTCATTCCCAGATCTATTCTGATTAATCTATCATTGGGAGCTACCACCAATAAGTTGACAGTAGAAACTGTTTCAGCTGCTGAATCTTTTTGAATGGTGGAGCAGGCTCAATGGGCCAAATTGCATATTCCTGTTGGGAAGTCTTATGTTCCAAGTCTGCCGTTGATATCCCCCACCACCCAACACTTATCTCACCCCTACCCCCAACCTCTAGTAATGACCTCAATGCACCAGTAGTCCCAGCTTTGTCATAAGTCATTTTCTGTGATATTCATCATTGGTCCCACCCAACCTCTGTGGCAGATAGAAAATTGCACTTTTTCACACCAAAGGAGATGAGATAGTGTTTGAATAATAAGTACTAGTGCCCATACCAAGAACGGTACTGTGAGGCATCCATCCAACAGTCACCAGGATTTTAGAGCAACAATAGGAGCCAAATTTGGTCTGGTGTAAGTTTCAACACATGAAAATTTGACCTTAATATTGGTCATAAACAGAGCTCTCGCTATTTCTTGGATCAGTTATAATTGGAATATGACAGCATGAGATGCACGTATACTCCTTGCACAGGGACTAGAACTGCTTCATATGGGCTTGTTTCTATTTCTAAGCATTCACAAGATTGATAAAATTGGTGAGCCTTTCATGACCGATAGCTCACTTTACTCATTTCTAATGATAACTTATGGGGAGGTAATGATGTTGAGCTGACAGAAGAAGTACAGCTCCCTTATCTTTCTTCACTGACCTATATTGGCTTCTAATTCATACATATTCAGATCTAAAATAACTGTCCATTTGTTTCGGTGCCTCCACAACTATGTATTATTGTTTATATTTAACACCCTTTGGCTTCACACCTTCTATTGTCTGCGACTCTCCATTTCTCTAATTCTAAGCTCATTATATTTCCTTTCCCTTCACCCATTAGAAGTCATCAACTCCACTGCCTTGCTGCCCTCCTTCAAAATGTACATCATTGTCCAAACTCTTAGTCATCCTTCCTGATAGTTAATTTAGTTGATTATCTAGTTACTTTTCATGACACAGCTATAAATAATCCATTTTAGAGAACAATGGACTTGAAAAATAAAGGGGGGAGGAAGGCGAATGTCATGCTTTCATCAGGGAGAAAAGTAATTGCCGAACTTGGTGCGCTTAAGAAGTTGGATCTAATATCCTTTTCAAAGCTTAAGAGCTTTTCTTCCATACTTAGCTGCAAAACCCCAGAACTCTAAATTTGGAAAGTGTTACATTATGTTGCTTTGTTTCATTTGGAAATTTACCTGCAGCTAGGTACAATTAATACGTTGATGGCAGTAGTGGGTATGAATGCTAGAAGTTACGCTGAGTGAACCAGTTTTTTTTTCTAACTTTATTGTAGTTCATTGTGTGCTCCTCAAAAGAAATGAAATAAAAGTCAAAAACTTTGTGCCCTTTTTGTGAAAACCCTGTTATTTTTCACTGAGGCCAATTAAGACTTTTAATGAGTATTCAAAATGAAATGCGGCAGACTTTCACTATGGGAAATCAAATAATCAGGTTAAAATTGTCAACCCTGCTGAGCTTTAGTTAATTTAAATAATAAATGCACGGGAGTACTTCAGGTGTTAGCTGTGGGTTGTTCGGAGATCGTTCTCTCAACACTGATTCAGAAACTTGTGGGTTGAAGTCGCTGTCTGGAGAATCGAATACAGAATCCAGGCTAACACTTCAATGTGGTGTTTTTGATGGAGGGCTACGCTGTTGGTGGGCTTGCCTTACAGATGAAATGATCTACCATCTCTTCTTTCTTAGATAAATATAAAATATGTTGAAAAAGAGCAGGAGAATTGGACTACAGTCCTAGCCATCATGTGTTCCTTAGTCAACACAGTAGAAGAAAGATTATCCCACTTCTGTTTGTGGATTCCTGTGTTTCTCTGCTTTACTACATTTCTCACATACATTTTGACCAATTTATGACACCATAAGATATGGGAGTAGAATTAGGCCATTTGGCTCATCAAGTCTACTCTGCCATTTGATCATGGCTAATATGTCCATGGCCAGACGAGACATAATTGTAAGTTTTTACTTTTTGGTACAGTATTTATTCAACATGGATCTGCCGTAAGTATTAATTAATTTAGTGGGGATGTTAGTGGGAGGATATGAAAAAGAAACTTATTGCCAGAGCAAAACATGCAGTTTCCACAATACCCGCTGGTAATTCTGTGAGATTAGCTCGATTACATTTGGTAGATTATTTGTGATAATCTCGCAATGCTGATGATTTTCTTTCTAATATTGTGCTCATAAGGGTGAACCATCAGTCCAGGCACTTCATCCCATTCAACAACTACCAAAGCTTAAAAACAAACTGATTCAACACACAAAAACTGATAATTCAGAAACCAACATAGCGTGGTTTATTCCCCTCCTTGAAGGTGGCAAGTGAGAAGGGGGAAAGAGCAAATAATTGAGCGAGCTGGCCTTGGAGAAATATTTGTCTATCTCTTGCCACCTCACCAGCAAAGTGCTGTTAACTTATGTTCAGAAATCCTGTGACACCCCTCCAGAGCAGGTGGGGTCTTTAAACCGGATCTTCTGGCCCAGAGGTATGGAGACTACGACTGTGCCGCAAGACCCCATAAGCTGGGTAGGATGGTTCACCAGGGACTGTCTTGAATTGCCAGCAATCAATGCAATTGGATGGTCAATCAACAAGACTTTAAGGGCTTCACCTTGCTAACACCCCAGTACCTGCTTTCCTGGTCTTGGCTGGTTTCCAGATCAGGAGAATGAGGTGAACTGCCTGCTAGGCTGATGGCATGCTATACTTGCCCCATTACTGGAGTAATTGGAGGCACAGATGGGGGCCAAGCAGGTGGCCTCTGAAAGCCACGCCTTGCTCTTCCCCTCTGACAAACTTCCTCTCCTCCCTCAAATCCCTACCCCATGAAGAAGCAAAAGTGAACCACTCAACCCTCCTACCACCATTAGACCATGAAGACCAGGACTCTATTGATAGGCTTTAGGACCCAGAGGCTTCCAGTCTCTGATTGGCCAGCAAGTTGGGACTCCAATATTTTTGGAAGGGGGGGTGGGAGGGTCTATTATCCACTGAGCAGTTGGCCAGTCAACTCCAAACGAATGCATTGGTTTGCAATTCAGTGAGCTTTCTTGGTATTGTAGGCAGCAAGCTAGCCACCAGTGAACTCACCTGTCCCCAAACTGAAGTTGCAAATCAGAGAATTGCAGCTATAGAACTGAAAAATAAAGTGCATGATAGAGAGCTGAAATAACTATACAAAGTGCTGGAAATACTTAGCAATTCTGCAGCCTCTTTGCAAAGAGAAACAGAGTTAATGATTTGAATACAAAGCCTTCAGAATTAAAGGAAATAGAAATGTAATCATTCTGCACGATTGAAACGTGTGGGGTGGGGTGGGGGTTGGGGTATTGGGGATTGGAAGTGCAATAATTGGGAATGGTTTGGATAGGTTAGTGAGTGGGAGAAGTTAAATGACAAAAATGTTATGGAACAAAAGGAAATGGGAATGGTAGTGGTTTTGGTAAAGAGATATAAGTAAATGACCAGAGTGTAAATATCAGAAACACCTTTGTCCAAAAGCAAAAATATGAACAGCAAGATTCGACATAGTCCATGACAATAAAAAAGAAATATGAAATGGGGATTGTATTTATGGTCCAGATGCAATGTTGAGATCAGATGACTGAAAACAGGACGAAAGATCCGACACGTTTGCATGCAATCATAGGAGGTCTAACACTTGCCCTTGTACCTTGTTGCCCTTGACTGGTAAAGGTCTCGATCGCTCTCTTCAGCAGAAGCATCAACTTTACATATACTTCTATCAATTAAGTATACTGCTCACCGCTCATAATACAGAATCTTCTATTTTGGAGAGTTCAAATGAAAATCGGATGATTACTTTGCAACCCATCTCCACTTGAACTATAACATGACTTGAACATCTAGCTGTTTTCATTTACTGCTTTGCTGTCATGCTCATGTTTCATTCCTCGGCTTGCTGTGGTCCAGTAAAGCTCAAAGATATCTCAAGGAACACAGCACATGGACCAATTGGGAGATTGCAGCTTTCTGGATATGATGTAATGTTTGGCAAGCTAAGACCAGGAACTAGTATGAACTTACAAATTAGGTGAAGGAATAGGCCATTCAGCCCCTTGAGCCTCCCCCACTATTCCATAAGGCTGTGACTGGTCTGATTACTCTGCATCCCTGCCTACTCCCAATGACCTTTTGCTTCGTGAGAATCTACTTACCTCCGCCTTAAATATATTGAAAAACTCTGTTTCCACCAAATGAGGTTGCGAGTTCCATAGAGTTACACATTGCTCATGTCTGTCTTAAATGGTTGAACCTTATTTTTAAACAATAACCCTTACTTCCGTAATCTTCCAGAAGAGGAAATGTACTTTCAGTTTAAAAATGCAATGAATTCGCAACTATTGTTGCTTGCTGCTTGTATTATTTTGCTAATTCCAATTTAAATTAAACCATTATGGAAATATACAAGGAATTATTTCTATTGATGCTCTAACAAAAACTGGATTTAGCATATCACAAGGAACATTCCGTACCCAAAGGGTTAGGCTTATTTGATATCGTACTTTTCTTGTGTATCAGGTTCATAGTATGGTAATTGAAATGCATTTACTTGCATGTAATAACTTCGATAATACTATGGCCCTGCACTGTTAAAGGAGAAAAATGACAAAGCATTTAAAATGAATGCCTTTGAACATTGCCAGGGCATTGCAGCTTCCAAATCAATAAATAATGTTTCTTTGTGGTTATTTAGGAATTGATGGTGCAGAAGAGATACAATAAAGATCTTGGTATTATTGAGTTTTGAATTCAGGTGCATAAGAGAATCCAAGACTCCAGCCAGCTGCTCTGGGCTGTCTAGACTCAGTCTCCAAACAGTGATGTATACAAGGTTCATATATTTTTACTCAACTCAGTCAGCTCGCTTGTTACAGTTTCTCAACTTATCATGGTTTCATACATACAGTTACCCAGCTAGATAAGCAGATTTTATGTGCATCCCAGATATACCTGGAACTTGTTTGCTCCTATTTCCTGTGTTGACAAGGACTGGTCTCATTGCTGTTTCATCTCATCTAATTATTATCTCAAGGTATTAACTTCCCTTCATTGCACAGGCAAGGTGCATCCTGCCCTGTCTGTGTGACTGCATTCAGTTGTTTGTAACAACACTCACACTCTGTATACATGCCTTGCTCCTGACAGGTTATTATTGCTGTATGCTTTTAGACTTGTATTGACCCTGCCTTCTTGCCTTGATTCTTGAGTGTGATTTAAAGATCCCACTTCAGATAAATTTCAAGAAATACTCTTCACTCCATATGTTTCTATAAATTAGCATTACATTTGACATCTAAGGGAATTGTTGCTGGGATGCTGTTTTGTAATCGTTGTGCTTCTTTAGAAAGGAGCAAAAAAATATATACTTGCCAAAGCATGTACTGAGAATTTTTATTTTCCTGTCTGCTAGGGAAATATCAATTAATTTTATATTAATTATCTAGATTCTTCCATCGGCGATACGTTCAAACTGCAAGTTAGAATGGTGGATAAAAATAAAGAGGTTACTATCAACAAAATTTATTTTACCATTATTTCTTTTGAAATGCTTATCATCTGTATTGCAGATTCCTCTTTGTCTGGACTTTATTGTAAGAATGTCTTTGTGAGTTTCTTTCCATAGATTTAAAACTCCAAGGTATTAACTCAGCATCTTTATCTTGTGAGAAGGAGTCAGGAGGTAATATTGAATGTGAGCTTGCAACTCTCCTGACAATATCAACATTTTACTAAGTTATTAATTATAGTCAGGTTTTTCTGTAACTATTTTGCTTGGACAATTCAGAGTGCTCTCTTGAAGAAGAATGGCAAGGGAAATTGCCAAAACTAGGTAAATTATTTATTCAGTAGTATTTCTAGCAAGACATTGCAAACAAATATGTAAGGGGTCTTATCCCTTTTATGCACATGCACAATAAATTGAACTTTTAAACATGTTTTGGGAATCTTTTTCATTTATGTTGATGGGGTAAAGATGTCAAGGTCAAGTTTATAATAATGTAGGAAGTATACCCACTGTTTTACAAAATGTACTCTGAACAGGTAAAACTCCCAAACAAATAACAAGAATTCATAAAACTGGCCAATGCTCTTTTGTTAGCTTGACAGAGAAGGCCATGAATTGCTGCTACAAAAGATCTCTGAGGTTTTAATTTGTGATGAAGGATTTAACAACAGATAATTCTGAAAGATAAGCTGATATAAATTTTTAAAAATACATTTCATCATCCAAAATGATTAAAGCCCAGTGATCAACAGGACAAAAGCTACCTGCTTTTAAGCAAGACCACAATACACACAAAGTACCATTCTGTAAGATAGTGATATTTACTGCACGTCTGAGTATGATATCGTACACTGTTGTTTGATTCATATATTTGTTCCGTCTGTATGATAACATGGAAATTATTTGAATTTCATCTAAATTATCATAACTTTGAAAAGGTTGAAAATTTGTCAATTTTGTCAGTTAACATTAAAAGTATGTTTTCATGTGTCATAGTTATGAAACAGGGTTAGGAGTTAACTTCCTGGCTTTTCTGTTGCATGCAGTCACTTCATTGAACAGTGAATTTAAATTCATTTGTGTGTTGATTTAAAGCTGATTCGTATTTGGCCTGCACAGGAATTCCAAGGTTAGTATGAGACCATCTGAGTCAGAAGGCATATTGCTAGCAGCTCAGGAGTTGAGTTCAAATCACAAATAGCTGGCAGTGAATCAGATAAATACAACAAGTTCAGGGTTGCTATTGTATAAATTAATTCATTGTCATAAAAACACAAACTGGTTGGCTGATGGGTAGATGAGCTGCCATCTTTCTGGCCTGTCTCTTATAGAATCAGAGAATACCTACAGTGAGAAGCAGGCCATTCAGCCATTTGAGTCGACACTGACCCTCCAAAGTGCATCCCACCCAGGCCCAGCCCTTACCCTATCTTTTTCTTCAGCATTTGCCATAATCCACCTAATCTGCACATTGCTGGACACTGTGAGCAATTTAGCATGGTCAATTCACCTAACCTGCACATCTTTGGACTGTGGGAAGAAACCAGAGCACCCTTAGGAAACCCATGCAGACACAGGGAGAATGCGCAAACTCCACATAGACAGTCACCCGGGTCTGGAATCAAGCCTGGGTCCCTGGTGCTGTGAGCCACCGTCTGCCCTTTACATGAGTCTAGTCAGACTATGATACTTTGTGCCCTAGTAAGCAACTTAATTAGGAAAATAATTCATCATAATTTCTAATTGTCAATAAACGTAGCATTGCCAACAGCAAGATTTTCAGGACATTTGGGAACTACAAATGACTCAATTTATATTTCCACAGATGTGGCATTGGGTTCTTGGGTACACCCTAAGCAGTTTGAACATAATGTTTAAATGTTACCATTTTAAATTCCAAAAAAATTTGTGTCAATACCTCACTTTCAGATGGCTCCATATTAAGTGCAAAAATACAGCCTGTGCTTCAGCTAATCTGTTATAAGTAACAACGTGTGTGTGTGTGTGTGCACGTGCGTGTGTGTGCGTGTGTTATGCTCACTTGATAATCATTGCTAATTTGAATGTAATTGTTGTTCCCACACAAAATGGATAAAGATGAACATGCTCATTATAATTAATGTTCAACATTCACACACAATTTATAAGATATGGGTTCTGATTTTCAATTACACATAATAATGAAACAAACAATAAGCAGAGTTCTCCTGGTTTAGCTGACTTCTATTGTTCGTAATATACTCCATAGTAAAAGCCAATTGTTTAAAAATAAAGCTATTCTACTTCTATTCTACATCTATTTTTGTTATTTAAATTTTGACTTGATTTAGCCATACTTAGCTTCCTAATTTTACTTAATTTTCATTCTATAAAGACTAAACGCATATTGGCATGTCACATTGTGGTCTTCAATAAATCACAACATTGAAAATCCTGACAGAATGGCATCCTGTTGGACTTTGTTGCTAATTTGTTTTTGCAGATTAGACACAGAGATGTCAATCATAAAATGTTTTATAGAGAGAGACAAGTCGTACATCTTTGGAAATATCTGATTTGAACAAGTCTGCTATATTTTTTCCACACAAGACGAGAAAGCTTGGAAAGTGTACATACTCCAATCTTCAAAGGATACTGAAGCCCGCAAAGAGAACACCTTTTTCTTATTCATATCCAATAAGGTGTTGAAACATAACTTTTTTGTGTGTGTCATTTGATGCTGTTTTGGATTGTGAAGAACCTCAGCTCTTTTATTTAGATTTTGGATTCTTGTAATCTAGTGCTAACGTTGACTTATCTGTACATCAGTGTTGACATAGAGTTATCTAAGTAATCAGGGATCAAGAGCTAGGAATAAATAAATTAGTGGCATCTTGTATTTTAGCTTTTTTTGAAGCAATTTGTTGAGTTGCAATGTGGACTGGTGTCAGAGATGGATCTGTCTAGAAGCAAGCTCTTTTTTTTGCTCCTTTGGCTCTCTTACATTGTGATGCATTGTTGCTCATCTTAGCCAATTTGTTTTGACATGGGACATAATATCAACTGTGCTACCACATTTTTGACCCAATTTGTGCCTGTCAAGCTACACGCATGGGAGAATCCAAAGTCAAACTAACGGCAAAGCTAGCCCACATATGACAGCTGATACATCACAGCAAGGGAAATTTATTTTGTTTATGTGACATCAATATGTGTGATATCAATGAAACCGAGAGCACCGAAAGGACCATCTGCCATAATAAGCCTCTGGGAGACAGAAAATAATGAACTTTGAAGTTGTTAATCCATGTATCTTGTAGGAATGTAAAATATTTTCAGATGATAGTAATTTATCTGATTGGATTTTGTGCAATTGTGGATGAACATCACAACTTATAAGGATATTTAATGCATAGAATAGAATTACATAGTGCACCAACAGAAAATTCAGTTTACTGGTCCACATAGTGTTTATACTATACACAAGCCTCTTCATTGAAGTCTGAAGCGTTGAGACATTGACTTTCTACCTTTTAAGGCAGTTTGAGGATTTGGGAGATTGACCAAGTAGATGTTGCGAATATATCATGAACCTCACCACAGGAGTTCCAGGATTGAGTAAACTGGGTTAACAGAGGCTTTGATATTCCCTTATATATTTAGTTCCTGCTGTGGTTTGAATTCCTGAATAGAATTCTCATGTTCTATAAATGGAAACAAGCCAACAAATGTACATATCAGAACGGAAAGGTTGATAAAATAGAAACTCCACCTGTATTTGTAGTACTTTGGGCTCCAAAACATCTTATAATTCCTTTGAATACTTTCTGAATGATATTAATATTTGCAGTGAATTTAAGATGAGAATTAAAGAGTCACTGCCTCCTCTCGGGGATTAAAGTGAAACAGTACTTCAGCAACATGTATTTGATTGACTAATACTTCACAGAATTGACTTAAAGCTGGTTGTTTCATCCTGAGCCTTGACATGGTGAAATATGCAAATTAAATGTGAATGATAACGTAAATAAATTATAAATTGGTATTCATAAGACCCTTCAACTTTGTACATGGGAAATTTTTCTACAGTTTTAACCTAAACTTCAGTCAAGGGCAAAACAAAAACTTTCATTTAAAAAGCAATATTCATTTCTCTCAACTCTTCAAAGTCAACAGATTACTGCTGGAATCTTGTCCATTGGCTGAAAGTGTAGTCGTAATAACAATGAATGTATGCAGAAACAAAGCCTCACTAACAGCATCAGAAATTTCTGATGAAGGGTCTAGGCCCGAAACGTCAGCCTTCCTGCTCCTATGATGCTGCTTGGCCTGCTGTGTTCATCCAGCTCTACACCTTGTTATCTCACTAACAGCATGACTATTTAATATGTACAAGTGGAATAACTTGAGAGAATAATACAGGCCTAGGAATGAGCTCTCGTGGTGCAGTGGTAGTGTCCCTACCTCAGGTCAGAAGGTTTGGTCCAAGTCCTACCTGCCAAGACAGTTGTCGTAACATGTCCGAACAGATTGAATACAAGTTTCTACAGGCCCAGGAAGGCTTTTGTTGTTTTTAGGGGGTCTTGTGGTGCAGTGGTAGTAAGGCCATTAAAGGCAATACCAAACTAAATTGGAGACCCAAACTCACCACATGGACACCCACCATCTGTAGCAACATCTGCACGACATAACTCTACAAAATGAAGCAGAACAGAACCATAGACAATGATACATTTCTTCCTGATAGGCTCAGCATTTTAAACACGGTTCAAACAGAAGACCAGTGTCACCTGCCCCAACAGCCTCAGATGCTCCTGTTCCCGCAATCACCTGTGCAGATGTCAGATTGGCCTTCTTGAGCGTGAACTCATGAAAAGCGACTGGACTGATGGAATCCCCAGCTGTGTACTCCGATCCTGTACGGACCAGCTGTTGGGAATATTTGCTGACCTCTTTAACTTCTCCTTGCTACAAACTGAAGTCCCTAACTGCTTCCAGAAGACCACCATCATCCCAGTTCCAAAGAAAACATGTGCAACATGCCTCAATGACTATCGCCTGGATCTGACCTCTATAATTATGAAATGCTTCAACAGGTTATTCTTGGCTCATATCTACTCTAGCCTCCCAGCCTGCCTCGATCCCTTGCAATTTTCATACCGGTGCAACAGGCCCACAGCAGACGTCATTTCCCTAGCAATGCAGTCATCCCTGTAACATATGGATAATAAAGATACTTACATCAGGCTTCTACTTACTAACTACAGTTCTGCCTTCATCACTATAATCCTACCCAAACTAATCTCCAAACTCTGAGACCCGTGTCTGTGCTCCATGCTCTGCAACTGGATCCTCGACTGCCTGATCCACAGACCACAATCCGTGAAGATAGGCCACAGCACCTCCTCCACGACAATCCTCAACACTAGCATCTCACAAGAATCTGTACTCCCTGTGCACTCATGAGGGTGTGGCCAAATTTTGTTTGAGCTTCAACTACAAGTTTGCCGATGACACTATCATTGGAGGCCAGTTAATAAACAACGACGAGGCAGATTACAGGAAAGAGGTAGAGTGCTTGGTGTAAAGATAACAATCTCTCCCTCAATGTCAGCAAAACAAAAGAGCTTGTAATTGACTTCAGGAAGCAAGGAGGAGAATACGCCCCCTATCTACATCAATGGAACTGACGTGGAGATGGTTGTGAGCATCAAGTTCCTCGGAGTTATGAATACCAACAATCTGTCCTGGACCACCCACATTGATGCGACAGTCAAGAAGGCACAATAATGCTTCTTCTTCCTCAGCAGGCTAAGGAAATTCGGCATGTCTTTAAAGATTCTCACCAACTTTTATAGATGCACCATAGAAATACAAATTCCATCTGAATTCATTACGACTTGGTATGGCAACTGCTCTGCCCAGAAGAGTAAAAAGCTACAAAGAGTTGTGAACACAGCCCAGTCCATCACGCAAGCCAACTTTCTATCCATTGACTCCATCTACACTTCTTGCTGCCTTGGAAAGACCCCTCCAACTCTGGTTATAATTTCTTCCAACCTCTTCCGTCAGGCAGAAGGCACAGAAGCTTAAACACATATACCGACAGTTTCAAGAACAGCTTCTTCCTGCTGTTATTCAACTTCTGAATAGACCTTTCAAATTTCAAATCTGAGGTTGATCTTGCTGTTTGTGCAGCTTCTTTGCAGCCGTAACTTTATATTCCTCGCTCTGTTCAATTCAAATCAACATCCCTATCTTTGGGCCAGAAGGCCAGAGTTTAAGTTGCACAGGTTCCAGAGGTGTGTCATAACACATCTGTACAAGCTGAGTAAAAATATTTATAGGCGCAGGAACTAGGGTGAACTCTGCTTTGCTTTGAAGAAGTATCTCAGGATTTTTTCCATAAACCTGCATAGATACATTTGTAATAGGCAATGTATGACCAGAATTGACTGTAGTTGCTCGGTGGGCATTATTGGGCCTGAACCTGCTGCGGCAGGGCTCACGTTGCTTGCCATTTGTCATATTTACCCCTTCAGCTCAAACTGATTTTGTTGCATTAAATTACTAAATATCTCAGCTGCTAGCAGTGCAGTGAGAAACAAGGCACCAGTGTCTTGACTGGACAGAGTTTCTCTTGACCAGTAAAATATGAGTATTGGGAAATAGAATGAGAAGGTGAATTCAATGTCAAATCAGGAACAGTAAGGGGAAAAAAAAGAAAGAAAAAAAAATGGGTTAAGAGAGTGAGTAAAGAGAATGATTGATTGAAAAACTAGGAATAGAAAATTGCATTTAAAATGTTACATTTTAAAAGTCTTCCTGAAATTTTTAATAGTTTAAGGAATGGAGCTCCATGCTTTTTAATTAATAGTTAATTGTTAGTATCTTAGATGTTACTTAACAACAAATAACTGCTAATAGATCAATACTTAAACTCCTCATAGCTAGATCCTTTTTATCATCAGTTGGTTTAATTTATATCTACTGTACAAACACAAGAAGCTCACAACGTTCAGTGCATTACAGTGATAAGCCAGACTGTCCACTGTCTTTTTACCAATCTAACAATTTGGAAATAAACTTTGTATCGTAACATTTAACTGTACATTTTCAGTACCACAGGAGGTGTCATATCATTTGCATGTAATTAATAGTGAATACTATTAAACCCAGCATTAAATTGACAGCAAATTCTGACCCATCTAACATTTGAGCTAATTAAAGCATGTTGCTTTGAAAATTGTTGGCAGTGCGGGACAAGCCCCTGGATCCTGCCACTTCATTCTAGATTCTCAAAAGAAGTAGCTAATGAGATAACTTATGCATTGATTTCAATTTTCAAAAATTCCCTAGATTTAGGGAAGGTTCCCTTTTGGTTGGAAAATAGCAAATTGTAACTCTTTTATTCAAAAAGGGAGATGTAAAGCCGGAAAGCACAGGACAGCTAGCTTCACATCTATCGAAGGAAATATTTTCAAAGGTGTAATTAAGATGTTATAGCGAAGAACTTAGTAAAACATCCAGCTAATTAGGCAGAGTCAACACTGTTTTATTAAAGATAAAAAAAGTTTAACTAATTTAATGGCATTCCTTGAAGAACTATCATGCCTGTGGATAAAGAGAAATTGGTAGATGTACTTTGACTGTCATAACATACTTGATAAAAAGACATATCAAAGCTTGTGTAAAATAAAACCTCATAATGCAGGATAATAATATATTGGCATGATTAGAAGATTGCCAACCAGTTAGCCAAAAATAAATGGATGTGCCACTGGGAGCAATACTGGGAACTCCACATTTTCAGTTTGTATAAATGATTTGGATGAAGGGACCAAAGCTGTGTTTGCCGGCTTTTCTGATGACACAGGGATAGTTTGGAAAGTAAGTTGCACAGAAGTAATGGGATCAGACAGAGTCAGCATGGATTTATGAAAGGGAAATCACACTTATCAAATCTATTGAATTTTTTTGAGGGTGTAACCTTGATAATGTTGATAAAGGGAAGTCAGTGGGTGTGATTTACTTAGACTTTGAGAAGACTTTCGATAAGGTCCCACGTAAGAGATTAGCGTGTAAAATCAAAGTGCGTGGGATTGGGGATGGATAGAAGACTTGTTGGCAGACAAGAAACAAAGTCTTGGAATAAACAGTCTTTTTCAAGTAGCAGGCAGTGACTAATTGGTTACCCACAGGGATTAGTGCTTGGACTCCAGCTATTCACCACATATATATATATTCATGATATAAATGAGGGAGCTAAGTGTAATATCTCCAGGTTTGCAGATCACAGAAAGCTGGATGAGTGAACTGTGGGGAGGACGCAGAGATGCTTCATTGTGATTTGGCCTAGATGTGTGAGTGGGCAAATGCTTGGCAAGTAAAGTATAGCGAGGATAAATGTGAGGTTATCCACTTTAGTCACAAAAACAGGAAGACAGATTGCTGTCTAAATGACAACAGATTAGGAAAGAGGGATGTGTGATGAGATCTGGGTGCGCTTGTACACCAGGCACCGGAAGTATGCAGTTACAGCAGATGGTGAAGAAGGTAAATGGCACCTCCACAGATGCTGCCAGGCATGTTGAGTTTCTCCAGCAATTTGCGTGTTTGTTTTAGATTTCTACCATCTGCTGCTCTTTGTTTTATTTGAAGGTAATGGTACGTTGGCCTTCATAGCAAAAGGATACGACTGCAGGGGCAGGGTTGTCTTGCTGTAATTGTACAGGACTTTGGTGAGACCACACCTGGAGTATTGTGTGCAGTTTTGGTCTTGTTGTCTGAGGAAGGATGTTCTGGCTACAGAGGAGGCATAACAAACGTTTAGTAGACATATTCCTAGGATGGCAGAACTGATGTATGAAGAGATAATGGTTTAGATATATTCACTGGAATTTAGAAGAATGATTGGCATCTCATAGACACCTATAAAATATGAACAAGATTAGACAGGGGAATTGCAAGAAAGCTGTTCCAATGCCTGGGAGGCCAGAGGTCACAGTCAAAGAATGCAGGGTAGGCCATTTAGGACTGAGAGGAAAAGAAATGTTTTTCAGAAACTGGTGAGCCACTGGACTTCTCTACCATAGAAGGTGATTGAGACCAAAACATTGACTGTTTTCAAGAAAGAGTTAGTTATAGTCCTTAGGTCTAATAGGTTAAAAGAGTATGGGGGGAAAGCAGGAAGAAATTGCATGATTACCAATGATCACTTTAAAAGGTGGATCAGGCTTGAAAGGACCCATAGCCTATCCCTACTCTACTTTCTATGTTGGAAACTTAGTATGCTTATATAATATCATTTTTGTGAGGATGCTTGAATAAGGTAAGGATGTTATTCGTAATTAGTGAGGTTATCCACTTCTCAAGGAGTCGGGGAGATGCATCATTCAACTGTTTGGAACTGCCCTACGTTGAATTTATAAACAGAGTGATAAGAACAATGGAAACATCACAGAAAATCTGTGAAATCATTAGTTTCTGGAAAGAACTGCTTTAGTGGGATGTCTTTAAATTGCTGTAAATTAGAAAACATTACGTTGTTATGTGAAGTGGCTATACTTGGATTTAACAATGAAACATCAGAAATAAGGGAAAGCCAGTACCAATATAATAAAGAGATAACCAGGTGTAGAGCTGGATGAACACAGCAGGCCAAGCAGCATCAGAGGAGCAGGAAAGCTGACGTTTCGGGCCTAGACCCTTCTTCAGAAA